>NC_064617.1:871800420-872435142 GCF_023898315.1 Schistocerca nitens
TTCCACATTCACTGGTTTGGCTGAAAGTGTAGCGAGCAAAACTTTACTTTGCTGGGCAGGTATACGACGTGTTTCCTTAATGGGTCAGGTCCTACTGTGTTTTCTAGAAGGAAAAGACATCCAGAATGATATTTTCACTTTGCAGCGGAGTGTGCGCTGATATGAAACTTCCTGGCAGATTAAAACTGTGTGCCGGACCGAGACTCCAACACGGGACCTTTGCCTTTCGCGGGCAAGTGCTCCACCATCTTTTTTTTTTTTTTTTTTCGTAACTGATCGTTGTGTTTGGTCGTTGCGGACGTCGCAAGACATCCTTCCACTCAGTTTTTTTATTACAGAGGCCAACCGGCTCTCTGACCGAACACGCTGAGCTACCGTGCCGGCACCATCTGAGCTACCCAAGCACAATTCACGCCCCGTCCTCACAGTTTTACTTCTGGCGGTACCTCGTCTCCTACCTTCCAAATCAGCGCACACTCCGCTGCAGAGAGAAAATCTCATTCTGGAAACATCCCCAAGGCTGTGGCTAAGCCATGTCTCCGCAATATCCTTTCTTTCAGGAGTGCTAGTTCTGCAAGGTACGCAGGAGAGCTTCTGTAAAGTTTGGAAGGTAGGGGACGAGGTACTGGCAGAAATAAAGCTGTGAGGACGAGCCGTGAGTCGTGCTTGGGTAGCTCAGATGGTGGAGCACTTACTCGCGAAAGGCAAAGGTCCCAAGTTCGAGTCCCGGTCAGGCACACAGTTTTAATCTGCCAGGAAGTTTCGAAAAAGACATCATTCAGCAAATGTCTGTACGTTAAAAGAGAATCGTAAATAAACTGTCCTGTAAAGCACCGTTTCGTTTCACTCAGGAACCTTCGGAAATCGCAGAAACAACAGCTAAATATTTTATTCGCAGTAATAAAATCGAACCGCGGACGTAAGAAAGACGATTAAATGCGTTAAAGATGCTTGTACCAGGCGTTAACGGCGTAAATAAGCATAAGCTTTTTTTCGAAAGAAAAAGCATAATAAATTTACGTGAAAGTAAAGGAATATGAAAGTATATCTATAATACTGATTAAAACTGAAAATACGAGGATGGTTTGAAAATTTCACGGAAGCACCACGAGAGGTGCGCGCTAGCGCAACGAGTTGTTCACGTGAAGCCGGCCGCGGTGGTCTAGCGGTTCTAGGCGCTCAGTCCGGAGCCGCGCGACTGCTACGGTCGCAGGTTCGAATCCTGCCTCGGGCATGGATGTGTGTGATGTCCTTAGGTTAGTTAGGTTTAAGTAGTTCTAAGTTCTAGGGGACTTATGACCTCAGCAGTTGAGTCCCATAGTGCTCAGAGCCATTTGAACCATTTTTTTTTGTTCACGTGATCTTCTTTGGGCTGTTGTCTGTAAACACGTGCCACGTCACTGCTCTTGGAAGAGAGCTGTGGCGATGGCGTGGCTCTGTTGATTTGCGAAGATGGAAAAAATTGAGATTCGAGCAGTGATTAAGTACTTCATAAAGAAAGATATGAAAGCAAAGGACATTCATGCCGATTTCCAGAATACACTGGCGGAGGGGGACTGTTACTTCATATTCAATTGTTGCCAAGTTGACAAATGAATTTAAATTTAGTCGGGAGAGCTTAGATGATGATCCGCGTAGTGGTCGGCCAAGATGCGTCGCTACTCCAGAAATCATTGCAAAAATGCACAAAATGGTCATGTAGGATCGCCGATTGAAAGTGCGTGAAATTGCTCACGCTTACTAGATATCATCTGAAAGAGTATATCACATTTTAACTGAAGAACTGGAAATGAAAAAAATTGCAAGATGTGTGCGGCGACACTTGACGCAGGATCAAAAACGCATGAGAATGGACATATCGGAACAACGTTTGGCCTGTTTCAGGAGAAACGAACAAGATTTTTTGCGCTGGTTTGTCACCACAGATTAAATTGGCTCCACTATTATACCCCAAGGACAAAACAACAGTTAAAGCAGTGGAAACATTCTGATTCTCCGCCACCAAAGGAAGCAAGGACTATTCCCTCGTGCGGCTGGTCCCGGTGGAGGTTCGAGTCCTCCCTCAGGCAGGGGTGCGTGTGTTTGTCCTTAGGATAATTTAGGTTAAGTAGTGTGTAAGCTTAGGGACTGATGACCTTAGCAGTTAAGTCCAATAAGATTTCACACACATTTGAGCATTTTTTTTAACAATTCCTTCGGCGAGAAAGGTCATGGCATCAGTGTTCTGGGATGGAAATGGAAATGAGCGTATGGCACCGTTGGCCGGGAGGCCCCATTCGGGGAAGTTCGACCGCCAAGTGCAAGTCTTATTTCAGGGCTCCTCAGATGAAACGATGACGAGGATTACATAACACCCAGTCCACGAGCGGAGAAAATCTCCAACCCGGCCGGGAATCTAACCCGAGCCCACTTGCATGGGGTTCAAGCACGTTACCACTCAGCTCAGCAGGCGAAGGGGATTCTGTACGTATATTATCTCTCCATTGGGCAAACAATTACTGGAGAATACTATGCTAACCACCTGGACAAATTGCAACAAAAGATACGCGAAAAAAGGCCAGGTTTAACAAGGAGAAAGTCATCTTCCATCAAGACAATGCGCGCCCGCACACATGTGCGGTCGCCACGGCAAAATTACACGAACTAAGATATGAATTGTTGCCACACCCACCTTATTCACCTGATACGTCTCCGTCAGACTTCCATCTCTTCCCAAAACTGAAAATTTTTCTTGGTGGACGAAGATTTACTTCAAACGAAGAATTGATAGCCGGAGTTGATAACTATTTCGCAGGCCTGAAGGAAACTCTACAAGGAAACTAAATTGCAAAATAAAAAAAGTTTCAATGATGTAAGTACTTTTTTTCCATTTCGTTCCGAGAACTTTACAAACCACCTTCGTATACGAAAGACCTGAGCCTTCTCGTTGAGTACTATGATAGTAAATGCTGGTGTATCACTGTTATGATTGTGATTTTTAATGATAAATAAAAGCGGTTTATCCAGGATCACGCTGTCTGACCTCTAACACGCTATGTAGCAGATTTCATCAAGTATTCTATGTGACAGGTCGTGTGCCTATTTCACATTTCATTAATCATATTTTATTGACATTATCTTCCTTATATATTAGTTACTTTAATAAAATTCTTCAAGTGCTTCGCATACGCTACTGCAGGCACCAGAAACTACCTCATACATAGCAGCTACTGAAATGCAAAACAATCACTACTACTGAAATGCAAAACAGTCACTAACGTAAATGCCTCTGGTTGTAAATTATCAGAGTGTTAATGCTTGTCTTTTTTCAGGGTAAGTTGGTCGTCAGTAATTACTGCTCCTCAGTAGTAATCAGAAGCCAGCAAACAGAGTCAACTTATATATGTTCACTCCAAAGCCTTAACTCCGTTCCAGTGCACAGTGGACTATCTCCATACATTTCACATAAACGTACATTTCCCAACACAAACTAAAAATGACGCATTTTTGAGAAATCGTTAATGCAGTTTATCACTAAAACTGCGTGTCTCCGTAATACATAAGTGTATAATACGGAAACCACCAAAAATGGCATGGTAGCTTCACACAAGGACCAATACAATGTAATTGTTGGTCCCAGAATCTACAACAAAAGGCGACGATGAAAAAACATATTAGCATACTGCTCGATGAGAAATCACTATTCTTGACACCCTTACTTGAAGTCTCTGACCACACGACCGGTCACGGTAAACAGACGTAGCAACTAACATTGTTAATAATCTTTCGGTGTCTCGAAGGCTTTTATTGTCAATGTGTCATTAACTGACATTTAATTACAAGAATTCGTACCAAGGTTGACGTGTTCGTGATAAATCTTCAGTGCGTCATTCCCTCGAAACAGCATGCTGCAAGTTATAATACGAGAAAGCAAAACGCCACGAAACCAATATGGCGAATGACACATCGAGCGTCACGTTGGTTTTACGTTACTTCCCTCTGCGGCTGCTAGTACGAAGGGAGAGTGGGGGAGCCACGCAGGCTTTAACGTTTGGTTGAATTTCTTTCTTTGCATTAGCCACTTCTTTGAACAAAGCTTCCTTTTGGATTTTTTTTCTGCCTTGTTACCTCTAAGACAGCCTAGGCAAACCACAATTTTGTTTCTGTATAAAACCAAGCGGAATGGCGTAGAACACAATCTCAATGAGTGAGAGATAAACACATCACAGCAACAGGGCGGCGCTGCAATCTCTGAGTGCTGTCGGTTGGGAGGTGTGTAGGCAGCCACGAAATTGGTCTGTCGGTCGGTATTCAATAAACTGGTGCATGTGTATAGCCCCTTTCCCTGGTAGTCTGCTATTTTTTTGCTGTAACTGGGTTTTTCAATAGGACCCAGCTAGGACATTCAGCTTCACTTCTGCCAGGGTCTTGGAGCAGTCTACATGTAGAGTCTGATTAGTCGGCATCCATCACTGATGATCTTGTTGGGTAAGGTCTGGCTCCAAGGCCTCACGTACTTATGGGGACAGTATGAGCTTTTGAAAACCGCGTATGGCGTTTACTATTCACGGGATGCAAATAATCCATGTGATTCACGCCATCGGAAGACAACCGTTGGCTGCCGCCTGCATCAACACGGTGAGATACGGCGGGCTACACACTAGGTAACTCAAGCCATCACGTTTCTCATTGCTAGTTTTTCTCTCTCTCGTTTGTCTCAATCCTTTAGAGGCTGCCTTAATACCACTTTTGGTCAAACGCTCGAGCAGAGCGAAAACAAACGGTCCCTATAAATTACGTGATGGATTTTTGTCCTAATTCTCATAGCAAAACAAGGAGTGGGTAATGGAGAATTGGGGTGTCAGATGGACCAGCGAGAGGGCTGCCTCTGCAAGAAACGGCTTATTTGCTCGAAAGTGACGAGAGTATTTATACAAATTTAATTAGTGATTCAAGATAAAAATTTTATCCTGATTTCCATAGCCAAACAAAGGGTCGGAAATGGGCTAATGGGGTGTAAAACTGATCAGCCTGAGGTCTAGTTTTGCAAAAGAGGATTTAATTGCTTTGGAGTATCAGAGGCATTAAAAAAATTATTTGTGATTGGAAGGAAATTTTTGTACCCACACAAACTGGGGAAACAGACAAATGGGGGTATCAAATTGCCCAGTCGGAGGTCTAGTTTTTCAAAACTAATGTTAATTGCTTGAAAGTAAGCAGGGTTATTATGAAAAGTCTACTAGACAAATATCGTCTGGTACTCTTTAAAATTCAGGGTTAAACATTGAAATTCAAATTCTCAGTAGACACCTCATATACACTCTCTTGATCTGTGTACCCTTAATAATAACAGAATGATTATCAGTATCTTTATATATTACATTTCATGCTTTCTGAACAAAACGTAAAAACAAAAAACAATAATAAAAAGCGTGATGAAATGTTTTATGAAATGATTTGTCTAAAAGCAAGAAATAAAATATGTTACAGAAACATTTGGCACACCTTTGAATGTTGCTCGAAATCATGTACAGCAGATAGGTGCTGACTGAGAATGTAAACTTCAATGTTTAACTTAGAATCTTAGAATTTTAGAAATTACTAGAGGATATTTGTCTGATGGATTATATAGACCATATGATCTGTCATTGTGTGACCTGTGCTTGAAGGCGCATCCTCCAAATACGAGGAAAATGAGTAGATGTGGCGCAAGACCTAATGTCTCACTTACAAGTGCTGTCAACATCATAGTTCTTGCTCACTCACTTTTCCCAAAAAAAAGTATATAAAAATGGAAAAGTAAATCAGAGGCCAGTTCCAATCAAACTGGGGATTCTGTTTAGCGCTCCTTCTAACTACTGTGCGAGCTTTACCAACTTCTACGGTTCTTTGTTTATGATTTTAGATATTTAAATACTCGACTTTGCCAAGAAATGACAAGCACATTTTTGCTTCTATATTCGAATTTCTGTAAATGGTTTCAAGCAACATTCAAACCCGTGTTAAATTTTACTCTAATCTGTTTCTTTTTATTTTGTCTTTTTCTTTTTTTGTTACCATTCAGACAAATCATTTCACAAAATATTTCGCCGTTTTTCCTAATTTTTTTGTGTCTTTTACTTTGATAGACGGTTGATCACACGTGAAGTTGATACTCAATACTAGTGCACTCTTTCCTCCCGTTTTCAACGCTCAATATTCGTTTTCCTGTTCGTTCATTAATTTTAAATGCAAAATACATTTCAGTTACTGAGTCAAATTTGCGCGGCTCCCGTTGCTATGATCGTGGCCCGGCCATTCCTGATCACCTACACCATTATGACAAGCTTTGATTAATCGACGTTAAAATGGGCTGTTGAAAGTAAGAGATACTTCCAAAGCTGCACAGTACAGAACCACCTTCTTTGGGTACAACTTAGAGGAAGTAGGGTGAGTGTGGAAGAGAGACAGATGGCATAATAGAAAAAAGCCTGCTACGCACTTAACAGTTATTCGTAGAGCATCGATGTAGATTGTACGAGTCAATGAGAAGAAGTTGTAGATGAATGCGAGATGGGGCTTATCCACATAGCTCATGGTATGGGTTCGGTACTGTCAAAGGCCCCCACCATGAGACGCGGTTTTGATGTGAAAACGTCTCTGCTCATCAGTCGAACCTACTTGTGCGACAAAATAAACTCACATCTGAATCTCTAGTAACTACGAGACTAATAATGCGTAAACGGTGACTGAGCCCACAACTGATAGAGCGTGTCTGTACGTGTTTGTCGCACAGTATTTGTTTCGCCTGTGACGTCATCGTACCAATGTCGGCGCATGTGCGTGATTGTTAGGAATGAAGCTGAGCCTCCACTGGAGCCATATTCGTCTAACTCAGGGCTTCACAACATACTTGCTCGCGGAGCAAGCTGTGAGCAGCAAGGCGCGAGCACTGAGCAGCGCGAGCACGCTACCCCCACTACCGGACCAGAGCGGAGAGTGGGGAGAGTCACGTGGTGCACACAACAGCTGCCGCCAGTCAATGTAAATCCGCGGCCTCCTGCAGGGATATCACTCACGAATTATTACTGCGACAAATGAAACAAATAAAGGAGAATGTACACTTGCCACATAATTTTATTAGCTTAGTGTATGCCTCTACATTCGTATTAATTTGTGAACTATTACACAATAAAAGGTGTCACTGAAGTGTGGGATTCTCGGTTATCTTGTACTTTTTGCCCTTTATAATTGCGTCTATGTTCGGAGTAATTGTTCTTGTGCATCGTAGGCGCAGCGTGCAGTTTAAATTTCGATCAGACAATGCGTTTCTCAGGCGCGTCTTGTTACATTTCATTGCAGAGAACAGTTGTTCACAAACATACGTGGAACCGAACATTGATATTATTGTAGCCGCCAGTTTGTACAAACGAGGAAATGTATCCTGAGGGAAGTGTCTGTAGAATTCCAAAATGTTTTTCTTGTTCTGAAATTTGCCTCTGTATTCTCTTTCACACTGCAGGTCAATAATTTCTAGTTGCAGCTCAGGACGAATCTCTTCAATATTCGCTGAATATGGAGAGAACAGATCAAAATCACTGTCTAGTGCTGTCAGATCTTGAAAGCGTTGATCAAATTCTTCCTTAAGGGCAACTAAACTATGTGAATAACGTTCACAGTCTTTGTGAACATCTTGCATGGATGATAATTTAGAAAAATGAGCTAGATTTACTGTTTCCAGCTGACTCACCCAAAGTGTCAATTTCATTTTAAAAGCTCATACTCTATCTATGAAATGAGTAATTAGCAGATCTTTACCTTTTAGTGAAATGTTCAAAGCATTCAGATGGCTAGTTAAATCTGCTAAGAATGCGAGATCACATTTCCATGAAGGCTCTTTCAATTCAGGAACACACATGTTATTTATTTCCATGAACATATTTATCTCATCTAATAGGCAAAAAAATCGATTTAATAATTCGCCACGACTAAGCCAGCGCACCTCGCTGTAATAAGGCAGGCTACCACACTGACTTTCTACATCCTCAAGAAAGCTTTTAAATTGCCTGTGTTGTAGCCCATGCTTCCTTCTATAATTGGTTGTACGAACAACAACACTCATCACATTTTTTAGAGTGATACTCTTTGCACATAAGTTTTCCTGGTGGATCACACAGTAAACGCCCCATATTTCATTCGGAACGGTCAGTTACTGCATTTTCTCCTTCAACAGCGCAACGAAACCTGATTTTTTCCCTGTCATCGCTGGTGCACCGTCTGTACACACTGAAACTAAAGAATTCCACGACAATCCTATATTTTCAACACTTTCTTCAATACTACTTAAAATACCTTGTGTTCTTCATGGCTACTACATCGAGGAGCTCCTCCCTCACATGAAGATCTCTTTTAATACCTCTAATAAATATGGCAAGCTGCGCTGTTCCAGTGATATCAACACTTTCGTCCAGAGCTAGAGAATAAGCCATAAAATCTTTACAGATATTTGCAAGCTGGCTCTGGACGTCGTCTGCCATGTCCTGTATACAACACATAATGGTCATGTTAGATAATGGCACAATCCGAAACTGTTCAACTTTAGATGGGCACAAATGTTCCGCTGCAACTACCAAACATTCTTTTATTAAATCGCCATCAGTGAAGGGGCGCAGGGATTTTGCTAAAAGGAAAGCAATTTTGTGACTCACTCTGAGAGCTGCCTCAGTTGATTTTTCTTCGTCGTCCAAATCTTCTTCGGATAGCTTTCTTTTAAGTTTAATAACTTCCTGTGCACGATCTGGTCCATCACATTTTCCACTTCCGTAGTCTTTCGCGTGGTACGACATATAATGTCGCTGCAAATTAAATTTCCTAAAAGAGTTCTGCGTTTTGTGACATACTAAACATTTTGCAACACCATCTTTTTCTGTAAACAGATACAATTCCTCCCAACTGCGAAAGCATGGTTGGGGTTACACAACGGCGACTTGACATGATTCTTAACCAGCGAAGTGACTGTTAGAGCTGTCTTAGTACTTTAAACGTTACACAGTCGGCGTGATTTCAATAGGCAAGCTGCGGCCCTATTCAAACGTGCGCGCGCTTTCCCCTCCCTCCCCGCCCTCCCTGTTCCGCGACCTTGCACCTGCTCGCGAGCACGTGCCTGGCCAGACGCGAGTACTCGCGCTCAAAACCGGCCAGTTGTTAAGCCCTGGTCTAACTGGACGGTCGCAAACGGCCAACTAATACCAAAGCATGTAGCGGCATTGGCACCCGTCTACCACACAGACGACGTCGGCCGAATACGCCCGTACACCGCCGCCAGACTGCGATCCCGGTGAAATGGGATTGGTTGGACGTTTTCGGCGCCAAGCGAGCGCCTGTTGCTGCTTGTATCTGGGTGTTTTCCGTAGTCAATTACGAACTATGGGCGTGAAAAAGCTTATAAATTTTGTGAATGAGAATAGGCTACTGTGAGACATGCAAGAGACAAGGCCCAGCCGATCGATAAGGAACGAGATTGCTGTGGACAGTTAATGAAATTATCCCTCACTTTTACTGTTGTCAACAATGAGTTGTGAGCAGTGGTGCATGAACATGAACGTTGTTCACTTAAAATTTTGTGCGTTGAGGGGTGTAAAAACACAGAGTAAGAAAAGTGATCGATATTCGTAATTTTCTGTACCTCGTAAACAAATGAAAACCAAAACTGACAGTGACTGTATTACTTGCGATGAAATATTACAAGAAAAAGGTAAGTCAGACTCAAATATCTCTATTAAAAAATCTCTGTAATTGCAGTGATGGAGAAAATATAGATTTAGCCAGTACCTCTACTGGCTTCAAGGCATTTAATGAAAAGACTAGTAGCCTTCTGCTCAACATCTGCGATTTCACAACTTATATTGAAGAAAAGGAGACTAACAATTCTCTAAAGTATAAGATCTTATTGACTACTTGTTAACCTGACGAAAATTATAATTTCAAGAATGATGGAGATGAGAGAATGAGAAAATTTCATTTGGACCGGATGATAAGGCGCCCATTCACCAATTTCAAAAAGTTTCATCAGTCTAGAAAAATGTACATGATTTCCAAATAGTATAAAGAAGCAGTTGAAAAATCAAGTAATTTTATTAATATTATGACAAACAAAACTAAGAGCACAATGAGAATGTTGTGAAATTAATGCAAATTAATCGTGCTAAGTTTAGATCAGTTGTTTCCGAGTATTGCTTTGTGCATCAAACAACTTGCCACTAAGGGAAAAATCAAATTCAAATGCTGTTTTTGATGATTTATTACAGTTTAGGGTGTAACGAGGTGACGAAAAATTGGGGAAATATCTTGAAAGTGCCCTAATAACGCCACCTATATTTCTCGTAGAATATAAAATGATTTGCATTCTGAAACAAACTTTACAGCTTTGTGTCAATTCAATGATGGAGCATGGGAAGAATGATTGTTTTTAAGCCCCAGTAAATTCCCTAATTTTATCTGCGCAATCTCTTCATGACAGCGAGATTGAAGAACGTACATAGTTTTTCCACTGAAAGGTGGTACTTGAAGTTTCCCAAGCAGTTTCTTGCGAGATGTACGACATCTCTTGTCGCGTATCTGCCAGTTCAGATTTTCGATATTTCTGTTACACTGCCTCGTCAGTTAAACAATCCTGTATTTAACTTTATAGGGTGTCTTATTAATTTTATCGTTTTTTGCTGTTTTTTCAGTGGCACTATATAGTACTGAATCGGCCGGCCGAAGTGGCCGTGCGGTTAAAGGCGCTGCAGTCTGGAACCGCAAGACCGCTACGGTCGCAGGTTCGAATCCTGCCTCGGGCATGGATGTTTGTGATGTCCTTAGGTTAGTTAGGTTTAACTAGTTCTAAGTTCTAGGGGACTAATGACCTCAGCAGTTGAGTCCCATAGTGCTCAGAGCCATTTGAACCATTTTTTTAGTACTGAATTACTACGTCACTCACCTTAGCTGTGGAACTGCTATTCAATGACGACACCAAACCTTAATACTTCATTAGTGAAGGAACATTTGGCTTTTGTTTTGCTACGCTTTCTTTCACTTCTTGACTCGTTCTCATGTTCTGGACTCCGCTTTTAGTGCTAATGGCAACTCTCTACATCTTCATCTACATGGCTACTCCACAAATCGCATTTAAGTGCATGGCCGAAGGTTCCCTGAACCACCCTCACACTAGTTCTCTATTATTCCAGTCTTCTGCAGCATGTGGAAGAAACAAACACCTATATCTTTCCGTGTGAGCTCTTATTACCCTCATTTTATTATGATGATGGTTTCTCCCTATGTAGGTCAGCGTCAACAAAATATTTTCGCATTCGGAGGAGAAAGTTGGTGATTGAAAATTCGTGAGAAGATTCCGCCGCAACGAAATTGCCTTTCTTTGAATGATGTCCGCCCCAAATCCTGTATCATTTCAGTGACACTCTCTCCCCTGATTCTCGATGGTACAAAACGTGCTACCTTTCTTTGAACTTTCTCGATGTAGGCCTACTCCGTTAATCCCATCTGGTAAGGATCCCACACCACATAACAGTACCTAGAAGAGGACGGACAAGCGTAGTGTAGGCAGTCTCTGTAGTAGATCTGCTACATTTTCTAAGTGTCCCCCGATAAAACGCAGTCTTTGGTTAGCCTTCCCCACAACATTTTCTATGTGTCCCTTGCAATTTAAGTTGTTCGTAATTGTAATTCCCAGGTATTTTGTTAAATTTACGGCCTTTAGATTTGACTTATTTATCGTGTAACCGAAGTGTAACGGATTCCTTTTAGCACTAATGTGGATGACCTCACACTTTTCGTTATTTAAGGCCAACTGACAATTTTTGCACAATACAGATATCTTTCCTAAATCTTTTTGCAATTTGTTTTCATCTTCTGATGACTTTGCTAGTCGATAAACGACAGCATCATCTGCAAACAACCTAAGACGGCTGCTCAGATTGTCTCCTAAATAGTTTATATAGATAAGGAACAGCAGAGGGTCTGTAACACTACCCTGGGGAACGGCAGAAGTCATTTCTGTTTTACTCGATGACTTTCCGTCAATTACTACGAACCGTGACATCTCTGAGAGGAAATCACGAATCCAGTCACATAACTGAGACGATCTTCTATAAGCTCACTATTTCGCTACAAGCTGCTTGTGTGATACAGTATCAAAAGCCTTCTGAAAATCTATAAATACGGAATCAGTCTGAAATCCCTTGTCAATAGCACTCAACGTTTCGTGTCGGTAAAGAGCTAGTTGTGTTTCACAAGAACGACGCTTTCTAAATCCGTGTTAACCGTGTGTCAATAGTCCGTTCTTTTCGAGGTAATTCATAATGTTCGAATACAAAATATGTACCAAAATCCTTCTGCATATTCTGCATATTGACGTTAATGATATGAACGTGTGATTTAGTGGATTACTCCTACCACCTTTCATGAACACTGGTGTGACCTGTGCAACTGTCCAGCGGATTTTTCGTCCAGCGAACGGTTGTATGTAATTGTTAAGTACGGAGCTATTGTATCACCATACTCAGAAAGGAACCTAACTGGTATACAGTCTGGACCGGGAGACTTGGTTTTGTTACGCGATTTAAGTTGCTTCACTACTCTAAGGATATCTGCTTCTACGTTACTCATGTTGGCAGCTGTTCTTGATTCGCATTCTGAAATATTTACCTCGTCTTCTTTGGTGAACTGTAATATAAGACCAAATCTTTTCTTGGTTTTGGTTGTCACGAGAGCAGTGCCTGATGCCTTCAGTGACTACCGTAGCAGAATATTGTCTTCATGATCTTTCACAGAAACCAAAGAAATTTTGGTCATATGTAAAGGCTGTTAATAGCACCAAAGTTAGTGTCCAGCGCCTAGCGACTGAGACGGGAATTGAATCTGAGGGTAGCAAAGCAAAATCTGAAATGCTTTGCTTCTTTTTCAAATGTTCCTTTACAAAGAAAAACTCAGGAGAATTGTCCCAATTTAATTCTCGTACCACTGGAAAAATGAATGAAATAAGTGTTAATGTCAGTGGTGTCGAGAAACAGCTGAAATACACTCCTGGAAATGGAAAAAAGAACACATTGACACCGGTGTGTCAGACCCACCATACTTGCTCCGGACACTGCGAGAGGGCTGTACAAGCAATGATCACACGCACGGCACAGCGGACACACCAGGAACCGCGGTGTTGGCCGTCGAATGGCGCTAGCTGCGCAGCATTTGTGCACCGCCGCCGTCAGTGTCAGCCAGTTTGTCGTGGCATACGGAGCTCCATCGCAGTCTTTAACACTGGTAGCATGCCGCGACAGCGTGGACGTGAACCGTATGTGCAGTTGACGGACTTTGAGCGAGGGCGTATAGTGGGCATGCGGGAGGCCGGGTGGACGTACCGCCGAATTGCTCAACACGTGGGGCGTGAGGTCTCCACAGTACATCGATGTTGTCGCCAGTGGTCGGCGGAAGGTGCACGTGCCCGTCGACCTGGGACCGGACCGCAGCGACGCACGGATGCACGCCAAGACCGTAGGATCCTACGCAGTGCCGTAGGGGACCGCACCGCCACTTCCCAGCAAATTAGGGACACTGTTGCTCCTGGGGTATCGGCGAGGACCATTCGCAACCGTCTCCATGAAGCTGGGCTACGGTCCCGCACACCGTTAGGCCGTCTTCCGCTCACGCCCCAACATCGTGCAGCCCGCCTCCAGTGGTGTCGCGACAGGCGTGAATGGAGGGACGAATGGAGACGTGTCGTCTTCAGCGATGAGAGTCGCTTCTGCCTTGGTGCCAATGATGGTCGTATGCGTGTTTGGCGCCGTGCAGGTGAGCGCCACAATCAGGACTGCATACGACCGAGGCACACAGGGCCAACACCCGGCATCGTGGTGTGGGGAGCGATCTCCTACACTGGCCGTACACCACTGGTGATCGTCGAGGGGACACTGAATAGTGCACGGTAAATCCAAACCGTCATCGAACCCATCGTTCTACCATTCCTAGACCGGCAAGGGAACTTGCTGTTCCAACAGGACAATGCACGTCCGCATGTATCCCGTGCCACCCAACGTGCTCTAGAAGGTGTAAGTCAACTACCCTGGCCAGCAAGATCTCCGGATCTGTCCCCCATTGAGCATGTTTGGGACTGGATGAAGCGTCGTCTCACGCGGTCTGCACGTCCAGCACGAACGCTGGTCCAACTGAGGCGCCAGGTGGAAATGGCATGGCAAGCCGTTCCACAGGACTACATCCAGCATCTCTACGATCGTCTCCATGGGAGAATAGCAGCCTGCATTGCTGCGAAAGGTGGGTATACACTGTACTAGTGCCGACATTGTGCATGCACTGTTGCCTGTGTCTATGTGCCTGTGGTTCTGTCAGTGTGATCATGTGATGTATCTGACCCCAGGAATGTGTCAATAAAGTTTCCCCTTCCTGGGACAATGAATTCACGGTGTTCTTATTTCAATTTCCAGGAGTGTAGTTAAAACTGAACAAGGCTCCAGAGCCCGACAGAATCCCTGTCAGATTCTATACTGAATTTGCGGCTCAGTTCGCCACTCTTCTAACTATAATCTATCGTAGATCCCTTGAACAAAAAACCGTGCCCAGTTCTTGGAAACAGACACAAGTCACACGGATCTACAAGAAGAGTAGTAGAACCGATGCACAAAACTACCGTTCCGTATCCTTGACATCAGTTTGTTGTAGAATCTTAGAGCATATTCTGAGCTGAAATGTAGTAAGGTGTGTTGAACATAATGATCTCCTCCATGCCAACCAGCATGGATTCCTAAAACATCAGTCACGTGAAACCCTTCCTGCACTTTTCTCACGTGGCATACTAAAAGCTTTGGATGAAGGCAGTCAGGTAGACTCAGTATTTCTTGATTTCCGAAAAGCGTTTGACTCAGTACCACATCTACGCTTATTGTCAGCAGTTCGATCATATAGAATATCAAGCGAAATCTGTGACCTGATTTAGGATTTTTTGGTAGGGAGGACACAGCATGTTATCTTGGACAGAGAGTCGTCGTCAGATATAGAAGCAACTTCGGGTGTACTCCAAGGAAGACTGTTGGGACCTTGCCGTTCATGTTATATATTAATGACCTCACAGACAATATTAATACTAGCATCTGCCTTTTTGCAGATGATGCGGTTGTCTATAATGTAGTACTATTTTAAAGAAGCTGCATAAATATTCAGTCAGATCTTTATATGACTTCAAAGTGGTGCAAAGATTGACAAACAGCATTAAATGTCAGAACTGTAAAAATTGTGCACTTCACAAAACGAAAATACTATAATATCAACGAGTCACTGTTGGAATCGGCCAACTCATGCAATACTTGGGTGTAATACTCTGTAGGGATATCGAATGGAATGATCACATAGGATCAGCTGTGGTTAAAGCAGGTGGTAGGCTTCGGTTTATTGATAGAATACTGGGGAAGTGTAACCAGTCTACAAAGGATATTACCTACAAATCAGAATTAAAGCAACAAACGGAAATTTTGCAACGTTGCTTTTACACTATGGCCATTAAAACTGCAACACCAAGAAGAAATGCACATGATAAACGAGTATTCGTTGAACAAATATATTATACTAGAACTGACATGTGATTACATTTTCACACAATTTGGGTGCATAGATCCTGAGAAATCAGTACCCAGAACGACCACCTCTGGCCGTAATAACGGCCTTGACACGCCTGGGCATTGAGTCAAACAGAGCTTGGATGGCGTGTACAGGTACAGCTGCCCATGTAGCTTCAACACGATACCACAGTTCATCAAGAGTAGTGACTGGAGTATTGTGACGAGCCAGTTGCGCGGCCACCATTGACCAGACGTTTTCAGTTGGTGAGAGATCTGGAGAATGTGCTGGCCAGGCAGCAGTCGAACATTTTCTGTATCCAGAAAGGCCCGTACAGGACCTGCAACATGCGGTCGTACATTATCCTGCTGAAATGTACGGTTTTGCAGGGAGCGAATGAAGGGTAGAGCCACGGGTCGTAACACATCTGAAATGTAACGTCCACTGTTCAAAGTGCCGTCAATGCGAACAAGAGGCGACCGAGAGGTGTAACCAATGGCACCGCATACCATCACGCCGGGTGATACGCCAGTATGGCGATGACGAATACACGCTTCCAATGTGCGTTCACCGCGATGTCGCCAAACACGGATGTGCCCATCATGATGCTGTGAACAGAACTTGGATTCATCCGAAAAAATGACGTTTTGCCATTCGTGCACCCAGGTTCGTCGTTGAGTACACCATCGCAGGCGCTCCTATCTGTGACGCAGTGTCAAGGGTAACCGCAGCCACGCTCTCCGAGCTGATAGTCCATGCTGTGGCAAACGTTGTCGAACTGTTCGTGCAGATGGTTGTTGTCTTGCAAACGTCCCCATATGTTGACTCAGGGATCGAGACGTGGCTGCACGATCCGTTACAGCCATGCGGATAAGATGCCTGTCATCTCGACTGCTAGTGATACGAGGCCGTTGGGATCCAGCACGGCGTTCCGTATTACCCTCCTAAACCCAGCGATTCCATATTCTGCTAACAGTCATTCGATCTCGACCAGAACGAGCAGCAATGTCGCGATACGATAAACCGCAATCGCGATAGGCTACAATCCGACCTTTATCATTGTCGGAAACGTCATGGAACGCATTTCTCCTCCTTACACGAGGCATCACAACAACGTTTCACCAGGCAACGAAGGCCAACTGCTGTTTGTGTATCAGAAATCAGTTGGAAACTTTCCTCATGTCAGCATTTTGTAAGTGTCGCCACCGGCGCCAACCTAGTGTGAATGCTCTGAAAAGCTAATCATTTGCATATCACAGCATCTTCTTCCTGTCGGTTAAATTTCGCGTCTGTAGCACGTCATCTTCGTGATGTAGCAATTTTAATGGCCAGTAGTGTATTTTGCCACGAAGCAGTATACATAGCACATAGAAAAGTAGAAACAAAGTAAAAAACGAAAGTAAACAACTGCAATATGCATAACGGTAGAGAAAAATGTTCTTCGTTTTTTCCAACGTAAGGGATTTGTACACACATTCAGACGACTGGTTAACGAGCTCAGTATGGGGTGTGACCACCTCTGGCAGGTATACAGGCATGACAAAAACGGGGCATTCTGTGAATGATTTCATCAGTCTCTTGTTAAGGCAATAACGCCCATTCTTATTGCAGAGCTGCTCGCAAGTCTTGTAGAGTTGTTGGTGGATGCTGACGCGATGCAACCCGTCCCCCTAGTGCATTCCAGACATGATCTATGGGATTCAAATCAGGAGAGGGAACAGGCCACGCCATGTGTGCATTATCTTCTGTTTCCAAAGCACCCATGCTTTATGAGGTCGAACGTTATCGTCCATCAGTACGAAACCTGGGTCCACAGCACCTCGTAACAGCCGCTCATTAGTCCCCAAGGTCCCATAACGATTCCTGACAGCAGTTAAATCCTGGCAATTCACCTGCACAATTTCATGAAGAGGTGTTCAAGCGGTCAATATAATTTCTGTTCATACCATTAGGGATCTTCCTCTATATCGGTCTCTTTCCACAATGTTTGGGTCCAGAAATCGTGTTCCACGTTCCCTCCATATGTAAATCACTATCCAGAGCAAATCGGGGCTGATCTGTGAAAAAAACATTGGGCCACTGTTCGACTGTCCAGGTGGCATGCTGACGACTCCACTCTAGATGCTCCCTTCTGTGAAGACGCGTTAGAGGTATACGTACATCAGATCTCTGACAGTAAAGATCCCTCTGCCAAAGCCTTCTTCTCGATACAACACGTCCAGTGGATGCTGCGAGGTCTGATGCCAGCTGCCGTGCAGTACTAAGGCGGTACCGTTATACCCTTGCAGCAACATAACGGTCCTCTCTTTCTGAAGTCACACGTCGTCAGCCCAGCCCTGCCCTGGTCTTTGGGATGCAGTTTCGTTCTCTATAAACTGTCGCCACAGTCGAGAAACAACAGAACGATTCACATATTGCGACTGTCCTGCTTCCATCTCTTCTATGGCCTTCCACCGCAGAGAGTCTAGTAGGCGTCTTCTCTGTGCCATACTGCACCGTCGGTGACAGCACACACAGCGATTCTGGATGCGCGACTACCCGGAAACAGTATCCCATTTGATAGGTGCCCTGACGTCACCGTTGGCATGGTTGCCCGTTGACCGGAATTCCGTCATCCGTGCAGAACACAATCGTAGGTACATCTGGTTGGCTCTGAGCACTATGCGACTTAACTTCTGAGGTCATCAGTCGCCTAGAACTTAGAACTAATTAAACCTAACTAACCTAAGGACATCACACACATCCATGCCCGAGGCAGGATTCGAACCTGCGACCGTAGCGGTCACGCGGTTCTAGACTGAAGCGCCTTTAACCGCACGGCCACACCGGCCGGCGTAGGTACATCTGTTGACGCCGGCCGGAGTGGTCGAGCGGTTCTAGGAGCTACAGTCTGGAACCGCGCGACCGCTACGGTCGTAGGTTCCAATCCTGCCTCGGGCATGGATGTGTGTGATGTCATTAGGTTAGTTAGGTTTAAATAGTTCTATGTTCTAGGGGACTGATGACCTCAGAAGTTAAGTCCCATAGTGCTCAGAGCCATCTGAACCATTTGAACATCTGTTGACATTTTTACAATTACATTGTGAATTAGACATAGGACGGGGAAACAGCGGTTTGTTGCTTTAATTTTGAGCACCAGCGTACTATTATTGTCTGTATATTGGTCACACAGGGATCGTGGGAATAAGATTTCAATAATTACTGCACGCGTAGAAGCATTGAAACACTCATTCTTCCCGCGCTTCAGACGTGAATGAAACAGGAAGAAAGCCTAATAACTGGTAGAATGGGACGTACCCTCTGCCATGAATCTCACGGTGGTTTGCAGAGTATAGATGTAGATGTAGATGTAGATACCTATGATTCCATTTTGCTGCGCTTCGGTAGTATTGAAAAACTCACGCATTTTTCTTCTGGTAGGCGAGTGCATTTCTGGTAATAGGTGGCGATTTGCAAATTTATGCTTGAGTTGGAAGCTGTTGCGCACTGGGCGCTATTTATTAAGATCTATGTACCAAGGAAAATCTCGTGCATATGGTAAAGACACAATTTCCCAATACTAACCTTATGAATTATTTGATACCGATCATCTTAAAGACCAGAGATTGTTATTATTTTTCAGTTTATTTGTAAGTAATGATAATAACATACACTACTATATCTCTGTTGACTGTGTGTGCCATGCCTGAACCAGAGAAGTTTTGATCTTATTGCCAGTTGCTTTGTTTCTCTATGGACTTAGAACAAATTTAAAGTGTGAAGTATCCCAATGAATTTACTGCACCCGATTTACTTCAGTGCTTTTCATACCGCCGAGAAATGGACGAAATTTCAAACACGACTCGAGATGGACTGAAACAGCACAGAAATCTGTAAGAAGCTCAAGTAAGTACCTCCATAATAACAAGTGATATTATTCAGTGCTGCCGTGCATTAACCGGCTTACTAGTAGTGGCTAACGTGAATGAAAGACGTTACACTCATCTGCGAGAACTTGTGACACAATGGCGGACGGCGGTATTAACAGCACGAATTCTTCCGCAGTTTCTAACCAAATACAAATGTCTTGTGAGAAACTACATCGTATTACTGACAGTCCCGAATCAGCCAGTTCGTCGCAGATTGCTTCGGTAGGAGAATACAGTTCGAAGAAAGACTGTCGCGGAAACCATTTTCCGTTTGGGGAAATTATCAGCATTTTAACAGAACTGGCTGAGATTGTTACGAAGCGTCGGATACTGCGCAGTATCGATGACTGGAAAAACCCGCAACAGCAGACCAACATATTATCTATCCCCAACGAGATTCTAACGCAGATATTTCAAAGATATTTCTCCTATTTAGAACTGTGTCTGCTGAGGTCTGTTTGCACCAGATTTTCTGCCATAGTTTCTGGTGTGCTCGAAAATGGCTTTAAAAATGTAGTGCGGGATATAATGGAAACAATGGAAGACGTGCACCAAAGACTAACTGCGGAGCCCGCGACAGATACTCCGCCAACGAGTCTGTACTCTTTGAAGACTGTAACGCTGCTACAGACGTACAGCATACTAGAAATCATCCTGTCAGACCTTACCATACTCAAAGCCGTGGCAGGTGACCAAATGTGTGGGGCGGATATGTTTTCTCCCACAGCTTACTTACTAGAGAAGTCTTCTCAGATTCTACGAATGCTGCAGGATCACTACAAAGACAACCCAAGCAGTTGTCCGCCCTTGTGTACCGTAGATCAACTGTCTACAGCTTGTAAACATTTTCTGAACATGTACGAGGAACGTGGACATTTTCCCGACGGCGAAAGTTGCTACTTCGGAAGCAAGGTGATAGATCTTCTGGAGTGTTGTGTTAATGCAGACTGTGAGATAAAGATTTGGTGCGAAGGTGACAAGTGCCGCATGAAAGGGAACTACAAACTACGGGAACATGAAATACTTCCACCGGTGGAAGACTGCGGAAGCCATCTCGGGGGTTGGCTACAGGAGTTCAGAACTGCAATCCAGGAAGGAAACACCGACTTTATTCACTGGAAAAATACAGAGGCGAAGACAGCCCTGGTGATAAACTCGCTAACAGCGGGGACCCTCGAAGAATGGTTGAAGGAGCTGCTCTTGAACAAGGCTCGTGTGACAACGGAAGTAGTACGAGATGGATACACACTCGTCCGCCGAGAAGTTCCGGCAGCGTGGAGGACGAACCGCACCACAAAAATTGACTTCGAGCTGGACTGTCCTGTTTTCGAGGCTCCAGACTGCGTTAGAAAATATTTTGCCGGTTCTGAGAGCGTTAGCAATTCTAAAAGAGAAGTGAACGACGGGTTTAAGTGGACTTGTACGTGTAGTCTAATAAATAGTAGTGATGGTGAAAGCTGACCTCCGTGTGTTCTCATTGATTTTGTACCAAAATTCGTGGCTGAGTGTTCTCTCTCTTTAAAGATCACTATTTGCTTTATTTATCTGTTCTTTGGCTGTCGACTGCAGCTAATAAATTCTACCTGAGAAAACTTAGTACGTCATGTAATTTTGCAAGCAGACCGACCGCAGAAACATAACATCTGTGTTGTGACTGCATTTAATATTTTACCATCTGTCAAGGCTTACTTATTGCTACGACTACATATATTTATAATCAGGCGCAGGATCACATTCTAAAGGCTCATAAAAGGTGATTATACAGGATGAACTGGAATTCCATCGGCAAAATTTCGAACGCTGTTGAGTATTTTAGAAGTATTTTGACATAAGGGAGATGGGGTCTCTGCTGTTAAAGGGTATCAATGAAAAATTATGATTTATTCGGTTTGTTACCGCAATTATCTTTGTTTCTATGACAATACATTGATGAGGGTGAAAAAGTCTGTAATACGCAATCACAAAAAAATACAATACGAAACTGAAAGTAGTGTAACAACTCTCAGATGCAAAGGTACATCACAGATGTTTGTCATCGCTGAGGGAATAGCTGAGCATAACGCCGTTGTGACGGACTTTCACAGCATTCAGTGAACTCATACACGAGGTGCATTTCGGTCAACTGCCCAATTAGGGGTGGAAAAAACCGACCGGTTAACACCGATACAGATATTTTGGTTCATTTTAACCGGTATTTTTCGGTATTTGTTTGGTCTCGGTTGTACATGTAACAGTTTTTTTTAATTATTTGTTAATAACCAGGTAAAAACCCGAAATATCAACTAGCCATAACAGCTGCGCTAAAATTTTTTGGTTTTAAGCAAACCTTCTTCAATAAACATGTAATTTTTATTCGTAAAATTTCCATTGCTCTGAAATATTGCGTTGTCATAGAAAAAGGGAAAACTGAACAGTGCTATTTTAATAACAATGCCGACAAAACGAGCAACAAACTCGTGTCATAATAATATTGGTACAGCATCCCTGAGACATTAATCCCGTGTCGCATGGCTTATTGATGGTACAAGCGTATGTACCGTGAACTTGACTTGTCCCGTCTGATCTATATGGTAGCTTCTCTCTGTCGTTGTCAGACATCAGTTATATATTACAGAATCTCACCGTGCCTAATCTGGATATGTTTTATGAAGTGCGGTATCTTGATGTATAATACTCCATTTCCTTTGAAAGATTAAAGATGGGAGGAGCGACAACATACTTGTGACATCATATAAGCAGAAAACTTAAAACTCAACAATCTATTTATTTCTAAAAATATCTTCTTCAGAAGGAGTGGGTCTTGTTACATCACATGGTGGTACTTTACATTGGCTGAAGCCGAGCTGCTCTTCTCATTTACATGTGGGCTGTTCAACAAAGAATGATCTTTTTTTTTTTTTTTTTTTTTTTTTGACAACATACCTTTACTCATCCTCATGATTTTGACGGTCCTTCTCAAAGTAGCCTCCCATGAATGCGATGCACTTCTCCCAGCGTTTCTGTCTTCAAATACATGCAGGAAACCATTTTTTGAGAGGTCCTTCAAAATCGCCTCCGCAGCCTTCACCACTGCTTCTGATGATTCATAATGCCTCCCACGAAGGCGTTTCTTCATGTTAGGGAATGGAGAAAAGTCGCATGGGACTAAATCCTGACTATAGGGTGGGTGAGGTATGCACTTAACGTTGATTTTGTCAAGATATTCAGCAACAACATTGGCAATATGCGCCCGCGGATTATCGTGTTGCAGCACCCAGCCTGCTTCACGGAAATGTGGTCTTTTGCGCCTGATAATGGACTTACAATGTTTTTAGGACATCCCTGTAGTATTGTCCAGTTACTGATGTGTGTGCAGGTACAACATGCTGATAAACCATTCGCCGGCCGGTGTGGCCAAGCGGTTGAAGGCGCTACAGTCTGGAACCGCGTGACCGCTACGGTCGCAGGTTCGAATCCTGCCTCGGGCATGGATGTGTGTGATGTCCTTAGGTTAGTTAGGTTTAAGTAGTTCTAAGTTCTAGGGGACTGATGACCTCAGATGTTAAGTACCATAGTGCTCAGAGCCATTTGAACCCATTTTTGATAAACCATTCCATGAATATCAAAGAATGAGATGACCATAACTTTCCCAGCAGACGCAACCACTTTTGCTTTTTTTTTTTTTTTTGGGGGGGGGGGTTGGTGATGAAGGAGATTTCCACACTGAGCTTTGCTATTTGCTCTCAGGATCAAAATGATGTAGCCAAGTTTCATCATCAGTGATTACATTTGAAAGAAACTCCGAATCTTCCTCTAACATCAACTTTAACTGCCTGCAGGCTTGCACGCGAATGTCCTTTTGTTCGGCAATCAACAGTCTTGGAACCCATCAGGTACAAACAAGTGTCATGTGTAATTTTTCTGTCACCAACGTGTGGGTGGCACGCAATTAAATGTTCAGTATTTCAGAAAGTGATCCTCAGGTAATTCGTCGATCCTCTCTCACAATGACAGCAGCAGTGTTGATGTTTTCTTCCGTAAGATCAGTAACTGGAGCACCGGGTCCACCTTCCTTTGAAATTGATTGTCTCCCCTCTTTAAACATTTTAAACCACCCACCAGCTGTGCTGTGGGGAAGAACAGACTTTCCATAGGCCTCCTGTAACATCGTATAGGCCTCAGCTGAAGATTTGTTGAGACGAAAGCAGAATTTCAAAGCCGCATATTGTTCCTCGCGTGTTATCTCCACTGCAGCGGTAGGCGATACTGAACATGTCTGACCTTGTCTGCCTCTCACAGGGGGGAACCAGGAGTCCCAACAATGAAACTACTAGGGCGTGTTTGTTGCACATTTAGCCAACAGAATATCGTAATATTACATTTTAGCGCGACAAATTATGACCATAAAAAAATTATGATCATTCTTCATTGAACAGTCCTCGTAAAACTGACATAAAAACAAGAATTATCGCATACATAGCTTTAGACAGCAGCCAGATTGCATTCAGCGTACTTCAAAATAAGTGCCCAAAGGTAAACGCTCTTGTCAACATAAAATGATAACAGGAGTCATAGGATAAAATATTTGCATAAGGTAAGTATGCACCATGCCAGAGACAAAAGCATGGTGTATACTTAAATAATGCAAATATTTCATGCTGTGATTCCTGTTCTAAGCTGGTCTTTGTTTCTGGCATGGAATAAATTTATGCAAATATATATCGCACCATATTACCACTAAACAACGGAACGTAACATCACGAATAAGGTTTGTCAAACTACAAGCCTAATGTCCAACCATTCTGTCTGTATTTTCGTCTTCGCTTATTTCAACTAGGGCATCATAGACCTCCCATACGTTATAGTTGAGAGGAGTGACTGCATCGCTTCTACTTTCCCATCTTGTCGTACTCAGTGTCTCCGACGTGAGGGTAGATATATGATCATTCAGGACTGTCCAGCGTCGCGTACATGCACGAAGAAATCATAAATTTTTCTCGCGAAACAAAAGAATGAAACTGCGTATTCTGGTGCCTTTGCAGCAACATTCACAGCTAGATTCAAGGAATGACTACTGCAGGGAACATAATATGTCTTAGGATTTACTTCTAAAATCCTCTTTTTCGTTCGTGCCTTCCATATTAGAACCGTTATCATAGCTCTGACCCCTACAAAGGTATTTTCATTTCTTCTATCTGTTTCAAGACTACCTCTGTAAGCCCCAAACAAAACGTATCTCTTATAGGTACAAATCCAAGAAAATGTTCAGTAATATTTACATCGCATGTGTCAAGATAAGTAGAAGTCACGTTCATAAAACGCACTATCATTGTGATTTGGTCAACACCCGAAATATCTAGTGTACAGTCCGAAATTAAACTATAATATTTAGCAGATCTCAATTAAGATAATATTTTGTTTTTAATTTTTTCGTGGAGAATGTGAATTATTTAATTTTTTGGGTTTTTACCCAGATAATGACGAGACTTAATATGTTCGCTGAGAACTGAATCAAATTTACCAAATAATTCGACAAATTTTAAGAAATTCCCGTTGTTGTGAGTGAACAGTTTATCTGAAGTTCCTCTTAAGGGAAGTCATTGTCCAAACAGAAACTGGATAATTGTTATAAGGCGTTCGATTATACCTTTCCAATGCCGGGTTTCTGCATTTAATATCTGCAGGGTTCCCGCATCGACAGTATTGCCAGATTTTAATCTTCTGGCGAGCCCCACCCACTTTTGGTGCGATTCTAAGTGCACTTGGGACCTACCGTGGCTAGCTAATGTCTCAGAAATGTGGAGCCAGCTACTATAACCACCTGAAATCAATAACATTTTAATGTTCGAAAAGAGTTTACAGCTGAAACAAAAAACAGTGTTTGCACTTTTTTTAATAAACTAACCGTTTCCTCTGAACAATTTCACCTTTGCACAAACTGTAACTGTAATTTTTAGAGGCGAAGCGACGATTGGAATCATCCTTAGGGCAGCTTTAAGATTCCGTTATCTGTTCTGGAGGTTCTCTTTTGACTGACGTTGTCCTAACGAAATCACCTATTTTGTCGAGCCATTTTCGGGACCTGAATCAACTACATCACTGACAGTTCGAATATCAGATGAGCACTTGCTAGAATCAGCTGGTACAGTTTCATATTCATCAGAGAGCTTGCATACAATGTCATGTTTACCCTGCGACGTTGAAGGTACATCTTCATCTACCGAAGGCTTACCCTAATGTATGTCTACATCTGCGTTTATGCTTAGATCATTCTGATCAAAATCTTCTTTACGATGGGAAAAAATATTTAACGAAAATTTCCATTTTTTGTCTCCGTTTTCTCTTTCCCCTCGTCTTTTCCTATTCTGGCTGCCTGAAAGGCACTTCCTGCCGTCAAACATTGCATCTTACCGCATTCGCAATAACTTAAATCCTAATGAAAACGCGTCGCGTCACAGTGAGAAAGCCGGCCGGTGTGGCCGAGCGGTTCTAGGCGCTACAGTCTGGAACCGCGCGACCGCTACGGTCGCAGGTACCAATCCTGCCTAGGGCATGGATGTGTGTGATGTCCTTAGGTTAGTTAGATTTAAGTAGTTCTAAGCTCTAGGGGACTGATGACCTCAGAAGTTAAGTCCCATAGTGCTCAGAGCCATTTGAACCATTTTGAACAGTGAGAAAGCGTTTGCACACTAAACTAACAATTCGTTGGCACAGCCGGGTGAATGTACAATTATCAACTTTTAACACAGTCGTTATTGTCTTTACTGAACAGCATGCGAAAGGAACGATACGGCCAGTGATAGAACTGTGTTTACGTAAATCATTATTGTTCGAAGTTAATAGACGTTAGTAAATTGTGTCTGGAAAATAAAATATGTTTCTAGTAAGTGCACCTCATACAGACCTATATTAGCGCCACAATCCACAGTTCGACCGCTATATCAAACACTTAACTCGTTACTTAGCTATTAACAAACTAGGCAAGCAACCATTGCTGCTATATAATGAAACTACCTACTGGGAACGGTGTATCCACTGTGCACAGCTGCCAACTTCCGAAAATATTTGCCCCGTAAACTCAATGCGAAATATCCCTAAGACTCAATATTCATTATCTAAAACCTCTAAAAGAAAATATCCATATTTTGCTGTTAATTTTACTTATTTACTGGCAATTTCAAACATAATTTCAGCTTATTGTGAAACATTCGAAGTTTTAATGCTAATGTCAAACAAACTTATCATTTTGATTGGGTTATGTATAATACAAGATCTGCACTTTGATGCAGAGAAATACGAACCATCGAAACCGTCTTAGGCATTTCAATGCACAACCTACTTCATAGCTTTTTTTTAAAAAAAAATTATGACAATGTAAATAGAAAACGTGCACCAAATACCAGCATTTGAAATTGTTAAGCATAAAACTAATACAAATTAAAGAGAAAGAGAGAGGACATATTTTGAAACATCTTCATTATCTTATTCTTGAAAATGAAGTACTCCACAGTGAACGTATTATTGTGCTTATAATTGCTCCATTTCATAAGCAGACTTTGGAAGTCTGTGGGAGAATCGTACAAATACTATTAAGTAACTAAATAGTAGCGAAATAATTCAAACTTCAAATCCGTTTTTTAATTCGCGAACACTGGCGCGTTCCGGCTGTCACCTATTTCAGAATGCCGTTAGTGGCTGAGCGGTTCTAGGCGCTACAGTCTGGAACCGCGCGACCGCTACGGTCGCAGGTACCAATCCTGCCTAGGGCATGGATGTGTGTGATGTCCTTAGGTTAGTTAGATTTAAGTAGTTCTAAGTTCTAGGGGACTGATGACCTCAGATGTTAAGTTGGCTTGGCTCTGAGCACTATGGGACTTAACTTCTGAGGTCATCAGTCCCCTAGAACTTAGTACTAATTAAACCTAACTAACCTAAGGACATCACACACATCCATGCCCGAGGCAGGATTCGAACCTGCGACCGTAGCGGTCGCGCGGTTCCAGACTGTAGCGCCTAGAACCGCTCGGCCACAACGGCCGGCAGATGTTAAGTCCCATAGTGCTCAAAGCCATTTGAACCATACCGTTATGGGAACGAGACAACATGCAGTGGTGTTCTAACATGTGACGACTGACAAATAAAACGACTTTTTGAGTAGGAGTAATAGAATATAATATAATTATATAAGAATTTTTTTATTTTATACACGCATAAAACGATTTTATGAACAATTTGTGTTTCCAGCTTATTCTCACATTTCTTTATTTATGCGAGATGAATCTGTCGCCCCAAAAAATCTGCCGCCCTCGGCTATGGCACGGTTCTCCCCCTCCCTCCCTCCCCCCAAGATCCCATAAGGCCGCCACGGCACTGCGTTCACGAGTCGTCGAACAAATGGCGTGTGTTCCAGCGCGATCAATGAATGGGAAATGGGATTTTGCTATTGATATAGCTAATAGCTAATGTGTACTGTGTTCCCCATCTTAACACTTACCTATTTGCTTACATACATATTTGGGCTTTCGAATAAGAGGGGATGTTGTAGAATACTGCCCAAGTGTGTGGGACTCATACAAAATAGGACTAACAGGGGATATTGAACATATACAGAGAACGGCAGCGTGAATGATCACAGGTTTGTTTGACCCTTGACAGAGTTACAGTGATACACAGTCATTCAAACAATCACTCTTCCCGTCCTTCATACGTCGATGGAACGGGAAGAAACCCTAATAACCGTTACAACGCGACGTATCCTCTGCCACGTACTTCGCGGTGTTTTGCAGAGCATAGATGAAGATGTAGGCAGTGTTTATTACATATAACGCCGTTTTACACATTTTTTTAATTACGGTTATTGGAAAATTACTTACGTTATCGTAGAGGGAGACCAAAAGATGAATACACTAAGCAGATTCAGAAGGATGTAGGCTGCAGTAGGTACTGGGAGATGAAGAAGCTTGCACACGATAGAGTAGCATGAAGAGCTGCATCAAACCAGTCTCAGGACTGAAGACCACAACAACAACATCTTTAAAAAAATAGCACTGTTTTTCTTTTCTTTTCCTAGACGAACAACGTTGTACCTGTGCAGTTGCTGAAGCACTCTGATTTTTCTGGGTTATTTATTGCAGAAATAGCAACCTTATTTTGAGTAAGTACTACGACACAGGTGAAAACACATATTATGTACTGCAATATAAATCTGCACAAGCATCAGTAGAAGACACGGGAAAATTTAACACTTACTGGTGCCATTACACTAAACATGTAGAGTCAACATCACATTTTCTGGTTTCAGCCAGTAGGTTTTGCCAGACAGACGTGCAAATCCACTATTCACTTGGCGACTGTTCATAGAAATTCCGTTTTCTAGCTGGGGTATATTGTCAAATGTCATTCTTCTTGGTACTTTTTACTGGCAGAATTTTATCACACAAGATAGGGAAAACCATAACGGTATCTAGTGGCACATATATTTTCCCAGTGCCTCTAGGCTACTTTGCAATACTTTGACTTATCCACAGTTGGTGGATGTTACGACTTTTCCTTTCCCTTAGTGTAGAAGTGTTGTCAGATCAGATGTGTAGCCAGACATACCCATTGTTTTGAATTAGCCTCTATGCATCCTGTAGTCCAGTGTGCTAAGGTCCCGGAAATCCTGTGCATCCATTTTACACAGAGGGAATCCATTCTCCTTGACATTGGTAGTGGTTGTCTGGGTGAAAAGGTATTTTGTTCCTACTGTAAAAGCAAAATCACTATCACCTAAATAGAAAACTATGCTCTATAACAGTGAATTTCTGGTCCACAGCAGTGAAATATTTTCACATGATCAGATTTTGGAAAAGATTCTTAGTATCTGGAACGTGTCTCACAAAATTAGCAATATTTAGGC
This sequence comes from Schistocerca nitens, assembly GCF_023898315.1. NCBI lineage: Eukaryota > Metazoa > Arthropoda > Insecta > Orthoptera > Acrididae > Schistocerca > Schistocerca nitens. The sequence continues at coordinate 871,829,785 of NC_064617.1, forward strand.
TTATGTTCAAATGAAAATCATATGAAAAATGGGAATTACTATCGAAACATTCCAAATAAAAATAGAACATTTCTGTTGCGCCATCATAGTTGATAATCCTGATTATTCCAAGGATCATATAAAAAATTTCACCAATGTACAGTTCATTGTTGACAGCCGTCTGACTTGGTCAGTGTGTCCACTGTAGTTGAAAATGGAGAAAATCGAGTTTCGTGCTGTTATTAAACAGTTCCATTTGATGGATTCCACTGGGGCACAAGTAAAAACAGAATTGGATGTAGTTCATGTAGGTTCTGTACCATTGTTGAGGGCCATTTACTTTTGGATTAATGGATTTAAACGTGGCCGGATGGGCGCCGAAGAGGAAGCGCGCCCCGGCCATTCAATTGACGTCACCACAAAGGAAACCATTGGCAGAACGGATACAGGTTTTAGTGAACACAGAGTTGCCGTAGCGAGATTGTATATTGTAACCCTCAAATCCTCCAAAAATAAACGAAAAATATTCCTATTCAAAAAGGCAGATATAAATTCACTTCACGCCTTCATAGAGACAATCTCCACAACTTCCAAATTAACAACGTAAGTGTAGACCAGATGTGGCTTTGATCCCCCTTAGTACACAAAATGACTCAGAACACTGTTGCAGAAACAACGAAAACAGCATGCAAAATTCAAAGGAACGCGAAAACGTCAAGATCGTCGATCTTTTACAGAAGCTCGAAAATTAGCGTAGACAACAATGCGAGATGCTTATAATAGTTCCACAACGAAACTTTGTCTCGAAACCAGGGAAAAATCCAAAGAGATTCTGGTCGTATGTAAAGTATGCTTGCGGCAAGACACACTCAGTGCCTTTTCTGCGCGATAGCAATAGAAACACTATCGACGACAGTGCTGACAAAGCAGAGTTCCTAAACACAGCCTTTCGAAATTCCTTCACCAAAGAAGACGAAGTAAATATTCCAGCCGGCCGAAGTGGCCGTGCGGTTAAAGGCGCTGCAGTCTGGAACCGCAAGACCGCTACGGTCGCAGGTTCGAATCCTGCCTCGGGCATGGATGTTTGTGATGTCCTTAGGTTAGTTAGGTTTAACTAGTTCTAAGTTCTAGGGGACTAATGACCTCAGCAGTTGAGTCCCATAGTGCTCAGAGCCATTTGAACCATTTTTAAATATTCCAGAATTCGATTAAAGAACGGCTTCCACCTTAGAAGTACTCCCCCAGAGTAGCGAAGTAACTTAAATCGCTTAGTAAAAGCAAGTCTTCCGGTCCAGACTGTATGCGAATTAGGTTCCTTTCAGAGTATGCTGATGCAATAGCTCCATACATACATATCGCTCGCTCGGTGAAAGAAACGCTCCCAAAGACTGGAAAGTTGTACAGGTCACACCAACAGTCAAGAAAATAGTAGGAGTAATCCACTAAATTACAGGCCCGTTTCATTAACAACGATATGCATCAGGATTTTCGAACATATATTGTGTTCGAACATTATGTATTATATCGAGGAGAACGGTCTATTCACACACAGTCAACAGGGATTTAGAAACCATCGTTCTTGTAAAACACAACTAGCTCTTTTCTCACACGAAGTGCCGAGTGCTACTGACAACGGATTTCAGATTGAATCCGTATTTCTAGATTTCCAGAAGGCTTTTGACACTTTACAACACAAGAGGCGTTTAGTGAAATTGCGTGCTTATGGAATATCGTCTCAGTTATGTGACTGGATTCGTGATTTCCTCTCACAGAGGTCACAGTTCGTAGTAACTGAAGGAACTCATCGAGTGAAACAGAAGCGATTTCTGGCGTTCCCCAAGGTGGTCTTACAGGCCATCTGCTGCTCCTTATCTACATAAACGATTTAGCAGATAATCTGAGCAGCTGTCTTAGGTTATTTGCAGATGATACTGTCGTTTATCGTCTAGTAAAGTCAAAACACATTCAAAACGATTTATAAAAGATATCTGTATGATTCGAAAAGCTGAAAGGAATCCGTTAAACATCGATTACTCGATAAATCATTCAAATCCAAAGGCCGTAAATTCAACTAAATACCTGGGAATTACGACTATGAACAACTTAAATTGGAAAGAACACATAGAAGATGTTGTGGGGAAGGCAAACCAAAGACTTCGTTTTATTGGCCAAACACTTACAAAATGTAACAGATCTACTAAAGAGACTGCCTATACTACGCTTGTCCATCCTCTTTTGGAGTACTGCTGCGCGGTCTGGGATCTTCACCTGATATGATTAACGGTGTGCATCGAGAAAGTTCAAAGAAGAGCAACACGTTTCGTATTATCGCGAAATAGGGGAGAGAGTGTCACTGATATGGTACAGAATTTGGTGTGCACATAATTAAAACAAGGGCATTTTTCGTTGCAGCCAAATCTTCTCACGAAATTTCAATCAACAACTTTCTCCTCGAAATGCGAAAATATTTTGTTGAGGCCCCCCTACATAGGGAGAAACGATCATCATAATAAGGGAAATCAGGTCTCGCACGAAAGACACAGATGTTCGTTTTATCCGCGCGCTGTTCGAGATTGGAATAATAGAGAATTATTGTAAAGGTGGTTCGATGGACTCCCTGCCAGGCACTTAAGTTTGATTTGCAAAGTATCCATGTGAATGTAGATAGTAGACAGAAAAGACAAGATATGGTAACGCAAGACTGCCGAAAAAAAAATTGTGAGATTGCTGAGGCTGTAGGCATCTCAACTGAGCTAGTGCATTATTTCCTGTATGGAAAATTGGCACTTTTCTCAAATGATGCACTGAAAGTTTTGGATCAAGGCATCCAGGTAGATGCAGTTTTTCTTGATTTCCGAAAGGCATTTGACTCAGTACCGTACCTACGATTATTGTCAAAACCACGATTGTGAGGGGTATCAAGTGAAATTTGTGACTGGATTGAAGACTTTTTGGCAGGGAAGACACAGCACGTTATCTTGGATGGAGAGTCATCGTCAGATGTAGAAGTAAATTTTGGTGTGCCCCAGGGAACTGTGTTGGGACCCTTGCTGTTCATTTAGTATATTAATGACCTTGCAGACAATATTAATAGTAACATCAGGCTTTCTGCAGATGGCGCAGTTATCTGTAACGAAGTACTATCTGAAGGAAGATACACGAATATTCAGTCAGATCTTGATAAGATTTAAACTTGGCGCAGAGATTGGGGACTTGCTTTAAATGTTCAGATATGTAAGATTGAATACTTCACAAAAATCAAAAAAACATAGTATCCTATGACTGTAATATCGGTGAGTCACTGCAGGTATCAGCCAACTCATACAAATACCTGGGTATAACACCTTGTAGGGATATGAACTGGAATGATCAAATAGGTTCAGTCGTAGGTAAAGCAGATGGTAGACTTCGGTTTATTGGTAGAATACTGGGGAAGTGAATCAGTCTGCAAAGGGGATTGCTTACAAATCACTCATGCGACCGACTCTAGACTATTGCTCAAGTGACTGAGACCGGTACCAGATAGGACTTACAGGGGATATTGAACGTATACAGAGAAGAGCAGCACGAATGGGAGAGTGTCGCAAAGATAGTAAACGAGTTGAACTGGAAGACTCTTGAAGATAGACGTAAAATATCCCGAGAAAGTCTACTGACAAAGTTTCAAAACCGACTTTAAATTATCGCTCTAGGAACATACTACAATCTCCTACATATCGCTCACATAGGGATCGTGAGGGTAAAACTAGAATAATTACTTCAAGCACAGAGGCATTCAAACAATCATTCTTCCCGCGCTCCATACGTGGATGGAACAGGAATAAACCCTGACTGCTACAATGGGACGTACCCTCTGTCATGCACCTCACGATGGTTTGCAGAGTATAGACGCAGACGATGTAGTGTGCGAGTTGGATGCAGCGATTGCTCGCAGTCGATCAATAGCGTATTCGGCAACAGCATTCCAGCACAATGTCTGGCGATATTTAATCGCATTCCGCAATTCTTTTTGCGCCGATTTGTGACTGTTGATGAAACCTGCACCCATCTTTACACACCAGAGTCAAAATGGCAGTCAAAACAATGGACACACGCTGATGAAAGTGCAGCGAAGGCAGCAAAGACGCTTCTGTCATTGGTACGGTGATGGTAACTGTTTTTTGGCATTCCCAAGGAATAATCCGCACAGAATACTTGCAAAAGGGCAGAACCATAACTCGACACTATTATGCATCATTGTTGTCTCGTTTGAAACTTGTATTGGCTGGAAAAAGACAAATGCTGGCACGCAAAAAGGTGGTCTTTCACCAGGATTAGTGATACCGATGGCAAAAGTGCATGACATAGGCTTTGAACTGGTTCCTCATCCACCCTGCTCACCAGACTTAGCCCCCAAGTGACTTCTCCCTGTTCCTTGCCGGGAAGAAATTTTCATCAAACGAGGAAGTGGTAACTGCAGTCAACGGGTATGTGACGGAACTTGACAGAATCTATTTTTCCAATGGGATGAAAACGTCGAAGCAACCATAGACCAAGCATATATCCTTCAAAGGAGACTATGTCGAGAAGTGAGGTGAGTTGTTTGGGAAACAAACGTTGTTCTTGCTTTTTTTTATCAGACTTATCAAAGAACTATTATAATACAGATACACTTTCTAGACATTCTGAAAAAATGGTGGAAACTTTGAGGTCAGATGTTCAGTTTTATCATTATGTCGAATTTGCCATATTTCTTCCCTTTTTTGAACCATAACTGATGTACCCAACATCTTCTTCGCTGCTCAACATTTATGAGATACAATAGACGGAGTGCATGAATATCTTCTTCGAATGAGGACGATGTATTCTCATCCATTCATAGGACGACAGCGCCGCGTCTGTCTAACTGCGCCACTTGAGTGTGAATTGCTCACGTCCCGTCCGCATGGCTCCTTTGATTCGCCGCCGCCAGGCGTCCGCGCCGCGCAATTTGTGTGTGAATTGAATCTTACATCGTTAACAAAGCTCCCTTCAGAGTCGTCTGTTGATACCCTCTCGCACCGAACGACGTATAAAAGCAACAGGTCACTCAACACAACAGTGCGACAACCAGAATCCTCCCAAAGTTTGAAGACTACTATATTAAGGCAAGTAATTTTTTTCACTCATTCGGGTATGCCAGTGTGCTCATTCTGCCCCGCCGATTTTTACGCTGTTAAGTTCCCTGATTCAATCGCTAAGTAGAAGATAAGTCAAACTTTCCCAACCGGTGTATTATCGTGCCTTTTTATTGTACGGCATAGTTCTATCGAGTGACATGCGAAAGATTGTTCACTTTTATAACGTGAGCTGTTCTAATTTATAATCAATTTTGACATGTATGAAGGTAGTAACTTCTCTCGAAAGAACAGATACCATTGATGATCGTGCAGCTTCTCTAATGATCATGGTATCTGTTCTTTCGAGAGCATTTACTATCTTCACATACAGAGTGAGTCACCTAACATTTCCGCTGGATATATTTCGTAAACCACATCAAATACTGACGAATCGATTCCACAGACCGAACGTGAGGAGAGGGGCTAGTGTAATTGGTTAATACAAACCATAAAAAATTGCACGGGAGTATGTTTTTTAACACAAACCTACGTTTTTTTAAACGGAACCCCGTTACTTTTTTTAGCACATCTGAACATATAAACAAATACGTAATCAGTGCCGTTTGTTGCATTGTAAAATGTTAATTACATCCAGAGATATTGTAACCTAAAGTTGACGCTTGAGTACCACTCCTCCGCTGTTCGATCGTGTGTATCGGAGAGCACCGAATTGCGTAGGGATCCAAAGGGAACGGTGATGGACCTTAGGTACAGAAGAGACTGGAACAGCACATTACGTCCACATGCTAACACCTTATTATTGGTCTTTTTCACTGACGCACATGTACATTACCATGAGGGGTGAGGTACACGTTCGACGGGCGTTTCATAGGACGTGGAGGACGCATAAATTGGCCAGCCCGTTCTCCTGATCTTACACCTTTGGACTTCTTTCTGTGGGGTACGTTAAAGGAGAATGTGTACCGTGATGTGCCTACAACCCCAGAGGATATGAAACAACGTATTGTGGCAGCCTGCGGCGACATTACACCAGATGTACTGCGCCGTGCACGACATTCATTACGCCAGAGATTGCAATTGTGTGCAGCAAATGATGGCCACCACATTGAACATCTATTGGCCTGACATGTCGGGACACACTCTATTCCACTCCGTAATTCAAAACGGAAACCACGTGTGTACGTGTACCTCACCCCTCATGGTAATGTACATGTGCGTCAGTGAAAAAGACCAATAAAAAGGTGTTAGCATGTGGACGTAATGTGCTGTTCCAGTCTCTTCTGTACCTAACTCCATCACCGTTCCCTTTGGATCCCTACGCAATTCGGTGCTCTCCGATACACACGATCGAACAGCGGAGGAGTGGTACTCAAGCGTCAACTTTAGGTTACAATATCTCCGGATGTAATTAACATTTTACAATGCAACAAACGGCACTGATTACGTATTTGTTTATATGTTCAGATGTGCTAACAAAACTAACGTGGTTCCATTTAAAAAAACGTAGGTTTGTGTTAAAAAACATACTTCCGTGCATTTTTGAATGGTTTGTATTAACCAATTATTCTAGCCCCTCTCCTCACGTTCGGTCTGTGGAATCGATTCGTCAGTATTTGATGTGGTTTACGAAATATATCCAGCGGTAACGTTAGGTGACTCACCCTGTATAGTTAAAGGCTACCCAGCCATTGACCTTCGTCTGTGCGAATGCGCACAGGTTGCCCGAACTCTTACGGGACTCTTCACCTTAGTGTGCGCGAGTAATGAGTGGATAGGCAAATATCTATTAAGTGCATTACGTATGTAGATTGTGCACAGTACGGGAGGCGTGCAAGGGATAAGACCCTGCAGTCGCGCTATTCATCTGTGTCCTCGGTGGCTCAGATGGATAGAGTGTCTGCCATGTAAGCAGGAGATCCCGAATTCCAGTCCCAGTCGGGGCACATATTTTCAGCTGTCCCCATCGAGGTATATCAACAATACCTGTCGGCAGCTGAGGGTTTCAATTAATTATCATTTAATTTTGACATGGTCTGTACAAGTCAGGACTTGCAACGATGAGCAATACCCATTTTTGCTTGCCATTAGCGTAATTAGAATGATCATGGAAACTTGTTGCAGCTGTTACCTAACTCTTCCCACTTGGTATAAAGAAGAGTGATAACATCCTGATCACAAGCACATCCTTACGATGACAGAGAATCTATTAAAAGTCAATAGTGACTTCTGTTTTTAGTGTCACGAGTAATGTTTATGATAAAGGTCAGATAACGGTGCAACGATCAAAATTCATATCATTCCTTGGTGTGTAAACGAGAGAAATACGCTGAGGTGACAGAACTCGTGGCACTGATATGCACATGTACATATGGCGGTAGAAGCGCGTACACAAGGTATAAAAGGACATTGCATTGGCGGAGTTATCATTTGCACTCAGGTGACTGATGTGGAAAGCTTAGCAATGTGATTATGGCCCCACGCCGAAGTTAACAGACCTTGAACGCGGGATGGTAGTTGGACCTAGTTGCATAGGACATTCCATTTCGGAAATTCAGTATTCAGAGATTCACAGTGTCAAGACTGCGCCGTGAATACCAAACTTAAGGCATTACCTCTCACCATGGACAAGGCAGTGACTGAAGGCCTTCACTTAACGATCAAGAGCAGCAGCTTTTGCATAGAGTTATCGGTGCTAACAGACAAGCAACACTGCATGAAATAACCTCAGAAATCAATGTCGGTCTTGCAACTAATGTATTCGTTAGGACAGTGCGGAGAAATTTGGAGTCAGTGGGCTATGGCAGCTGATGACTGAAGCGAGTACCTTTGCTAACAGCATGACGTCCTGGGCTCATGGCCATATTGGTTGGACCCCAGACGACTGGAAAACCGTGGCCTGGTCAGATGACTCCTGATTTCAGTTGGTAACGGCTGATGGCAGGGTTCGATTGTGGTGCAGACCTCACGAAGCCATGGCCCCAGGTGGTGAGTAGGGCACTGTGCAAACTGGTGGTGGCTCAGTAATGATGTGGGCTGTGTTTTCATGAAATGGACTGGGTCCCCTGGTCCAACTGAAACGATCATTGACTGGAAACAGTTATATTGTTCTACTTGGAGACCATTTGCATCCATTCATGGACTTCATGTTCCCAATCAATGATCGAATTTTTATGGATGGCAGTGCACCATGTCAACAGGCCACAATTGTTCATGATTAGTTTGAAGAATATTCTGGACAATTTGAGCGAATGTTTGGGCCACCCATCAAACATTTATGGGACATAATTGAGAAGTCAGTTTTTGAAAAAATTCCTGTACTGGCAACACTTTCACATTTATGGACGTTTATAGAGGGAACATGACGCAATATTTCTGCAGGGAACTTCCAATGACTTGTTGAGTCCATGCTATGTTGAACTGCTGTGCCACACTGGGCAAAAGGAGGTCTGACACGATATTAGGAGATATTCCATGACTTTTGTCACCTGAGCATAGATGAATATTTAAAGCTTATCTTTTTTTATCTCAGTGTAGAATTTTAAGATGCTATCTTCATTCATTACAGGTATTTGTATTGATTTATTTTCCTGTACATTGTGATTTAGTGCTTACTTTACACATCCAATAGGGGGCCTACAGGACAAGTTAGGAGCCACGCGGGATTAGCCAAGCGGTCTAGGGCACTACAGTCGTAGACTGTGCGGCTGGTCCTGACGGAGATTCGAGTCCTCCCTCAGGCATGGATGTGTGTGTTTGTCCTTATGATAATTTAGGTTAAGTACTGTGTAAGCTTAGGGACTGATAATATCAGCAGTTAAGACCCATAAGATTTCACACACATTTCCAAGAACAAGTACAAACAAAAACCTTTACCCATTAAGGAGCGTGCAGACAGATCCCCTATAAAACCCAGCCACTGGGTGCAAGAACACAGCTGCCACAGCACTCTGCAATACTGCAGTGTGTCATAGCGGTGGGCTCAGTTTTCACATGGTGCAGTACAACTCTACTTTTCCATAGCCACCTACTTGGCTGGAGCCTCAACTGTCACAACATAGCTAGACAGAGCGACTGTAAATACTCACCATGCAGCACTTGTATTTGTAATGCGACTGGTTCCGGAACATCCAACCACAGCCCATACCGTGACAATCCCCATGCCAGCCGCCGGTCCAATGTGGGACCGAGCAGATTCAACCTGGCTTAGCAGTGTCGTCTCTCAGCCATTGTTCTACGAACTGCCATTACATCTGAAAGTTCCAAGTGTGAAGCCAGCACCACTGAGTTAACGCCACCTCTAAGGTGTCTTTGTCTGGTAAACTCTGTGGAGACCTGGCCTGCGTGCAGGGAATCTGTGCACATGATCTGCTGCTCACCGCTACAGCGGCATAATATCGCCAACTGCTGCCTGTGCTGTGTGTCTTCCTTGTCTCTGTATGATTGCCTGCCATAAACTTAAGCAAATACTTCAAAATGGTGAATAAATAAAAGCACGCATTTTTACGCTCTTGATATTGGTAAATAGATAAATTTGATTTTTTATCATCATAATTTAATTGAAATACTATTTTTTTATGTTAATGACATAAGTAAAAGTATCACATTTTTTTCTTTTAAATTGTGTTTTCACTAAAATAGTTTCCTCTATTCTTACTGTAATGGATGCCTTATCATTCAAAGAAATAGCTGATTTTATAAAAAATATGGTCTTGAGGAATGTTTTTAGTTTCCTCTTCAACATGTGTACATTATTAATTTCCTTTTTCATACAGATAGGAAGCTTATTGTGTACTTTTGTATCGGACTTTCTTGTGTATTTTTGAGAGAGTTACAGAGCCCTGGCAAAAAATTTTCCCCCATCTCTCATGATAGTGAATAACACAGTTTGTGTGAAAGACTTCCTTTTTGCTGGAAACATCGTCAGTGAGCATAAATATTGACCTATAATTGTAAGACTTGAAGAGATCTCTGCAGGATGTTCTATAAGTAGCACCTTGTATTAATCTGACTACTCATTTTTTAAGTTTAAAAGTATTTGAGGTCCTGCACATTTCCCCAGAAGATAATACCATAGTAGATTATCGGATGGAAATAGACAAAATAAGTCCACAGCATTATTTCCCTGTCAAAGTGAGAAATGCAAAGCATACTGGGCAAAGTTTGTGGAGAAACTGATGAATTTGCTCATTCCATCTTAACTGATTGTCCATCTGGGTGCTTATGAATTTTGTATGTGTAGTTTCATTAACTTTCTGTTTGTTAATATCCATTTCAGGAACTTGAAGTTTTTTGTTTGTTATCTGGAACTGTATAATATTAGTTTTGGAAAAATTTTGGGGTCAGGCTATTTGCTGTGAACCATTTTTATACTTGGTTTAGTTACTGAAAGGCTGTATCGTGCATTGTGGAGTTGGACCCTTTGATTAGAATACTTGCATCATCAGCAAACATTATGATTTTTGTTGTGTTATTAATTGTAACTGGAAGACCGTTGTTGTAATTCAAGAAAATCAGTAGCCCAAGGATAAAGACATGGGGGATTCTGTATTTTACACTTTCTCAGTCTGGGTTAATTGTTACACCTCCCTGCCTCCATTCACACAACTTTGTTTTCTATTGTGTAAATAAGATTCCAGCCAAGCCAAAGGTTTATCTTTGATTCCATAGTGCAGAATTTTTTTAACAAGGTATTATGATCTACACAGTCAAATACCTTAGTAAGGCAACAAAGGTTCTCACGTAATGCCTTCCAAAATTTAATTCACGTAGAATTTCATCTGTTACAATAAATATAGCTCTTTCTGTGGAGAATCCTTTACAAAAGCTGATATTGTAGGTGTCAGTAAACTATTTTGTGCAGTGTGGCTATCAATTCTGTCATACACTATTCTCTCAAATACCTTCCAGAACACTGGCAGCAGAGAGATAGACCAACAGTTTGTGGATTGACATCACTATCACATGTTTTAGTCTGTGTGGAAGTACCTGTTCTCATTGACTAGTTATCCAAATACACTCTATGTGACTGATTAAGTGTACACATGATTTTAAAATTCTACATGATATACCATCATATCCAGAGGATTAAGTTCTTTTAAGTAATGTGCCCCCCCCCCCCCCCAAGAACCATGGACCTTGCCGTTGGTGGGGAGGCTTGCGTGCCTCAGTGATACAGATAGCCATACCGTAGGTGCAACCACAACGGAGGGGTATCTGTTGAGAGGCCAGACAAACGTGTGGTTCCTGAAGAGGGGCAGCAGCCTTTTCAGTAGTTGCAGGGGCAACAGTCTGGATGATTAACTGATCTGGCCTTGTAACACTAACCAAAATAGCCTTGCTGTGCTGGTACTGCGAACGGCTGAAACCAAGGGGAAACTACGGCCGTAATTTTTTCCGAGGGCATGCAGCTTTACTGTATGATTAAATGACGATGGTGTCCTCTTGGGTAAAATATTCCAGAGGTAAAATAGTCCCCCATTTGGATCTCCAGGTGGGGACTACTCAAGAGGACATCGTTATCAGGAGAAAGAAAACTGGCGTTCTACGGATTGGAGCGTGGAATGTCAGATCCCTTAATCGGGCAGGTAGGTTAGAAAATTTAAAAAGGGAAATGGATAGGTTAAAGTTAGATATAGTGGGAATTAGTGAAGTTCGGTGGCAGGAGGATCAAGACTTTTGGTCAGGTGAATACAGGGTTATAAATACAAAATCAAATAGGGGTAATGCAGAAGTAGGTTTAATAATAAATAGGAATGCGGGTAAGCTACTACAAACAGCATAATGAACGCATTATTGTGGCCAAGATAGACACAAAGCCCACGCCTACTACAGTAGTACAAGTTTATATGACAACTAGCTCTGCAGATGACGAAGAAATTGAAGAAATGTATGATGAAATAAAAGAAATTATTCAGGTAGTGAAGGGAGACGAAAATTTAATACTCATAGGGGACTGGAACTCGGTGGTAGGAAAAGGGAGAGAAGGAAATGTAGTAGGTGAATATAGATTGGGGCTAAGAAATGAAAGAGGAAGCCGCCTGATAGAATTTTGCACAGAGCACAACTTAATCATAGCTAACACTTGGTTCAAGAATCATAAAAGAAGGTTGTATACATGTAAGAAGCCTGGAGATACTGACAGGTTTCAGATAGATTACATAATGGTAAGACAGAGATTTAGGAACCAGGTTTTAAATTGTAAGACATTTCCAGGGGCAGATGTGGACTCTGATCACAATCTATTGGTTATGAACTGTAGGTTAAAACTGAAGAAACTACAAAAAGGTGGGAATTTAAGGAGATGGGACGTGGATAACTGAAAGAACCAGAGGTTGTACAAAGTTTCAGGGAGAGCATAAGGGAGCAATTGACAGGAATGGGGGAAAGAAATACAGTAGAAGAAGAATGGGTAGCTTTGTGAGATGAAGTAGTCAAGGCAGCAGAGGACCTAGTAGGTAAAAAGATGAATGCTAGTAGAAATCCTTGGGTAACAGAAGAAATACTGAATTTAATTGATGGAAGGAGAAAATATAAAAATGCAGTAAATGAAGCAGGCAAAAAGGAATACAAACGTCTCAAAAACGAGATCGACAGGAAGTGCAAAATGGCTAAGCTGGGATGGCTAGAGGACTAATGTAAGGATGTAGAGGCTTATCTCACTAGGGGTAAGATAGATACAGCCTACAGGAAAATTAAAGAGACCTTTGGAGAAAAGAGAACCACTTGTATGAATATCAAGAGCTCAGATGGAAACCCAGCTCTAAGCAAAGAAGGGAAATCAGAAAGGTGGAGGGGGTATATAGAGGGCCTATACAAGGGCAATGTACTTGAGAACAATATTATGGAAATGGAAGAGGATGTAGATGAAGATGAAATGGAAGATACGATACTGTGTGAAGAGTTTGACAGAGCACTGAAAGACCTGAGTCGAAACAAGGCCCCGGGAGTAGACAACATTACATTAGACCTACTGACGGCCTTGGGAGAGCCAGTCCTGACAAAACTCTACCATCTGGTGAGCAAGATGTATGAGACAGGTGAAGTACCCTCAGACTTCAAGAAGAATATAATAATTCCGATCCCAAAGAAAGCAGGTGCTGACGGATGTTAAAATTACCGAACAATCAGTTTAATAAGTCACGGATGCAAAATACTAACGCGTATTCTCTACGGACGAATGGAAAAACTGGTAGAAGCTGACCTCGGAGAAGATCAGTTTGGATTCCGTAGAAATATGGGAACACGTGAGGCAATACTGACCCTACGACTTATCTTAGAAGCTAGATTAAGGAAAGGGAAACCTACGTTTCTAGCATTTGTAGACTCAGAGAAAGCTTTTGACAATGTTGACTGGAATACTCTCTTTCAAATTCTGAAGGTGGTAGGGGTAAAATACAGGGAGCGAAAGGCTATTTACAATTTGTACAGAAACCAGATGGCAGTTATAAGAGTCGAGGGGCACAAAAGGGAAGCAGTGGTTGGGAAGGGAGTGAGACAGGGTTGTAGCCTCTCCCCGATGTTATTCAATCTGTATTTTGAGCAAGTAGTGAAGGAAACAAAAGAAAAATTCGGAGTAGGTATTAAAATCCACGGAGAAAAAATAAAAACTTTGAGGTACGCCGATGACATTGTAATTCTGTCAGAGACAGCAACGGACTTGGAAGAGCAGTTGAACGGAATGGACAGTGTCATGAAAGGAGGGTATAAGATGAACATCAACAAAAGCAAAACGAGGATAATGGAATGTAGTCGAATTAAGTCGGGTAATGCTGAGGGAATTAGATTAGGAAATGAGACACTTAAAGTAGTAAAGGAGTTTTGCTATTTGGGGAGCAAAATAACTGATCATGGTCGAAGTAGAGAGGATATAAAATGTAGACTGGCAATGGCAAGGAAAGCGTATCTGATGAAGAGAAATTTGTTAACATCGAGTATAGATTTAAGTGTCAGGAAGTCGTTTCTGAAAGTATTTGTATGGAGCGTAGCCATGTATGGAAGTGAAACATGGATGATAAATAGTTTGGACAAGAAGAGAATAAAAGCTTTCGTAATGTGATGCTACAGAAGAATGCTGAAGATTAGATGGGTAGATCATACAACTAATGAGGAGGTATTGAATAGGATTGGGGAGAAGAGAAGTTTGTGGCACAACTTAACTAGAAGAAGGGATCGGTTGGTAGGACATGTTCTGAGGCATCAAGGGACCACCAATTTAGTATTTGAGGGCAGCGTGGAGGGTAAAAATCGTAGAGGGAGACCAAGAGATGAATACACTAAACAGATTCAGAAGGATGTAGGTTGCAGTAGGTACTGGAAGATGAAGAATCTTGCACAGGATAGAGTAGCATGGAGAGCTGCATCAAACCAGTCTTAGGACTGAAGACCACAACAACAACAACAACAACAAGTAATGTGGATTTTTACAATTTCTTTTTGAGCTGTGCGTTTGAAATGGAGTGATGTGATTGTAGGTAGTGGGGAGTGGGCGTGGTAATTACGATTATAATCACTCACACTCCCGTCACTTACTATGAATACTTTTAAACTCGCAGCATATACACAATGTGTGTAGCATAGAGTACGTACTACAGAGAACTGATGTCACAAAGATACAGTTATTCTTGCTGTGATAAGGCAGCAATATTATTGGGGGAGTGCGGTACAGCCAGTGGTCTACATCCCAAACTGTAAATTGGCATGAGGGGCCTGGAGCTGGGGCCAGTGGAGGGTAAACACCGGGTGTGTCCACTAAAGATCATGCCAGTTTTAGGCAGTTCACGTTGAAGGTTGGCCACATTTTCTGGGAGTCAGTAAGTTTCCATAAGATAAACCGTAGGGGTTTGGTTGCACTGGGGCTTCCTGTTGTAGTACCTCCCCAATTGCCCAGTTGCTGGCATCAGCCGTTGTAACCATGTTGGCACCTGGGGATGGGAGTGATGGTGGTGGTCTGAGCGAGCTCGGATTTGATGTTCTTGAAAGCTGATTGCATATCAAGAGTCCAAATGAGCTTATGTTAGCCTGCTATATTCTTGCCACAGAGTGACTCTGTGAGTGGCTGAAGTGCTTCTGTGGCATGGGGGAGGTGTTGTTGGTAATCATTAATTACGCTTAAGAAAAAGCGCATCTCTTGATAGACTGTTAGGGGTGGTAAGTTATGTATTTGGTCTATCTTTTCCCAGGTGGGGCATTGACGAGGTGACCTACGAATATAACACATTTTTGGCAGAGTTGGCATTTGTCCTCATTGACCACAACACCATGCTCTTATGGTTTGTCGAATACCACTTTGAGATATTTCTCATGATCTTGAGCTGTTTGTGAGAAGATAGTTACATCATCCAAGTAACAATAGCAAAAGGGCATGGTAAAAAACAAGCTGTCAGTAAACCATTGTCAAGTCTGGGCTGTGTTCCTTGTTCAGCGTGTATGGTCACTGTTGATGCAGTACAGTTAGTTAAGGGAGTGGCAGGCTTCGTATCACCACCTTTACTGATAACATTGTACCTGATTTGCGAATCAGTGTGTTAGCCTGTTTGGCAAGAGGTAATGATGCCCTCATTAAGTGGTTGTTGAAGCAATGGAAACATTGTCAACCGTTTGAGAACCACAGTTGCACTGATTGTATAGTCTGGGAAAGAACACCATAAAGATGCACAAATAAATTGTTTGTAGCGATGCCAGGAGGTGAAGCACCACTGTGGTGTGTATTCTTTGCGGCATGAATTTTGTATCCTATAGTGATCAACAACATGCCAGCACAAGTGTAACTCAGTATTTTGCGGCCTGGTTGGAAAAAAAAGAACAGGGTCAACACTGTATGTAGTGGGGATCAGTGGTGGTAATTACGATGATAAATAATCACTCACACTCCCGTCGCTTACTATGAATACTTTTATATTTGCAGCATATACACAATGCATGTAGCACAAAGCACATAGTACAAAGAACTGATCTGGCAAATATACAGTTGTTCTTGCTACGGTAGGGCAGTGATGTTATTGGGGTGTAGTGTCAATGGTTCTACATCACCACATGTTTGTTGTGGTATACTTGTGATTAAACAGCCTGAAAAATTTTCATCTATAGTGTGCATTTCTTTCCGTGTCAAACTTTTCCATCCACTGGTGTCTGTGAACTGCAAAAATTAAAAACTCAACAGCAAAAATGTATTTGGATTTGAAATTATTGGCATGTAATCAAGAAAACAGACACGTGGCACTGTAATCCACAGGCAGTTCATGTCCACAAAATATATAATTCTGATGATGTTGGATGCTAATCAGTAAAATAGTCTTCAAATATATACACCATAATAGTTATTCACTGTTCTATTATGTACATGTTCATAGCTAAAAGTTCAGTATATGATTTTGCTCGCCTGACATTGTCATTACATTGTGAAGTTTTCTGTGCAGGAATAATATCAAAATTATTGAGGGCTATGTTAATGTAATGACAATGTGTGGTGAGAAAAATCATATACTGAACCTTTAGGTATGAATATGTATTTAAGAGACCAATGAGTAAGTATAATGGGATATAGCCCACATAAATCATCTGCAACTAAAATCAACCCAAGTCGCATTAGGTGACAACTAAGTCCTCCCAGCTCATGCACAGATATTCATAACCTCCCTCTTTGGCAGAAATGGTTCATTTTGTGGTTCTTAAATCCTTATAAGAGGCTGCTTCATTAATTAATGATACAAAAGAGATAAATTATAAATGTAGCCAGGCCAGATTTTTAACACCATTTACCATTTACAAAAACATAAGATACTAGTTTTTGATGTTGTAATGAGACTGTACCTTCATGTTCAATCAAAATTCATCATTGTTGCATCAATCAAATCCTGAAAGTGAAGTGGCAGGACCAGTGTATCAACATCAGTATTCT
Source organism: Schistocerca nitens (assembly GCF_023898315.1). Lineage (NCBI taxonomy): Eukaryota > Metazoa > Arthropoda > Insecta > Orthoptera > Acrididae > Schistocerca > Schistocerca nitens. The sequence goes on from NC_064617.1 coordinate 871,846,759, forward strand.
GGAGGACACAAACGCTATCAGCATACAGGCCACCATAATCAAAAACCACTTTCAATATGCTGGTTAGTTATATTGCCACATGCTCCACAGCTGTCTACCAAAACAATCAAAACAAGGACATCTGAAACAGTATGAAAGTGTTCTGAAATTGTACTTTTAAAAAAATGCCAAATCAACACTGACATTTGGGAAACCCTTGCCTCTGAACGTCTGGTATAACATTATATTGCTCATGAAGGCTTACAATTCTTTGAAGAACAATGAAGAAGACTAATATTGAACAAATGGTGCTATAGGAAAGAGCGAGAAACTCTCATGACAGATAATCTGTACCAAGCTATTGTTGGCATGGATGGGATCAGCTCTCACTGTAGCAGAATATGTTGTTCCACAGTGGGTTCCTCAGCCTCTCACAGACTCATAAAGGACAGTAATACTTGTGAATATAAATTGAACTTATTCGCCAGTCATTGCCTATGATGACAAATACTCCTACATTTACTACTACTATTACAGCATCACAGTTTTAACTATGTTGATGAATATTTAAATATGTAAGTATATAACACAATGACAGGTGTAATTGTAAACATATGCTCATCCCTATCATTCTCTGTTCCCTGAAGCCTTGAAACTCCTAAATGTAGAGTGTACATTTACAGCTTTCTAATTTAGTATTGTAATTTAAACATGAATACAAAAATTTTTTATGTGCTGCATGGGTTATCATCTTAGCTTCATCTGTAGATTACAGTACTTAGCATATAAAACAGACTTTTCCATTATCTAACACACAAGTTGGTCATGTAGACAACAGGATCAGTAAAAACACTACTTTCAAGCTTCCAATGTAGTTCTTACTGCTCTGTTGTACATGAAAGATGGGATCGTATTATTGTAAGGCTATTTTTAGAAAATATCAGAATTCTCATATATTTTCAGCCATTGTTAGACATCTTTGCATTGTTCATCCACTAAATTCTCTCTGAACATTATGGCTGAGGCAGCATTTATAATATTATGAAATTGTACTTTCTGCTTCTTAGCTAAACCCGACTGATGGAGTGCTTCATTCCAATTGGATCATAATGATCAGGCATTATGGAGCTGACAACTACTTCATGAAAGACAGTTTGATTCAGAAAGACATACTGGTGACTACTACACTACATCCTTTTATTATTATTTGGAACCTTACATTGAAAGGAAAACCTGTGTGATTGTGTGTGCACATTTGTGTGTGTGGGTGAGATTTTGCTTAATTAGAAACTATTTTGTTCATGTAAGGTTGAGAGACTTTTTGGCCACTGAACTTATTTAAGTGTTATCATTAATATCCCTTAGAGATCTGTGATGAGAAGTGCTCGAAGTTTGAACTGGCTGTATTGGCAGAAAGAGAAGATGGCTGCCCATCAACAGTTATTGCTGTACTTGATCAGTACTACTTCACATGATATCAATATTGAACTCTCCACATTCATTGACTTTGCAGTTATTTATAGAAACTCTTATTGATATTATGGGAGTCTGGATACGGATTGTAATATATATAATAAACAGTTCCCAAGTTTTCTATACACACACATATTTTACCATAAAGACTGATACACATAAACACTGCATGAAGTACAAAGGCAGACTGAATTAAACATGGCAGCTCGTCAGAGCAGTTAATATTCCAAAGATTGTAATATGTGTGGTCGATATGGCCTATCAATGCTACACAGCCCCCTCCCCCCTCCCCCCTCGCCCCACCCCCCTCCCGTATTACGGAGTATGGCCTATGAAACCTGAGGGGGGGTCGTGTGTGTGTCAGCATCGGCGTGAGTGGTACGAGGCAGCAGGTGCATGCCCGGTAGCTCCATATCCATTGGGTCGACGTGCGAAGGTGCGGAGGGCGGTTGCCGGTCCAACTCGTAATTCAAAAACCAGCGGTAGGGAATGATGCGTCGGCCAACTCGGGAGTAGCAGTATGGGAGAAGAGGAGGCGTGCGAGCATGCCTGCCCCGAATGCAGACTGAGCCATCCAAAGAAACAAAAGCTTGATCACAAGATGGGTTGCACTCTTGTGGGTGGGACAAGCTGTGCACTATCTGGACATTGAGCTCCTCAGTGAGAGTCGGGTCTGTGCTGTCGGTGAGCAGTACAAGCACACGTTTGGCTAACACCATAATCAACATGCTGTCGATGCGGTCAGGTGGTACATTGCAGTGCAAAATGTAGGACGGCGCATCTACGTCTCTAGTACCTGAAATGTTTTCAAAACCTATGAATGGAGGTGATGATGATATGCCTGAGGAACCCGCAAACTGTGGTGGTGAATTGTTGGATGGAGAGAACCCAACCGTAGATTGAACAGACTTGTTAGCAGGTTCATCAAAAGAACATGTGCTCAGGCAGCCCGACTGGGACGGCAGAGGGATGTCGGAGTCTACGAAGGCAGTCTTGAGGCTGCGTAGGGAAATGGTTTTGTGGGCGATCTTTTATCATAATTTAGAATGTCATTTCACCCCTCCAGAGTACTTTAAAGGGGCTGAGGTAAGGGTGGTTGTAAGGGTGTCTGACAGAGTCATCCCTGAGCATGATGTGTGAGCAAGAGCTGAGTGTGGTTGGCACGTAAGTGGTGGTGAATGGTTGACAGGTGGGTGTAGCCGGGTGTTTCTAAAGTGTGCACGCATCCCTCCAATAAAGTCTGGGAAGGAGGGGGAATCCCTGGGATCTTGGGGAAGAATTAGTTCCCCAGATAAAACCGGGTTTTCACCAAAAACGGATTCGGATATCGTCCCATGTAAATCTGGTTTAAATGTAGAACGTAGGTCCAGAAACACCCAAGGAAGTGCCTCGGACCAGAGACAGTCTTGGCACATGAGTGCAGTTTGAAGGATGTGGTGCCTTCATTCCACCAACCCATTGCTTTGTGGGTGATAGGCTGTCGTATGTATCTTTTTAATACCACAAAGATTACAGAGAATCATAAAAAGTGCAGATTCGAACTGTTGACCCTGGTTGGTTGTTATGGTGGATGGTTATCTGAACCTAGTGATCCAAGAAGAAACGAATCCTTTGTCCACAGTTTCTGCTGTGATGTTGGTAAGGGGACAGCTTCCACCCTACGAGACATTCGGTCTGTTGTGGACAAGATATACCTGTGCCCCTCCGGCGGAGGCAGGGGACCGATAAGGTTGCTATGTACATGATGGAAACATCCCTTAGGGATGTCAAACTTGCCGAATGGTGGAGAGGTGTGACGTGCTATTTTGTTTCCTTGACAACAAATGTAGCTGTGTGCCCATGTTTGAAAGTCCCATTTCACATCTTTCCACACAAAACGCTCGGTGACAAGGCGAGTGGTGGTTCAGACACCGGGGTGGGTGAGATTATGCAAGGTGTTGAAAGTCTGACGGCGCAGTGTGGGTGGGAGCAGAGGCTGCAGAATGCCTGTAGAAGAGTCGCAGGTTCAGATTCAGATTCTTTATTGGTCATTCAGCCTTATTACATGCAACAGACTTCTTCAGTTCACTTAACCTATAAATTTTACAAAATAAATTTTTACATATTTAAGTTGATATTGGGCATTTCTAAAAATTCTTGTAATGAATAGAATGGATTAGTTAACAAGAAGTTATGTACATTCTCTTTAAATTATCTGTCAGGCTTGATTGATGCATTCATAGACAATTTGTTATATACCAAGTGATCAAAAAGTCAGTATAAATTTGAAAACTGAATAAATCATGGAATAATGTAGATAGAGAGGTACAGATTGACACACATGCTTAGAATGACATGGGATTTTATTAGAACCAAAATAATACAAAAGTTCAAAAAATGTCCGACAGATGGCGCTTCATCTGGTCAGAATAGCAATAATTAGCATAACAAAGTAAGACAAAGCAAAGATGATGTTCTTTACAGGAAATGCTCAATACGCCCACCATCATTCTTCAACAATAGCTGTAGTCGAGGAATAATGTTGTGAACAGCACTGTAAAGCACGTCTGGAGTTATGGTGAGGCATTGGTGTCGGATGTTGTCTTTCAGCGTCCCTAGAGATGTCGGTCGATCACGATACACTTGCAACTTCAGGTAACCCCAAAGCCAATAATCGCACGGACTGAGGTCTGGGGACCTGGGAGGCCAAGCATGACAAAAGTGGCGGCTGAGCACACGATCATCACCAAACAATGGGCGCAAGAGATCTTTCACGCGTCTAGCAATATTGGGTGGTTCTAATAAAGCCCCATGTCATTCCAAGCATGTGTGTCAATTTTTACCTCTCTATCTACATTATTCCGTGGTTTATTAAGTTTTCAAATCACCCGGTATTTTAATTGCCATATACTTATGATTATTGTTAGTTTTAGATAATCTATTTTGTGGTAACAGCAGAGAAGTACAGGTTCTTGTGTAGTAGTCATGCCTTTGATTTGTTACACTTAAATTAGGTAGTTCAGCAAGTATATAGTTAATGCTGACAAGAATATATAAATTAATAACAGTTAAAATCCTATATTTAATGAACAATGGTTTACAATGTGTCCTATTATCTACCTTAGCCATTACTCTGATTGCTTTCTTCTGGATAACCATAATTTCATTTATTTTTCTGCTGTTTCCCCAGAGTATTAACCCATACCTTAAAACAGATTGAAAAAAGGCAAAGTACGCTGTCCGTACATACTCAAATGTCACACAACACGTGAATCTCTTCAACAAATAGATAACTCTTGACAACCTAACCGCTATGTGATCAACATGAGAGTTCCATGTTAGACTCTTGTCAAGTATGATACCTAAAAACTTTGCCTTTTGTTTTTCTATTTTTGTAGTCTTTGATAGAGAATCCTATATTTAATGATTCAGAAGGATGTAGGTTGCAGTAGGTACTGGGAGATGAAGAAGCTTGCACAGGATAGATTAGCATGGAGAGCTGCATCAAACCAGTCTCAGAACTGAAGACCACAACAACACAACAGTCTTTGATAGACTGAACCACATATTCTGGGTCTTTTCCTTCTTTAATAGTAGACCATTTGCGTTAAACCATGATGTTGCATTTTCTTTTTCCAATTTCATACCACTTACAAGGTTATCAGATACATGGTTTACAGATAGAAAAGTTGTATCATCTGCATACATATACATCTTTACATCTATATTTCCTGGTAAGTCATTTATGTGTACAAGGAAGAGAAGTGGTCCCAATTTAGATCCCTGCGGCACTCAGTGTTGAACCTGGGGTGTGTGTGACAGATGACTTCCTGAACTCACCATCTGTTTCCTTTTATTGAGGCATGATTTGATAAGTTTTAATCTTTTATCACATATTCCATTGTACTCAAGTTAAGAGAGCAAAAGTGAGTGGTCAACACAGTCAAAGGCTTTGCTCAGATCACATAAGGTTACCTGTGTGTGAGCATGGTCCTAAAATGCTGTTAAAATGTCTCTGACTAAGAGCTCTATGGCATGTATAGCTAACCTTCCTTTTCTGTAACCAGACTGTGATGCACTTAACATAACATTTAATTCTAGGTACTCATACATCTGCTGATATATTATGCCTTCAAAGACTTTTCCTAGTACTGGAATTAGTGAAATTGGTCTGTAGTTTGCAGGATCTGATTTGATACCCTTCTTAAAGACTGCAGTCACCTTGGATAGTTTGAGAGGATCAGGAAAAAACCCTTCTATGAGACAGAGGTTTATAGAATATGTTAATGGTGCTGCAATGTAATGTATGATTTCTTTCAATAGATTGTTTGACATATTAAAAATATCTTTACTGTATGAATATTTCATTTCTTTGACTATTTTAAGAACTTCATGTTGGCATACCTCTTTAAAGTGTTTCAATGATTATCTGGCCCTATTATGATTTAGGTTTGCACTCTTAACATGTTACATACATGTCACATTGGGTTTACTGATCAATGTTTTGATATCATCAGCACAGCTTACAAAATATTTGTTGTATGTATCTGCTGGTATTGGGACTGTCTTTTCAAAGTTTCTGACTTCACCTTTAACAGTATTAATTACTGACCAGGCTGTTTTGTATTGGTTTTTACTATTTTTTATGAGATTTATGTTGTATCTTTGTTTTTCCAATTGTAACTTTTTCTTATACAGTTTCTTAGTGGTTTTTTCGAGATCCTTAATTTCATTAAAATTATTTACTTTGCCAAGGCACTTCAACAGCAGTAGCTTATTTTTTAGATTCTCCATTTCTTTGGTGTACCACAATTTACCCGTTCTTGTTTTATGATATTTCTTTTGAACAAGATGGGCTTTTAAAGTACCTATTAAGTAATTGTGGAGTGTTTCATAAACTTTTTGGGCTCTGGAATCACAGTTTTGATATAATTTGACCCAGTTGGTTATGCTCAGCTGGTGTGTTAGTTTTCCGAGATTGTGTTTTGTTAACAATAGGGTATTAGGTTTTGTTAACTTTTGTGCAGCCTTGCTCTCATCCCCTTTTATAAAATGTCTTCACTCTACTGTTAACACAGAGTGGTCTGAGAAAACCAATTCCTTTGCCTTGGTGGAGTACAAATCATGAGCACAGTTAATAAAAGTATTATCCAAGCACACTTTTAGTCTTGTTGGTTCTGAATTTACATGATGGAAGTTGTGCTGCCTTAGCACCACACTTCGTCTGAAATGCCAGGGAACTTAGCCTTAGTAAACATGACTGCAGGTCCTTGAGCAGACCCTGAGTGTCCTCGTCCGAAGCCTGTAGAGTGGTGAGGTCAGATGAATCAACGATACCTGAAATGGCATTGATCCGCGAGAGGAAATCAGTGGCGATTTTCTCCGTGCCTTTGATGTAGCATACGTCTGTAGTAAATTGAGAGACCGGGCTGAAGTGGCGGAAGTGCCAGGGGGGAGGATACTCTGGCAGGTTGCAGAATGCATCCGCCAGCAGTTTGTGCGCAGTAAGAATGAGGAAAGGGCAGCCCTCGATGTCAGTGCGGAAATAATTGACAGCCTCGTACACCACCAGAAGCTCTCTATCAAAGCGGAATATTTCTTCTGTGCTGTAGACAGTTTTTTGGAGAAGAAATGAAGAAATGAAACTATGTTGCCTTTGTTCTGTTGTAATACTATCCTGACCGCAATGTCGCTGGCATCCATAGTGATGAACAAATTGGCAGATGGATCAGGGTGGGCGAGTACGACTGCGTGAGCTAAAGCTGTTTTAAGTGCCCTGAAAGCCTCTAGCATGGGTTCAGTCCAACGGACTGGTTTAGCGCCCAAAATTTGTTTGCCAGAGATCGAGTCCATCAGCACGCCCCCTGCATGACGGTGGCAGAAGGTAGACGACGGCGGTAGTAATTTATAGTACCTAGGAAACGTCTGAGTTCTTTGTACGTATCTGGGGGTGGCAATGACATGATAGCCTGTACGTGGGATTTGGGAGGCTGTATTCCATCTGCGGAGATGATGTAACCCAGAAATTTCACAGTAGACTGGCGCAATTGGAATTTTTCTTTGTTGACCTTGACACTGTTGGATGCCAAAGTCTGGAGGACCTGGGCTAAATGACCTTCGTGGTCTTCAATCAATTTGCTGAAAATGAGTACGTCATCCAGGTATGCAAAACGGAACTCGAATCGTTGTAAGATTGAGTCAATGAAAGGTTGCCACGTTTGTGCCACATTTTTTAAGCCAAATGGCATGAAGTTGTACTGGAACAAACCAAGCGGCGTGATGATCGCAGTCTTTGGAATGTCTTCCGGTGCTACGGGAATCTGGTGTAAGCATGTTTGCAGTCAATCACACTGAAGATTGTGGCGCCTGATAACATATGAGTAAAATCATTTATGTTTGACATGGGGTAATTGTCCATGACAGTGTGAGCACTTAAACATCTGCAATCACCACACATTCGAAAAGAACTGCCGTGTTTGGTGATGAGGTGAACTGGTGAAGACCAATTGCTGTCCATTGGCTGCAGAATGCCTGCCTCCAAAGTTCGTTAATTTGCTGCTGGGACGTGCACAACTTATTGGGGTTGAGGCATCTAACCTTGTGTCTAATAGGAGGGCTGGCAGTGTTAATTATCTTGTGTATCATTCCGTCAGTGACGGAAGAGGCTGAGAACTGCACATGAGGCTGAGTAATGTTCTGACATGGAGTTTTGGGACGAGTAGGGCACAATTAGCCGTAGCCGTTAGCGCCTTCATAGACACTGACACGCCTCTACTGTCGCAGTCAGACTGCCTGAGCACATGTCCTTTCGACAAACATGCTAATGAGTCTGTTCAACATATGGTTGGGTTCTCTCCCTCCAATGATTCACCACCACAGTTCGTGGGTTCCCCAGGCATGTCATCATCATCCCCATTCACAGGTTTTGAAGACATTTCAGGTATTAGAGATGTGGCCTCAATAGGTCATATCGACCACACAAATTACAATCTTTGGAATATTAACTGCTCTGACGTGCTGCCATGTTTAATTCAGTCTGCCTTTGTACTTCATGCAGTGTTTATGTGTACCAGTCTTTATGGTAAAATATATGTGTGCATAGAAAACTTGGGAACTATTTATTATATATATTACAATCCGTATCCAGACTCCCATAATATCAATAAGAGTTTCTATAAATAACTGCAAAGTCAATGAATGTGGAGAGTTCAATATTGATATCATGTGAAGTAGTACTGATCAAGTACAGCAATAACTGTTGATGGGCAGCCATCTTCTCTTTCTGCCAATACAGCCAGTTCAAACTTCGAGCACTTCTCATCACAGATCTCTAAGGGATATTAATGATAACACTTAAATAAGTTCAGTGGCCAAAAAGTCTCTCAACCTTACATGAACAAAATAGTTTCTAATTAAGCAAAATCTCACCCACACACACAAATGTGCACACACAATCACACAGGTTTTCCTTCCAATGTAAGGTTCCAAATAATAATAAAAGGATGTAGTGTAGTAGTCACCAGTATGTCTTTCTGAATCAAACTGTCTTTCATGAAGTAGTTGTCAGCTCCATAATGCCTGATCATTATGATCCAATTGGAATGAAGCACTCCGTCAGTCGGGTTTAGCTAAGAAGCAGAAAGTACAATTTCATAATATTATAAATGCTGCCTCAGTCATACTGTTCAGAGAGAATTTAGTGGATGAACAATGCAAAGATGTCTAACAATGGCTGAAAATATATGAGAATTCTAATATTTTCTAAAAATAGCCTTACAATAATATGATCCCATCTTTCATGTACAACAGAGCAGTAAGAACTACATTGGAAGCTTGAAAGTAGTGTTTTTACTGATCCTGTTGTCTACATGACCAACTTGTGCATTAGATAATGGAAAAGTCTGTTTTATATGCTAGGTACTGTAATCTACAGATGAAGCTAAGATGATAACCCATGCAGCACATAAAAAATTTTTGTATTCATGTTTAAATTACAATACTAAATTAGAAAGCTGTAAATGTACACTCTACATTTAGGAGTTTCAAGGCTTCAGGGAACAGAGAATGATAGCGATGAGCATATGTTTGCAATTACACCTGTCATTGTGTTATATACTTACATATTTAAATATTCATCAACATAGTTAAAACTGTGATGCTGTAATAGTAGTAGTAAATGTAGGAGTATTTGTCATCATAGGCAATGACTGGTGAATAAGTTCAATTTATATTCACAAGTATTACTGTCCTTTATGAGTCTGTGAGAGGCTGAGGAACCCACTGTGGAACAACATATTCTGCTACAGTGAGAGCTGATCCCATCCATGCCAACAATAGCTTGGTACAGATTATCTGTCATGAGAGTTTCTCGCTCTTTCCTATAGCACCATTTGTTCGATATTAGTCTTCTTCATTGTTCTTCAAAGAATTGTAAGCCTTCATGAGCAATATAATGTTATACCAGATGTTCAGAGGCAAGGGTTTCCCAAATGTCAGTGTTGATTTGGCATTTTTTTAAAAGTACAATTTCAGAACACTTTCATACTGTTTCAGATGTCCTTGTTTTCATTGTCCGTATCTGAGATGGAAATGTTTAGGTAGACAGCTGTGGAGCATGTGAGCAATATAACTGACCAGCATATTGAAAGTGGTTTTTGATTATGGTGGCCTGTATGCTGATAGCGTTTGTGTCCTCCAGAATACTGATGTTGATACACTGGTCCTGCCACTTCACTTTCAGGATTTGACTGATGCAACAATGATGAATTTTGATTGAACATGAAGGTACAGTCTCATTACAACATCAAAAACTAGTATCTTATGTTTTTGTAAATGGTAAATGGTGTTAAAAATCTGGCCTGGCTACATTTATGATTTATCTCTTTTGTATCATTAATTAATGAAGCAGCCTCTTATAAGGATTTAAGAACCACAAAATGAACCATTTCTGCCAAAGAGGGAGGTTATGAATATCTGTGCATGAGCTGGGAGGACTTAGTTGTCACCTAATGCGACTTGGGTTGATTTTAGTTGCAGATGATTTATGTGGGCTATATCCCATTATACTTACTCATTGGTCTCTTAAATACATATTCATACCTAAAGGTTCAGTATATGATTTTTCTCACCACACATTGTCATTACATTAACATAGCCCTCAATAATTTTGATATTATTCCTGCACAGAAAACTTCACAATGTAATGACAATGTCAGGCGAGCAAAATCATATACTGAACTTTTAGCTATGAACATGTACATAATAGAACAGTGAATAACTATTATGGTGTATATATTTGAAGACTATTTTACTGATTAGCATCCAACATCATCAGAATTATATATTTTGTGGACATGAACTGCCCATGGATTACAGTGCCACGTGTCTGTTTTCTTGATTACATGCCAATAATTTCAAATCCAAATACATTTTTGCTGTTGAGTTTTTAATTTTTGCAGTTCACAGACACCAGTGGATGGAAAAGTTTGACACGGAAAGAAATGCACACTATAGATGAAAATTTTTCAGGCTGTTTAATCACAAGTATACCACAACAAACATGTGGTGATGTAGAACCATTGACACTACACCCCAATAACATCACTGCCCTACCGTAGCAAGAACAACTGTATATTTGCCAGATCAGTTCTTTGTACTATGTGCTTTGTGCTACATGCATTGTGTATATGCTGCAAATATAAAAGTATTCATAGTAAGCGACGGGAGTGTGAGTGATTATTTATCATCGTAATTACCACCACTGATCCCCACTACATACAGTGTTGACCCTGTTCTTTTTTTTCCAACCAGGCCGCAAAATACTGAGTTACACTTGTGCTGGCATGTTGTTGATCACTATAGGATACAAAATTCATGCCGCAAAGAATACACACCACAGTGGTGCTTCACCTCCTGGCATCGCTACAAACAATTTATTTGTGCATCTTTATGGTGTTCTTTCCCAGACTATACAATCAGTGCAACTGTGGTTCTCAAACGGTTGACAATGTTTCCATTGCTTCAACAACCACTTAATGAGGGCATCATTACCTCTTGCCAAACAGGCTAACACACTGATTCGCAAATCAGGTACAATGTTATCAGTAAAGGTGGTGATACGAAGCCTGCCACTCCCTTAACTAACTGTACTGCATCAACAGTGACCATACACGCTGAACAAGGAACACAGCCCAGACTTGACAATGGTTCACTGACACCTTGTTTTTAACCAGGCCCTTTTGCTATTGTTGCTTGGACGATGTAATTATCTTCTCACTAACAGCTCAAGATCATGAGAAACATCTCAAAGTGGTATTCGACAAACTATAAGTGCATGGTATTGTGGTCAATGAGGACAAATGCCAACTCTGCCAAAAATGTGTTATATTCGTAGGTCACCTCGTCGATGCCCCACCTGGGAAAAGATATACCAAATACATAACTTACCACCCCTAACATTCTATCAAGAGATGCGCTTTTTGTCAAGCGTAATTAATTATTACCAACAACACCTCCCCCATGCCACAGAGGCACTTCAGCCACTCACAGAGTCACTCTGTGGCAAGAATATAGCAGGCTCACATAAGCTCATTTGGACTCTTGATATGCAATCAGCTTTCGAGAACATCAAATCCGAGCTCGCTCAGACCACCACCATCACTCCCATCGCCAGGTGCCAAAATGGTTACAACGGCTGATGCCAGCAACTGGGCAATTGGGGAGGTACTACAACAGGAAGCCCCAGTGCAACCAAACCCCTACGGTTTATCTTATGGAAGCTTACTGACTCCCAGAAAATGTGGCCAACCTTCAACGTGAACTGCCTAAAACTGGCATGATCTTTAGTGGACACACCCGGTGTTTACCCTCCACTGGCCCCAGCTCCAGGCCCCTCATGCCAATTTACAGTCCGTAACACTGCAGGACTCACTACTCATGATTATGTTTAAAGTCAACTATATATGGTCAGGCTACAGCACAGTCTCGAGGTCATTAGAGCACTCCATGCATCTTCTGCCTACAATTGAGACATCTGGTCTGCAACCCACTCTTTCTTTGAATGACTACTTGCTCGTGTCAGCCCTGAAGCACTTCATAAGGACAACTGACACCCTGAACACTGCTGCCAGTGGACCAAGAGCCTCACCAACACTGGAGGATGCACCACCAGCCACCAGCACCTCAATGGACACCACCACTGCCCCATCGACATCGTTGCTGTCGTCACAGGCCAGCCATCTTTCACGGCCGCCCAGGCAACTGGCGGACTATGATTTGTCGGCCCTTGCCATCGCCAGTGGGACAATGCATCATGATGTACACCAGTTGCTATGCTCCGAACTTGAGGGGGGTGGGGGGCTCTGTTGGGATGTAGACCACTGGCTGTACCGCGCTCCCCCCAATAATATCGCTGCCTTATCACAGCAAGAATAACTGTATCTTTGCGACATCAGTTCTCTGTAGTATGCACTCTATGCTACACGCATTGTGTATACACTGCGAGTTTAAAAGTATTCGTAGTAAGTGAAGGGAGTGTGAGTGATTATAATCGTAATTACCACGCCCACTCCCCATTACCTACAATCACATCACTTCATTTCAAAAGCACAGCTCAAAAAGAAATTGTAAAAATCCATATTACTTAAAAGAACTTAATCCTCTGGATATAATGGTATATCATGTAGAATTTTAAAATCATGTGTACACTTAATCAGTCACATAGAGCGTATTTGGATAACTAGTCAATGAGAACAGGTACTTCCACATAGACTAAAACATGTGGTAGTGATGTCAATCCACAAACTGTTGGTCTATCTCTCTGCTGCCAGTGTTCTGAAAGGTATTTGAAAGAATAGTGTATGACAGAATTGATAGCCACACTGCACAAAATAGGTTACTGACACCTACAAGCTCAGCTCTTGTACAGGACTCTCCACAGAAAGAGCTATATTTATTGTAACAGATGAAATTCTACGTGAATTAAATTTTGGAAGGCATTATGTGAGAACCTTTGTTGCCTTACTAAGGTATTTGACTGTGTACATCATAACACCTTGTAAAAAAAATTCTGCACTATGGCATCAAAGACAAACCTTTGGCTTGGCTAGAATCTTATTTACACAATAGAAAACAAAGTTGTGTGAATGGAGGCAGGGAGGTGTAACAATTAACTCAGACTGAGGAAATGTAAAATACGGAGTCCCCCATGTCTTTATCCTTGGGCTACTGATTTTCTTGAATTACAACAATGGTCTTCCAGTTACAATTAATAACAGAACAAAAATCATAATGTTTGCTGATGATGCAAGTATTCTAATCAAAGGGTCCAACTCCACAATGTAGCATACAGCCTTTCAGTAACTAAACCAAGTATAAAAATGGTTCACAGCAAATAGCCTAACCCCAAGATTTTTCCAAATCTGATATTATACAGTTCCAGATAACAAACAAAACAGTTAAAGTTCCTGAAATGGATATTAACAAACAGAAAATTAATGAAACCATACATACGAAATTCATAAGCATCCAGATGGACAATCAGTTATGATGGAATGAGCAAATTCATCAGTTTCTCCACAAACTTTGCCCAGTATGCTTTGCATTTCTCACTTTGACAGGGAAAAATGCTGTGGTCTTATTTTGTCTATATCCATTCTATAACCTACTATGGTATTATCTTCTGGGGAAATGTGCAGGACCTCAAATAGTTTTAAACTTAAAAAATGAGCAGTCAGATTAGTAGAAGGTGCTACTTATAGAATATCCTGCAGAGGTCTCTTCAAGTCTTAAAATTACAGGTCAATATTTATGCTCATTGAAGATGTTTCCAGCAAAAAGGAATTCTTTCACACAAACTGTGTTATTTACTATTATGACAGATGGGGGAAAATTTTTTGCCAGGGCTCTGTAACTCTCTCAAAAATACACAAGAAAGTCCGATACAAAAGTACACAATAAGCTTCCTATCTGTATGAAAAAGGAAATTAATAATGTACACATGTTGAAGAGGAAACTAAAAACATTCCTCAAGACCATATTTTTTATAAAATGAGCTAATTCTTTGAATTATAAGACATCCATTACAGTAAGAATAGAGGAAACTATTTTGGTGAAAACACAATTTAAAAGAAAAAATGAGATACTTTTACTTACGTCATTAACATAGAAAATTGCATTTTAATATAAATTATTATGATAAAAATCAAATTTATCTATTTACCAATATCAAGAGCATAAAAATGTGTGCTTTTATTTATTTAGCATTTTCAAGCATTCACTTAAGTTTATGCCAGGCAACCATACTGAGACAAAGAAGGCACTAGGCACAGGCAGCAGTTGGCGATATTATGCCGCTGTAGCGGTGAGCAGCAGATAACATGCACAGATTCCCTGCACTCAAGCCAGGTCTCCACAGAGTTTCCCGGCATGCCAGACAAAGCACCTCAGAGGTGCTGGCTTCACACTCGGAACAATCAGGTCTAGTGGCAGTTCGTAGAACAGTGGCTGACAGATGACACTGCTAAGCCAGATCGAATCTGCTCGGTCCCACATCAGACTGGCAGCTGGCACGGGGATTGTCACGGTATGGGCTGTAGTTGGATGTTCTGGAACCAGTTGCATTACAAATACAAGTGCTGCTAACGGCTGCATGGTGAGCATTTACAGTCACTCTGTCTAGCTCTGTTGTGACAGGTGAGGCTCCAGTCAAGTAGGTGGCTATGGAAAGCAAATGAGACCCTCAAAAATGTTTAAGACTGGGCGGTATGTAACAAATTAACCTTGAATTTCAGGATAAGAAGGTATATTCTATTGCATTAATCACAGATGATAAACCTGTAGATTGTGTAGAAAACACAAAATTTTTAGGGATGGATATTGATTGGCATTTAACATGAAATGAATACAGAAAAATATTGGTGTAAAGAATGTCAGCAGCATGTAATCATCTTAGGTTTCTGTCATCAGTTTATAATGGCCAATATCTTGTGGTTACACAATTCCTTCATACACTCAGTTCTTAGTTAAAGGTTTCTTTTATGGGGAACCAAAGACACTATACATGCACACAGTTTTTAAACTGCAGAAAAGGGATTAAGAACATAACTAGAAGTAAGAGCTGGGCTTATTGTAAATAATTATTTAAAGAAATGAGTACTGTACTGCACGAAATTAAAAAAAAGATTGCTAAAACATCTTATCAACATTGTGGTCACTGCAGATGGAGCACAAGCTTGGATTGTGTCAAGGATGCGAAAGGAAATCAGCCGTGACCTTTGAAAGGAAAGATCCTGACGCGCTTGGGTGAAAAAGTGTTAATTTTTGATACACAAACTATAGCAAGTGTCCAAGCCTTTGTCAAACCAGGAACAGGCATTGCAGAAGTGACAAAAACAGTGGTAAAATTGTGTGAAAACCTTAACCCAAAAGACTGTGTCGTAATTTGTGCAGGTGCAAATGATGTTGCCAGAGATAAAGGTAGTGAACTCATCACTATTCTTGAAAGTGTGCCACCCAAATTAGGCAACACAAATGTAGCTGTTGTAAATCAAGCACACAGATACAACCTACCTCCTTGGTCATGCGTTAATAAATTAATAGAAAGAGTAAACAAAGAGATAGATGCTGTATGCAAAAAGTTTCTGTATGTGAACTTAATAAATGTAAGCACATTAGATAGGTCCATGCATACCAGCCATGGCCTTCATTTAAATCACAGTGGCAAACAATTTTTTGCTGAAGAAATCTGTCGTTTAGCAAATTTGAGTCACTTTGGACAAATGAGTCATAAAGAAAGATGCAATGTCTTATAAAAAGGGCGAAAGACATTTTTTAGGGAAGTAGACTGTATCACAAAAAAGTGTGATGCAGCATTAAATTGCAAATACACACTGAATATTGTGCACCAGAATGTACAGTAATTAACAAACAAAGTTGATGAAATAAATATACTCGTCAATTGTGAATGGAAAGCTGTTTCAGTGTTATGTTTTTGTGACCATTGGTTACAAAATGAGTATTTTCAATACTTCAAAATGTTGCATTTTGACCTTGCAAACTGCTTTTGTAGAATGGAATCAAAACATGGCGGAACTTGTATATATAAGAGTATAGTATCTGTTCAAACTTGGTTGTGAAAGAGACTTTGAAATCTCAGCTGTTGAATTAATGCCTGAAAAAAATATTATTTTATGTGTGTATAGATCTCATGTTAGCAGTATAAGTGTTTTTCAAAAAACTGGACCTTGCTTTAGGCAAACTTAAGACAACTGGGAAAACAGTGGTACTATGTGGTGATTTTAATATTGACTTTCTGAGCCACAGCCCTCACAGGGAAATGTTTTTAAATATTATAAAAGCCTACATTCTTTGTCTGACTGTTAGCTCTCCAACACGTTACAAAAACTGGTGTCTCTCTCCTTGATTAGGTATGTGTAAACATGGACAAGTATACATCAGAAAACTTTGATACCGGCTGTAGTGACCACCTTTCGCAATTACTGACCATACTTGTAAATCACATTTTGACCAGTATACAAAATATTATCCATAAAAGGATTTATAGTAGGAAAAATATTGAATACTTCCAGTATCTAATCAGCGAACAATCTTGGTGAGAAGTATACTAACGAAAAGATGGAAAATTTTTTGAACGTTTTCAAGCATAACTTTGACATAGCTTTTCCACAAAGGAAAGTGATTTCCAAAAGCACAGATAGATTCAAAAACTGGATTACATCAGGCATTAGAGTATCTTGTAAAAGGAAGCGGGAACTTTTTCTACAGTCAAAAACTCACAGCAGTCCAGAATTTATTAGTTCAAAAAATACAAGCTAGTTTTGAAATGTGTCATAAAAAAGGCAAAAATTATGGAAAATGATAAATATATTATGAAGTCATCCAATAAAGCTAAGTCCATGTGAAAAGCTGTGCAGGATCTTATGGGGAAAAAGAAAACTCACAAAAATATTGTGATATCACATGATGGCAAGAATGTCACTGACCCTAGGGCAGTTGCAAACAGTTTCAATTTTTATTATGCAAATGTTGCTGGAAAATTAGTGAAGGAAAAATTTGGAAATCCACCTAATACAACATGGAAAGAACTTTCATCTATTGAAATAATTAATATATCCATGTTCCTCAGTCCAGTAAGCCCAACGGAGCTCCTAAATACCATTAATTCACTGAATAGTGATTATTCATCTGGTACTGATGATATTCCATATTATATTATGAAAATAACAGCAGGACAAATATTTTCGCCTTTACTGGACATATGCAATTCATCCTTATCATGTGGTGTCTTCCCTCAGCAACTGAAAATGGCAAAAGTAATACCGCTATACAAAAAAGGTGATCATCAATGAATAGGTAGCGAGAGGCCTATGTCTCTATTGTCAGGGTTTTCGAAAATTATTGAAAAAGTGTTCCTTCCAAAACTAACTACATTCTGTGACAAGAATAATATTATTTCTCGATGTCAACATGGCTTCAGACCACAGCAATAAATTGAAACAGCCACTTTCAATCTGATAAACATGTCTTAAATGCAGTGGACAACCACAAAAATATCTCAGGTTTATTCTTGGACCTAAAAAAAGCTTTTGATGTGATTGATCATTCTGTACTCCTGAGGAAGCTTGAATGGTATGGTGTAGGAGGTGTGCCAAATCAGTGGATTAAATCATATTTTGAAAATCGCTTTCAGGTATCTGAAATTAAGTACATGGAAGATAATGAACTTCAGGTACACCTTTCAGAACCATGTGGACTAAGTCATGGTGTTCCACAGGGCTCCATTTTAGGTCCCTTTCTTTTTTTGGTCTAAATTAATGATTTCCCATCACACGTTAGAGATTCTGAACCAGTACCATTTTCGGATGACACCAGTCTATTGATTGAAGGGAATAAAGAAGAAAATCTCACTGCATCTACAAAAGATATTACAAAAGCAGTGTCTGAATGGTTTACCAGAAACAGGCTAATAGCTAATCCCCAAAAAAACGGTCCTAATGAATTTCCACACTGATCAAAATAAAAATCCAGCATAACCTGTATTATGTATAGATAACCAAAACATTAGTGCTGTCAATGAAACTAAATTCCTTGGGATTCATATCCAGGAAAATCTTAAATGGAGCACTCATATCACATCCCTAAATTCAAAACTAGCAAAAATGAGCTATGTAGTAAGAATTCTTTGCAACAATACTAGTGCAGAAATAGTTAGGGCTGTATACTTTGCTCATGTACATTCAATACTGAAGTACGGTATCATTTTTTGGGGAAATGTACACCAGGCCATAACAGTTTTCAGGAAACAAAAGGCAATTATAAAAATAATGAAACAAGTGAGCAGCAGAAAACCATGCAAACCTTTCTTTAAAGATATAAAGATCCTACCCCTTCCCTACATTTATATGCTGGAAGTAGTCACACATGTCAAAAAAAGCATACTGAGAAAAGAAAACCTTTTTCCTCAAAACAAAAGTGTCCATGATTACAGTACCAGGTCAGACACTGACATACATGTTAATCATTATAACACCACATTATGCCAAAAAGGTGTGTATCATGCAGGAACAAAACTTTGCAACAGATTACCAAGACATATAAAACCTCTTCCTGAACTACAAAGTCTGTGACAGCCTACCTTCTGAAAAACTGCTACTAATCAATCTCACAGTATCTTATGCAAGAAAAAAATGTAATTTGTATCTTTAATTGTAGAAATAAGTTATAAATATACAGTATTTCAAAAAAATTGTAATTATTAACTGTATAGATTTAATTTGTTATAAAAATTGCTATAGTTTAATTTAAATAAAGTATGTTTGATGTTTGAAAAACCGATAGCTAAAAAGGTTTTCTGTCCAATATCTTATGTACATTATATGTACTGAAAAAGAGATTTCTATGGGAAAATAAATAAATAAATAAATTCAGGGAAATCACAGAAAACCTAAATCTATGGCCAGACTGTCATCCTCTCAAATGCAAGTACACAGTTAAAGATTGTTTACAGGACTCATAGTAGATGATTATTAGGAATGGGGATTACTACAACACCCTGTCACATTGTAGTACATGATAGCAATGTAATGCTTTTACTAGTGAATCATGTGTCAAGATATATAGCGCATGTTAGCAATATCTTGTCACTCTCCTGAGGTCAATATTTCACTCATCATGGGATGTACTGACTCAGTTTCTCAGGCAGACTGAGGAGAGACATAGGGATGTGCATGGGGCATAGTTATATGTTATGGGCATTGAATTAGTTTTCTGAACAGATTGGTGTTAGTGCAATGGGTGTAGCAGCATGTTTGTGGCCCAGGAGTCACCAGTAGATGTTCTTCGTATGTGCAGTGATGAAGTACAAAACTGTTTTATATTATAAGTAATCTGGAGCAAATTGTGTGTAAATCAAAGAACATTCTACAATAGGCAACACCCAAGTGAGACAGTGCAGTTTTAAAGACAGTAGCCTATTATTGGGATGGGTGGAGCTGTCTGCCATCCTGATTTAGGAGTTTCTAAGCCACTCCAGGCAAATGCTGGGGTAGTTCCTTCATCAAGGCCAGTTGCTGGTTGCCTATCTAATGGCTTTCAGGGGAAACAAGAATTTGATTTTCACTCATAAAATTATTGACCAATTTTAAAAATTTAAAATGCTGTCCTTTTCTCTTCATTAAGAGCTATAATCGTATGTTGAATGTTTAACATAGTGAGACACGCATTACAGTTAGAAACTTTGTGCATGTGCTGAGGCAGCCCGGAAATCACTGCACACAAATACCCAGCGATATTCATCCAGTGCTTGAGAATGGGAGTAATTAGTGACCTGAAGCAAATTTTACAAACATTTTTATTTTTTTAGAGAACATTAGTTTTGTCTCCTGAACTCTCCATACATTGAAAACCAGTAAAAATCTCATTCTGATTGTACAGTGTCCCATTTCCTATGATAGCTGGGAAGTGAATGTCTTCCCACAATAACGGAGTCACTGATGTATTCTCTTCTGTTTCTTAGATATCACAATGATAGAGAGCCCACAGGGGTGTGCATCATTCAGAATATACTTTCACATTTCTCAATAGATACACATGCACTAATTTCCTAAACAAACCACTCACACCAGACCAAATTTGGTTCATCACTTCTCCATTCCCAAACTCCTTGCATGTTTATTTTTCCTTTAATCACATTCTAAAAAAAATGTTTGCTCATGTTCAGTGATTCCACAGGTTCACTCTTTAATTGCTATCATCCTCACATTCTTCATTGACAATGGTGTACATTCTGTTGGGTGAAGGAACCATATACTAGTCCAGAAATCTGGCTGCAGTTTTATTGTGATGCATACACACCGCTATTAACAGCCTTCCTAAATAAAGAGAAGCCAATAAATGATTCACAGCATGAGTTAAGAACAAGAAAGTCAACACAGTTTGCAATTTTTATCTTTTTAAATCAATTATTAACAGTGGTAAATGAAACCAATGTGTATTTGGAACATTTATTGACCTTAGTAAAGCCACTGATGGTCTTGATCATAACATTCTCTTGCACGATGTAACTTCTTATTGAGGCCAATCTAATGTATGGACTCAATCATATTTCGACAATAGTCAACAGATTACAGACAATGTACGAAGACAGAGGAGCAGAGGAGCACACAGAGTTTTTAATGTCTACAGCAACAAGCAAAAAATTAAGTTGCAGAGTCTCTCTCAAGAGTCAGCTCCAGGATTTGTACTATTTTTGCTCTATGTACATTACTTGGAAGAAAAAAAAAAACCTGATGATACAAATATTGCAATTAGATCACACAGTGAGAAAGATCTATTGGAATACTAAAACACTGGAAAGTAAATGTTAACATAATGGTTCAGAACTAACAAGTTTATCATAAATTATGAAAAAAATGCTATTGCAGTCAGTTTCCACAATATATATATTGTCCACTGTGTAAAGCCTTTTTTTATTGTTGAGGGAGAGACTGTCTCAAAAGTAACTGATATAAATATCCTATGCATATACAGTGGAACTTTGCTTAATGAGCAACCCTCATAACGCACAATTCACATAACAAGCAAAACACATTGTAAAAAAGTGACTCGCTTAATGAGCAATGTTTCTTATAACGAATGACGATGATTTAGTGTGACATCATCAGCTGTTTGCAACCGTTCAACAACATGAATGTATATCATTGTTGGTAGCAGCATATGAACAATGTCTTCAGTATGTACTGCAGTCTGGGTTTAGTGATTTTTCTGCTACCATCTTAGTCTAGCTTGTGATCAGAAATTTTTCTAAGCTTACGTTCACACAGTGTTTTTTGTGTGTAAATTTTAATAACCTTCATAGAAATGTCCCCACAGATAAAGCCGTTAGAAGACAACCATAAGAGAATGCAAATGACTTTAGAAATGAAATGTAAAATTGTTGAAAAATGCAAATATGGTGTAAGTGTTGCTAATTTAGCATGCACATGCAATCAGTCTGTATCAACTATTTGCACTTTCCTCAACAATGAGGACAAGATTAAGGAAACAGATGCTTGAAAGGGAGTGAGAAGAGTGTCTAAACAATGGTTTTGTATTCTGCATGATGTCAAAAGGTTGCTCCTTATATGGAAAAATGAAAAGCAATTGCAAGGTGACATTATTAATGAGAACATCATTTGTGAGAAGGTGAGAATGATTTTCACTGACCATGTTAAGAACAGCCAAGATCATCAGCAGCCAAAGAAGTGTTTAAGGAAAGCCATGGGCGGTTCAAGGAGTTGAAGAGAAGAACTGGCTTCCACAGCACTGTTAGGCACAGTGAAGCAGCCAGCTCCAACACAAAGGCAGCAGAGAACTTCATCAGCAACTTCAAGATGCTCATAGATTCTGAGGGTTATCTGCCCCAACAGGTTTTCAATTGTGATGAGATGGGCCTGTCCTGGAAAAAGATGCCAAAGCATACCTTTATAACAGCAGAGCAGAATGCATTGTCCAGTCACAAGCCAATGAAAGGCCATCTCAAACTGCTGTTCTGTGCCAATTCAAGGGCAATTTTCAAAATTAAACCACTGCTTGTTTACCATTAAGAAACTCCATGAGCATTCAAGAAGTGTTAAGTTCAGAAGAGCAGGTTAAATGTGATGTGGAGGTCCACAAACAGGGCTTGGGTGACACATGACCTGTTTTGTGATTAGATCAATGAAGTGTTTAGTCCTTCAGTCAAAAAATATTTGCTTGAGATGAATCTGGTACTCCATGCCTTACTTGTTATGGAAAATGCTCCTGTCCATTCTCCAGGCCAACAAGACTACCTCCTTGAAGAATTTCTATTCATAAAGATCGAATTTCTACCTCCCAACACAACTCCATTACTCCAGCCTATGGACCAGCGGGTTATTTTTAAATTGAAGAAGCTCTACACTAAAGCACTCTTTGGTATCTTCAGTCAACTCAAAGCAATGCTCAATCTCACTCTCAGAGAATTTTGGAAATATCACTTCAGCATTGTTGCCCATGTCCAGATGTTCAAAAACGCTTTTGAAGGGGTTACCAAGAGAACTTGTGGCTAGGGGATGCCAAGGAATTGGGTCTGCTGATTGGTTGAGGCTCATGACGTCATCAGGGAGACAGAACGTGTGTAGCAGTCCTGCCTGGTGACAAGAACTGTAATGAGCTCCATTGACATTAGCAACGTCACTCACATGTTGTTTAAAAAGCCATTCATTACATGTAGATCTGTACACAGCTGTCATTTTGGAATGTCAAATAAGTCCAGATTATTCAATGGAGCTCAACTTATGGGAATTAAATGTAAAAACCTGGTTTGAATGCGAATAATCGCGAATGCGGTGACAGACTAACACGGTTGCAGCTGTAGCAAATGCGGAAAAGCAGACCAAATATAAGTGAAAGCTACATACATATTCCTTGCATTTTCTGTGGTTTATGTATGATATTGTTCAAAATATGTATCAAAATATTCTTTGAATGCTTATTCATTTACTTTATTTTCTGATGTTACCTTGTTCTTTTAGGTATTATTGCGAGAAATATGGTACCTTCAAATATAATGCAAATGTAAATATTAGGCAATGCCATATGTCCGTCTGTCACTGCAACAATTATTCCACACTCAAATCCCAATATTGTGCTCCTGGAAAAGTATGTGTTATGCTTCAATTTTGGTCGTTGTTGTGTAAACAAAGAACTATATGTCAATGTTATGCACGAACTGCATCTTCCTATACCTTATTTAGTTTTTCAGAATCCGGGTTATGTTCATATGGCATTGTGATAAACAAAGTTGAATGAGGAAATATTAATAGATTAATAGGTCTAGACAATACTCACATCTCCAAATCGTGAGACTGTTATAGGTGTAGGTCACAGGTAATCACAGTTTATCAGTTACAGTGAAATGTGTAACAAAACATTTAAAATAAATCACAAAGTTTCAGAGTGATCTCGTATATTTTAATGTATTAGACATTCACTCATAGTTCTTTTCCATATTCTATATTACGAACATAGGGCCTAGTCTGCTAGCTACAATACGATATGTGGTGACGGATACCTTGTATGACATTTCTCTAAATTTTCTCAATAGTGTTCCATGTAAAGAACATGTTTGTCCAGGGTTTTCTCATTTGAGTTCATGAAGCATCTCCATAATACTTACATGTTGATTGAGCCTACCAGTAAGAAATCTAGAAGCCCACTTCT
This sequence comes from Schistocerca nitens, assembly GCF_023898315.1. Taxonomy (NCBI): domain Eukaryota; kingdom Metazoa; phylum Arthropoda; class Insecta; order Orthoptera; family Acrididae; genus Schistocerca; species Schistocerca nitens. The sequence continues at coordinate 871,870,927 of NC_064617.1, forward strand.
GAACTGCTTGGTTTCTTCCTTAAACTAACCTCGTGGGGATCCCAAAAATTCAAGTGAATTTATCAGTGGTCAATACTGATGGGTTTCTCTCAACTTGTGGTCTGAGTGACACTCCTCTCATTCCCAGTCTTCCCAAATGTATTCATATTCCCAGAGGAAGGAATTATGAGTACAGAAAGCTAGAAATAGTTTTTTGACTCAGCTTTTGTTTCCTCTAATAGTTCATACAAACCATTTTATAATTTTTAGAGAGCACCATCAGCTGTTCTTATAACTGTAAAGTTAAATATCTGTTTAATATCAACATTACTGTTATCCAGTACATGCATCCTTGAGTCCTAACATTATGATTAATCATAGGAGAGGAGGCTAATGAGATACTCTTTTAGTTTATATTTATTTTGGATAATTTACTTTAAATCATTATCAATCAAATTTGAATTTATTTGTGGTCATCTTCAGACCCATTGGCAGTTCCTGTCTGTGGAGCAGAACTCCTTATGGCAGTAAATCACTGTTTCAAAAGTAATTACATTTATTTAATATCTGGGGTTTCCAGTTTTCTGTCTGATGCCTGCCAGTAACCTGTTAGACTACAGGGTGAACAATAAAGGAACAGTCATGAAGATCAGCACCATCCATCAGAGATAAAATTCTCATTTTGCACCAGAATGTAAATTTCTATTCTGAATCCCGGGCAGAGAAACATTCTGCACAAGAAATACTTACATCCACTGCGCAATATATATTGTCGTTGATGTGCTTCATAAGGAAAGAAAAATCCATCTCTAAGCTGAATAGTGCATATCACAGTCACAATACTAGAAGGAAATATGATATCCACTATGAACAGCCAAATCTAAGTATGGTGCAGAAAGGAGTCCATTTCAGTGGCTGTAAGATTTTTAATGTCCTCCCTTCAAGAATTAAGTGTTTGGTAGATTATGATCTCCTGTTTATAAAAACCTTAAGGCAGTTCCTATTGCAAGGATCATTTTATACATTAGAAGAGTTCCTCAACTACAGTGTTTAACATTTCTTGTATTGTAAATTGCAAATATATGCCCAAATTTGTATTTGTAATACCGAATATTTTTATTGTAAACATATATTTTGCAATATTTATTTCTCTGTAACACTTATTATTTTGTAATCTTTATCTATCTCTAAAATGTATTTTTGTAGTGGGACCTAAGTTACTGTTTTTTGTTTTGTAATCTCTATATATCTCTAAAATGTATTTTTTTGTAGTGGGACCTAAGTTACTGTTTACTGTTTTTGTTTTGTTTTATGTATTACTATAAATTCTGGCCAAAAGCTTGTAAAATTGACACGTTCCATATCCTGTGATAGTGTCACAACATGGATCACCGGAACAAGAGATAAATAAATAAAATGGCATTTAATTTCACAAATAATCCTAAATTCACACTTCTTATTAACAACAAATAAAATCAGGGCATTAATATATTGACATGAGAGTGTAAAACTCAAGGACAATGAGGAGGCTTCTGTAAGATGTCAAACTATCACTTTTACACAATAATCTTACTCACGTGGATAAAAACTTCTCTCATAAGATTCAAAATCAAATCTGAATAGAATCCCATGATTTTGATTACTGCCTCCATCACCATTGTCACGAGCCAAGTCTGACTGTCATAAAATTAATGAGGTTCACACTTATGCCCAGTGGACACAATGCAATTGGCTAAATTACATCATAGAGAAAGCATATGCTAAAACAACACCCTCTGCATCCACAGGCCACATTTTTGCAAGCTGTCCAGCATAGCTTGCAGTGCCATCACTTGTAATAGATGGTGAACTAAGTGAAGTTTTTCTCTGTAATTTTTCTTTCCGAAGTGCATGCTTCCATGCATTGGTTAATTATACTGATTAATTTGAAATTGTGTGAAAATATTGTTATATTCATATATACTGCCTCATGTGCAACATGTAGTCTGTTCTTGTATTAGAAATTAGCAAATAAATAAACTGATAATTACATAGCCAGCGTGTGTATTGTTGTGATCATACAGTCTAATTCCAGCTGCTTCCGTAATTACAGAGACCCAACAGCTAGAAATATGGGCCAGACCCTCATCTGCTTAAAGGCTATCTTGCATTTACTCACTAAACAGTTCTCAGAAACTGCTGATTTTCATTTTTTTATGCTTGAGGTGATGATCAACACAGCAATTAGCAGTAGTTTGTAAAGGCTGTTCCACACAACTGATACCATACTCACAAGGAATATCATAAATCCCTAGTACACTGAGCCTGAGAGTGTGTTTGTCAGGTCACAACCTTTCTTTGATTTTCCTTGGTGACAAAAAGACTCCTCTGATTCCTTGCCTGTTTACACTCTTACTTACCCATTGCACCACAGAATGGAAGCCATGCTGTCTTAGTCCTCATGACTTGGCTGATGATTCCTTCAACAGATTTGACCTAATTTCATATACAGAATGTTTGTTTGGAGGGAGAGGGGGTGGTTGGATTGTGCAAGAGCTATTGGAACGTGATGAGGTATGGTCAAGGGTATAAGTAAGATAAATAGTAACTAAATGGTGGTGGCAAGGGGGCGGGGGATGGAGTCGTAATAAATACAAAACCAGAAGAGATTATGTCACAGCATTATGACAAGACTATGGACTACAAGTCATAAGGCATGATCCCAATTTATACAGCAGTGTTCTATCTGAAGTAATAGCAAACTGACTTCCAACTGGGAATTTGCATAGATAGCCAATACATATATTACATACCTAATACTGCAAAGAATGCAAACATTATAAACAATATCATGCTTTGCTGAATATGCAAACACACACAAAAATTCAATAATAATCATGAGGATAAAACAACATTGTTTGTACTTATATATACATCAAAACAAGTGTAGAAGGAAAAATGCCTTCAGCTGATTCCAAAATCACAGGGCAGACTAGTATCACAAAGACCATCATACTACACCTAATGACTGCCAATACCAATCATTATAAGATGATATCCAAATTTACCTATTAGTGTTGACATTGATAGCCATCAAAACATATAGAGGGTATTTTCTGGAGTGTAGTTCCACAATCAAACAAAGATATTCCTCTCTTCCTCTCTTATTTTGTACACCTCCATGTCCCAACCCTCCTTCCACCGACCCTTTAATCCATGTTCTGCTTACATCTTTCCTTGATCATGAATTCTCACTTTATGATATGCAATCCAACCCCCCCACCCCCCAATGATCTGTCTCAACGTCGACCCTTTGCCTCAAGCGATGCAAATGTATTACCGACTGCCATTCACCTTATGGTCAGGGCAGACCCACCACATCAGATACACTAGAAGGTGCCTCAACAGCACAGCCTATGGTGAAACAAATGATACTGAGCTGTTCCAAGCAATGCCCCAATTTCTCTGCCACCACTACACCTGAATGCAGCAGCCTGAAGACAGCTGACCGCCATTAAAAGCACCTTCAGCCAATCATGAACTGCAGCCAGCTCCTGTTGTGTCCAACATACATCCTATCCTTTCTACCATTTCTAACTTAAGAATTAAACTATGAAAACAAACAAAAAAGCTACATATATGACTTACTACTGTTTGACAGAAGCTGATGGCTTCTCCCCGCTCTAATAACATTATATTGAATATATTGTGTGTTCTTACCTAAGTGCTGGAATAATTTAATAACCTGTTTATGCACTTTAAAGAAATTTCACCTTCAACTTATTATGTGTATGTGCAATACCTAATAGACTTACAGTAAGCTTCTATTCCCTATTTTAAGTTTATTAATACCAGAGATTGGTGGTTCTCATTAACAGAAGCTGAGATTAATTTGGAACCGTCTCACCACATCCCCCTTGTCCCTTCCCTTCCCTCCATCTCTTGCACATACCAACGTTCTTAATACTGTACCTTTGTTCCAATGTGATCTTTGCACTCTCAATTGCGACTATTAGTTTTCCTAAAGGCATAAAAATCATTTAGCATGATGTACTGTTTTTATAGTTTTTCAGTTGATTTTTGTTAATTATCTGTCAAAATACGACAAACAAACTCAGCGCTTCTACAACCAAGTCAATTAGTGGTATGTTGCAACAGCTAATTATGTGATGGCAGAATGCTATGAGTTGAGAGCTTCAGTGTTATGATAGATAACATTTGGCATGATACTCTGAAGTTAAGTTTTTTTCTCTGGTATGTTAACTTATTTGCCAATGAATCTAAATACGCTTAATGTGTCATACATATTTTGTTATGTTTCTGGGCAGATATTCTGATGATGAGCAATGTCTGAAATGCATTACTAATTAGTGGTCAAAAGTGGCTAAAACATATACTGTTGTTTGCTTAACATTTTCTGGTGATTTACCCATAATAATTTAATCCTTGCACACTATTTCCTTTTGCATTTATTTTAAAAAATAAAAGTAACTTCCTATACAGATATAATGGTAAATTGTACCTGGAAATTCAATCTTTATTTATCGTTTCATGGTCCTGCTAGTGTTTCAGTTTGTATTTATTTTTAATTGAATTATTATAATATTTTTCTGTTTTCAGTGTGTTCACTTAAATTATGAATAATTTAAAAGTACATAAAACATTAATCATTTAACCTGCTGAAATACTAAGAAGCACTTCCAGAATTTCTGTAGAATGAGTTAACACCAATATTCCGATCACTTTATGGAAAACTATCGAAACAATCATTTTAACTCTTTCACTTTACAATTTATTACTGTATTTGGTGGAATGAATTTGTATAAGATACATTACTTCCTGAAAAGCTGCTGGCAACCAAAACTTTTTATTGAAAATGTATGTACAATATTATGTAAGTGTTTATTTAGGGAAATAGTAATATTATTTAAATAAATTGAAAGTTAGTTGTTTCTGTACGCTGCAAGATTTTGAAATATATTCCAATTAATTCACAAAATTTACTTCCTTTATGCAATTTTCAAGTGCACGTTTACTTCAATGATACTTACTCTTTACTTTCACTTGCCTCTTTTTTTTTTCCATCACCTCAGTTAACTTCCTTCATTTCATTCTTTTACAAATGTCTACCAAGTCATCAGGTGTAGCCTATCTAACCCATAACCAGTGTGGTGGGGTCATATGGATGCCAGGGAATGTTGTTTATGTTTGGACTGAATGCTTGTAAAATTGTAGTGCTGTAGGTCTGCATACTTTGCACTCTGAAGTGTAAAACCAAGTGGTTGTGTTTAGAGCAGGTAAGTTTGGGGCCAGACTGACCCCACCATATTGCTTGTGGAATTTCTCTAATGAACTGTTTCCTGTTCCTACAGATTGAAACGATGTTATATTCTCGTAAAGAAATGAAAATAAGTGATCAACTCGATGAATGGCTACAGTCTATCCTTGACTAAGTACAGCTACACACACTGATTAACCATTTTGACCACCTAACTAATAGCCGGTATGTCTATCTTCAGCACGGATAACAGTGACGATGCATTTTTGCACGGAATCAATTAAGCGTTGATAGATCACTGGAGGGAGTTGGCACCACATTAGCACACACAAGTCACCTAGTTCTTGTAAATTCTGGGGAGTGAGCTGATGCCACGTTCAAGTTCAATCACATGCCAGTCTGTGTGATGGGCAAAATCAGGTATGTCTGCATGATCACCCTGTGTGAACGAGTTCTTAAATGCAAAATTTAGGACTTCTGCCTTTCTTTTGCCCTCTCCTGCAGAAAGTAAGCAGCTACAACTCTGAGTCGCCTTTATCCGGATTATATAGCAGCCATGACAGTAATTCAGAGTTAGGTGAAGAAGAAGAAAATGAGGTAGAAAATGAAGAGGTGTTGGAAGAGGTCATATTTTGATCTAGTACTTATCAGGCACTGGTACTGCATAGGTCTCCAAAATTCTTGTTCTGAATGCAGCATCTGGTCATTCCATGTAATGGGTAATATTTTCAGAGAAATTCTTAGGGCAATGAATGATTTTTTTCTTCTTTTTGTGAATCCATCAGAGTTTGGATATAGGACTGCAGCAGGCTTCAAATTCTTGTAAAAACCTTGTAGTAAACAACTGTTTTTCTTTTTATAAATCCTTTACTATATGCAACTAGTTTCGGCATCCCATTAATCTCAAGGCTATATGTAAACCACTGGATAAATATATCACATAGTTGGTCTGCATTGTGCAGGTGCCACCAGTTTTTTTACTAGATTCCATGGACTTCTTCAGACTGACGTGGGCACCTCAGTCGTAAGACAACTAGTTATACTTCTACAATTATATGCAAGGTATCCATTCTTTCAGACATCCAAAAGAACAGTCACCATGCATACAATTGTATCTATACATAGCCTAGCTTGGCATTGGGGAACTTTCTTCAGTTCAGATGCACTCATATACTCAGAGCCATTTGCAGGAATATCTCATGGATACGGTGAGTGAGATGGACTGCTGTAGTGAGGATACTACTGCAGTAGTAGTAACATGGAATTTTGGGAGACTTGCTGAGGTAATCCGCATAGTCGTGATGGGCACTGTGTCTAGGTAGTGAAGTAGTCAGTGCAACTGCCTTGAGAGCAGGAGAGACAGGTTCAAATCCCAATCAAGTAAAAATTTTCTTGTGTCACCACTGATATAGGTCAACACAGCAAGAAAGCATTTAATAAAAGTATCATAATACTTTTATGTCAGAGGCATCCACATGGAACTGAAGGAGACATTCACGGAATCTAATAAAAAACTGCTGGGACCTGCACAATGCAGACCAACTATGTAGATATGTTTATCTGGTGGTTTGCATACAGTCTTAAGATGGCTGCCATTGGGTCACCAAAACTACGTGCATGTAATAATGGATTGATCGTAGAAAAACAGCTGTTTGATACAAGGTTTTTCACAAGAACAAATGAAAAAATTCTGAAAAACCAGACTATTTCTCCAACAGGAAATACCTGATTGGTGATATATGTCATGCAATTTAAGGCACTCTTTAGATTATTATCCTATTCAGCTTTCTTAAAGTAAAAATGTATTTACAATGATGCCTGCACCCCAAGTTTATCTTGTTGTCCATATTTTCTATAGCTTTTGCAAGTTTTACAATAAAATTTATATGAAAAGTTTTCTGTACATGTTTACTTATCCTGTAACTACAGCTACTTGAAGCATAACATAGTGCTATTGTGATGGGTTTATATACGTTAATTCAGCCGACAGGTTTGGTTCTTAAGGTTTCAAGAAAATATAACATTTGCATATATTAAGCACATGGCAGAGCCATTTCAATGTAAACATTTAAATGTATATCTAAAAACAAAGATGATGTGACTTACCAAACGAAAGTGCTGGCAGGTCGATAGACACACAAACAAACACAAACATACACACAAAATTCAAGCTTTCGCAACAAACGGTTGCTTCATCAGGAAAGAGGGAAGGAGAGGGAAAGACGAAAGGATGTGGGTTTTAACGGAGAGGGTAAGGAGTCATTCCAATCCCGGGAGCGGAAAGACTTACCTTAGGGGGAAAAAAGGACAGGTATACACTCGCACACACACACACACACACATATCCATCCGCACATACACAGACACAAGCAGACTGCTTGTGTCTGTGTATGTGCGGATGGATATGTGTGTGTGTGCGCGAGTGTATACCTGTCCTTTTTCCCCCCTAAGGTAAGTCTTTCCGCTCCCGGGATTGGAATGACTCCTTACCCTCTCCCTTAAAACCCACATCCTTTCGTCTTTCCCTCTCCTTCGTTTGTGTGTCTATCGACCTGCCAGCACTTTCGTTTGGTAAGTCACATCATCTTTGTTTTTAGACATATTTTTCCCACGTGGAATGTTTCCCTCTATTATATTAAACATTTAAATGTAAACATTTAAATTATGGTGAGGAGTATGTGATTTTTAACATGCTTCACAAGCTTGACTTTAATTGCTTTAACCAAAGAAAACTAGGTTGAACCTCTTGCACAGCCCACTTTTGTATATTATCCCTTAACTGTCACAAAGTTGCCAGCAGTCATGGCAGATGGCTCTGCTGTGGCTGGTGTTGGCCTCACAGCACTTACCATGTCAAGTAATTAGCAGAAATTAACTGAATTATTGGGCAAAAACATTCCATTAAAGGAAAATTCCTTAGACATTAGAATTTTAGCTGTACTTTTTAAACAAGACTTCTAGATACATATACTTCATGCTCATGGTCCCAAAAAGCTGTTAACACATCAACTGCAGTATTGTCACTACAAACCACCCACCTGATGCCATATGCCTGGTGACAAAACATCAATCACCAAGCATGTTGTAACTGACATGTTAAATATAGAAAATTAGACCAAGAAAGTCTGCAAAATAAATTCTTGGGGACTGTTTTAAAATAAAAAAAATAATAACTAGAACTGAATAAACAATTTTCAGCTTGTCCAAGCAGATTTTGCTTTTTGACTTCATTCAGTTGTCAACTATAAAATATTCGTACTGGAGGATTCTGGTGAATACTCATACTTTACCTGTGAAAAATAGCAAAAACATTTGAAATGACTGTGTACATAGTTGAATTAATGTTATAGTTTAGTAGATATTTCAGTTACATTGTTAACTACATGCAATAGGATAAATGAGTCAAAAGAAACACACAAACAGTGACATTTTCTTTATTAAGAACACTTGGATTTCCACCTCACCCTGAGGTACCGAGTATGATGCGTTACTTATTCTTTTACATGGCGAGTTTCCCCAGTAGGACTATAAACCATGATACACAAACATGTGCACACAACTGTAGGACAGATAAATTAATTCTTAGAGTATGTGTGATCAAAGCCAACATGTACACCCAACACTTCATTGTCAGGTTGCAACAAATCACTTGCAACATTTTTTTCACCCAGGATTGGTTTACCAAAGACACTTTTTCGACTGAAGTTCTGTTTATTAGATGTTCGTTGCACTAGCACCTTCTCATTGCAGGCACAGTGCTGATCTTCTTTCTTGGAGCGAGAGTTAACAAGTGACAGCAATTTCTCCTCACAGCTTCAGAATTTGCTCAATATCTCCCGGTGTAGTACAACATTGCACCAGATTACTGAATGCAGAAAGAACCAAGTGTTGAAGCATTGGCAGGTGACTATAGATAGCTTCCTAGAAAAAAGAATTAGTTATGTATCTTGGATAACAAAGTACATAATACTGTAAGTATAATTTTCTTTGAATACATGGCATGAATAAGATAAAACTTTTAGTACTTTTTCTGCATGGAACCCATTATTGTATTTTACATTAATTTATATGGGATAAACTGTTTCGCTTAATGAGTGTTTCGCACCACAAGTAAGATTCTGGAATGAATTATGCTCGGTATGCAAGGTTCAGCTTTATATTCAGAGGACTTTAAGTGGCAGTTGCGCCTTAAACATATAGGTAGTAAGCTAACTACAATTACATAATTATCCTGTTAGATTTTCACTCAAAGTAGAAGCTTTTCATGAGTGACAACTGTGCTACTTTAGCAGTTTACACTTGCTGCTGATATATGGAAACATTTTTGGGTAGAACACACACAGAAAATGGTTGACAAAGTGATAAAACAAGCTAAATTTGGGAAACAACATGTTTTTTAGACCTCATTCATGTGAGCCCACCTTTTTGTTTTTGTGTATTTTTTGTTAATATAAATATATTTTACAGTATGTACATCATACATTAGATATCGGAAGAAAAATCTTTGTATATGTTGGTTTCAGAGATTGCGAATATATGTCATTTAAATTTTTACTCACTATATAGCAAATATGCTGAGCGACAGAAAGGCACAACAATCAGACTGTCACTTTAAGCCAATGTAGCCTTTGTCAAAATTAGACAATACACACACACACACACACACACACACACACACACACACACACACACACACACGACCGCAGTCTCTGGCACCTGGAGCCAGACTGCGAGCAGCAGGGCACCATGGGAGAGGCAATAGGCTCTGCGCAAGGACGAGACTGGGGTGGGGATGGTAGGGGTCGGGGATGGTAGAGTGCTGAAGGGAGCATGCAGGGATTAGGTGGAGGGTGGGGCAACTAGTTGCAGTCGGGAGGTTAGACAGAGGACGGGGGAGAGGGGAGGGGGGGAGAAGGGGCGAGCGAAAAATGAGATAAGTGAAAAGACTGGATATGTTGGTGGAATAGAAGGCTGTGTAGTGTTGGAATGGGACCAGGGAAGGGGAGGGGGAGGGGGAGGGGGAAGGGTGAGTGGAAAGGAGATAAGTGAAAAGATTGGATGTGTTGGTGGAATAGAAAGTCGTGTAGCGCTGGAATGGGAACAGGGAAGGGGATAGATGGGTAAGGACAATGACTAACGAAATTTGAGGCATGGAGGGTTACAGGAACATAGGACATATTGCAAGCAGAGTTCGCACCTGCACAGTTCAGAAAAGCTGGGTTAGTGGGAAGGATCCAGATGACACAGACTGGCAATCAGTCATTGAAATGAAACACATCATGTTGGGTAGCATGCTCAGCAACTGGGTAGTCCCCTTGTTTCTTGGCCACAGTTTGTTGATGGCCATTCATGCAGATAAACAGCTTGTTGGTTGTCATGCCACTGTTTGCATTCTATGTGGGCATGACAGTGATACAATTCGCTGATGACATTGCTGTTCTCGGTGAAAGTGAAGAATAATTACATGATCTGCTGAATGGAATGAACAGTCTAATGAGTACAGAATATGGACCGAGAGTAAATCAAAGAAAGACAAAAGTAATGAGAAGTAGCAGAAATGAAAACAGTGAGAAACTTGACATCAGGATTGGTGATCGTGAAGTAAATGAAATGAAGGAATTGTGCTACCTAGGCAGCAAAATAACCAGTAATGGATGGAGCAAGGATGACATAAAAAGCAGACCAGCACTGGTAAAAAGGGCATTCCTGGCAAACAGAAGTCTACTAGTATCATACATAGGCCTTAATTTGAAGAAGAAATTTCTGAGAATGTACGTTTTGTGCACAGCATGTATGGTAGTGAATCATGGACTGTGGGAAAACTGGAACAGAAGAGAATTGGAGCGTTTGAGATGTGGACAGATGAACGTTGAAAAATAGGTGGACTAACAAGGAATGAGAAGGTTCTGCACAGAATCAGAGTGGAAAGGAATATGTGGAAAACACTGAAAAGAATATGGAACAGGAGGACAGAACATCTGTTAAGACATTAGGGACTAACTGTCATGGTACTAGAGGGAGCTGTAGAGGGCAAAAACTGTAGAGCACGACAGACATTGAAACACATCCAGCAAATAGATAGGTTGGCACAAGAGAGGAATTCGTGGTGGGCTCAAAAAGAAAAGTGATTTTGTTTCTTATTTAGGTCACCATACACTATAGTAAATCATTAACATTTCTTCAAAAAATATGTTGCCACATGAACTAATGATAATATTGCCATCAGAAAATTACACAGTTGATAATGAATTTTATGAATCCATATTTGAACAATAAATTGGACAATTATATAACTATTGTATATGTACTATTAACAAAATTAGATCAGGAAATAAAAAGGATACTATCAATGTCAGTAGTGGTATAAGAAAAAGTAAGACAAACAACTTGCTGAATTTTAGGCCACTCCCCTAAGCTAAATTTAATATCTGTTTGAAGTTAAAAGCCTATAAAACCTTATTTACGCAATTAAGCTACATGTCTTGCAGTACTGTTAGTATGATTCCAATAAATAAATCTTTCAGATCCAAAAAGGGAAATGTGTGGAATCTTATGAGTGCAAATTTTTATTTTTCGGAAAAGGACCTCTAATACTGTCTCTCCCCCCCCCCCCCCCCCCCTCCACCTTGTTATTATCAACTCATTTATTTGATGAGAAAATTGGTTAAAATAATGTTAAGATCTCTTACAATAAATTTATTGAGATGAAAATATATGTATATGTATTTTTATATGGCATGTAAATCACAGGTGAAAATCACAACAATGCTTTTCACTTTAATTGACAATGAATGTATCTTATGACACCTCTTGAAGCATTTTGAACATTGTATATTTTTCCCCCTCGTATCCAATGAGAGTACGTGATGTGCCTTCATCATCTGATCTACCTTCATCATTTGAAGACAGCTACAGACCTTGTGTTTCATACCATACTCTGATCGCTTTAACTTGAGTTGTATCTTTTTTTTATTTTTGGTGCTTTCATCTATGTGTTTCAGGTGGATCTTTATTATTAGAAGATTTGCCATAATGGAACTTCTGGAATTTTTCTTAGGCTGACCTTACTAACTGAAACAAGCTTTTGTGATCAGGAAAAGTAAAACACATCACAAGAAAAATGCATATCAGTTATTAAATCCATTCCCAGGATAGAGCTTAGAACACTTAAGGGTATGAACTTAGGACTCTGCCTGTAACATAAATGGCAACTGCTCCTATGAAACAAAGGTAGTTACACACCTGTGACAAATGGGCTACAATTTTCATATGACAATCATTAATTATGATTTGCTAAGTGTTTAAAAATCTTTAAGGTTGACAAAAAAACTAACAAATTACCACAAAAAATATTTTTGAAAATTAAAGTGCAAATGAATGGAGCAGAGCAACTACATCACTGCTAACAGTCAATTGAATGATTCTGAAGACTTTCCTATGCATTTCTCGAGATCACACTCACAGATTGTTGGGTGCTTAAGGGTATGTTGATATTGTAAAAACCTTTTTTCAAGGGGATCCCCTGTTTAGACTCCTCTGTGATCCATACCCTGTCTACTGAGCCATTGCCCTCAATAATTTAATGGTGGTGATGCTCATCCATACACCCAGCACTTGTCCTCTGTGACTAGCTAGCTAAAGCAGTAAAGTGGTTTGGTCTGACTCGCCTGCAACATTTCTGCTCTGTCTTGCTTCAGAAGGTCCCAGCTGTCAGTGGTCTCAGAACCCAGCAATCTATATTGTCTTCAAAATGTCGTATTGCTTCTCTGTCATTCAGACTCGTTTGATCACGCTGGTTGCGTCAGTGTCAGCTGACTAACCACTGTGCCGCATGATGGTGCACTGTTACTGTACATTTCTACCAACTCAGCATTAGTTGTTGCAGCATTGTTCCCCTTCAAATTCAGATAACAAACCATATGATTATATTCAACTTCATCAGTGCAGTGCTCCTTTTAGGTCTTCTACTGGCGTGCTATGGCCAGTGTCACCAGGATTCCAGTTTGTACTGCGACTGTAGGTGTGTACCTATAAATTAACAAACACAAAAAAACAGTAATTATCTAATAGTACGTATCTGAGATAACGATTACTACAATTTATGTAACATTCAATCATAGAAAGCCTGTTTGAGTTTATCAGAATTTTAGATCTTGCCCTAACAACTTACTGTACTTGCTAACTACGAGGTTTAACACTTGCTTTACCTCATGCCTGTAAGAAGACAATAGGCGATTTGCTTCCTTGGGCATCTACGAGAAACAGGGGCAGGTCGGAATGGGGTGGGGGAGGGGGATGGAGGGGAGAGGGAGAAGTGTGGTTGCACAAGGAAGTACCCTTCGCTCCCCCTCTCTACATTGGAATTTGGAATGCAGTCTATTTGTCCATTACAGAATTCTCAAACACTTCTTTAAACATGGTCTATGATTCAGTTCTAGCGTAATGTGGAGGACCACAATGACTAGTACTATGGTTTTATTAACTGCGGCAAAACTCATATTTCTTTAATTGTTACATTATTTGTGGGTAACTACACCAGTTGCTTCACCATAGCAGCGTTCTTCCACTGACCTAAACTCAATTCAGATATGAATCTTTATAGAACAGAGCTGAAACACAGCCCTCAATCTTTTTCCAGACGATTCAACATACCTGCTATTGCTACACTGAGACGCGGCGCTGAACTTCGAAAAACACATTCATGTTACACACTAAGCTGACAAAAATCATGAGATACCTCCTGATATCGTGTCGGACCTCCTCCTGTCGAGCGTAGTGCAGCAACTCGCCGTGGCATGGACTCAACAACTCGCTGGAAATCCCCTGCAGAAGTATTGAGCCACCGTGCCTCTATAGCCGTCCATAACTGCTAAAGTGTTGCTGGGGCAGGATTTTGTAGACGAACAGACCACTCGATTATGTAGCATAAATGTCTGATGGGATCCATGTCAGGCGATTTGGGTGGCCAAATTATTCACTTGAACTGTTCAGAATGTTCTTCAAACCAACTGCAAACAATTGGTGGCATGAGACATTCTCATCCATAAAAATTCCATCATTGTTTGGATACATGAAGTCCACGAATGGCTACTTGGAGACCATTTGCAACCAAATACAACCATTCCCAATGAATAACCGGTTCAGTTGGACCAGAGGAACCAGTTTATTCTATGTAAACACAGTGCACACCATTATGCAGCCACCACCAGCTTGCACAGTGCCTTGTCGACAACTTGGCTCCATGACTTCATGGGGTCTGTGCCACACATGAGCCCTAGCTTCAGCGTCTACAACTGAAATCACCTGATCAGGCCACAATTTTCCAGGTCCAACCGCTCCAGGCGATGTAGTGCTGTTGCCAAAGGTACTCGCATCGGTTGTCCGCTGATATTGCCCATTAATGCAAAATTTCGCCTAACGGATACGTTCGTCGTACATCCCACATTTATTTCTGAGGATATTGTCCACAGTGCTGCTTGTCTGTTAGCACTGAGGACTCTACACAAAAGCTGTTGCTCTTAGTCATAAAGTGAAGGCCGGCGGACACTGCGTTGTCTGTGGTGAGAGGTAATGCCTGAAATTTGGTATCTCGAGCACACTTTTGACACTGTGGACCGCGGAATATTTAATTGCAAAACGACAACCGAAATGGCATGTCCGATGCATCTAGCTCCAAATACCATTCCACGTACAAAGTCCGTTAATTCCCGTCGCGCTGCCATTATCACGTCGAACACCTTTTCACATTAATCAATAATCAACTTAGTACAACTGACATCTCCGCCAATGCACTGCCCTCTTACACTTTGTGTACGCGATGCTACCGCCTTCTGTTCGCGTGCATATCACTACCCCTTACAGGCGTCTAAAGCTAGCGAAATGTGGGATGCTCGACTACCGGACCTTCCGATAGATGGCTCTAGCGTCAAGCTACCATGATCCTTTGCGAGTCCAGGTGTCTCGGGTCACGTTCAACTACAGGATCAAACGATAGATGACTCCACGGGGGTTAAAGCTATATGGGCGAAGAGGCAACAAGCTACGTAGTTCCATTCCAGACCACTAGAGGCGCTAGGGGTCAAACGGAGCCGGAATTGACCAATGAGAGCTGTCTAAACTACAATCACAGTCTAACATAACAGTCGCGACACTTCGCCTCGATTTTGTTGCCTACAGCGCCAGCAGCGCCCCAAGCGGCCGGTAGGTTGAACTGTGACTTCAGCGCGATCGTGAAAGTAAATAGTGATTGTTTATTTTGATTTATACAATGGTTTTTACCATGGGGAGCGTTTGTAGCGCAACAAATTGCAGCAACAACAGGAAGAAGACACAACAGCTATCTTTTTTTAGGTTTCCTAAGGATCCTGAGGGGTATATACCATCATGATACTAAACTGTATCGTCAGGATTCACTTGCAAACTATATGTGTATAAATGATGAATGTTTCGTTTTAGGAGCAGAAAATGGCTAGTTAATAGCAGACGAGAAGACCTTATGAAGAAAGACTAAGTTTACCTGTACAATAATATTAGGTTTTGCCCGCTACATTTCGAACAAAACCAGTTCATGAACGCAGACAATAACAAACTCGTGTGGAATGCAGTACCCACACTGTTTGACATTCCAAATAAGCCACCTCAACTGACGATGAAGAGGAAACTGCCACAAAGATTCGACAGTCAATCTAAAGCTGTAAAACAGTCCTATGACACAGAAGCAGCCAGTTCAACTCTCCATGTATCAGTGCCAGATTCGTGTGAACATCAACACAGACCTGCTTTGGCGATGAAGTGGTTAGATTGTGCAGCTGTTCGTGTCTTACAAAAGCGTGTGAAGTGCCAGAATGTGCAGATCGAGCGAAGCTATTACGGGACAAGTGCCTACAGACAGATTGTTTGAAAATTATTCAAATATTTGGTTTATCGTGAAATGTAATGTAATCAGCTCATTATAATGTTTTCAGCATATTTCTTCCACTATTTGGCAGTTGCATGTCCCACTTAGAATAATACAGAGATGAAGGATGTACTTGTGGCAACAGGCGACAATGACAAACACAGTAGGCCTACAGAACTATAAATGAGCTGTCGATCGCTTTCGCATGTAGAGGTACATGTCTGTGCTTCTTACATGTGAATCTGTGTGTTTATATTCTTTTGATATCAACGTGGTAAGCTGCAATTCTGTCAAATATCACAAGTGTTTCTTCACGAATGTGTTGTAGCTTGCCACTCTATTCATGGTTTTTGTCCATACTTGCGCTTATTTTAGAATCGTTTTTAGAAACATATATGCCTTCTGATACTACACAAACTCTTGGAGGCAAGAAACTAACTCGAATAATTCGGAAATTACATAGTAAATTGATGTAAACAAACATTATGCTTACGACGCGTCTGACGTTCACCTTACCCGCCGCCTTGAGCGCTAGTGTCGCTCAATCTGTCAAAAGGCAACAACTTTCACAGCAGTGAGTGTCGCGACTGTTATGTTAGACTGTGCTACAATGGTGGTTGTTTTGAAATATTCTATCGTCTTGCTCAGGACTGAAGTCTGTGGTCCTCGGTTACAGTCGTCTTTGTATTTGTTTCATATTTACACACTACTCATCTTCATTATAAACAGATTTTTTTTCCTTTAAATTCATAAGGTTCACCGTGGGATTGAAGAGATTTCCTGCTGAAAAATGTCCACAATTAATTGTAAGGTAAGACATTTAATTTTTCATTAAATAATCTCGTAGCCTATAAATGAAATGTATTCTCTTCTATCGTGAATTAGGCAGTGTGGTTTCCGTTAGTTTATTTAAATAACTTTGACATGTCTGTAGTAGTTTTATTTAATGAAGACTTTTATGTTTTTTCAGAATATTCAACACAACAGATTGACGTTGAAATACTCCTGCAAGTTCCCCAGCTGTTCATCTGACAATTACGTGGGTTCAACGGAAGAAATTTGCAACAAGCATTTCTACAGGTTTCCAAAACAACCTCAAGAGTTGATTCTAAAGTGGAAGAGTGTTTGTAAACTGTCACCAGGTGTGAACTGTGCTTCTTATTTTGTTTGTGAAGATCATTTTTTCGAAGAAGATTTTATGAATAAAACTAGGCATAGGCTAAACAGGCGTGTGTTTCCAAAACATGTGACAGGTGTTCCTTGTGAAATTGCCAAAATAGGTAGTGAATCAGGTGACACTGTTATTAATAGTGAATTGGGCCTACCAAGCACTAGTGGTGCTATGGCAACTGTTCATTTTACAGCTGCTAATACCAGAAGTGAAACTGGTGTTAATGAACTACAAAGCCTTAGTTGTGCTGTGGCAAGTAGTCCTCATGTAGGTGTTTGTACCAGAAGTGGATCAGGTGAAACTGGTGTTAATAGTGAATTAGACTTACCAAGCACTGGTGGTACCATGGAAAATCTTTATTATACAGGTGCCAATACCAGGGGTGAAACTGGTGTTAGAGAATTACCTAGCACTAGTTGTGCTGAGCAGAGTAATTCATTGAGTGATGCACCTCTTAAATTTTTTATCTCCCTTCAAAATGAATCTGCAGATAGTGAGTACACATTCTTATCTGAAACATTTGGTAATGAGGAAATCAAAAATGTACAAGATTCATAGGAATACTCTAACAAGGCTATTAAAACTAAAAGCAAAGCTACATAATGAAAAATCAGAACAGAAAGCACTTAAAGATTTATATGACAGCAATACTTTCTCTTTCACAGAATCTATTTTAAACTCTGTTACCAAAGATTTCATAAACAGCCAATTACAAAATGCTCATCGATCAGCAAATGCAAGGCGATGGACACCCGAGGACAAAGTATTTGCGTTATCCTTATAAAAACGAAGTCCCCGCGTATACAAATTTTTGTCAGTTCATTTTTATCTTCCTTCTTTGAGGCATCTGAAATGTCTGTTGTCTTCTATACCTTTTGAACTAGGATTGAATACTTCGGTCATGAAAGTAATGAAAGCAGAAGTTGAAGTAATGAACAACAGTGATAAATATTATGCTTTGTTGTTTGATGAAATGTCTTCAGAAAGAGGGTTGTATTATAATGCAAGCAAACAAGAAATGTCAGTGTTTAAAGATTTAGGGCATTTAGGGGGGGGGGGGGGTCAAATGTTCATGCAAATAATGCATTTTCATGGTTAGAGGCACACACAAATGCTGGAAGCAGGTTGTTGCTTATTATTTCACTCACAACTCAGTTTCAAGTATCACTTTAAAAAGTCTTATTACCTATGTCATAAGGCAATTGTAAGAAATAGGGCTAAAGGTAGTTTTTACAGTTTGTGACCAGGGTGCAACCAACCAGAGAGCACTGAAGGAACTCTGCTGTGAGAAATCTACTGAGTCCAGTCCATTTTATTTTTTAGTCAGAGATGAACCTATTGCAGTCATTTTTGATGTCCCACATCTATTAAAAAATACTAGAAATGCTCTGCTAGGAAATAAAATACAGTTTGGGTTTAAAAAAGAGGCCAGTTTTGAATATATTCACAGGGCTTTTCTTCTGGATCAGCAGAAGATGTTTAAGACATTGCCAAAACTACATAGAAATAATTTTGAATTAATGGATTCTTTTACTAAAATGAAAGTCAAGGTAGCTGCAGCCCAGCTTAGTCATACAGTTGCTGCAGTTATTGAAACTTATGTGGCATTTAATATCTTACCTGCTGAGGCAATATACACTGCAGAATTTGTTGAAAAGATGGATTGTTTATTTGATTCACTGAACAGTTCCTATTGTTATCCACAAGATGGCAAGTCTTATAAGTGTGCCCTCTCTGCAGAGTCCCCACATATTGAAATGTGGTACAGTCTGTTAAAGGAAATGGAAAATTGGAAAGTGTTGGAGCTAGGCACAGGGAGAGATAAGACAAATATGTTCAGTTTCATAAGTGGGTGGCAAACTACAATAAGATCATGGATGTTCATGAGGAACAGATTAAAAAATTGCTTTAATTTTTTAAGCATGAGGGCTTTCAGTCAAGACCCAGTGGAGAATGTATTTTGTTGTGTGAGGCAGCATGGTGTTGCAAACACCAACCCAACTTGCTTTCACTTCAAAGCAGCATTGAAAACAGTTATAGTCAATAACATGCCCATACCTACAAATTCGCTAGGTAATTGTGAGGATTATAGATGCATGCCATTAAGCAAATTAAGGCAATTTTTGGGAGCTAGTGATGACAACTTTCTTGACTCCACAACAGACCATTCGATTATGGATCAATGTGCTTTATATTGTGCCCTTGCTGATAATGAAGCTGCTGCTGGTAGTGGTGGGGCTGATGTAAGAAATGACAGACAAGCACTAGCATATGTAGCTGGTTACATTCTACGAAATATGGGTGTAACACCTGAAACCAACTGTAGTGACTGTAAAACAACTCTGTTCTCACCAACGCCCACAGAGCATTTATTAACAAGTGTCAAAGAATATGATGCTTTAAACCCAAAATTATTGTGTGCTAGTGACAGCTTAATGTCGTTTTTTAGTGTCCGATGCCAGGCGTCGGCTTTGACCCGTGACGTAAGGGTGTTGTCGTGTGACATCATGACAGTGTGGAGTTTGGTTTGTGAGTGTGGCGTGTTTGTAGATGTTGTTGTGTTGTTGTTTGTTGTGCCCTCTGGTGGTATGTTCAGGGTTTTCGTTTGTGTGGTGTGATGGGCTCAGTTTGCTTTTGCTCATTATCCAGAATTGTTCGGGTGTCGGCTGTGTTTGTAGTGGAATTCGTTGCAGTGAATTAACGATTTTGTGCGAAGGTTAATTTAGTGTTGTTCGCTGTACGTCGTGTGGTAATTTTAGTAAAATTAATCGGTTGTTGTTTTTGTTCAGGAATGGATCTGACGGATAAAATTAACAGTGCGCAGGTCAAGGGAAGTGTTTGATACCAATGTGTGGCTGTGTATGTTGGTATTGGTATCGGGAGATGTTTCTGAGCTATATAGGCCAAGGGAATTGTTTGATCCTAATTTATGGGATCTGGAGCTGCTGTTGAGCTGTATAGGTCAAGGGTAGTGTCCGATTCCAGATGATACTGTGTTTAGTGGTATTTGGGGAGTTTTGTGATGCCGGTTTTTTTCGTCGTTTTGTGTGGTTTTGTATGGGGGTGGGTGTCTAAATTTGTTTATATTTAGTTTGCCCCCACCCAAAAACACCCCATTTCCCGCGCTTGTTCCGTTACTTTTATTAGGCTTTTTGTGGAAAGTGTGTGTGTGTTTGTTTCTCGATGTATTTTCGTCCTCATAATGTGTACGTAACGACTTTATATGCGCCATATTGGAATCGTGGTTTATGGTTGTTTCCGCCATATTTGTGACGTCATGGGTCAAAGCAGACGGGCGGGATCGGATGCTTTCGTATTTCCAAATGTTCATAGTCAGTTGTATGCATTCTTAGATAAATGTGGACACCAGGAACAATTGGAGAATACGTTCTATTCACTGTTTAAGTTTCCAGAGGAAATAACTTTTTGCAAGGCCCATTTTTCTGAACAGTGTATTTTAAGATAAGTGTACCTCTATTGCTTTACAAGTATGTGAAAGATTGGAAACACACCATCAGAAATAAAAGACTTGATATTGTTAAAGACAAATTCAATAAAAGGTTTAAAGCTTTATAACAGTTAAAGGAAAATTTTTCTTGTGTGCTTGAGAAATAAAAAGTAAGTTTTGTTTTCATTTCACTGTTTTTACCCACCTTTCCTGCTTTTGGTACCTGTTATTGATGTATTCTTTTTTGTGTTGAAGCATTTACAGTCGTAAGATGTAGGAACCTTTTTTAAGGAATTAATGGTCAGTAGTGCAAGTTTGCTGGGCAGTTACTCAGAACTTATAGTCCTGAAACATAGTTGTAACAAATTTTAGAAATCTTCATTAATTAATACTGTGACAAATATTTCTTAATTGAATCTCTTTAACTGCTTCTTATTCTCTTAATAATAGGCTTTTTTCCTCCATTGATCCAGCAGCTTGTATGACGTAAAAATTATGACATTATTGAGGTATATTTGTACTCCATTTTAGCTGCTACAATGTTATTTTTCTTTTGCTCCAATTATTTACACTACAAGCTTGTTTCGACTTACTCTCAGTTTCAAGTGTTGCATCTAGTTCTTATGAACCATAAAACATGCTGGAGCTTTTACATATTGATAGATAACAATATAAGCATGTCAATTTAAAAGTCTGTTTTTGACGTTTGCGCCTGACAGTCGCTGCTCCTATCATGTTTTCTTGTCTGTCGGACGCAAACGTCAAAAATAGACTGAAAACATTACTGAATAGATTTCTCTCTGCTGTAGTACAGTGTGCTATAGCTGTGTTTCAATTATTTTGTTATGATGGCAACCAAAATAATTACATAGCACGCCCAGAAAATAAGGTAATAGAATTAAAATAAAAATAAAAACCTACAATGTAAGTAAACTAAGGGGGATGCAATCCGCAATGTTTTCATATTTTAGTTCATCTCCCTACCACTTGAGGCGCTGCTGTCGGTCTGTGTTTCCCACTTTTAACACGGGGCTTGCGTTTCTCTTTTTTCTTGTTCTGTGCTCCTCTCTACAGCTCTACTTGGCAGGAAGCCTTAGCATTGAATGGTTGTGTTGTTACAGTGTAAAGTATAGAACCTTGTGCAGACGGTTGGTCAATGCAATTTAACCAACGTGCAGTCATTGAATTCTTGACAGCAGGAAGTGTCACCCCAAAGGAGATTCATAAGAGAATGAAAGCAGTTTATGGTGATTGTGTTGATGTGAGTACTGTGCATCGTTGAGCAAGTAAGTTTAAAGACGTTGAGGCAGGAACATCTGACGTGCGTGACAAACAAAGTGTTGGACGTCCTGTGAGAGCAACCACGGAGTTTCAAAAACAAAATGTTGACAGATTGATTCGTGACGATCGTCGTATCACTCAGATAGAAATTGCAACCACAATGAGCATTTCACAAGAACGTGTGGGTCACATTATTGCTTAGCTTGGCTATCAGAAGATCTGTGCATGATGGGTACCGCAGCTGCTGACTCCTGAAATGAAAGCATACAGACTTGAAATTTGCCAGGAACTCCTCTCATGTTACAAGAATGAAGGTGAAGCCTTTCTCCATTCAGTTGTGACAGGAGACGAACGTGGGTACACCATTACGACCTGGAGACGAAACGTCAGTCTATGGAATATTGCCACAAAGACTTGCCCCGGAAAAGGAAATTCAAGACTGGAAAAATCATAGCCACAGTGTTCTGTGACGCAGACGGTGCTATCCATATTGATTTCCTTGGTTGTGGAACAACAATAAATTCTCTGAACTTTGAAACGATGGCTAGCAAAGGTCCAAAAGGGAAATGTTTTCCTGCAGCATGACAATGCCAAATCACACACTTCACGTGCCACCACAGCAGAACTACAGAGACTGAATCTTACCACCGTACGACATCCTCCATACAGTCCAGATTTAACACCGTCTGACTTCCATCTGTTCCCGATAATGAAAGGTAATCTTTAGGGACATCATTATGCTTCTGGTGAAGAGGTTGAAAAAACTGTTAGACTGTGGTTGCAGAAACAGTGTGTCGACTTCTTCCGTGACAGCTTCAGAAAACTTGTTCACCGTTGGCAGAAATGTATCCAATTGGCTGGTGATTATGTGGAAAAGTGAATATTGGTAATTAAGGATACTGATTCTAAGGATTATTTCAGCGTTTGATTTATTAAAATGTTCCCATCAAAACCCAATTTCATTCAACCCTCGGATTTCAGCAACTGTTAACTCAGCGAACCACTTCTGCTTTTGTAGATGTCGGTGCACTAAGCAGTATTGACTGCTAGTTCATGTTAGTAATGGTCATCAATCACTCAATACCGGTCAGTTCATTTGAATTCTATAAATTCAAGTAGTCTCAACGGCCCCCAGACAGAAGTCTTCTTATACTATGCATATAATACATACACAGCAAACAAATGTCACGTTAGAAAACATTTTAGGATGTCGACTGCAGAGTGGGATCATGATTTGCGCACAGAACTGAAATCCAAAGACATCAACGTAATTGTACTAACAAATAAGTCGAAACGTTAAATTCTCTATAAGTTTGAAAATGGAATAGACTTTCAAAATATAATAGCACATTTGGAATCAACATGAACATTCCTCTAAGAGGAGACACTTTATACAAAATATCCTCAGTCCTTCCAAATATAAAAAAAAATATTTCTTTTGTTTTGATAACATGGCAGACAGGATTCAAGACATAGTAGTGGCCTCAAGTATGGTTACAGATTTTATATGCAACAGAAAAATTCCTGCAGATCTCATATGCAACAGAAAGCTCAGTATGAAACAAATTGTTCATACCACAACTATAACACTAGAGGTAAAGATGATCTCCATTTTGAAATAAAAAATTTGTCACTTGTACAGAAAGGCGTAAAGTATGCAGCTATTAAGACTTTTAATGAACTGCCTAATTATATTAAATGCACAAGATAAAATGAAATGCTATTCAGACATACGTTAAAGTAATACCTGCTTGACCATCCACTGTACTCCTCAGATGATTTCTATCCAGAAATAATTAAAAGTTCTCACATACACTTCTAATGCACTTCTTGAATAAAAAGATATATCTTGTTATTCAGTTATTAGATGAAAGATACAATACTACATTAATGTTAGACAACAAATTGCAATACCAGATAAATATTAGCTAGTGAACAAGATAAATCGTTACTTACTATGATTTGCTGTTATTATTATTATTCTGTAGTATTAATTGTATTTTTATAATTGTATTGACATGTTCCATATCCGAGAGAATTACTCACACGTATAGATCCATAGAATACACATGTCAAATAATTAAATAAAAATAAAAAAAATCTTCTAACAGAATGCTAATATAAAGGAAGAAAGATCTAGCATTAGGCAGCGTAATTATATTATTGTATACGTTTCTGTACATAGATTTGTGACGTAACAACCCTTAAACTAGTGGGGAGAGTGATGCCCTTAAATATATTTAGTGTAGACTCAAACTGTCAGTGACGAGTGAGATAAAGTCGAGGTAGGTCAGGGAGGCCTACTGTGCTTTTATTTCTGTGAAATCAAGCCAGATCTAGGTTGGCAACAGTGTCTAAAGATGCCTTATGACAGTCATATGCCACTTCGGAAGATAAGTGCTGAACTAAGAAGAAATATTTTATTTATCTTTCAGACAGCTATAAAACCCGACAGGATAAGTAAACTTTGGACTTCAGGACCACAGATCTGGAATCGACTAAAGCTATCAAAATAGTCATATTTTATGGATGAAATGCACAAGTGGAGTAAATAGTGCTATACTGACTGTGGCCTCAGAGTTATTAATGGACCTTGGGCAGAATTCACGCCAAGATCACGGGAACGAGAATGACTCCCAGGTGAAGGAAACTTGCTCTCCATGATCGAGTGCCTTCTGTTTTACCTCTTCACACCACTTTCTAACAGAGAAGATGGCGTTCTTTGTGCAGCGCACGGAAATTTCTGTTAATTGAAAGTGCACTATAAAAATGCATGATCTTCAGAATGCTTGGAACAGCCAGAGTCTCGCTGGTAGACATCATTTCATTTGGGTGTAACAGGTTTTCTGTTGCGCAATAAAATTTAGTTGTTTTGGTATGGTGCCATGACACATATCCAAACTCACCAACCCAGTTACATAAAAAAGGCAATTTTAGGGTAACGAAAAGTGAAGCTGTATGGGATAATTGGCTGGTAGACCCCAAGATTCAACTTCAGCCACCTGATTGGAAAAATTTTTCTTATCTTTCACACACAGGCACCATTTATCCGCAAACTGTGAGAATTGTCTGTTAAGTGTATCTGATACATGTAGGCGACTCTAATGCGTGTATGTGTACTGTAGTGTCATGTGTGTGTGGTATAGAAAAAGGAAAGCGCGAGCGTGAAACCCAGTGCTGGCATATAGCCTAATACTCTCGGAAAGCACCAAAGGGGCCGCCAAGCTTAACGTTCCCATCCAACTGATGGATCACTACCAACAGTGTCGCATGTCTTCAGTCCATGAGAGATCTGGGATTTAAACCAGGACATTGGCACAGTCTGATAATCAGGAACTTTACGTTACTAACACTCCTCCCTTCTGCTGGAAAGGCAAAGAGAAAGCTGCCAACAGCGCATGGTGTATCCAGGCAGTTACCCATTCAAGTACCAGCCATGCCTGATGTTGCTTAACTTCAGTGATCTGGTGGAAACTGGTCCAATTTTAGTCTTGCTCCCCCATAGGAAAAGTTTTTGCAGTTGGGAATGTTTCCTTCCCTCATACTTGTCCAACTGAGCTAGTGCTGTATCTCTAATGACAACAAAGTATATGAGACGTTCGCTCTCACCTTCTTCCTACAACAATGTTGTCGCTGAATTCCCTGCACTTTTAATCAGTTATTTAACTGTGTATACGACGGTGGTTTGAAATTTCTTGGAACGGAATAGAAAAAAAGTACTTACTTCATTGAAACTTTTTTTTATTTTCCAATGTAGTCTCCTTGTAGATTAATGCACTTGGTCCAATGATGTTCCAGTGCCTTGAGCCCATCTCAGAAATGAGTTTCCTGCAGGCCTGCAAAATAGTTGTCAACTCTGGTTATCAATTCTTCGTTTGAAGTGAATCTTCGTCCACCGAGTAAAATTTTCAGCTTTGGGAAGAGATGGAAGTCTGATGGAGCCATATCAGGCGAATAAGGCAGGTGTGGCAACAATTTGTACCTTAGTTCGTGTAATTTTGCCATGGCGATGGCACGTGTATGCGGGCGCGCTTTGTCTTGATGGAAGTTGACTTTCTTCCTTGCTAAACCTGGCCTTTTTTCTCGTATCTTCTGTTGCAATTTGTCCAGGAGGTTAGCACAGTATTGTCTAGAAATTGTTTGCCCAGTGGGGAGATAATCTACAAACAGAATCTCCTTCACATCCCAGAACACTGATGCCATGACGGACGGAATTGTCTTTGATTTCTTTGATGGCAGAGAATCAGCATGTTTCCATTGCTTTGGCTGTTGTTTTGTCCCTGGGGTATAGTAGTGCACCCAAGTTTCATCTTTGGTCACAAACCGCCGCAAAAAATCTTGTTCGTTTCTCTTAAAATGGGCCAAACATTGTTCTGATATGTCAATTCTCATGCGTTTTTGATCCAGCATCAAGAGTCGTGGCTCCCATCTTGCAGATAATTTTTTCATTTCTAATTCTTCAGTTAAAATGTGATATACCCTTTCAGATGGCATCCGGCAACCGTGAGCAATTTCACGCTCTTTCAATCGGCGATCCCCCTTCACCATTTTGTGCACTTTTGCAATGATTTTTGGAGTAGTGACACATCTTGGCCGACTACAGCGCGGATCATCATCTAAGGTCCACCGACCAAATTTAAGTTCATTTGTCCACTTGGCAACACTTGAATATGAAGGAGCAGAGTCATCCAGTGTATTCTGGAAATCGGCATGAATGTCCTTTGCTTTCATATTTTTCTTTACAATGTACTTAATCAGTGTTCGAATCTCGATTTTTTACATCTTCGCAAATCACTAAGCGGGAACAACAGAGCCATATAACCGCCATAGCTCTCTTGCAAGAGCACTGACGTGGCACGTGTTTACAGGCAACGGTCCAATAAATGAATAACTCGTTGCACTAGCGCTGACCTCTCGTGGACATTACGAGAACTTTTCAAACCACCCTCGTATAAAGGGACAATAAAATATCCTTTCTGATTCGGTTTAAGTGACGAACATGGCCTGAAAACAAAAATTAGCTGGTTGGGCGCAGCTGGAGCTATTCTTATAAGGAAAATTTTGTGACAGGTGGAAATGTGTGTCACACTGGAAACAGAAACTAGACCCCCTACTTTTCGGGGGAACTCCCGTTCAATTAAATTCGCTGCGCAATTTGACTGGTTTTCTCTCCATTTACTCCACTTATTTCATTTCAGTGAGTTTAAATTAATGTGAGCAACAGAATTAAAGGACCACTTTCTCGAAATGCTGCAAATGTCTCCCACTGCGAAGCATAAGTCTGATACTTGGCTCAAAGGCGCCCACAATCTTCCTCTGCTATGGCGCAAAAGCGTGGCTCTCCGCGATGTAAATCTCGGGCTGGACAACGCTTCAAATAGCGATGTGTCGACAAAAGCGAAAAAAGGCCACACCTTAGAAGTCCATGTGAGTTGTGAGGTGGGTTAATGATGCCACACCGGCACCAAATTTTTCCACAGTGGATGTGTCACACGACGGGAAGGTCGTCAGCCCCCTGTCAAAATTTCACCCCTTCTTTGGACACCTTTTTGATGGAAGTCAGAGCTGCGACACCCAGGGTTGAAACCGTCCGTTTTCTTATGGTTGGCTGTGGAAAATATTTCAGACACACCATCGCTCAGAATCGTCATGAAAAGATCTCAGGGGATGGCGAAAAGGCGTCAATGAAACTACCCCCTTCCCCGTGGTCAAAAACGACAGTTTGCAGTACACCGAGCAACAGGATGACGTTCTTTACAACCTTTGACACTGTTCACATCACAGGATGTTTCAACCATTCTCTAAGGACACTGTGGGGCTGCATCCTCGCTGAACGTATCACACCCCTTTGGCGTGCATTGTGACCACAGTTTTTGCTGTCATGTACATGTTGGAGCTGCTAGTCACTGTTCAATACGATTCGACGAAACCTAAATGTGATCCGAAGCAGCAAAGGGTACTTCTGATTTTTCAGCCCTTCTGTTTTGCATCCTCCTGTGGTGTGATCATGGGGGGTTTGTGACACTGACCTTTCTTGAATGAAATGACAAAGGGTGCCTCTAAGACCCCACAGCTTAGCATAACCTTGGCACACGCCCACCTTTACTGCGAATTTTAAAAATGAACCTGTAATGTAGTCCTAGGCGCCTGCAGGCAGGCAACTCCTTCACACAACCCCTATTCCAGTTGGATGCCTTCAGGCGCTTAGAGCTACACTGAAGCGCCAAACAAACTGGTACAAGCACGAGTATTCAAATACAGAGATATGTAAACAGGCAGAATACAGCGCTGCAGTCGGCAACATCTATATAAGATAACAAGTGTCTGACGCAGTTGTTAGATCGGTTACTGCTACTACAATGATAGGTTATCAAGATTTAAGTGAGTTTGAACGTGGTATTATAGTCGCCGCACGAGAGATGGGACACAGCATCCCCGAGGTAGCGATGAAGTGGGGATCAAGAATCCGGGTAAAACATCAAATCTCCGCTGCGGCCGGAAAAAATCCTGCAAGAACGGGACCAACGACGACTGAGGAGAATCGTGCGACGTGAAATAAGTGCAACCCTTCCGCAAATTGCTCCAGATTTCAATGCTTGGGCAACAACAAGCGTCAGCGTGCGAACCATTCAACGAAACATCATCGATATGGGCTTTTGGAGCTGAAGGCCCACTCGTGTTCCCTTGATGCCTGCACGTCAGAAAACATTACGCCTCGCCAGGGCCCGTCAACACTGACATTGGACTGCTGATGACTGGAAGTATGTTGCCTGGTCGGGCGAGTCTCGTTTCAAATTGTATCGTGCAGATGGACGTGTAGAGGTATGGAGACAACCTTATTAACTCACGGACCC
This sequence comes from Schistocerca nitens, assembly GCF_023898315.1. Taxonomy (NCBI): domain Eukaryota; kingdom Metazoa; phylum Arthropoda; class Insecta; order Orthoptera; family Acrididae; genus Schistocerca; species Schistocerca nitens. The sequence goes on from NC_064617.1 coordinate 871,899,814, forward strand.
TGCATATCAGCAGGGGACTGTTCAAGCTGGAGGAGGCTCTGTAATGGTGTGGGCCGTGTGCAGTTGGAGTGATATGGGACCCTTGATACGTCTAGATACGACTCTGACAGGTGCGTAAGCATCCTGTCTAATCGCCTGCGTCCATTCATGTCCATTGTGCATTCCGACGGTCTTGAGCAATTCCAGCAGGACACTGCGACACCCCACACGCCTAGAATTGATACAGAGTGGTTTCAGGGACACTCTTCTGAGTTTAAACACTTCCGCTGGTCACCAAACCCCCCAGGCATTGACATTATTGAGCACATCTGGGATACCTTGCAAAGTGCTGTACAGTACAGATCTCCATCGCCTCGTACTCTTACGGATTTACACCCCTGCAGGATTCATGGTGACAGTTCCCTCCAGCACCTCTTCAGACATTATTCGAGTCCACGCCACGTCGTGTTGCGGCGCTTCTGCGTGCTCGTGGAGGCCCTACACGATGTTAAGCAGACGTACCGGTTTCTTTGGCTCTTTAGTGTATTTCAAAAATTGTCTTCGTAGAAGTTCGTTTTTAAAATTGTCAATAAAGGTTGTTGGGTGCCGCCGAGTGTTTTGCTTAACTCGGGCACCTTAATCAAATCAAATCAAATCCTTTTATCTGTCTGAAGACAAAAACGCTGCTGTATGAGACATCGTTTGGTATAAGTTTTTTTTTTTTTTTTTACGGAATATAATGTTACAACAGAATATAGTGTTAAATATTTAATTTACATAAATATCGATGTACACTAGTATCTTACACAGCTTGTAATGTACAACATTGACTGCACATTATAATTAAATTATTGAATTACTTACACTGTTACATATGAATTCTTCCACACTATAAGGCCTTTCTTTTTAGCTGTGTTTCCATAACCATTTCAAATTTAGAGAGACCTTTTGCCGTTTCATTCACGCGTGTTTGAATGTCCCAATCCGCAATGATCGGGCCACAAGAGAGTGCGAAATAGGAGGGCTGGAAAAGCTTGTGCATTCTTTGCTCTTTCGGATCACGTTTAATTTCGTCGAATGGTTTTGAACAGTGACGAGCGGCCCCAACCTGTACACGACAGCGAAAACTGTGGTCGTGATTCACTCCAAAGGGGTGCCATCGCGTTCAGTGGGGATAGTGCCCCACAATGTCCTTAGAGAAGGGTTGGAAATTCCGAGGACGTCAGCAGCATAAAATGTTGTCAGGAACATCTTTCTGTTGTTCATCGATCGCAAAATATGCTGAATCAGTGTCCCAAGAAAAAGGGTGGTTTCACTGACGCACTTTATGCCACTGCCAGCGGCATTTTCATGACTATTCTCAGCGACGGTGTGTCTGAAATGATTTCCGCGGCTAGTATTAAGAAAACCGCGTGATTTTAATGCTGGGCGTCGCGGAGGTGTCAGAAGAAGGGGTGAAATGTTAATAAACGCGAGTGTGACGACACGTCCCCATCGTGTGACACGTGCACAGGACGTTATTTACAAGGGAAATGCCCCATCATACCCACCTCAGGTTTAGTGGTAAGATGGCGCAGTGGACAGCCCGTCAAAAACTGAACACAGATCAAACACGAAAACTGTGAAAAAAAATCAAAATAGAAATAGTGAACAGCCCAAGAACAACAAGTCCAATAAACTGCAGCCTGTAACAGCAACGGCGTCGTGGGTAAGTGGTAGTGGTGTTGGACTGCTAAGCGGGCAAGCTGTGTTCAAAACTCTCTGCGGCCCTTTTTTTTCACAACATTATGAGCTATCCCTTCAGTCGCTGAAATGTTTATTCTCTTTCTGTAGTCTTTACAGTTGTCATACTGTACATTGGCCGTAGAATAGGAGTCATGTTGATTAATCGGGTGCCGGTTATTCGCGTCTTTCCTGCACGATATTTCAACTGCGTGACTCGCAGTCTTCTTCAGGTGCTTTCCGATACTGATTCCGGTGTGGAACGAGTCCGGTATTTAAGGCTATGTTGTGAGACCGCCCGGTTAGCCGTGCGGTCTAACGCACTGCTTTCTAGGCGGGAAGGCGTGCCGGTCTCCGGCACGAATCCGCCCGGCGGATTAGTGTCGAGGGCCGGTGAGCCGGCCAGTCTGTGGATGGTGTTTAAAGCGGCTTTACATCTGCCTCGGGCTGCTTCCCCTTATACCGCCTCAGTTACACTATGTCGGCGATTGCTGCGCAAACGCTTTCTCCACGTACGAGTACACCATAATTACGCTACCACACAAACAGTGCGGTTACACTCGTCTGGTGTGAGACGTTCTCGGGTGGGACCACTGGGGGCGGAACCGCACAATAAGCCTGGGTTCTGAGTGGGGCGGCGGTGGGGTGAGTGGCCTGCTGTAGCATGTTGTGGGGTTGTGTACCACTGAGGGCTACGGCGGAGACGAAGCCTCTGCGTCGTTTCTAGCTCCCCTGTTCCACACAATACAATACAAGCCTACGTTGTGCTAGCTAGGCGTTCCCACTGTAGTCCACGTTGCGTCTGGCGCCCTGTCCGTGGTGTGCGCCGACAAATAGCAACGGCTGTGGCGTTTTCTTCTAGCCGCGGCTGTTCTGAACGCTGTGCGCGTACTTTGTGGCTATTATTCGTTGTCAATATAGCCGAATAAAGATCTGAATGGCTTCCAAGCTGTGCTAGACGTTTTATCTCACGATTGTCATCATTTGAGTCCTTGCGTGAATTGAGACGTGCCGTGTTAGGTGTTCCGTCTGAAGTTCTTGTCCCCCAGGAGCGGCTCCTGTGTCATTTTCAGGCCGATTGTGCTCAAATTGTCGCTCGAGACTCGGAAGGACGCCCTCAGATATTGTGTCTATTGTCCGTTTCACGTACGTCCTTTGTTACATGTTCTGGGCTGTTACCCTAATTCCATCTTTATACATGTGTCCCTTGGGCTCTGGATGTTGCCTACGTTGGTGGGTTAATGAGATTCTCCGCAACGTTAATCCAATAGATTCTTTGATGACGCTGTCCCAGTATCTCGATGTTCGTGTTAAAATCTTGGCATCATTATACTTCATAGAATGATTGAGTTCTAAACAATGCTCGGCAATCGCTGACCTGGTCGCCTGTCTCAGTCTGGTGTGGCTTTGCACCTGATGTCAATGGTCTTGGTAGTCATGCCGACGTATGCCATCCCACTTTCACAGGCAATCCGTCTTCATGCCACAAGTGGCCCATCGGGACCATCCGACCGCCGTGTCATCCTCATTGAGGATGCGGATAGGAGGGGCGTGTGGTCAGCACATCGCTCTCCTGGTCGTTATGATGGTTTTCTTTGACCGGAGCCGCTACTATTCGGTCGAGTAGCTCCTCAATTGGCATCACGAGGCTGAGTGCACCCTGAAAAATGGCAACAGCGCTTAACTTCGGTGATCTCACTGGAACCGGTGTATCCACTGCGGCAAGGCCGATGCCGTCCACATTCACATGGCACGTGGTAAACACCCGGTGTCTGTAGGTGCAGGTCATCCTTCACACTCCCTAGCAGAACCTTGATGTTGGTGGGTTACGTTACCGTCGCAAGTAAATGTGATGAATAGTGACAGCAGGCGAGATACCACATACACGTCTCACAGAAATGAAAACAACAAGTAAACGGCTGCGAACTATGTTACAACAAAGGAATTCAATTGAGTCAAGACTTCCAAAACGGATCGGAACTTCAAATCCGCTAAAAACATATGTTTTGACAGAGCGCAGAGAAATTGTGATTGTGAAACTGTTGCAGGTTATGTGACAAACTATTACGTTTTCATAATTTCCTTGGCAGTGATCACATCCACATCTATACGATCACCTATATCGACTCACTCACCAGTCGATGAGAGGTTCCTATCATATGACACACGTACTGTCGCTAATGCCGCTGTGACACATCAGACGTCTTTTCCGGTGGAACATTCGGTTGACTTGTCGCCTTGTCATCAAACGCTTGCGTTTCCCATTGTAAAGCCACTCCCATTCGGCTCTAATAGAGCAATTGTGTAGAATCAACTGTCATTATAAGCCCCTACCTTATCTCCTCGCTGTTACAAATGGACGTTACATCACGACACACAAATTTAAATAAAGCGAACATCGAAAGAAAAATTAAAAAGAATTGGCTTGAGGGAGGTTTGTACACGGCTCGCGCGCTTGGCAGTCCAACAGCGTGGCCACTTTCTTTCTTTCTTTCTTTCTTTCTTTCCCAGTTTGTTCGCTGTATTTACATTATGTTCATCACAAGAATAAACCTGATGCAAACAAACACAGAGGCGATGGTTGGTCAGCAGCCGTAACTCTCATCCGCTCTTGCAAGTATGTTCGACTTATGTATTAGATATCGTATTACCATTTCACTGTAAATGAAACTTTAAGGCATTCCGATGTATTAACAGCCGTCAACGTTTTTCTTAATCATACTTTAGCTACGTAATTTTTATTTCAAAAATCGTGTACAGTCAGTGTCTGTAAGTACCTGTGCTCCTGATTGTTCCGCTGTTACACGTACCGCGAAAATGGATGACGCTGCTTCCAGCTTCGCAGTGATACGCGCTCTCGGACAACCGTTAATGGCTAGAAACAAGCTGTTCTTAATCTTTTTCTCAACATTTCAGAGAAAAATCAGCTTTGTCGTTTTTTGAGAAACACTACATAATAAATATACAACGTAGTATTTCAATTGCATTCGTAGCGTAAACGGTAGCATTGTAGGCTGATAATCGAGTGGAGTGATGGTCGGCGATTCGAAATACGTTATGACCTCCAATTTCTTTTTGTTCGGTTTGAATGCCTAAATCATTTAAATATGAAATTTATGAATTATGCGGTAATTAACTCATACTTAACAATCACTTTTTCAAGAGAAATGCACGTCTTCTAGTTTCTAATTACATATCACACGCAGAATTCTGGTTTCCATTCCAAATACACATTCCTAATTATCGATATATTATAAAAGATTGTTAAAGATTTCGAAGTTAAGAAAACATTACACATTTAAATTTTTTGGAGAAAGATAAAAAATCAAATACTCTTTGTCTAAATATGCCCATTGTTTTATAGGACAGATGTAGTCTCACACGAACCGGAGTGATAAGCTTCGTAGAAAAATAGAAAACTAATTTTCACGGTGTCTAGCACACTCTACAAATGATGCATTTTTACAGTTATCACCTTAACAATGGAATCTGGACCCAATAGAATTGATCTGGAGCCAAGTTAAGGGTTATGTCACGAGAAATAACAAGATATTTGGGCTGGCAAACTTTCTGGAACTAATGCACGAAGCTTTGCGACACGTCACCGCCGAGCGATGCCGAAATGAAGAACGACACATCATAAAAGAGGAGGAGGAAATGGGGACTTTTTGGTGGCTTGAGATTCTATTGTTGATCGCCTAGTTATCACCGTAGCAGCACATGTACCATATTCATCGGAGCCCGATAACGAAGAAGTTCTGAAGCTACCAGACGACTAACTGTAATACCTTCAGTGGCTTCAATATTTAATAACACGGTGAAATCCCAGCAGTGCGCTTTTCGCCCCATATAGCTCATGCGGAAAAATTGCCCTTGTTCAAAGTCAGGAATTTTCATCACTCTTGTTTTTAATTACAGTACTCTAAGATCGAGAGCTTGTTATGTTTCCCTGCAGGTCACCTAAGAAGCGTGTCGCCGGAGTTTAACCATTATTTCCTTCTGTTCAGAAATTAAATGACATTCAAGGCTACATTGTTCTCTGCTCGCCTCTTTTTGTGTCTTTATTACAACTGTTCACATCACTGCAGATTAACTGGACCAGGTGGCTGGCCATTGCTTTCCAAGTTAAAGCGCCGGTAGAGCTGTTGCCCCATATTATCGCAGAGTCGATGTACGCGTAATGCACAGCATAAAACGTATCCTCACTGTCGTACTTGGTTGTGATCGGAACAGCTTGGCTTCTGCTCCACGTGAAATGAAATCCAATGAAGTTCCAGCAAACGCGGAAGAGTGCACAGTGTAATGTTTACATGAGGTTTACTCTTGTGATGAACAGAGTATAGTAGAAGCGGACGTCACATGACATCCGTTGAAGTCCGATGTTGATTCCTTCACTCAGTTTTTATTATTATTATTATTATTATTATTACAGAGACCACCCAGCTGACTGACCGTGATGGCTTTTAACCACGACTCCATTACTATTCCTGGTAGCTCTATATTGCATACTCGTTCTTGGCACGTTCGCTTTTTCTATTTTGCTTGTTTTTCGCAGTTCAGTGCACCTTCTTCCTGTTTTCATGCTTGATCTGTGTTCAGTTTTTGACGGGATGTCCACTGGGTCCTCTTACCACTAAATATGAGGCGGATGCTACGGGGAGTTTCCCTTGTTAGAACTGTGATGAAATTTGGTGCCATGACGTCATGAGCTTCTGAACTGAACCTTGCTTTTCTTTCTTTCTTTTTTTTTACGATAGTCGACACCTGGTTGTTTGAAGTGTCGCCAAGCCTGAGGGTGACTTTGCAGAGCGCCATATTCTTGCTCCATTACAGAGGAAGGTTGTAGGCAGTTTTTGGGCCAAATTGATAACTTATGCATCGCCAAATTCCTGTGTGGATGAGTCAGGTTTTGTGAGGTCTGTCGAGGAAAGGACACTGTGTGGGCATGAAACGTCCCCTTAGAAAAAATATGAATGAATGTGCTAGTAAAACTCTTACATTATTTGATTTTCAAACAGCTGAGAAAAACTGAATGTACTCAGACATTTCTCTCTTTACTTAGTCTGGCCATCACTACACTGATACATAATATTTTTAGCGCAACGCAGTCTGACTTTCAATAATGCCTACAAAAGAATGGCCCTGACTAGCAATAACCTATGTTGTTGTTGTTGTGATCTTCAGTCCTGAGACTGGTTTGATGCAGCTCTTCAGTCCTGAGACTGGTTTGATGTAGCTCTCCATGCTACTCTATCCTGTGCAAGCTTCTTCATCTCCCAGTACCTACTGCAGCCTCGATCCTTCTGAATCTGCTTAGTTTACTCATCTCTTGGTCTCCCTCTACGATTTTTACCCTCCACGCTGCCCTCCAGTACCAAATTGGTGATCCCTCGATGTCTCAGAACATGTCCTACCAACCGATCCCTTCTTCTAGTCAAGTTGTGCCACAAGCTCCTCTTCTCCCCAATTCTGTTCAATACCTCCTCATTAGTTATGTGATCTACCCATCTAATCTTCAGCATTCTTCTGTAACGCCACATTTCTAAAGCTTCTATTCTCTTCTTGTCTAAACTATTTATCGTCCACGTTTCACTTCCGTACATGGCTACACTCCATACAAATACTTTCAGAAACGACTTCCTGGCACTTAAATCTATACTCGAGGGTAACAAATTTTTCTTCTTCAGAAACACTTTCCTTGCCATTGCCAGTCTACATTTTATAACCTCTCTACTTCGACCATCATCAGTTATTTTGCTCCCCAAATAGCAAAACTCATTAACTGCTTTAAGAATCTCATTTCTTTATCTAATTCCCTCAGCATCACCCGACTTAATTCGACTACATTCCATTATCCTCGTTTTGCTTTTGTTGATGCTCATCTTATACCCTCCTTTCAAGACACTGTCCATTCCGTTCAACTGATCTTCCAAGTCCTTTTCTGTCTCTGACAGAATTACAATGTCATCGGCGAACCTCGAAGTTTTAATTTCTTCTCCATGGATTTCAATACCTACTCCGAACTTTTCTTTTGTTGCCTTTACTGCTTGCTCAATATACAGATTGAATAACATCTGGGATAGTCTACAACCATGTCTCACTCCCTTCCCAACCACTGCTTCCCTTTCATACCCCTCGACTCTTATGACTGCCGTCTGGTTTCTGTACAAATTGTAAATAGCCTTTCGCTCCCTGTATTTTACCCCTGCCGCCTTCAGAATTTGAAAGAGAGTATTCCAATCAACATTGTCAAAAACTTTCTTTAAGTCTACAAATGCTAGAAACGTAGGTTTCCCTTTCCTTAATCTTTCTTCTAAGATCAGTCGTAGCGTCAGTATTGCCTCACGTGTTCCAACATTTCTACGGAATCCAAACTGATCTTCCCCGAGGTCGGCTTCTATCAATTTTTCCATTCGTCTGTAAAGAATTCGCGTTAGTAATTTGCAGCTGTGAGTTATTAAACTGATAGTTCGGTAATTTTCACATCTGTCAACACCTGCTTTCTTTGGGATTGGAATTATTATATTTTTCTTGAAGTCTGAGAGTATTTTGCCAGTCTCATACATCTTGCTCAACAGATGGTAGAGTTTTGTCAGGACTGGCTCTCTCAAGGCTGTCGGTAGTTCTAATGGAATGTTGCCTACTCTGGGGACTTTGTTGCGAATCAGGCCTTTCAGTGCTCTGTCAAACTCTTCACTCAGTATCATATCTCCCATTTCAACTTCATCTACATCCTCTTCCATTTCCATAATATTGTCTTCAAGTATATCGCCCTTGTATAGACCCTCCATATACTCCTTCCACTTTTCTGCTTTCCTTTCTTTGCTTAGAACTGGGTTTCTATCAATAACCTATACCTTTCATGAATCACTTACCTCGCAAAAATCTGCGTTTCTCGAACTACTGCAATACAGCGAGCGCCAATACTGCCAGCTAAATAAAAGATTCTAACTACTGAATGCACTAACTACTGATAGGCATAGTTAGCAAATGAAAGATTTTGATAGAGAACTATCAATGTATTTACCTTAATAATGTTCAAAAGTCATCATATATATATATATATATATATATATATATATATATATATATATATATATATATATATATATATATAACTTTCCTTTTTCTGGCGGACACACGTCCACATCTCTTATAGTAACTTCTCAAATCTCTGGCATCTCTCTGTCCACATCCACAACTGCTTGCGCCTCACCTCCAGCTGCGCAACGCTACGTGCTGTTCACATCTAACTGCTTAACGCAACAATAGCGAATATTTCAACAATGCCAACCAGCCACAGACTGCACACAGCACAGTCAGTGATTTTCATACAGAGCGCTACGTGGCATTACCAACGTAAAGACCTAAACAGCCTACTTACAGGCAGTGTCCTCTGCACTTCCTAGTTGCTCCTGCAACTGCCGTCGCTTAGGGTTACGTCAGTAGTTAACTACGTTCTTGGAAGTCCCGAGGTGCAATGCGGCGATGCTACGGAAGCGAGAGACACCGCGAGTCTGCCGTAGGCGTTGTCCGCCGTGTGGACTTGCGTATACGTCGTGTTCCTGGATATCAGAAAGCAAAACTGTAGCTCCAAACCAAGCGGATAGTGCACCAAGCTCTACCAGACTATTTACCTACGGAACAGATCGTAATGACGGTGACCATAACTGTTATCTTGACAATTTGAGGCGCTTCCTGGCAAAAAGTAGGCACTCAAAAAGAAAAGGATTAAGTTTCGTGTTATAGGGAAACAGTTAATTGTAGGCTATTGGCAAAAAGAAGGGCGATTCGCAGAATTTTTATATCTGTCGTAGCCTATCTGTATCACAATACTAAGGAAAGATGATCAAACGGTATGGCTGCTTTTTGAGACAGAAATTAGGATCAAGTTCCTTGCTGTTTTCTGAGAAACCGAAACTGACGACGGCGAAACGAAAGTCAAACTACAGACATCTGGCTTGGAATGATTATTCTGAACGGAAATCAAGAAATGCGGCTGCCACAGAATTTTCACTCCACTCCAAGCATTGAAAAATAGCATTGAAAAATAAATGAAATTGCTAAAACTGAACAAATTTACAAAATTCCTATTCAACATGTAAGGTGGCTATAATTTCGCATCTTCCAAGAACCCATCCACATACTTTGCCGTGATCTACAAACACAATTAGGTATCATGTGATAGGTTGTACATCGTATATACACTCCTGGAAATGGAAAAAAGAACACATTGACACCGGTGTGTCAGACCCACCATACTTGCTCCGGACACTGCGAGAGGGCTGTACAAGCAATGATCACACGCACGGCACAGCGGACACACCAGGACCCGCGGTGTTGGCCGTCGAATGGCGCTAGCTGCGCAGCATTTGTGCACCGCCGCCGTCAGTGTCAGCCAGTTTGCCGTGGCATACGGAGCTCCATCGCAGTCTTTAACACTGGTAGCATGCCGCGACAGCGTGGACGTGAACCGTATGTGCAGTTGACGGACTTTGCGCGAGGGCGTATAGTGGGCATGCGGGAGGCCGGGTGGACGTACCGCCGAATTGCTCAACACGTGGGGCGTGAGGTCTCCACAGTACATCGATGTTGTCGCCAGTGGTCGGCGGAAGGTGCACGTGCCCGTCGACCTGGGACCGGACCGCAGCGACGCACGGATGCACGCCAAGACCGTAGGATCCTACGCAGTGCCGTAGGGGACCGCACCGCCACTTCCCAGCAAATTAGGGACACTGTTGCTCCTGGGGTATCGGCGAGGACCATTCGCAACCGTCTCCATGAAGCTGGGCTACGGTCCCGCACACCGTTAGGCCGTCTTCCGCTCACGCCCCAACATCGTGCAGCCCGCCTCCAGTGGTGTCGCGACAGGCGTGAATGGAGGGACGAATGGAGACGTGTCGTCTTCAGCGATGAGAGTCGCTTCTGCCTTGGTGCCAATGATGGTCGTATGCGTGTTTGGCGCCGTGCAGGTGAGCGCCACAATCAGGACTGCATACGACCGAGGCACACAGGGCCAACACCCGGCATCATGGTGTGGGGAGCGATCTCCTACACTGGCCGTACACCACTGGTGATCGTCGAGGGGACACTGAATAGTGCACGGTACATCCAAACCGTCATCGAACCCATCGTTCTACCATTCCTAGACCGGCAAGGGAACTTGCTGTTCCAACAGGACAATGCACGTCCGCATGTATTCCGTGCCACCCAACGTGCTCTAGAAGGTGTAAGTCAACTACCCTGGCCAGCAAGATCTCCGGATCTGTCCCCCATTGAGCATGTTTGGGACTGGATGAAGCGTCGTCTCACGCGGTCTGCACGTCCAGCACGGACGCTGGTCCATCTGAGGCGCCAGGTGGAAATGGCATGGCAAGCCGTTCCACAGGACTACATCCAGCATCTCTACGATCGTCTCCATGGGAGAATAGCAGCCTGCATTGCTGCGAAAGGTGGATATACACTGTACTAGTGCCGACATTGTGCATGCTCTGTTGCCTGTGTCTATGTGCCTGTGGTTCTGTCAGTGTGATCATGTGATGTATCTGACCCCAGGAATGTGTCAATAAAGTTTCCCCTTCCTGGGACAATGAATTCACGGTGTTCTTATTTCAATTTCCAGGAGTGTATGAATATATAAAGGAGACTGATATTGTCACGTTGTTGTTGTTGTGATCTTTAGTCCTGAGACTGGTTTGATGCAGCTCTCCATGCTACTCTATCCTGTGCAAGCTTCTTCATCTCCCAGTACCTACTGCAGCCTACATCCTTCTGTATCTGCTTAATGTATTCATCTCTTCGTCTCCCTCTACGAGTTTTACCCTCCGCGCTGCCCTCCAATACTAAATTGGTGATCCCTCGATGTCTCAGAACATGAACTACCAACCGATCCCTTCTTCTAGTCAAGTTGTGCCACAAACTCCTCTTCTCTCCAATTCTATTCCTTGCAAAAATCCTGCGCTGGACGACAAAAGATTAAAATATGGTTGGTCGGCTTTCGGAAGAATCTGTAGAGAGGGAAAATATTCCGTGGTTTCGGGAATATGATTCTTTTGCCGAATTACGAGGCGGGTAGCTGAGCCTTGCTGCGAGGCCAGCAGTGGAGAGACGAGGTCTTCTGCTGTGAGCGTCCGTGACAGTCGCACGATATCAACTTTGTTGGTACAGACGGACTTGCTGTCTTTGCTCTCAGGAGAGTTTATAGTTAGAACAGTTGGGAACTGTGCTGTTGCGACCTTATACGATTCTGAAATTCACCTCCGGGCTGGAAGTCGACGTTGAGTACGCAGCGTTCAGTAATTGAGAGCACTTCCTCTGCCTATACTTACGTTGAGACGTTATCTGAACTCCGTCTTTGTGGCTGGGAGTTCGCGTTTCTCGTCTGTGGAACACAGAGAGGAGAAGACAGTATTAGAGTATTTAGTCAGAGGACCGCCTTCAGCCGTCCTAGTGTTTGAAAGAGTTTATTTGTGGCTGGAGTTCTTCCATCGTCGCAGACGTGTACGAGAACGAGCACGCCGACGCACCAGACGCAGTACATACGGTGATATTTCTAATTGCTTCGGCTTATTAGGGCTATAAAGCTAAACAGCTGTGATCACGTTAGTGTAGTTCAAAAATGGCTCTGAGCACTATGGGACTCAACTGCTGAGGTCATTAGTCCCCTAGAACTTAGAACTAGTTAAACCTAACTAACCTAAGGACATCACAAACATCCATGCCCGAGGCGTTAGTGTATTTCCACTGAGGTTCCACACCACCGTAGATCATCTTTGAAAGTAGTGTCTTCTAGTGTCTGGTACGTAGATGGTGTCAGTCATTTCGCGTTATTGATATTAGATCGCGCACTCATAATAAGGGGCAGAGTTGGGCAGTTTATTAGTAATTTTACTTAGGAAATATAAACTTTGTAATATAAAAGGTTTTCTTTAACCTACAATAAATATATAAGCAGGAACAACGTTTATCATTAAGCAGTATTAGTTGCCTTAATCATTCATTTATATTTAGATTGTAATTTATAAAATTAAGAGATCCTACGATCTGCTTAGGGGGTAGTCAGACAGGGGCAAATCATCATTTTAGCGTTTATTATTTTCCGTTGCACACATTCATCTTTACACCCGCCTGGAGTAGCATCTTGGAAACGTCATGCGAAATTTATGCGCGGATTACCTCCATTTTTAACTTTAGTACACCGAAAATCTATTGAGCAGAGAACTGGAGGGTTCTTGTCTCTTGAGTGTAAGACAAAGCAAGGCACATAGTTCACTCGGAAAGATAAAATAGCTATCGGAATGAACTATCGCATTGATTAACCATCTTTCACAATTTTAAATTAGGTAGTCAGTTGCATGTACCACGGACTACCCTGGACGAGATATACACTGAAGAGCTAAATAAACTGGTGCACCTGTCTAATAACGTGTAGGGCACCCGACAGCACGCAGAGTGCCGAAACACGGCGTGACATGGACTCAACTAATGCCTGAATTATTGCTGGAGGAAACTGACACCATGAATCCTGCAGGGCTGTCCATACATCCGTAAGAGTACAAGAGGGTGGAGATCTCTTCTGAACATCGCGTTCCAAGGCATACCAAATATGCTTAATAACGTTCATGTCTGGGGAGTTTGGTGGCCAGTGGAAGTGTTTAAACTCAGAAGAATGTTCCTGGATCCACTCGCGTAGAGCCCCCGCGAGCACGGAGAAGTGCCGCAACACGGGGTGGCACGGACTCGACGAGTCTCTGGTGTAGTGCTGGAGGGAATCGACACTATGAATCCTGCAGGACTGTCCATAAATCCGTAAGATTACGAAAGGGTGGAGATTTCTTCCGAACAGCAAGTTGCAAGGCTTCCCAAATATGTTCAATAATGTTCATGTCTGGGGAGTTTGGTGGCCAGTGGAAGTGTTTAAACTCAGAAGAGTGGAGCCACTCTGTAGTAATTCTGGACGTGTGGGGTGTCCCATTGCCCTGTTGGAATTGCCCGTCGGAATGCACAATGGACATGAAGTGATGCAGGTGATCAGACAGGATGCTTACGTACGTGTCACCTGTCAGAGTCATATCTAGATGTATCAGGGGTCCCAAATCACCCCAACTGCACACACCCCACATCATTACAGAGCCTCCACTAGCTTGGACAGTCCTCTGCTGACATGCAGAGTCCATGGATTCATGAGGTTGTCTCCACACCCGTACACGTCCTTCCGCTCTAAACAATTTGAAACGAGACTCGTCCAATCAGGCAACAGGTTTCCAGTCATCAAAAGTCCAACGTCGGTGTTCATGGGCCCAGGCGGGATGTAAAGCTTTGTGTCGTGTAGTTATCCTGCCCGAGGCAGGATTCGAACCTGCGACTGTAGTGGTCGCGCGGTTCCAGACTGAAGCGCCTAGAACCGCTTGGACACATCGGCCGGCCCTCCATGAATACTGCAGGGCTGTCCACAAATCTGTAAGAGTACGAGGAGGCGGAGATCTCTTCTGAACAGCACGTTGCAAGGCGTCCCAGATATGCTCAATGCTGTTCACGTCTGTGAAGTTTGGTGACCAGCGGAAGTGCTTAAGTCCGTCGGAATGCAGAATGGACATGAGTGGATGCAAGCGATCGGACAGAATGCCTATGTACGTGTCATCTCTTCAGAGTCATATCTAGACGTATCAGGGGTCTCATATCACTCCAACTGTACACACCCCACACCAGTCCATACTGAAATGCAGGGTCCATGGATTCGTGAGGTTGTCTCCATATCCGTCCGCTCGATACAATTTGAAACGAGAATCGTCCGACGAGGCAAGATGTTTGCAGTCATCAAGAGTCCAACGTTGGTGTTGACAGGCCCAGGCGAGGCGTAAAGCTTAATCTCGTGCAGTCATCAAGGGTACACGAGTGGGCCTTCGGCTCCGAAGGCCCATGTCGATGATGTTTTGTTGAGTGGTTCACACGCAGACACTTGTTGATGGCCCAGCATTAAATTCTGCAGGAATTTGTGGAAGGATTGCACTTCTGTCACGTCGAACGATTCTCTTCAGTCATCGTTGGTCCAGTTCTTGCAGGATCTTTTTCCGGTCGCAGCGATGTCGCAGATCTGATATTTTACCGGATTCCTGGTATTGACGGTACAATCGTGAAACGGTCGTACGGGAAAATCCCCGCTTCTTTGCTGTGTCCCATCGTTCGTGCGCCGACTACTGTGCCGTGTTCAAACTCACTTAAATCTTGATAACAAGCCATTGTAGCAGCAATAACCGATCTAACAACTGCGCCAGACACTTGATGTCTTGTATAGACTTGCCGACCGCAGCGCCGTATTCTGCCTATTTATATTTGAATACGCATGCCTATACGAGTTTCTTTGGCGCTTCAGTGTAAATGTAATTATTTTAAGGAAATTTTGACTTACTAAGTATCCATGGGTATGCTGTGTTTGAAATATCTCTTTACTTTGTGAATATGTATTGTTGATTTTATGACATGTTTTACACGCCTGAGGATATCCTCAAAGAGATATACGGAGTGAAAAGTATACGAAATCAAATCACAGAAGCGTGGACGATACGACATCAGTGCCTCTCACGGTGACAAGTTGAGGGTCAGAACGAGGAAGATTCCCTGCGGCTGAAACGGGATCCGGAGCTAGCTAGCTGCCTGGTTGTGTATTTTTGTGCCACGTCTTCCTGGCGGCCAGACCGCAGAGTTCCTGGTGCGTGTGCACAAGCGACAGCACAGCAGATAACAGCCGGCAGCGTCTGGTGTGGACTGCGCTCTTACCCTGCAGTAACTGTCGACTTTACGTCCTGAGCCGGCAGCCAGTCTAGCAACGTCTACAGTTGACTACACGGGGGAATCTGGACATGCAGGTAAGGGCACCAGGCAGCGCGGGAGGGCGGTTGCTCGGTCAGCTTCTAGGCTAACCTGCAGTCCACAACACTTCGTGCAAACGTGACGTCACTGTGACGTCACACGCTGCATCGAAGACGAAAGGAGCCGTCTATCGACTATCCCGTGATCGTTCGTTTCACAACAGATGAGGGCGCTACGTGAACATGACGTTCAAAACAATAACATCCTCTTCAACCAGAGAGACGTGGAGGTACGGTTTATCCTTACTACAGGGTCCGTTAACCCCAAATTTCTTCGTTTATAGTCCTGTAAAGTTCCGCTTTCATGTCGACTGGGCAATGGTTAACGGAGAGATTACAGTGTTTGCGAGAATTACGCCCGAATCTTAATGAAAAAGTTTTGTTTATTTATTTATTTACACGTCTAGTTCAAAATGGCTCTGAGTACTATGGGACTTAACTTCTGAGTTCATCAGTCCCCTAGAACTTAGAACTACTTAAACCTAACTAACCTAAGGACATCACACACATCCATGCCCGAGGCAGGATTCGAAACAGCGACCGTAGCGGTCTCGCGGTTCCAGACTGTAGCGCCTAGAACCGCTCGGCCACCCCGGCCGGCACACGTCTAGTTCCGTAGGACCAAATTGAGGAGCGAATCTCCAATGTCATGGGACGTGTCAGTACATGAAACTACAACAGAAATCTAATAAGAGATAAAATTAAATGTTTATGAATAAAAAAAAGCGCCAAACCATAAGTTTAAGTAAACGCAATCGACACTATAGCCTAGGAATCAGCTCAATTTTTCAAGGAACTCCTCGAAATAAAAGAAGGAGTGACTCATGAGGAAACTCTGCAGTTTCGATTTGAAAGTGCGTGGATTACTGCTAAAATTTTTGAATTCTCGCGGTAGCTTATTGAAAATGGATGCAGCAGCATACTGCACACCTTTCTGCACAAGAGGTAAGGAAGTGCGATCCAAATGCAGATTGGATTTGTGCGTAGAATTAACTGAGTGAAATCTGCTGATTCTTGGGAATAAGGTGATATTCAAATGGTTCAAATGGCTCTAAGCACTATGGGAAATAACATGTCATCAGTCCCCTAGACTTAGAACTATTTAAACCTAACTAATCTAAGGACAGCAAGCACATCCATGCCCCAGGCAGGATTCGAACCTGCGACCGCAGCGACCGCGTGGTTCCGGACTGAAGCGCCTAGAATCGCTCGGCCACAGCGGCCGGCTAAGCTGATATTGTTAACAAGAAACGACAGTAAAGAGTATATATATTGAGGGCCAATATCGAAGTCCCCAGACTAGTGAAGAGGGGTCGACAAGAGGTTCGCGAGCTTACACCACTTATTGCACGAACTGCCCGTTTCTGAGCCAAAATTAACCTTTGCGAATGGGAAGAGTTACCCAAAATATAATACCGTATGACATAAATGAATGAAAATAAGCAAAGTAGACTTCTTTTCGTGTCGAACGATCACTTACTTCAGGTACCGTTCGAATAGTAAAAATTCCAGCATTAAGTCTTTGAACAAGATCCTGGGCTTTCCACGACAGTTTTTCGTAATATGCGTTCATGAACCCCACAATGAGACGACTTGCTGGTTTACAATCCCAAGGCAGCCAGCATTGGATCCAATAATGTATACAGGGTGAACGTTAATGAAACCGGCAAACTGCACGGACTGATTACTAACTGGAAATAGAGGAAAGAAGGTCCTATGAGCACGTGTCCGGGAATGGGAGGTGTGCGTGCAACGACAACAAATCGTCCCGGAACACAGTACAGACCTGCATCGCATCCACGTCACAACTGATGTTCAAAGTGGCCTCTATGGGATTGCAGGTGGCAGAGGTAGTAGTGGTTGTCATGCAGGATACACACAATCGTACTTTAGCTTACACCATGTTGGCAGGCCACTTGCCTGGAGCTTGTACTAGGGTACGTCTCAGTATCCTGCAGAACCCGGTCCTCCAAATCTGGTGTATGCATAGTCAGCCGCCTCCCAGCAGGTTCATCTGTCTGAAAGTACCTACGATCACACAAACGCCAAAAAGGGCTTGAAACGTTGTGTCATGTGGTTGGTGTCTGTGAGGGTACTCATTTTGGTACAGCCGTGCTGCCTCTCGACCGTTTGCATCTGCTTGGCCGTATTCAGACACCATCTCGGCTTGTTCCCGACATGAATAGAGGGCCATTCTGCTGCCTACAGTAAGCTGGGTCAGTCAAACAGCCTGCAACACACGATGATCACACGGCACGTGGTCAGAGGAGCTTTCATTCGTCAGCGCCATCTACCACGGCAACAATGCATTTCCGGAGGCATGTTCATAGGACATTTTTTCCTCCATTTCTAGTCAGGAATCCGACCCAGCAGTTTGTCGGTTTTATTAATATTCACCCTGTATATTCAACTGTGTTCTTTAAGGTGGCTCAACAATATAAATTTATGTTTAGCGATTCTGAAAAGTAGTTTTAGGCGTTTGTCTGTAATTAGAAAGAGTGGTTAGCCTTTCTACCAGATGAATTAAAGCCGCAGCTCATTTAACTTGTGTCCTGTGAATAAATGCTCTTTGAAAAAATGGTTCAAATGGCTCTGAGCACTATGGGACTCAACTGCTGCGGTCATAAGTCCCCTAGAACTTAGAACTACTTAAACCTAACTAACCTAAGGACAGCACACAACACCTAGCCATCACGAGGCGCTCTTTGAAAACACCAGCACACTTTTTCTCTCGAAAACGCGTAGATATTGGTAAAATTTGCTGTAATAATTGACGAAAAACGTAAGATTGGTCTTCAAAGATGTCCTTTAATTCATGACGTTCATATTTGGAAAAGAAGTGTCCTGAAAGAACTAGCTCGTAAATTTTCTTTTATACCTTATAGATGGCAGAGACTTAGTTACCCTACCTTTTACGTAATTCTCATGCAAACGTGTCATTCTTTTTCTGTGATTTTTATAGCGAGAAGAAGTTTGTTTTACCAGACCATCGTCGTGTTTTGGATATTTATTCGCATTTGCCAATTTCATGCTTCATTTGTAAATGATTGATAATGGCAACTTACTCCTGTGTGTGTGTGTGTGTGTGTGTGAGAGAGAGAGAGAGAGAGAGAGAGAGAGAGAGAGAGAGAGCCGCATTCTCGTATGTACATAAAATTGAATATTACAGAACATACTTCTAATACAATAATAAGAGAGTCCCAGAAACTTTTACAAACGCGAAACGGAAAAAAATTAGACATGGCAGGAGTCGAACCAGCCACTGTGCTATTTTGCTTCGTAACTGCACGCTCATTGCCTCCACACTAGGATAAAGATGCGGAATTTTGGCCTTCGTGCTGTAAGTCACAAATCAGAACCGCTGCTAAGCCATTATGTGATGTTTAATTATGACAAATCACAACGAAAATGACGTGTTTATGTAAGACTTCAATGTGGCGTTTCCTTGAAACAGCATGCTTTCATTAACACACAAGTTACGATACGAAAACTATCAAAATCGCAATCCAATACAATGTCTCTGTCTCAAAAGCACCCCAAATTGAACGCTAACGAAAGTCGGCAGCAGTTCCTGTGGGCTTCGATAAATGCGTGTGTCGTGAAAATGACGTCACCTTTGCACAAAGTCTTGTGTACTATTGGTTGACCGTTTAGTTTTTAGTTTAGTTTAGTTATGTCATGTTCCGTAGATCATTTTCACGATTATTTTATCGATATGATTTGGAATAAGTCAGATTACAAGATATATATACACACATAAATAGTGCTAATATTAATATTACTGAAATTTTTAATTGTACACATGCAACTACATTTAGAGGTACAAGTTTTTTTACCAGTTTTGAAACAGAAACTCGTCCATGGAATAGAAGGAGTTGTCCAAAAGAAATGATTTTAAGCTAGATTTTAAACTTGACCTGCTTGCTGCTAGACACTTTATGTTGTTGGGCAAATGATCAAAGATTTTTATTGCTGAATAATGTACTCCTTTTTGAGCAACTGACAGTTTCAATAACGGATAGGAAAGGTCATTTTTCCCTCTAGTGTTGTACGTATGAACATCACTGTTCTTCGCGAATTGACGTGGTTGTTTATAACGAATTTCATTATCGAATATATGTAATCTCATGGTGCAGTCAAAATACCTAACTCCTTGAATAGGGGCCTACATGAGTCCTTGCGTGAACACCACTAATTATTTTCACTGCTCTTTTTTGTGCAATCAATACTTATGTCTAAGTGGTGAGTTATCCCAAAAATTATTCCATAAAGCATTATTGAGTGGAAATATGTGAAGTACGTTAGGAGGCTCATCTGTTTATTACCAAGACTAGCGATTGTACAAAGAGCGAAAGAAGCTGAACTTAACTGTTTGAGAAGCTCAGTAATATGCTTCTTCCAGTTCAAGCTGTCATCAATGTGAACACCCAAAAATTTGGAGAAATCTACCCTGTTAACTGAGCCCTGTTCATATGCTACTTCAATTGTTGGTATGAATCTATTCTGTGTACAGAACTGGATATAGTGAGTTTTTTTCAAAATTAAGGGAGAATCCATTTTCTGAGAACCACTTAATAATTCTTTGAAAGACTTTCTTAACAATATCTTCAGCTGCTTTTTCTGGAATGGGATTTATTATAACACTCGTGTCATCTGCAAAAAGTACTAGTTCTGCTTACTGAACGTTAAGTGAGAGGTCATTCACATGAATAAGGAACAGCAGAGGACCCAAAATTGAACCCTGCGGGGCTCTCTTTGTGATAACTCCCCAATCACTAGAATTTACCACCCTCCCAACATTATTTGTGTTATTCTGCACAAAGTTTTGCTTTATGTTCGTTAAGTATGATTCAAACCAGCCTTCAATTCCATAAAACCTGAGTTTTTCTAAGAGTGACATGATCCATACAGTCAAATGCCTTGGAAAGATCACAAAAAAATACCAACTGGCGATAATTTGTTATTTAGGGCTTGTACTATTTGATGGGTAAATGTGTAGATAGCATTCTCAGTCGAGTAACCCTTCTGGAATCTTAACTGTGGCATGCTGAGTAAATTATTTTCACTTAAATGTGGAACTACTCTTGAATACATCACTTTTTCGAATATTTTAGAAAATGAAGTCGGCAATGAGATTGGTCTATAACTATTTAAGTCACTCTTGTCCCCTTTCTTATGAGGGGGTTTGACAACTGCGTATTTCAATCTGTCTGGAAAAATTCCATGTGCCAGTGAAGCATTACATATATCACAAAGGACTCCACTTATTATATTAGAACAACACTTCCAAATTCTATTAGAGACTCCATCAACACCACATGAGCTCTTGTTTTTCAGAATATTTATAATTCCCTTGATTTCAGTGGGGGATGATGGTGCTATATCTAAATGCCTAAAGTCCTTTGGGACTGACAATTTTAACATATTTTTTGCTTCTTCAACTGAACCTTTCAACCCTATTTTTGCTGCTACATTCAGAAAGTGAATGTTAAAAATACTTGCAACTTGTGAATTATCGCTCACAACATCGTCATTTAGCTTTATTTCTATGGTATGCTGTGCACTGGCTGCCCCGTCTCCCATTTGACAATATTCCATATAGTTTTAATCTTATTATCCGCATTATTGATTTCTGTCAAAACACATAAGCTTCTTGACTTCTTAATGACTTTCCTTAAAATATTACAGTATCTTTTGTAGTAAACAAGTAATGTCGGATCCTGACTTATTCTGGCCTGTCCATATATTTCCCTCTTCGTCTTACACGATATCTTAATTCCCTTAGAAATCCATGGCTTACTTGACTTTGTAATGGCTTTTTTTGAGTAACGTTTCAGGAAAGCAACTCTCAAATATTGAGACAAATTTACGGTGGAATAAATTTAATTTGGTATCAGCATCATTTTCTGTGTATACTTCGTCCCATTCTACCTCTTCGAGGCTGCTCATAAAACTCTGTACCCTGTTTGCATCAATAGGTCTCTCTGCCTTGTATGAACCTGCCTGAATCCTGTAAGGTGCTATATGTGTTATTTCCATTAATTGTGCATCATGATCAGTTAGCCCATTAACAACTGGGTACACATTAATTGTTTCTGCTTGAGCACTGTCTATGAAAATGTTATCGATAAGTGACCTACTATCCTGCTGCACACGAGTTGGAAAATTTACAACAGATACTAGACTGAAACAACCAAACAAATATTCTAGCTCATTTTTCCTATCCGTATCTTTTAAAAAATCTACATTAAAATCACCACAAACCACTAACTGCTTCTTTTTGTCTGACAGGCAGCCCTATAATGCCTCTAGGTTTTTCATGGATAGCTGAAAGTTACCTTGAGGGGATCTGTAAGTTGCTACAATTACTGAAAAAGTATATTGCAGTAGCATCTCACAAGAACATGCTTCAAGGATCTGATCTACACAAAAACTATTTGTTTCAATATTTTTGACTTCGTTTCCAGTTTTTATATAAGTAGCAACTCCTCCTTTTTCCATGTTGACTCTACATGAATAAGATGCTAATTTGTAATCCCTTAAATTTAACTTCTCCATCCCTGCGGTTACATGGTGTTCAGAGAGACACAAAACATCTATACCTTCAGAATTTACCTCATTTTCTAGGCATACAAGAAGCTCATCTATCTTATTTTTCAACCTTCTAATGTTCTGATGAAACACTCAAATTTTATTTCTTTGGATACTGCTACAGACATTATGGCACTGTTCTGTTTTAATCTCTTTCAATACTCTCTGTCTGTAACCTGACTCTAACCTAAAAAATTTGTCCCTCTGACTCCAGTAATCACAGGTATTTTGTCTTGTGTGCATGTGGCTTTCTGCAAGAAGATCAACTAATCTATCCTTCCCCCTCCTATCCAGGGGCAGGCCATGACTAGTGTAACCCCACCTCCCAATTGCATCAATAGGTACAGATTTAGTTTCTGCCAACAACAACCCCCCCCTTCCCCCCCCCCCCCCCGCCCCCCCTCCCATCCCAGCTCTCTGTTAACACGGTTGACAGCCGTAATAACCCAGGGTGGTCATGGCGCTGCAAAAACACCCACAAACCCCACACGAGTGTGAGCTGTTGCTGCTCCTATTACTTCCAGGTCATATCTAATACTATAGTCCGAATTGCAAGCCAAGCTGTTTCGTGCTCTTCCTACTATAAGAACATGATCCTCACCCGTTCGCGTGGCGTTAGCGTGTGCGCCATCTAGCGATCCAGATGAAAACTTGTCAACTGGCCCTTAAGGGCTGTACTTTCCTCAATAGTCATTCACATTCTATTCCCTGTAACCCCCTTTCCATTAGATGGGTAGATCACACAGCTAATGAGGAGGTATTGAATAGAATTGGGGAGAGGAGAAATTTGTGGGACAACTTAACTAGAAGAAGGGATCGGTTGGTAGGACATGTTCTGAGGCATCAAGGGATCACCAGTTTAGCATTGGAGGGCAGTGTGGAGGGTAAAAATCGTAGAGGGAGACCAAGAGATGAATACACTAAGCAGATTCAGAAGGACGTAAGTTGCAGTAGGTACTGGGAGATGAAGAAGCTTGCACAGGATAGAGCAGCATGGAGAGCTGCATGAAACCAGTCTCTGGACTGAAGACCACAACAACAACACTCCCCTTTCCAGTAAAGGCATGTTTCAAACGAGCAGATTCTAGCAGTTATAACAGAAGGACTAAAATTTAGTGGCCGAGCGGTTCTAGGCGCTTCAGTCTGGAACCGCGCTGCTGCTACGGTCGCAGGTTCGAATCCTGCCTCGGGCATGGATGTGTGTGATGTCCTTAGGTTAGTTAGGCTTAAGTAGTTCTACGTTCTAGGGGACTGATGACCTCAGATGTTGAGTCCCATAGTGCTCAGAGCCATTTGAACCAATTATTTAACTATATGAAATAAAATCGTCATTACTTCTGAACGATTCAAACTGCACGGTTCGCCGCGGGGCATGATAGGAATTAGTATGCGCATCACTACGTGCAATGTTGTTGTTGCCCACTTTCATTTGAATGGGTTCGTAAGTAAGCAAAATTGGCGCATTTCGGGAACCGAGAATCCGCATTTCGTGATCGAGAAGTCTCTTCGCCGCCAACGGATGACTCTGTGGTGTGCGATGTCCAGTGACGGAATAATCGGTGCGATATTCCTTGATGGCACAGTGAATACCGAAATGTACGTGAAGATTTCATCCCCATTATCCAAAGTGACCACGATTTCGACAAGGTGTAGTTCATGCAAGACGGAGCTCGACCCCATAGAAGCAGGGGTGTGGTTGCTGTCCTTGAGGAGTACTTTGGGGACCACTTTCTGGCTCTGATGTACCCACAGGCCACTCGAATGGGCCTCGATTGGCCGCCATATTCTCCAGATCTGAACACATGAGACTCCTTTTTGCGGGGCTATATTAAAGACAAGATGTACAGCAATGACCCCAAAACCATTGCTGAACTGAAAACAGTCGTTCAGAAGATCATCGACATTTCAGCGGGCCATGCAGAATTTCGCTATTCGTCTGCGCTACATCATCGCCAATGATGGCAGGCATATCGAACATGTCATAACCTAAATTGGAATATTTGCAGTGACTTTTGCATGTTGAATAAAGTGTTTGCAAGCACGGGGTCCCGGGTTCGATTCCCGGAGGGGTCAGGGATTTTTCCTGCCTCGTGATGACTGGGTGTTATTGTCTCATCTTCATCATTCATCCTCATTTACGGTCGGATGAAAGCAATGGCAAACCACCTCCACTAGGACCTTGCCTAATACAGCGCTGCGGGTCTCCCGCATCGTCCCCTACGCTCCTCGGAGTATGGGACCTCATCACCTGTTACCAACTGTTTGTCTAAAATTATGAGCCATATGTTTGTGACTATTACAGCGCCATCTATCACAATGCGAAAAAAGTGGTCCAACTAAAACATTCATATTTTTTTACGTAGTACACGAATATGTAATAAAAAATGGGAGTTCCTATTTAAAAAAAACGCAGTTGCTATCCGTTTGACCTATGGCAGCGACGTCGCAAGCTGAAGATTAACAGATAGAGAAAGTGTATGAGGATATTGAAAGGGTAATGCAGTATGTAAAGGGGGACGAAAATCTAATAGTCATGGGCGACTGGAATGCAGTTGTAGGGGAAGGAGTAGAAGAAAAGGTTACAGGAGAATATGGGCTTGGGACAAGGAATGAAAGAGGAGAAAGACTAATTGAGTTCTGTAACAAGTTTCAGCTAGTAATAGCGAATACCATGTTCAAGAATCACAAGAGGAGGAGGTATACTTGGAAAAGGCCGGGAGATACGGGAAGATTTCAATTAGATTACATCATGGTCAGACAGAGATTCCGAAATCAGATACTGGATTGTAAGGTGTACCCAGGAGCAGATATAGACTCAGATCACAATGTAGTAGTGATGAAGAGTAGGCTGAAGTTCAAGACATTAGTCAGGAAGAATCAATACGCAAAGAAGTGGGATACGGAAGTACTAAGGAATGACGAGATACGTTTGAAGTTCTCTAACGCTATAGATACAGCAATATGGAATAGCGCAGTAGGCAGTACAGTTGAAGAGGAATGGACATCTCTAAAAAGGGCCATCACAGAAGTTGGGAAGGAAAACACAGGTACAAAGAAGGTAGCTGCGAAGAAACCATGGGTAACAGAAGAAATACTTCAGTTGATTGATGAAAGGAGGAAGTACAAACATGTTCCGGAAAAATCAGGAATACAAGTCGCTGAGGAATGAAATAAATAGGAAGTGCAGGGAAGCTAAGACGAAATGGCTGCAGGAAAAATGTGAAGACATCGAAAAAGATATGATTGTCGGAAGGACTTACTCAGCATTCAGGAAAGTCAAAACAACCTTTGGTGACATTAAAAGCAACGGTGGTAACATTAAGAGTGCAACGGGAATTCCACTGTTAAATGCAGAGGAGAGAGCAGATAGGTGGAAACAATACATTGAAAGCCTCTATGAGGGTGAAGATTTGGCGGATGTGATAGAAGAAGAAACAGGAGTCGATTTAGAAGAGATAGGGGATCCAGTATTAGAATCGGAATTTAAAAGAGCTTTGGAGGACTTGCGGTCAAATAAGGCAGAAGGGGTAGATAACATTCCATCAGACTTTCTAAAATTATTGGGGGAAGTGGCAACAAAACGACTATTCACGTTGGTGTGTATATGAGTCTGGCGACATACCATCTCACTTTCGCAAAAGCATCATCCACACAATTTCGAAGACGGCAAGAGCTGACAAGTGCGAGAATTATCGCACAATCAGCTTAGCAATTCATGCATCTAAGCTGCTTACAAGAATAATATACAGAAGAATGGAAAAGAAAATTGAGAATGCGCTAGGTGACGATCAGTTTGGCTTTAGGAAAAGTAAAGGGACGAGAGAGGCAATTCTGACATTACGGCTAGTAATGGATGCAAGGCTAAAGAAAAATGAAGACACTTTCATAGGATTTGTCGACCTGGAAAAAGCGTTCGACAATATAAAATGGTGCAAGCTGTTCGAGATTCTGAAAAAAGTAAGGGTAAGCTATAGGGAGAGACGTGTCATATACAATATGTACGAGGTGCATTCAAGTTCTAAGGCCTCCGATTTTTTTTCTCTGGACTGGAAAGAGATAGAAACATGCGCATTGTTTTAAAATGAGGCCACGTTCATTGTCAATACGTCCCAGAGATGGCAGCACCGTATGGCAGATGGAACTTTACCGCCAGCGGCGAGAATGAGAACTGTTTTAAATACTTAAAATGGCGACGTTTTCCTTACTTGAACAGTGTGCAATCATTCGTTTTCTGAATTTGCGTGGTGTGAAACCAATTGAAATTCATCGACAGTTGAAGGAGACATGTGGTGATGAAGTTATGGATGTGTCGAAAGTGCGTTCGTGGGTGTGACAGTTTAATGAAGGCAGAACATCGTGTGACAACAAACCGAAACAACCGCGGGCTCGCACAAGCCAGTCTGACGACATGATCGAGAAAGTGGAGAGAATTGTTTTGGGGGACCGCCGAATGACTGTTGAACAGATCGCCTCCAGAGTTGGCATTTCTGTGCGTTCTGTGCACACAATCCTGCATGACGACCTGAAAATGCGAAATGTGTCATCCAGGTGGGTGCCACGAATGCTGACGGACGGCCACATGGCTGCCCGTGTGGCATGTTGCCAAGCAATGTTGACGCGCAATGTCAGCATGAATGGGACTTTCTTTTCGTCGGTTGTGACAATGGATGAGATGTGGATGCCATTTTTCAATCCAGAAACAAAGCGCCAGGCAGCTCAATGGAAGCACACAGATTCACCGCCACCAAAAAAATTTCGGGTAACCGCCAGTGCTGAAAAAATGATGCTGTCCATGTTCTGGGACAGCGAGGGCGTAATCCTTACCCATTGCGTTCCAAAGGGCACTACGGTAAGACGTGCATCCTACGAAAATGTTTTGAAGAACAAATTCCTTCCTGCACAGCAACAAAAGCGCCCGGGAAGGGCTGCGAATGTGCTGTTTCACCAAGACAACGCACCCGCACATCAAGCTAACGTTACGCAACAGTTCCTTCGTGATAACAACTTTGAAGTGATTCCTCATGCTCCCTACTCACCTGACCTGGCTCCTAGTGACTTTTGGCTTTTTCCAACAATAAAAGACACTCTCTGTGGCCGCACATTCACCAGCCGTGCTGCTATTGCCTCAGCGATTTTCCAGTGGCCAAAACAGACTCCTAAAGAAGCCTTCGCCGCTGCCATGGAATAATGGCGTCAGCGTTGTGAAAAATGTGTACGTCTGCAGGGCGATTACGTCGAGAAGTAACGCCAGTTTCATCGATTTCGGGTGAGTAGTTAATTAGAAAAGAAATCGGAGGCCTTAGAACTTGAATGCACCTCGTACAACAACCAAGAGGGAATAATAAGAGTGGACGATCAAGAACGAAGTGCTCGTATTAAGAAGGGTGTAAGACAAGGCTGTAGCCTTTCGCCCCTACTCTTCAATCTGTACATCGAGGAAGCAATGATGGAAATAAAAGAAAGGTTCAGGAGTGGAATTAAAATACAAGGTGAAAGGATATCAATGATACGATTCGCTGATGACATTGCTATCCTGAGTGAAAGTGAAGAAGAATTAAATGATCTGCTGAACGGAATGAACAGTCTAATGAGTACACAGTATGGTTTGAGAGTAAATCGGAGAAAGACGAAGGTAATGAGAAGTAGTAGAAATGAGAACAGCGAGAAACTTAACATCAGGATTGATGGTCACGAAGTCAATGAAGTTAAGGAATTCTGCTACCTAGGCAGTAAAATAACCAATGACGGACGGAGCAAGGAGGACATCAAAAGCAGACTCGCTATGGCAAAAAAGGCATTTCTGGCCAAGAGAAGTCTACTAATATCAAATACCGGCCTTAATTTGAGGAAGAAATTTCTGAGGGTGTACGCCTGGAGTACAGCATTGTATGGTAGTGAAACATGGACTGTGGGAAAACCGGAACAGAAGAGAATCGAAGCATTTGAGATGTGGTGCTATAGACGAATATTGAAAATTAGGTGAACTGATAAGGTAAGGAATGAGGAGGTTCTACGCAGAATCGGAGAGGAAAGGAATATGTGGAAAACACTGATAAGGAGGAGGGACAGGATGATGGGACATCTGCTAAGACTTGAGGGAATGACTTCCATGGTACTAGAGGGAGCTGTAGAGGGCAAAAACTGTAGAGGAAGACAGAGATTGGAATACGTCAAGCAAATAATTGAGGACGTAGGTTGCAAGTGCTGCTCTGAGATGAAGAGGTTAGCACAGGAAAGGAATTCGTGGCGGGCCGCATCAAACCAGTCAGTAGACTGACGAAAAATAAAAAAAATGCCTCGTTTCTCTCAGTGCCATTCAGGGCCTCTGTGGGCTAAGTGCAGTAAGCTTCTGAAACGTCCCCTTAGAAAAATTCATGAATTACTGTACTGGTTAACCCCTTACGTTATTTGATTTTCAAACAGCTGAGCAGAACTGAACGTACTCAGACATTTCTCCCTTTACTTATTCTGATCAACACTAAACTGACACACAATATTTCTGGCGCAACGCAATCTGAATTTTAATAATCCCTACAAAAGAATGGCCCTGACTAACAATAACCTATACCTTTCATGAATCACTTACCTCACAAAAATCTTCGTTACTCGAACTACTCCAATACAGCGAGCGCCAATACTGCCAGCTAAATAAAAGATTCTAACTATTGTTATGCAGATGAAAGATTTTGATAGAGAACAAACAATGTATTTACCTCAATAATGTTCAATATATATATATATATATACACGTCCAGATCATCCGCACTCAAAACTCCGCCACCCTCTCCCCACATCCACCACTGCTGGCGGCTCACCTCCAACTGCGCAACGCTACGCGCTGTTCTCATCCAACTGCCCAACACTACAATAGCGAATATTCCAACAATGCCAACCAGCCACAGACTGCACATAGCACAGCCAGTGATTTTCATACAGAGCGCTACGTGACGTTACCAAGATAAAAACCTAGGCAGCCTACTTACACTTACAGTTGCTCGCTGTTGAGGGAACCGCCATGTTGTTCATGTGGGGTCCTGGTCACGTCGGTCTGAAGGGAAATGAGGCTGCTGACGCCGCTGTAGTCCTCCTACCTCGGTTTGTTAGCGCTTTTATTCCTTAGGATGATCTTCGTATTGCTGTCTGCTGGCAGATGGTGTCGCTTTGGCATCGCGACTGCTGTTCTCTTCACGGTAACAAGTTCTGGGGTATTAAACCTCTTCCAATGGCTTGGCCGACCTCCTCTCGCCCCTCTCGTCGTGAGTAAATCATTTTAACTAGTTGCCGCCGTCCGCTATGGCCGAGCCGTTCTAGGTGCTTCAGTCCGGAACCGCGCTGCTGCTACGGTCGCAGGCTAGAATCCTGCCTCGGGCATGGATATGTGTGATGCCCTTAGTAGTTCTAAGTCTAGAGGACTGATTACCTCAGATGTTTAGTCCCATAGTGCTTAGACCCATTTTTTTAACTAGTTGCCTATTGGACACTGCTTTTTAGCAGACGCCATTTGATAAGTGGTGATCCTCCCCCGCTTTGTGCACATTGTCACCAACCTTTGACGGTTCGCCATTTCCTGACCCATTGCCCTTTTTTTAACTGCATACGCTGCAGTGTATGCCGTCTCAGTTATCGGCCGTTTTTCCGACCGACGCACGAGCTGTATACCGCATTTTACATCTATCGTAGCAATATGGCGAAGGACATTTAGTCATTGGTTCGGGACCTGCGCTGTCTCTACGTCATATTTTGTGGACCTTTCTCCACGAAGAAGCCCTTGTTTTAGCTCTCTTTCATTCCGTTGATTGGGCTTAACGAACAGTCGCTTTTAACTACTTTTACGTGTTAGTGTTCTAAGATTTCGACATGGACGCTTATGACCTTAATTGATTTTATACCCTGAAACGAAACAAAAAAAAATCGTTACTGGATTCTCGTGCGAGCCATCCTCATATACTGCTCAAATGCTTGGGACCAATACCACATGGAAATCAAAGGGGATACAGAGCGTTTACAGAGAAGAGCAGCACGAGTGCTGACTGGTTCGTTTGACTAGCGCAAGAACGTTATCGAAATGCTAAACAGCAAGATGTGGTAGTCGGTTGAAGACCGACACCTTGAAAAACTACTTCCAAAGTTTAAAGAGAAGACTCTGGGAACTTACTACACCCCCCTACGTATCGCTCCCATAGGGGACACGAAGACAACATTAGAATAGTTGCAGCCCACGCAGAGTTATCTAAGGAGACAATGGCGCAAATGAAGAAAAGCGTGTTCATATCATATGATTGAATCGTCATTGTTTTGGGGATGACATTGCAAAGGTTGCTTATAGTGTAGATAAAGTACCACATCGAATGCAGTAACTTAATAGAGCCAGTTTGAAAGTACGCCAGAGAGTCAGTAAGTTTAATAGGAAATATAACCAGCATATTGTAAAGTAAATAATGCAGACTGAAGTGTAGCCGTAGAGTCGGTTGATGAGTTTTATTTACACTACTGGGCATTAAAATTGCTACACCAAGAAGAAATGCAGATGATAAACGGGTATTCATTGGACAAATATATTATACGAGAACTGAAATGTGATTACATTTTCACGCAATTTGGGTGCATAGATCCTGAGAAATCAGTACCCAGAACAACCACCTCTGGCCGTAATAAAGGACTTGATGCGCCTGGGCATTGAGTCAAACAGAGCTTGAATGGCGTGTTCAGGTACAGCTGCCCACGCACCTTCAACACGATACCACAGTTCATCAAGAGTAGTGACTGGCGTATTGTGACGAGCCAGTTGCTCGGAAACCATTGACCAGACGTTTTCAATTGGTGATAGATCTGGGGAACGTGCTAGCCAGGGCAGCAGTCGAACATTTTCTGTATCCAGAAAGGCCCGAACAGGACCTGCAACATGCGGTCGTGCATTATCCTGCTGAAATATCGGGTTTCGCAGGGATCGAATGAAGGGTAGAGCCACGGGTCGTAATACATCTGAAATGTAACGTCCACTGGTCAAAGTGCTGTCAATGCGAACAAGAGGTGACCGAGACGTGTAACCAATGGCACCCCATACCAACACACCGGATGATACGCCAGTATGGCGATGACGAATACACGCTTCCAATGTCGCCAAACACGGATGACGCTGTAAACAGAACCTGGATTCATCCGAAAAATGATTTTTTGCCATTCGTGCACCCAGGTTCGTCGTTGAGTACACTATCGCAGGCGCTCCTGTCTGTGATACAGTGTCAAGGGTAACCGCAGCCATGGTCTCCGAGCTGATAGTCCATGCTGCAGCAAACGCCGTCGAACTGTTCGTACAGATGGTTGTTGTGTTGCAACGTCCCCATGTATTGACTCAGAGATAGAGACGTGGCTGCACGATCCGTTAAAGCCATGCGGATAAGATGCTTGTCATCTCGACTGCTAGTGATACTAGGCCGTCGGGATCCAGCACGGCATTCCGTATTACCCTCCTGAACCCACCGATTCCATATTCTGCTAACAGCCATTGGATCTCGACCAACGCGAGCAGCAATGTCGCGATACGATAAACCGCAATCGCGATAGGCTACAATCCGACGTTTATCAAAGTCGGAAACGTGATGGTACGCATTTCTCCTCCTTATACGAGACATCACAACAACGTTTCACCAGGCAACGCCGGTCAACTGGTGTATGTGTATGAGAAATTTGTCGGGAACTTTGCTCATGTCAGTATGTTGTAGGTGTCGCCACCGGCGCCAACCTTGTGTGAATGCTCTGAAAAGCTAATCATTTGCATATCACAGCATCTACTTCCTGTCGGTTAAATTTCGCGTCTGTAGCACGTCATCTTCGTCGTGTAGCAATTTTAATGGCCAGTCGTGTATTTTGGGTGGCTGAAGATGATGACTGTAGAGGTAGAGAAACAAATAAACAGCGGAGTACAAATCCTATTGCGAACAAAAACAGAGTTTTCAAAATTGCGCTTGGCTTGTGCCTGAGACGGTAAGTAGCGATCGGGTTTTAGTTACGGCTATTTTTTACGGGACACGAACTTTCAATGCGAAAATCGTTCACAACCTGTGACTTGCCCAGCAGGTGATGGGGAACGGATGTTAGCAATTTAGTAGCGGAGACACTGGAACAAACGCATGTATAAGTGAAAGGGATGTGATGGGAGGTGTCAAGTGTGAAAAATTGGCTAGATGCGAATAGGACCCGCACACTGAGGGTTCCGTAGAAATTTAATTATGTGTACAGACAATTTATCCATACCGGGAATTGACGACGATTTTTGCCTGCTATCGACATTGCTACTGACAAGACATCGGTCGCGGGAATTCCAAGATGTTCGACATTGTATTCAATTTAATTTTGAACTCTGATGGTAAATGACAAAAAAAATTTGTCCTTCGATATAATTGCAAATTGACAATTTGTTGATTTTTTCTTTGCTTCTTGCCAAATTTCATGATTCTACATCAACGGAAAGTACCCTACAGGTTGTAATGGGTGAGTTTGCGGGTATGAAATTATGTGACACATATGGGCGTATCTTGTGATTGACTTAGAAGTGTTTTACACCTTAGTATGTGACACAAATTTCAAGTAGATACGTCTACTCGTTGTTGAGAAAAAGGTTTAATAGATGGACAACAGATAGTCGGATAACAAATGACAATAATTTCTCTTCGTTCGATGTAATTACAAATTCACAGATTTCGGACTTTTTGCTCTACTTGTACTGTGAAACCTTGCTTCTTACAAAATTTCAGCATTGCAGGCTAGCGGGAAGGACTCTACAGGTTTTGAGGAATGAATTCGTATCAAAATATGCGACATAAAGGGCCTTATCCTTTGACTGCATTGGTTTAGAAGCTTCATTTTGTTACACTGCCAAGGGACACCGTAGATCTTAGTAAGTGACCTGAATGTTAACTTGATACACCGTCCCGTTCCTGAGAAAATAGTCTTTTAACAGTCGAACAGACAAACAGACAGACATCAAAGTGTTTCTATAATAGCTCCTTTTTTACCGATTGAGGTAAGAAACCCAAAAAATGAAGTGGAGAAAAGCGGAATAGGTAGTCAGACCAGTGGGGGGTGCACGGAGCAAAGAAGCACTTTTCCAGAGTCAAAAAAGTAAGAAAAACAACGACATGCGACCTACTGGGAGGTGATTAAATAACACTAGAAAACATGCTGGTGGAACAGTGATGGAAAAGTCTAGAGGAGAGGTCTTTATTCAGCACTGAATACAAAATGCCAAATAATGACGACGATGATGATTATAGTGTGAAAGAGGTACATTATTTAGGCTTAAGTAATACGTCTAAATTTTTCTGAAAGTTGTCATTTTCTAGCAGCGCTGATACATGCATTTTAGACTTAGTTGGATATCAGTTAATATCCTTCACTTATTGTTTTAATCTTTGTTCAGGTAGTACACTTGTACTTAAACAAGGACTACATTCCTGATTATAACTTTAGTGTGCCTGTGGAGAAATGACTACGTGGCAGAGGGAGAGAGAGAGAGTGAGAGAGAGAGAGAGAGAGAGAGAGAGAGAGATTATCGATCTGACTTAACAGTCGTACTCTGAAAGTTTGCATTTTAAATATACAGGGTGAACCAAAATTCGCGCATTATGTTACCACAGCGCGATTCCTTGCATACGAACAGTGCAAAAATATCTCTAGTCAAAGTTTTTCCTGAACGTACGAGAGTTGGAACTTCAATAGTGGCAACTATTTATTTACAGCACGGGTTATACACAATAATGGCGACTACTTTGAAGGTGAGTAAAACTTTGAAACACGTGTTTCAAAGTTTTACTGACCGTCAAAGTAGTCACCAGCATTGTTTATAGCCCGTTGCCAGCGATGTGGAAGTGGAAGGATATCTTAGCAATGCCAGCTGTGTTGTAAGTTCGAGCGGCGCGGTCTATTGCCCGACGAATTTGTAGCAGTCCTGAAGCGAATGCCGTGAAGTGTTCAGTTCAGAAATCGAGTTGAACTGACGAGGGCTTAAGTCAGGGGAGTGCAGTAGGTGGTATAGCTCATAGCAGCCCCATCAGTCAAACAAATCAGTAGCAGCTTGCACTGTACGTGCTTGAGCATTGTCCTGCAAAATGATGGTCAGGTCGTGCAGAAAGTGTCATCACTTCTGTCTCTATGCTGTTCATTTTTGGAACACAACCTACGATCAGCTTAGAGACAGAAGTAATGACACTTTCTGCACGACCTGACCATCATTTTGCAGGGCAATTTTCAAGCACGTACAGTGCAAGCTGTTACTGATTTGTTTGACTGATGGGGTTGCTAATTGCTATACCATGTACTGCATTCCCGTGACTTAAGCCCTCGTAAGTTCAACTTGATTTCTAAATTGAAGGAAACACTTCACGGCATTCGCTTCAGAACTGCTACAGATTCGTCGGACAACAGACCGCGCCGCTCGAACTGTCAACACAACTGGCACTGCTAAGAGTATCCTACGACTTCCACATCGCTAGCAACGGTTTATACATAATAATGGCGACTACTTTGAAGGGGAGTAAAACTTTGAAACACGTATCTATTTTGTACGAGCTGTAAATAGATAGTTGCCACTATTAAAGTTCCAATACTCGCATATTCGGTAGAGAACAGACGTCAAACAAAGGCAATTTTGTACCCTCGTCAGTAGACTATAGGTGTGTTGCGAGGTTAGTGCAGCAGGCATAGTTTTGCGTTAGACTACTCGAGTTAGATTCCGTGTCTATATGTAAATTTTTCATTTTAATTTTATAATTTTTATATGACCAGTGATGCTGTAGTACACTATTCGTTAAACTATGCATATCCTACAGTTACAGTTTGTTTTAACACCTAGCATACCAATTACTGGTCACACGTCAGACATATTCACAATGAATTAAAGAAGTATTATTTGTCATACTCTACAAATAAATAGAAATCAACAAAGGGAAATTAAACGTACTTACTACATTAACGCAACCGCCTGGTGTGCATTACGAGGTGTGGCTAGAATAGTACTGGTGAAACAATAAAACGAATGCAATAAGGCTGAAAGTCGCGTGGCCTGTCACGTGACTCTCGCTCCGCCTACTGCTCGAGTTTCATCTGCCTCCTGCACTCAGTCTGCCCGTAGCGTCTGTTTTAAGTAGTTGACGTTTTGTCTGTGCGTCGGAAAATGTTGAGTGTACAGAAAGAACAGCGTGTTAACATTAAATTTTGTTTCAAACTAGGAAAATCTGCAAGTGAAACGTTTGTAATGTTACAACAAGTGTACGGCGATGATTGTTTATCGCGAACACAAGTGTTTGAGTGGTTTAAACGATTTAAAGATGGCCGCGAAGACACCAGTGTTGACACTCGCACTGGCAGACCATTGTCAGCAAAAACTGATGCAAACATTGAAAAAATCGGTAAACTTGTTCGACACTTTCCTTGTCAACTCCTGTTAGACACTGCTCTGATTGTTAAACGGCGATCTTGTCGAACAAGTTTACCAGTAACGCCAACATCGCCGCACCGACCTACCCTCCTCATTGATTTCTATGGTTGTTTCGCACTGACAACTTTACCGTAACTCCCCTGCTCTCGGTCGTTAAGTGAAGGCCGTCGGCCACAGCGCTGTCCGTGGCCAGAGGTAATGCCTGAAATTTGGTGTTCCCGCCACACGCTTGACGCAATGAGTCTCGGAATATTGTTTTCCCAAACGATTTCCCTTTCGTCTAGCTCGAATTACTGTTCCGCGTCCAGAGTCTGTTAATTCTCGCCGTGCGTTCATAATCACGTCGGAAACCTTTGCACATGAATCACTTGTCTCCAAATGGCAACTCCATTAACGTGCTGTCCTTTTATACCTTGTGTACCCGACACCAACGCCATCAGTATATGTGCATTCGCTATTCTATGACTTTTGTCACCTGAGTGTATGATTCATACGCACAGAATCAGCACATGAAGTATGGACATTATTTCAAGAAGAATTTCGTGATGTTAAGCTTCCTAGCTGGAATACGATTCACCGATCGATAAGTATACTTTCGTGAAGCGGGAAGTGTTCTTGACAGGAAAAACAGACAATCAGGTACAGTACTCACACAGGGAACTCTGGATAACATTCGGAATGTCCGGAAAAGTCTCCTAGAAAATCAGTTTGACGTCTTTCTCAACAAATGGAAATTTTCTGTGGCTCTATTCAAACGGCTGCTATTTATTCAAATTACAGGCCTAAAAATACACTCCTGGAAATTGAAATAAGAACACCGTGAATTCATTGTCCCAGGAAGGGGAAACTTTATTGACACATTCCTGGGGTCAGATACATCACATGATCACACTGACAGAACCACAGGCACATAGACACAGGCAACAGAGCATGCACAATGTCGGCACTAGTACAGTGTATATCCACCTTTCGCAGCAATGCAGGCTGCTATTCTCCCATGGAGACGATCGTAGAGATGCTGGATGTAGTCCTGTGGAACGGCTTGCCATGCCATTTCCACCTGGCGCCTCAGTTGGACCAGCGTTCGTGCCGGACGTGCAGACCGCGTGAGACAACGCTTCATCCAGTCCCAAACATGCTCAATGGGGGACAGATCCGGAGATCTTGCTGGCCAGGGTAGTTGACTTACACCTTCTAGAGCACGTTGGGTGGCACGGGATACATGCGGACGTGCATTGTCCTGTTGGAACAGCAAGTTCCCTTGCCGGTCTAGGAATGGTAGAACGATGGGTTCGATGACGGTTTGGATGTACCGTGCACTATTCAGTGTCCCCTCGACGATCACCAGTGGTGTACGGCCAGTGTAGGAGATCGCTCCCCACACCATGATGCCGGGTGTTGGCCCTGTGTGCCTCGGTCGTATGCAGTCCTGATTGTGGCGCTCACCTGCACGGCGCCAAACACGCATACGACCATCATTGGCACCAAGGCAGAAGCGACTCTCATCGCTGAAGACGGCACGTCTCCATTCGTCCCTCCATTCACGCCTGTCGCGACACCACTGGAGGCGGGCTGCACGATGTTGCGGCGTGAGCGGAAGACGGCCTAACGGTGTGCGGGACCGTAGCCCAGCTTCATGGAGACGGTTGCGAATGGTCCTCGCCGATACCCCAGGAGCAACAGTGTCCCTAATTTGCTGGGAAGTGGCGGTGCGGTCCTCTACGGCACTGCGTAGGATCCTACGGTCTTGGCGTGCATCTGTGCGTCGCTGCGGTCCGGTCCCAGGTCGACGGGCACGTGCACCTTCCGCCGACCACTGGCGACAACATCGATGTACTGTGGAGACCTCACGCCCCACGTGTTGAGCAATTCGGCGGTACGTCCAACCGGCCTCCCGCATGCCCACTATACGCCCTCGCTCAAAGTCCGTCAACTGCACATACGGTTCACGTCCACGCTGTCGCGGCATGCTACCAGTGTTAAAGACTGCGATGGAGCTCCGTATGCCACGGCAAACTGGCTGACACTGACGGCGGCGGTGCACAAATGCTGCGCAGCTAGCGCCATTCGACGGCCAACACCGCGGTTCCTGGTATGTCCGCTGTGCCGTGTGTGTGATCGTTGCTTGTACAGCCCTCTCGCAGTGTCCGGAGCAAGTATGGTGGGTCTGACACACCGGTGTCAATGTGTTCTTTTTTCCATTTCCAGGAGTGTAGCTACAGTGGAAAATCTTAAACTAGGTGACTCTGCAAAGGTCACTGTTTTATAAATGGGTTTAGCACTGAGTGCATGACGGAAAAATTGACCATCACCTAACTTTCTTTTCGGACGAATTATGATTCAGCCCAGGTGGATACGTTACTTCACAAAATTACCGTTATTGGAATTCTGAAAAACATAACATAATACACGAGGTATCCCAGCATGATCAAAAAATAGGAGGGTGGCTCGCTATTAGCAGTGGTAGAATAATGGGCCCCACTTTTTTCGAGGACACAATTGACAGCGAGAGATATGTGGAAAGCCGGCCGGTGTGGCCGAGCGGTTCTAGGCGCCTCAGTGTGGAACCGCGCGACCGCTAAGCTCGCAGGTTCGAATCATGCCTCGGGCATGGATGTGTGTGATGTCCTTAGGTTAGTTAGGTTTAAGTAGTTCTAAGTTCTAGGGGACTGATGACCTCAGCAGTTAAGTCCCATAGTGCTCAGAGCCATTTGAACCATTTGATA
This sequence comes from Schistocerca nitens, assembly GCF_023898315.1. Lineage (NCBI taxonomy): Eukaryota > Metazoa > Arthropoda > Insecta > Orthoptera > Acrididae > Schistocerca > Schistocerca nitens. The sequence continues at coordinate 871,938,135 of NC_064617.1, forward strand.
TGTGGAAAGCATTTTGCGGCCTTTCTCTGATCAATTAACTGAAAGAGGACGTGGGTTCGCTATCTTTCAGCAGGACTCTCTGACGGCACATGTAGCCAACTTTTCACTACAGGAAATTCATGACGTGTTTGAAGATAGAGTTATCACTAACAACATTCGGCCTCTGGCTCTTCAAGCTTGTGGCAGAATAGGTTAAGCGAGGAAATGTGCGGACATGTTGAATGACGGTACAGTGTGTGGCACGTATGGTTTTTTGATTCGTTTTATATGTTTGTTTTGTGTGAAATAAAGGACAACTGAATAATCCGCTGATTTGATGACAATTTATGTATGTATATTCGATAACAGAGCTGTCATAACATTGGACTACTACGGTTTTTTAGTGAGTAACGTCTGGCTGCACTGTTAATAAACATAGCGTACAGCCACGCGCAGCATGGCCGCTCTGCGATTTTCGCCAGAGATCGCTTGAGTATGGCGCCATCTATCTGCAAATTATTGCGCACACGTGATTTTCGCGCCTGTGCATTCTTCGCACGCGTGTTCTAAATACAGGGGCGTCGACGTGCACATACCGTCAGTCGTACCTAGCTATCGCCAAGTTTCATCCACATGAAGATGTCGGGCAGTTGCTCCGAGGAAATGTTGCGGAATTTTCACAACGTCATCCGGCGGCAAACACTTGAAGACGATTTACAACATATGACCTCCTCATTCCCCTGAAAAATCCGCTGCGACTTTTTTTTTATCTCTGGGAAGAATTACGGTAGAAAGTGAGCAAATCAATTCCACACACTTTAGATGAACATACACTATCATCCGTCAACTACCTCCATTTCTCAGAGTGAAGTGCAGAGTGTAATGAGCATTTTTTTACGCAGGTGTCAGAAATGCTTGAATAATGAAGTAAGGCAGTTCCAGCATCTTGCTTAATATAGGTGAATAATTTACTTCTACTTTTAAGTGTTTGTGTTATGGATGTTAGAAATAACTGACGCGACAAACTGTACTGCATTTGCTATTGACCTCTTGACACCCGCATCTGTCCTCACTGACCGGTCGCATGGGGCTAAAGTGAATGCGCTAACAATTTATCACAATTTTTTTTAGTTTGGGGGAATGGTACAAGTAAAAAAAGGAGATCTGCTGACAAAAAAATGTTCAAATGTGTGTGAAATCTTATGGGACTTAACTGCTAAGGTCATCAGTCCCTAAGCTTACACACTATTTAACCTAAATTATTCTAAGGACAAACACACACACCCATGCCCGAGGGAGGACTCGAACCTCCGCCGGGACCAGCCGCACAGTCTATGACTGCAGCGCCCTAGACCGCTCGGCTGCTGACAAAGGACCAGAATGCATGGAGGGGTGTAACTGCATGGAAGAGAATAGAGGAAATACTTCAAGGCAGGATGCGTCCCGCTTTTAAAGTGGAATAATAAAAACATATGTATTCTCATTTCTCTGTTAGTATTGAACAATCGCACGTGTTTTGTATAAGACCTACTGTAATTGCCATACAACGATTAAGAAACAAGATACCATATAAAGCAACCTCAAATCAGAAAATAAAGAAAGTACACCTAGATCTGGTATCAAACCGCCGGAATGGAGTATTCTAACTGAAAACTCTACCTTCTGCACTAACTTACCGGCGTATTGACTGAAGACACTTCTCACGCATATAATTACGGTGTTGCCAAATTGCATTTCTTTGACGTGCATTTTGTACCGAATGTATGTATGGGACGATATTTTATTTTATTACAGACGTTTTTGTAATGTTGGTGTTTAAGGAATTGTACTGCGGCGTCCGAGCGTGCAAATTTTGTTTCACCGTTTATATGCTACATACACGGTGACAATGATCGAACTATGTGAAATAAAACCGTCGTAACTTCCGAACCGTTTGCGTTAGGACGGCCAAACTGCATGGTTGGCCGTGGCGCTTGATGGTATTAGTATGCACCTTGTTGGTTTAACGATGAAGTCCACATTCATTTCGATGGGGTGGTCAATAAGCAAAATTGGCACATTTTGTGGATTGAGAATCCGCATTTGGCGATCGAGAAGTCTCTTCACCCTCATCGAGTGACTGTGTGGTGTGCAACGTCCAGTCGCGGAATAATCGGTGCGATATTCCTTGATGGCACAGTGAATACCGAACGATACCTGAAGGTTTTGGAAGATTATTTCATCCCCATTATCCAAAACGACCCTCATTTGGACAAGATGTGGTTCATGCAAGACCCCATCGAAGCAGGAGAGTGTTTGATGTCCTGGAGGAGCACGTTGGGGACCGCATTCTGGCTCTAGGATACCTAGAGGCCATTTGCACGGGTCTCGGATGACCACCATATTCTGCAGATCTGAACACATGCGACTCCTTTCTGTGGGGCTATATTAAAGACAAGGTATACAGCAACGACCCCAAAATCATTGCTGAGCTGAAAACAGCCATTCAAGAGATCATAGACGGCATCGAGGTTCCAATACTTCAGCAGGTCATGCAGAATTTCGCCATTCGTCTGCGCCACATCATCGCCATTGATGGCAGGCATATCCAAGTCTCATAACCTAAATCCAAATATCTCTATTAACGCTTACACGTTGAATAAAGGGTGTTCACGCCGTTGTTTGTAACTAATTAACGTTTTTTTCATACAGTTCAGTAAGTATCACCCTGTATGTGTCGCAATGCTTTATGAAGAACACTATTGAACACACTTAAACACCCATGTAACCAGTATGTAGCGTGTGATTGTGGATTTGCTTTGATTTCTAGAGGCTGCTGCCATGGCTGGTTATAATGGTGACTGTTTCACACGAGATGGCGTATGTCTCAACACAAAGCCTCTCTGGAATGGCAAGAGAGGTGTCCAGTGTGCATGCCCCAGATGGAGTTCATCTTCCCAACACCTATCTTGTCCAGCAGTTTCCATGGATGGTGGATAGAAGTAAGATTCGGCAGGATGCACAACTCCTTCAAGAGGCTCAGTACAATTTCGAGTCAGCTCCTGTGAAACGAGAGGCAGCTCCTCAGTTTAACTGCCACCAGGACTCACAGGCGAGAGTTGTCTGCCACCAGGTAGTTGCAGGTCTCGAACACTCATATGGCCAGCAAGCGCTTCGGCAAAGGCTATTTGTGGACGTGCAAGAAGAAGATGTCCACCAGAAGAATAATCACAAGAGAGTAGTGCGCCAAGATGATACAAACCGCCGGACTGGAGACCAACATGATGGACACCAAGAGGATCCACCCCAGGCAAATGGGGCACAACAACAAGACCAACCCCAGTCAAATGGGGCACAACAAGACCAAGCCCAGTCAAATGGGGCACAACAAGACCAACCCCAGTCAAATGGGGCCCAGCAGCAGGATCTACCCCAGCAACAGCAGGCGGACCTGCCTCTGTGTCCAGAGGATAGCAGCTGCTCCTGTGAGACCGTAAGTGGGGTTGTCAGGGTCGACTGCTCCAGCTCTGGGCTGGACCAGCTGCCAGCCAGGCTGCACCCCAACACCACGCGGCTCTCACTGTCTGGAAACAGCCTGCAGCAGCTTGGCAACGACTCACTGGCAGGTCTCCACAGGTACGCATTTCATCCTTTACTCTGCTTCTCAGCCTATGATGTTTTTGAGCTTGCTTGATAGGTTAAAACTGAGAACCAGACAACAGTTCGAACCTTCACCCTTGAAAATTTATAGCAAACCCAGGATTCGAACGTGGGTCTCCTGCTCACTAGACAGACGCGCTAACCACTACACAACCCTGGCGGAGTTGTTTTACACAACAGCATGTCTCCCTCCTCGACTGAAATTCCGGTTCACCCATCTGCCCACTTGGTATTCCCCTAAACTCTAACAGCATTGTAGAGGCTGTTCAACTGTACTGCAGTACCTGCAGTCTGCAAATAACAACATAGATGTTTGAGGCTTGGTAAGGTCTCTGGAACCATAGTTTCATTTGATTAAAGCACCTAAGCCTCGGTTTCAGGCAGGATCCTCTGTTTCGTTCGGTGGTGAGATCCTATTCCAATACAGTTGTAGAGCCTCTGCATCCTAGTTCGAGATAAGGGCAGCCCTTGCAGGGTTGTGTAGTGGTTAGGGTATCTGTCTAGTTACCAGGGGACCTGGGTTAGAATCTCGGCCTTGGTACAAATTTTCATTCATACCTTCAGTTTGCAAATAAAAGTCGTTAAATTTTTTTGTTGGAATAGTCATTTATGTAACTGTCGAATTATGAACGTTTATTGCATAATGGTGTTGCTTGACAGCTATACAGACAGTTGAGTCAGGGATGTTATATCGTTGCAGGCAGCATGCTTCTTTGGTATTATATAGTTATATGGTTGTTCTTATCAGCTGTATTATGTTGCTTGCATGATTTGAGTTTATGTTGTTCTATGATCATATGTATTTTAATCCTATTGTTTTTATGGAACTGGTTACACCAGACAGCGTTGTGATGAGCGAGGATTGTAACAATTTTCTGATGAGTTTGCGTAAATGCATGCTTTCTAGTGCTTACTTTTAATTTCGTGGTAACATGATCTCTGATGCATTCGCAGATTTTGTTTTTCTACTAATTTGCTGTTTGGATGGATAATTTCAGTAAAATTTCAGATGTAATGTTTATATTTCAAACGGATCTGTTCACTTAGAATTTCTTGAGGGTAATTTTATTTGCGTGAATATATTTCGATTTCTTCAAGAATACTCTTTAGTAGTCCTTTTTGTGCAATATGTAAAACTTCTATGTTGTCTGCTGTATGTTATTCTGTTATCAAGTGATGGAAGAACTCAGCTGTCAATATAGCTGCCACGAAATATTATCATGAAATAAACCTTGATAATTCGACAATTTCATAATTAACTGTTCCACAAAACATTTGATTTCAATATATCCATAGTGGATGAGGAACTGCGATTGTGGTTTACATTGGCAATTTATCTGGTAATAAACATGCAGCCAGTCAATTTTTTACGATTTCTTCGACCATGAACATGTTTTAGAGCCAGTGCAGACTCATCATCAGAGGGAGGTGTTGCAAGGACATTATGTTGTGGACCGAGTGTAGCTAGATGCAGTGCCGATACTGCTGCTGGAAATGACGGAAATTTGATAATCGGTGACGAAACGCTTACGAAACCGAAAGCTTTTATGTTTTAGGTACTTACAGTGCACTGATTTGTGGTATCCATATCAGATCTCTTCCTGTGATGTACATTATTAAGCTGTGTACGCAAATATACTGTGTATACTATGTATATTCGTGCATACTGTGCGTATTTGTTTATATAGCTTAATGATGTACATCACAGGAAGAGATCTGATGTGGATACCACAAGTCAGTGCACTGTAACTACCTAAAACATAAAAGCTTTCCGTTTCGTAAGCGTTTCGTCACCGATTACTAAACATCCGTCATTTCCACCAGCAGCGCCAGCACAGCATCTAGCTACGCTTGGTCCACAACATAACGTTCTTGTAACACCTCCCTCTGATGATGAGTCTGCAGTGGCTCGAAAACACGTTCATGGTCGAAGAAATCGTAAAAAGGCGACCGGCTTCATGTTTATTACCAGATAAATTACCAAAAATTTAATTATAGCTCCAACAGCATCAAATAAACAAATTTATAAAGTAGTGTGACAGCAACTGAGACATCGATGTCATATGGATATCAAGACTACATGATGTACATTGCAAGCATACTTCTGCAATAAGTTAAATTACCTACTGAAAAATTTGAAATATTGTACGGAACTATGTTATTTTGACAGATAATCTGAGGATGACAACACGCCGAAATAGGCCTTCTGTAATCAATAACATAATTCAGCAAAGCAGCGTCTTTTGTCTCACAACATAATACAATAATGGCCCAGAGGAGTGGGGGGTGGAATTTGAACACTGACTACTTTAAATGATGTAGCCGACAGGTGCACATTTGTGTTTCACAGTTCTTTACTTTCACTGTTCAAAAAACCCTCCAATAATACACAGTTATATGGACAGTTAACTATTGGCAAATTTTGATAAGTCTCATTAATAGTTTGCAGGCATACGTCAGCATACTGCTACAATAGTTTACTGTTGAATATCTATGAGCAGTAAAAACCGCACCACACAGTTCATAGTTCCTGCAGAATAATACGGTAGGTATTGATCAGACACTGTCATTGTTTTAACACATGGCCTATTTGTGTTACACTTTTTTCACGGTTAAGTTGATGTATTGTTGTTGATCTAACAAATACGGGTTCCTAGTCTGAAACTCGGCCGTGGACTGACTGTCTCGAGACCAAAAATCGGGCTTTTATATATCATCACAATAATAGGCACTGATATTATACACTGTTTGATGTTTAAGTTACAGAAATTGCAATTGAAACATACTTCATTCAGTTAACTGAATATATAGAAAAATTCCGTCTTTTTAACAGTTTCTTCTACTACAAGGGTTAAGCCGTATTATTTATTTAAATCATGAAATTAAGATATAGTTACGCAAACAATACTTTTGACAAATTTGGTAATTACTTTGGAACTAATTAAGGACTAGCTTTGCTAAATGTTTTCCAATAGAGCGAAATAAATACTTGAAGAATGCCGGTGTTTCGTCTTCCAAATGTTTATATACGTCATCTCCTTCATTGATTTCAAAAAAGCATATGATTCGATTGATAGAGAATCTCTATTATCAGTCCTTGGAGAAATGGGTTTGGATAAGAAAACAACTAATATTATAAAAGCGATACTTGCAAATACATTTTCGAAAGTTAAAGTTATGGGCGAATTATCGGAACCCTTTGAAATAAGAACGGGAGTGCGACAGAGGAATGGGCTATCACCGTTGCTGTTCAATTGTGCGCTTGAGAAAGTAGTCAGAGAATGGAACACAAATATTAAGAGTGGTATAAGACAGGGTTGCAAAAAGAAGAACCTTAAAGTAAATTGCATTACTTTTGCAGACGATATGGCCCTGTTTGCTGAAACAATGGAAGAAGCAAGGGAGCAAATCCTTGAACTAAAGAAACAAGCAGCTAAAATAGGTCTTCACATCTCCTTTGAAAAAACTAAGATATTGACAAACATCAAGCACTCATGTAAATACCGCAAAGTTCAAGAACAGAAGATTAAAATAGTAAAAGAATTCAAATATATCGGAGAACGGATTAGTTGGAATGCTGGGGAAAGCAAAGCAATGGAATCCAGAAAAAATAAACTTCAATTGGCCTTCCATCTAACAAAATATACATACAACAAAAAATCCCTTTCATGGGGGTGCAAAATTACACATTACAAGGCAGTGATTAAGCCAGAAGCACTGTCTGCAGCAGAAACACTAAACATGAATTTCAAAGGCCAAATGGAGAAATTTTAAGAAAAATCATTGGGCCAAAATTTCAAGACAATAAGATTATATACATCAAAAATGAAACTCTCTACAAGAAAATTGAAAAACTTTCAGATACACTGTGGAAAAGGAGAATAAATTTTTATGGTCATCTTCTCAGAATGAATTCCTACAGATTAACTAAACAAATCTTTGACTTTTTCCGTAACTGCAAAACGAAACCCAACAGGTTTAAAGAAACTGAGAAAGACCTAGTAGAATTAAAGATTTCAGAAAATTCACTTATTGATCGAACAGTTAAATTAATTAGTAAAGATGAAAACATAAGGTTCCAAGACAAATCTACTCAAAAGTCCAAACCCTTCATCTCGGAAGAAGAGAGGAAAAGAAGATCAGAAAGAATGAAGAAATACTGGGCCCTAAGAAAAGAACAACGCACAAAGAAATGATAGATCCAGCGTACCCCAAAGAGGGTGAAACGAAAGAAGAAGAATTTAAGTTACGAAACAATTACTGATTTCACCCTCTAAGAAAAGATATTAACTATGAATAGTCTAAATAAACTAGAAAATCAATTACATACATAAAACTAAGCACAAAATTAGATCTGGTGGTATATTCTTTAAGACTGAGGGCCGAACTTTCCCTTTTATTAAAATGCTGATTATACTCACGTATGTCAATGGTAATTAGTCAGACACGAAAAAATGAATTTTAAGGAGGCAGATGGCAAAACAACAGGGGACGTAAAAATATCCCAGCTTACTTCGTCACAGGTTCTCCTATGAAAATAAATGACACTCCAGACCATGACTCCTCATTGTTAGTCCGTATGGCGGCGACAGTCAGGTTGGAATCCCACCGCTCTCCGGGGCGTCTCCAGACACACCTTCGGCCTGGAATCTCATTGACTGAAGTATAATAATTGTTGCATGGGAGCTTAATTAAAATAAAATGCAAATACTTTTAATTTTTTGCTTCAGTAGCTGTCTGTTCGGTTACGAAGTCTCGTAACGGTTGGCCCTGACTAGTATTATTACGCAATCTGACTGCATAGAACAACAACAAAGAATGAAATGGAAATTTTCATTAACACAATTAATTAATTAAGTCCCCAGCAACTATAAAACCTACGAAACCAAAGCACAAGTGTAACTGTTCTGTGTGTGGAAGTATGACTCAACGTACGCATCTGGCACGGTTCTTCTTCAACAACACAAGAAATTTTAAATATCATTTATACTGAATTAATTAAAGAAAATAGAAATACCATAATTACTCAAGAAAACCAGAATTACACTCTAATACAAGAACACAAGCCAGATACTTTGTTGCCTGAACCTGTAACGATGCATTATTCAGGACATTGAAATAATGAGAAAGAAAAGAAAAGCAGTTTGTTACCTTAATTTATATTGATGAAAAGCACTCTAGACATTACAATCTCTCCACACCGACTCGCTACTATCACATCTCAACAAGAACTTTTCAGTATCACATCTCAGCAAGCACTGCCTACTAGCTCATCTCAACAAACACTCCTCACTACGACATCTCAGCACTGACTACCACGAGTTCTCCCAAAGCACTGCCCACACGAGTTCTCAATAATCACTGCCAGTGGAGGCGGCGGAACAATACTCTCTAGCGCGATCTCTGGCGCTGTGGCTCAGTGTAGCCACCTTTCATATGCCCTTCCTCCACAGGCTAGAATTTGACGGTATTTTTGCCAGCATTGGTGGTGAAAATACCACCAAATTCGTCAAAAAAAATACAGACAAAAATAAAAGATAATATTAATGCGTAAATATCATATAACTAGATAAAATTTTGGCTTTGCACTGACCTTTCAATAACCTAATATATAAAATACAGTAAGCAATACAAATTCCTTCATACATGTGACTTTACATAACAGTTTACACAAGTATTATGTGGTTAAACAGTTCAATCAATAGCGTCAGCAATGACGAATATGTGCAGGTAAGAGTCTCATAACTTTTCACAAACAGTAATACACAAAAAATCAGTTTATACAAATATTCACATAAACGCTTTCCATAGCCCAAGAAACAAGTAGTTGACAGTTCCAGCAGTAGCACCCAGCAATGGTCAACAGGTGCAAATACCAACAAGTAACATTATTTCAATAGAAGCAGTCCATCAGTGGCACCCAGCAATGTTGAACAGGTGCAGACACCAACAAGTAACATCTTTTCAGTAGAAACAGTCCATCAGTGGCACCCAGCAATGTTGAGCAGGTGCCGACACCAACAAGTGACATCATTTCGGTAGAAGCAGTCCATCAGTGGCACCCAGCAATGTTGAGCAGGTGCAGACATCAACAAGTAACACCGTTTCAGTATAAGCAGTTCCATCAGTGGCACCAGCAATGGTGAACAGGTGCAGATATCAACAGGTGACATCTTTTCAGTAGAAGCAGTCCATCAGTGGCACCCAGTAATGTTGAATAGGTGCAGACACCAACAAGTAACACCATTTCAGTATAAGCAGTTCCATTAGTGGCACCAGCAATGTTGAACAGGTGCAGACCGCAGTCCATAATATTCACTTTCACTAATCACACTGTTCATCAGCAGAAATTAAACATGTTCTAGTGGCACCAATCATGTAGAAAAAGTGCAAATAACAGTCCATAATATTCCCTATCACACAGTTCATCAGCAGAAATTAAACATGACTAAATGTCACACATCATGTTGAAAAGTGCAGCACCATCACTAATCAGACAGTTCAGGCATGAACAATAGTTTGAATGCACATACAATGCTTTTACACTAAACATACAAATCATAACAAACACACAAATGATATCAGATAATTGTCCTATTAACTATTACAATACACAAATACCAGTAAACCTATAATATTTATGGGTGTCAGTGCAAGCCACAACAAACAAGTAAAATAATATTTAGGAGATAGGTTGGGATCACTTCTCTGGGATTATAAAAGGAAAACACACAAAACACATTAGTGCTACTGTGTAATTGAATAGTGTTAACTGTGTAAATGCAATTCTGTCAAAATTTTATGTTCATCATGTGTATCAAGTAGTAGTGGCAGCAATGTATAACTGTCAATAATAGTTAGTCAGCGTCATAGTCATCATGTCAAGACCAATGTTTGCCAAGCCAGATCAAAATGTACGGTTGCTGAACAACTGTCAGTGAGCCAAGATATGCAAATACTTCCTCTCTTCAAAAAAAGTATATACTGCTTAGTGATTTAACAAAGTGTGTGTGTAGACAATCTTCCTTCTACTTGAGTGTTCTAGTCTGCCATCTTTATCCTCCTTGTTCCATATAGACCAACAAAAAAAATATGCTCCTCACTTACTTCACCTCTTATCCACCAAAACTCCAATAATCATCAGCATCACATAATCTCAATACTTCAATAATACCTCTTCAATACGTCGATCATCAATATCATTTACCTTACCTCTTGTCCACGAAAACTCCAATAATCATCAACTTCACATAATCTCAATACCTCAATCATACCTCTTCAATACGTCGATATATATAAACCTTATCACCAATATCATTTCACTTCCATAACAACTCTTTCCTCTAGTCAGTCTCCTCGAACAAGTACAGATAAAATTCTAGTGCAAACTTCAGTTCATCATCCCATGCAATCCGAAGACACAGTGTCAACACACAACCTCTGTGTAATCCATCTGACCCAAATCTTCTACTCATTATAAATTATAAGATACATTTTGTTTACCTTGTCCATCATTAAATAAAAGAAATGCGTACATGACCTCTAACAGACTTAGTTCGAATAACTCTCAGTAATTAATTACGATTACGGAGTGTGAATGATCATAATATTTCACAGTGTGTACACCACTTCAAGAATCATGGCAGAAGCAAACATGTGGAGTATTTCTTGTGTCAAGTGTCACTTCCTTTTTCAATTACTCACGAAAAATGCAGTGTAATAACTGTCGATGGTCTAAACCTAGTGTTGGTATGTCATGTCGTTATCTTCCTTCCTATTAGCATAAATTTATACAGCTTCCATAAAACCTCCAGCTCATGTGACTTCTATGAAGTTTCTCGTACTAATGTCGTTCGTCGAATTATAGCAGTTCATTTTCTTATCTTAAAAATATAAAGCACTGAGCGTAAGCAAAACATGCAATAGCGAGTAAATATACCAGTAGAGAACAGAATGTCAACAAGTGGATGCAGCACAATCCCTACAACGAGGTTCTGCCAAGCAAACAATCTATAATTAATACCACAGTGTAACCTAAACTCTATGTTCGTACACAGTATATCAGCATTTCTATATTCTAAATTAAAGAGTAGTTATGACAACAAAACAGAAGTGTGTAAATATGCAATCCATACGCACAGCAGCAAACATATATCTTACGTAATAAACAAGTCATTAGCATCATTCAGCATAAGCAAATAAATGTTCGTATGTAATCTTAATAAGTAAACATGAAGGCGCAAGCAGATAAATCACAAAGTATAACTTACATACATAACCACAGTCAGCACAATTAATCAATTGACAATTACAATTTAAATAAATAAGCACAGAAGGCACATAATAAAAAAATATGACATCAGTGAAAAAGCATAGCAGCCAAGCGATGCATAATATACGCAAGTAATAACACTGTTCATTAATAAAACATTGTCAAAATCAGTAAATGTACACAAGCACGTCGCTTCACAAGTAAATTCATAGAACATGAAATTTAGCACAAAGTATGAGTTACGTAATCGGGAGCAGCAAATTACGTCTAAAGTACGTACCTGAATGGAAATATGTTACCTGAAAAATAAACTCAATTAATCGTTACCTTTTTGGTTTTTTACTTCTTTTTTTTTCGAAATTACATTCTTCCTGAAATTTTCTCCATAGCAAGTCCTCTTAACGTCGGACACACACAGAATTTACCTGAAGGTCTTAAATATTTTACACAACCGTATCCTGAAAAATACTGAACGTTAATAACATAATTTATAAAGTCACCATAGCTTTATACAGAATTTATTCGGAGAATTTAGACTGTGTATTTGTTTACGGCTGTCAGTGCATTCGCACTGAGCGCTCGATCAGCTGTAGGCACGTGACGTAGGAAGTGATTGTCAACGACTGCCTTGTGCGGCGCGCAGACTTCACTGTTGCTTTGAGTATCTGCCGCCGCCGGAACACGGCGCGGTATCCTTGTACTCTCCGTGTGTTTACGTAGCTGTTTCTCACAAGTATGTCATTCCACAAAAATTTTAACGTTAGATATGTGATGTATTCCCTTAGAGCGTCGAGATTTAAGAGTTTCTACTTCAACAGTGTTATCATGGATAATTTTGCGAATTCTGTATGGACCGTTATAAAGCAGAAAAAATTTGCGACATAAGCCTTTTCCTTTGTGAGATAAACGGTGGGACTTAATTAATACCTTCTGACCAACTGACAAGATTTTTAAACGACCAGGACGTTTAGCTGATTTCTCTCTTTTTGCAGCCGCAGACGCAATATTTCGTACAGCCAGGTTGACAACTTCAGAATGCCGCAGTTTCCGTGAAGGCGGAAAAGGAACTATTTCAGAAATGCGATTTGACGGTGCTTTGTTTTTTAATATCAATAGAGGCGGTAAAGAAGTTGAGTCATTAGGAAGTTCATTCAGAATGTTTTGAAAAATATGAAGATACTGATCCCAAGTTCTGTGATTCTGATGACAATAAAGTCGGCACAATTTATTGATTTCCTTCATCCATCTCTCTGAAGCATTAGATTGAGGGTGAAAAAGTGAAATGAAAATTGGTTTAATCTTACGACGCAAAGAGTACGAAGCCAAATTTTAGAGCGAAACTGTGATCCATTATCTGATATAACCTTATCAACATGACCCACTTCTTTAAGAAAATGTTTGATGAAAGCATTAGATACTGAACGAGCTGTTGCCTTGCGTAAAGGTGTAAAACACACGTATTTTGATGTCAATTCCACTGCTACGAAAATGTACGCAAAACCATTAGTAGAACGAACCACTGGACCGAACAAATCGACTGCAGCCATGTCCTTTAATTTCGCTGGAATGATAGGAAACAACGGTGCTCTGTGAGAAACAGTTGGCGGCTTAGCCTTTTGACATAATTTGCATTTGGCAAGAACAGATCGAATACGTTTTTCCATATTACTGAAGTAGCAATTTTCTCGTACTTTATGAAAGCATTTTCTGGGACCAAAGTGCGCATAACTGAAATGTGTGTACCAAATCAATTTATTGACCCACTCATCAGGAATACAAACTAACCAAACAGAGTTGTCGACCGATTTCCGTTTAAAAAGAATGTCATTGCGAACTAAATAATGCTGTCTGATCGCTACGCTTTCCTTTCTCCTCCACTTCTCCTTAATGTCCTTCCAGATTGGATCCTTGTTTTGCTCCTTAGCGATGTCCTGGAGCGAAAACGAAATAAAGTTGTCAAACGCAACACCTTGAATGTACATCAAACAATAATGGTTTTCTTTGCAGTCCTCTTCAGCACATTGTTTCAAACCCATAGGTGCACGTGATAAAGCATCAGCAACAATATTTGAAGATCCCTGTATGTAAACAATACTAAAATCAAATTCCTGTAGGTACAACGCCCATCGTGACAATCTGCCATGAGTTAATTTTGTCGACATAAGAAATTCCAAAGCTCGATGATCAGTGTAAACCTTAGTATGTCTACCGAACAAAAATGTGCGAAATTTTGTGAAAGCCCAAACAACAGCCAAAGCTTCAAGTTCCGTAATCGAATAATTCTTTTCGGATTTAGAGAGAACACGACTTCCAAATGCAATAGGCTTCTGTACTACAACGCCGTTTTCTTCTATCTCTTGAAATAAATGTGCACCTAGGCCTTTGTATGATGAGTCCGTCGCCAAACAAAAATCTTTAGATAAATCCGGATGCGAAAGAAGTGGAGCAGCAACTAAAGCATCACGAAGTTGTTCAAATTCTGACTGAGCTTCCTCATCCCAACACCAATTAGAATTCTTTCCAGATAGTTCACATAAACGAGGTGTGGCCAAATTGTCCAATCTAACAAAGCGTCTAAGAAAATTACAGACACCAAGGAAACTACGAACATCACGTTTTGTGGAAGGAACAGCATAATTACGAATAGCGTCTAGTTTCTCTGGATCAGGAAGAATACCTTCTGTAGAAATAATGTGAGCGAGAAATTTCACCTGAGAACGACCAAATTCAGATTTTTCCAAGTTCACTGTCATGCCAACTCGTGCAAAAATCCGTAACAATGAATCCAAAATTTTGTTATGCTCACTCCAAGAATGTTTAGCAATAAGAATATTGTCAACATATGAAGTAATATTGTCACGAAGATAAACAGGTAAAATTTCATTTAAGCTACGAATGAATGCTGCTGAAGATACAGTAAGTCCAAATGGTAATTTCCGAAACTGGTAACAGTTACCAAAGGCTAAAAAGGCAGTATATTTTCTACAATCAGGGTGGAGTTCTATTTGCCAAAAACTTGCGCGCATATCAATCGTGGATAAAACTTTAATTCCATGGAAATGTTGAAGAAGTTCATCTAAATTTTGTGGACGGTCAGTTTCAGGAATAATAATATTATTTATCTGTCTGGAGTCCAGAACCAAACGAATTGACCCATCCTTTTTAAGAACGACATGTAATGGGCTGGTATAAGGGCTGACTGCTGGCTCAATAATGCCCTGATCTAACATGTATTGAAGTTCATTCTTAACCTTGTCTCTGTAAGCCAAAGGAATAGCGTACGTTTTTCCTCGAAATGGTGTGTGTTCTTTTACTTTAAATAAACATTGTAAGCCTTGTATAGTTCCTGTGTGATGACTAAACACTGTAGCATGTGAAGTCAAAATATGGTGCAGCTCTTCTCTTGCAACGTCGTCTGGCACTTCAGCTTTTTTAACCTTTTCATTAATTAATTCTTCGCTACTAATTATATCCTCCATCGCGTCTCTGTATCTATTGTCATTGTCGTGAATAAACACACTGTCGTCATAATGCTCAACGAAAACATCAGAAGTAAGAAACCTTAAACATTTTGTATCTGATTCAGATCTTGCTAAACACTCGAAAAATTTCAAACATTTCGGCATTCCGGCAACAGTCAAATTCACACTTCCTTCTTTAAAGTTCAAAATTGCCTTATGTGTGTTAAGAAACTCCATATCTAATATAATCTGTGTACTGAGTAATGGAACAATAATAAAATTAGCAGACAATTCGTATCCTTGACAAATGAAATTTAGGTTGGTCTGTTGTTTAACTTCCACACCTTTTCCAGAAATCGCTCCTCGAATTGTAGTTTTAGAAATAGGTAACACAGGACAGGCAATAGTTCTTTCACATATACGAAAAACTGATTCACTAATGACGTTCAATGGGCTCCCAGAATCTAAAACTGCAGTGAACTTATTCTTACCCACACATACTTCAATAACAGGATGTAAAAATGCGTCTACATTATTTTCCTTTTCGCCTAGCAAAATGTCTCTCATATCTTCCAGGCGTACGTAGTGTAAAGTCGTAGTGTCATTACTTTCTGAACCGTCTATATTGCTGCCAGAAGCCGAAGCTGCAAGTCATGGTCGATTGTTTGCGTCACGTCTTTGATTATTCCCGTCATTTCGCGGATCAATTTCTACTATTTCCACTTGTCTCTCTGAATTTCTGTCACGCGGAGGATGCCAATTAGGTCCTTCCTGTCTGTTAGATGCAAATTCTTGGTAGTGTCTGTTATTAAAATTTCTGTTTTCCTGTCTGTCTACATAGCTACTTCTTGTATAATTTCGACTGTCACTTCTGAAATTATTGTTGTATCTACTACCCTGGTTATTTCTGTAGTAAGAATTTCTATTACTGTATGAATAATTTCTGTCTTGATGATACCGATTACTGTTTCCGTATGATTGATCATTCCGGTACGAATTACCGTTATTATAATTGTCTGTGTAATTTCTGTTAGAACGTCTGTTATTGTCATAAGGCTGGTATCTATTGTCCTGTCTGTTACGTCTGTCATTCTCAAAATTACCCATATAACGCCCGTTCCGATCACTATCCCTTTTCTCTGAAAATCTATTATAATTACTGTTACTGAAAAAGTTACAAGAAGTCCCGTCGTCGTTGTCATACTCAAGTTCTTGTAACAAAGTCTTAAAAGTCTCAATGTCGTCTTTACATCTTCCAGCTAAAGCAATTTGTCGTATGGATTGTGGCAGCTTAGTTAAACAAATGCGAATTAATTCAGTCGAGCTATAAGGGTTGGACAGGAACTGATTCTTTCGAATCATGTCTTCAAAGTATTCTGCCGGCGTGCGGAACTCAGACTGTTTAAAATTACGCTGCATAATCAGACTATGTTTGACTCTGTCTTGTGTGTTTTCGGACCAATATGCCGATAGAAATGCATGATAAAAATCATTCAGATTATTACAATCTCTAATGAGTGCGCGCATCCGCGTCGCCGGTTCGTTTTCTAAATATCCACACATAAATTCCAGTTTGTGACTTAGTGGCCAATTTGGTGGGAGTGCATACATAAATTGATCTAACCATGCACATGGATGTATGTCATTCTTAGAGTTGCGGAAGATCTTAAATTTCCGAACAGTCAAAAAGTGTTTATAGTCAAAGTTTTCGCCTCGTGGCGACAAAGACCTACCGCGTCTGTCCCAGTCACAATGACGATTATTGTTAAATTCACGCGCCTGGCGCTCTCTTGTTGCATCCCGTAAATGAAATAAATTATTTTCTTCAAACCCCTCCGCTAACTGTGATTCCAAATTTCTTTTGCTGTCTTTTCCTACGATTTCGCCTTCAATTTGTTTGACTTGCTTTCGTAATGCCTCAACTTCCCTTTTAACGCGTTCATTAAATTTTCCCTGATTTTCAACATGCTTATTTATGTTCTGGTACTCTTCGGTTTCTGCAAATGGTATTGGAGCTGTATCATCTGAATCTCTATCCCCATTTAAACTAAGACTTGTCAATTTATCTGAAATCTCCTCAACTCTTTCCGATAAGTAACCTATTTTTTCTTTCTGTTTATTTACGTCTTCCGTAAGTGTCGCGACTCGGGTTTCAGTATCGACACATTTGGTAGTTAACTGTTCATATTGTTGTGTTAGGTTATTTAATCTGTCATTTGGTACGGATTCCTCGATTTTCTCAAATATTTCTTCCTTATCATGTGCACATTGTAAATTTAACTCTGAAAATTTTTGTACTATCACGCGATCTCTTTCTTCCTGTTCTCTATCCTGTTCCCTTTGTCTAATCTCTACCGCAATTAATCTATTATTGTGAGCATTCAAAATCGGTTGTACTTCTTCTCTAATTTCTTTCTTTAATTCATCCTTCATATTTTTGAAACATGTCCCTATTCGTGAGTCTAACCGTGTTTCCATTGTTCCCATCTCAGTTCTAATCGTTCCTATCTCTGTTTTTAATTCAGATCCTAACTGTGATCCAAGTGAGTCTAACCGTGTTTCCATTGTTCCCATCTCAGTTCTAATTGTTCCTATCTCTGTTTTAATTGTTCCTATTTGTGATCCCTGTGAGTCTAACCGTGTTTTTAATTCAGATCCTTGTGAGTCTAACCGAGATCCCAAATTTAATATTGCATTCATCAACTGCTCCCTGTTAACTGTTTCAAAATTCTTTTCGCCCCTAACATTTCCCACAAAACCAGCTTCATTCGTCATAGCTGTAAAGCTATCTGTGTTCGATACTATTCCAGAATCTTCTGTCATTAATCTCGTATTCTGAAAATTTTCTGATTGAGAAAAATTTTGAAATGGTTCCGGACTATTTTCCCGACTTATTAAATTGTTATCAACTTCATTATTCATGATACTGTTTTCCTCTGTTGGCGAGTTCGCCATGTTAACAATTTCGTCATTCTCACTATCCATCATTTTTGCCTTATTCATCGATCGCGTAATCATTTACAAAATATACAAAACTCGTCACTATACGAAAATTACACACAATGACACTATATTTCCAACAATACCATTCACACGAAATGTTTCCCTCAAACACGATTAATCGAACAATTGAAATAATTGCACTAAATTGTCAACCCATAGACAAGACAACAGAAATGAAATTTTGCAAAATATCATTAGAAGAATGTCAATTACCCAATCTACACATGCAATGTAGACTACAATTACTAAACTACAAATTACTACAACAATGCTACTGTCTACTATTTTTACAATCAGAAGAATTCCAAGGGACGATCCGAAGCAGCGGTCGCCACGTGCATGGTGGCTTAATTAAAATAGAATGCAAATAATTTTAATTTTTTGCTTCAGTAGCTGTCTGTCCGATTACGAAGTCTCGTAACGGTTGGCCCTGACTAGTATTATTACGCAATCTGACTGCATAGAACAACAACAAAGAATGAAATGGAAATTTTCATTAACACAATTAATTAATTAAGTCCCCAGCAACTATAAAACCTACGAAACCAAAGCACAAGTGTAACTGTTCTGTGTGTGGAAGTATGACTCAACGTACGCATCTGGCATGGTTCTTCTTCAACAACACAAGAAATTTTAAATATCATTTATACTGAATTAATTAAAGAAAATAGAAATACCATAATTACTCAAGAAAACCAGAATTACACTCTAATACAAGAACACAAGCCAGATACTTTGTTGCCTGAACCTGTAATGACGCATTATTCAGGACATTGAAATAATGAGAAAGAAAAGAAAAGTAGTTTGTTACCTTAATTTATATTGATGAAAAGCACTCTAGACATTACAATCTCTCCACACCGACTCGCTACCATCACATCTCAACAAGAACTTTTCAGTATCACATCTCAGCAAGCACTGCCTACTAGCTCATCTCAACAAACACTCCTCACTACGACATCTCAGCACTGACTACCACGAGTTCTCCCAAAGCACTGCCCACACGAGTTCTCAATAATCACTGCCAGTGGAGGCGGCGGAACAATACTCTCTAGCGCGATCTCTGGCGCTGTGGCTCAGTGTAGCCACCTTTCATTGTCTTCAGTGATGAGTCCCGCTTCGAACTGAGCCCCTATGTCCAGCAAAGACGTGTAGAGACACTACAGACAGTGGTAGAATAGTAACCTAAATGCCGCTCGTGCACAATTTTAGTTTTTACAAGCTGTGCCATGTGGTAAAAAAAATTTCAAAAGAATTTTGTTTTCACTGACAGTTCGCCTTCCTAGAACATAGTGTAATGGAAAGTCAGTCGCTGATATGGATCTCTGTGTCCCTCAAGAAGCGATGCAGCTGCATTTTTGTTCTGGAATTCTTTTCTGTCTTTGTAAAAGCGATGGGCTGATATTCCGGCACCACTGCATGAGAGGTGAACACCGCCCTGTCTAAAGTGTTGTAAGAGGGCACTACACTGGCTAATCTTAAAAAAAAAAATCAGAGGAAAAGAAGTCATGGTGCCAGTTTCCGAGACATTGAGACAGGGAGACAAGCTTACTGGATTGAGTGGAAAAACTGAAGAGAGATAGTGTAACACCCAATTGTATAAGAATTGTTTACATGGGTGTCAGATGGTTGGTTAACATTGTAAAACTTTCGCCAGGTGGTGAGTTAGTTATTTTGTTAACAATAGTATCACTGGCCAGCATTTTGCACAGCCTTTTCATAGGCAAGAAGATACTGCGCGATCATTGTAGACAGGAGAGAGTTGTCTTCTGTCCGTGAAGCACTTCAGCTAGTTATTCCGAATAAAACACTTCGTCTGGATACTTGAGAATGAAACTTGGTCCTCAGAGGTTGAGAATAACTCTTCGCCCGCAGATGGAGGGAAGAGACTTTGCCACAGTCGACACGTGATGTGTTGCAGAGAGTAGCAGACCACGGAAATTGCAGCTTTTCACTCTATGAGGAATTGCAGCTTAGACGAGTGGGGTATAAGAGTTACCGATCGTTTGTATGCACGTTTTTGGGGTCAAATTTGTTCCGAAAATCTTATATTTGTATTGAGTGATAGAGGGCTCAATTATGACTCGACCTGTGATGTTGTTTTTGCATATAATGGCCGGCTGGTGTGGCCGAGCGGTTCTAAGCGCTTCAGTTTGGAACCGCGCGACCGCTACAGTCGCAGGTTCGAATCCTGCCTCGGGCATGGATGTGTGTGATGTCCTTAGGTTAGTTAGGTTTAAGAAGTTCTAAGTTCTAGGGGACTGATGACATCAGATGTTAAGTTCCATAGAGCTCAGAGCCATTTGAACCATTTTGCATGTAATGGTTTTCCATTCTTCTGGCGCGATAAGGCAATCACTGTGTGCCCACCGCGAATTTGTCTGTGCATAATACACTGAAGCGCCAGAGGAACGGGTATAGGCATGCGTATTCAAATTCAGAGATATGTTAACAGGCAGAATGAGGCGCAGTGGTCGGCAACGCCTATATAAGACTACAAGTGACGGCGCAGTTTTTCGATCGGTTACTGCTGCTACAATGGCGGGTTATCAAGATTTAAGCGAGTCTGAAAGTGGTGTTGTAGTCGGCGCAAGAGCGATGGGACGCAGCATCTCCGAGGTAGCGATGAAGCGGCGATTTTCCCATACGGCAATTACATGAGTGTAGCGTAAATATCAGGAATGCGGTGAAACATCAAATCTTCGACATCGCTGCGGCCGGAAAAAGATCCTGCAAGAACGGGACCTACGACGACTGCAAAGAATCGTTCAACATGACTGAACAATTCTTCCACAAATTGCTGCAGATTTGAATTATGGGCCATCAGCAAGGTCAGCGTGCGAACGATTCAACAAAACATCGTCGATATGGGCTGTCGGAGCCAAATGCACACTCGTGTACCCTTGATAACCGCACAAGATTTGCGCCTCGCTTGGGCCCGTAAACGACGACGTGGACCTTTGACGACAGGAACCATGTTACCTGGTCGGACGAGTCTCGTTTCAAATTGTAGCGAGCGGATAGGCGTGTAAAGGTACGGAGACAACCTCATGAATCCATGCATCCTGCATATCACCAGGGGACTGTTCAGGCTGGTGTGGCTCTGTAATGGCGTGGGGCGCGTGTAGTTGGAGTGATATGGGATCCCTGATACATCTGGGTACGACTCTGACAGATACACCCACATAAGCATCCTGTCTCATCACCTGCATCCATTCATGTCCACCTTGTACATTCCGCTGGATTTGGGCAATTCCAACAGGACAATGCGACACCTTATACGTCCAGAATTGCTACAGTGTGGCTCCAGGAACACTCTTCCGAGTTTAAACACTTTCGCTGGCCACCAGACTCCCCAGGCATGAACATTATTGAGCATATCTCGGCTGCCTTGCAACGTGCTGTTCATAAGAGATCTCCACCTCCTCGTACTCTTACGGATTTATGGACAGCCCCGCACGATTCATTGTGTCAGTTCTCTCCAGCACTAGTTCAGATATTAGTCGACTTCATGCGTGCTCGTGGGGGCGCCTACACAGTATTTGGCAGGTGTACCAGTTTCTTTGGCTCTTCGCTGTACATTTTTAAGGTTCTAGTCTGTCCCATTCACCTAACCTGTCCGGTCTATGCCTGGTCATTACGTGTTAGATTAGAACTACGACGAGCGTGCAATAAATAACGCAACATTTTTTTTTTCTCGGGGACGGCCGTAGTGGCCAAGCGGTTCTAGGCGCATCAGTCCGGAACCGCGCAACTGCTACGGTCGCAGGTTCGAATCCTGCCTCGGGCATGGATGTGTGTGATGTCCTTAGGTTAGTTAGGTTTAAGTAGTTCTAAGTTCTAGGGGACTGATGACCTCAGATGTTAAGTCCCATAGTGCTCAGAACCATTTGAATCATTTTTTTTCTCGGCCAATTTCGGTTGGAGAAATGCGAAACTTGCTGTGGAACACCATGCCATATTTCCGCTTCAGTCGATATAGTTTCATGATGTTCTGATAGGTAGTGGCACTATATGTAGCTTTCAAAATGGCGCCTGTAACAGAGGCGCGTTCTAAGCAGAGTATCGCATTGAGTTCCTTTTGGTGGAAAACCAGAGCATCGCAGATATTCACAGGCGCTTGCAGAATGTCGGCGGAGACCCAGCAGTGACAAAAAGTATGGTGAGTCATTGGGCGAGGAGTCTGTCATCATCGTAACAACGTCGCGCAAATCCGTCCGTTCTCTTGCGTGCCGGCCGATCACAAGCTCCTGTTCCTCCTGCAACGTTGGAACGTGCGGACACTCTCATTCCAGGTGCTCCACGGATCACAATCAAACGCCTCACTGCACATCTGTAGGTCTCTCTGACACATTCGTCCATCAGTTGCGGGTTTGAAAATTGTGTGCCCGCTGTATTCCTCCTCCATGTAGAGCAACGAAGGACCATCTGTGCGGAATTGCTTGCGCGTTACGAGGCTGTTCGTCACTGTTTTTTGCCGAACATCGTCACAGATGATGAAACGTGGTTTCATCACTTCGAACCTGAAACAAAACGGCAATCCATGGAGTGGCGCCACACACCTCCCCTCCAAAGAAAAGTTCAGAGCCACACCTTCAGCCGGAAAGTCAGGGCGACGATCTTCTGGGCCTGTGAAGGTGTTATTCTGTTTGATGTCCTCCGTCACTGTGCAGCGATCAACTTTGAAGTGTATTGTGCTGCCCTCAGAAATTGAAGAAACGACCTCACATTTTCATCGCCACAAAAATGCAAACGATCTTCTTCTCCATGACAGGTCTGCGAATCCGAGACCAGCTCACAAAACTTAATTGAACTGTTCTTCCTCATCCACTCTACAGCCCGGATATCGCATCTTCTGACTTCCATCTGTTTGGTCCAGCGAAGGATGCATTCCACGGGAATCAGTACGTGGATGGCGGGGAGGTTACTGATGCGGCAAGGCGTTGGCTCTGACGTCGAGCAGTAGAGTGGTACTATGCGACATATGTACTGGCTCTGCCAGTGAGGTGGCGTTAGGCCGTAGCATTGGACGGAGATTATATTAAAAATTAGGGTTTTGTAGCCAAAAGCTTGGGGTATAATGTGGTGTATTGCAATGCTGAATAAAACCAACGTGATCTCAGAAAAATTTTGTTGTGTTACTTGTTAAACGTCCCTCATATTTCATGTTAGTAGTTGTCAGTTTTCCTGTTCTCTTTATTTCTCAATCTCAGACGGATCCTGTGATTAATTCTTATTCATGTACGAGTTAGCGGGGTACTTTATAATAAACTGGGCTTAATTCGGACCATTATCTCGTTTGATACACTACTCGCCATTAAAATTGCTACACCAAGAAGAAATGCAGATGATAAACGGGTATTCATTGGACAAATATATTATACTAGAACTGACATGTGATTACATTTTCACGCAATTTTGGTGCACAGATCCTGAGAAATCAGTACCCAGAACAACCACCTCTGGTCGTAATAACGGCCTTGATACGCCTGGGCATTGGGTCAAACAGAGCTTGGATGGCGTGCCCATCCAGCTTCAACACGATACAACAGTTCATCAAGAGTAGTGACTGGCGTATTGTGACGAGCCAGTTGCTCGGCCACCATTGACCAGACGTTTTCTATTGGTGAGAGATCTGTAGAATGTGCTGGCCAGGGCCTCAGTCGAACATTTTCTGTATCCAGATAGGCCCGTACAGGACCTGCAACATGTGGTCGTGCATTATCCTGCTCAAATGTCGGGTTTCGCAGGGATCGAATGAAGGGTACAGCCACGGGTCGTAACACATCTGGAATGTAACGTCCACTGTTCAAAGTGCAGTCAATGCGAACAAGAGGTGAGCGAGACGTGTGACAAATGGCACCCCATACCATCACTCCGGGCATACGCCAGTATGGCGATGACGAATACACGGCTTCCAATGTGCGTCCACCGCGATGTCACCAAACACGGATGCGACCATCATGATGCTGTAAACAGAACCTGGATTCATCCGAAAAAATGAAGTTTTCCCATTCGTGCACCCAGCTTCGTCGTTGAGTACACCATCGCAGGCGCTCCTGTCTCAGAGCTGATAGTCCATGCTGCTGCAAACGTCGTCGAACTGTTCGTGCAGATGGTTGTTGTCTTGCAAACGTCTCCATCTGTTGACTCAGGGATCGAGATGTGGCTGCACGATCCATTACAGCCATGCGGATAAGATGCCTGTCATCTCGACTGCGAGTGATACGAAGTCGTTGGGATCCAGCACGGCGTTCCGTATTACCCTCCTGAACCTATCGATTCCATATTCTGCTAACAGTCATTGGATCTCGACCAACGCGAGCAGCAATGTCGTGAAACGATAAACCGCAATAGCGATAGGCTACAATCCGACCTCAATCAAAGTCGGAAACGTGATGGTACGCATTTCTCCTCCTTACGCGAGGCATCACAACAACGTTCCACCAGGCAACGCCGGTCAACTGCTGTTTGTGTATGAGAAATCAGTTGGAAACTTTCCTCATGCCAGCACGTTGTAGGTGTCGCCACCGGCGCCAACCTTGTGTGAATGCTCAGAAAAGCTAATAATTTGCATATCATAGCATTTTATTCCTGTCGGTTAAATTTAGCGTCTGTAGCACGTCATCTTCGTGGTGTAGCAATTTTAATGGCCAGTAGTGTAGTTAGATGATGCCCATTTATTCTCTGTTGTGAAGTGCAACACCCATGTCTTGTTTGCTAGGCCCATCCTTTTCCTAATCCACTCTGCTATAATTTTTATTAGTGCATATGAGCCCGTGGGGAGCGACCTGACAGTCGGTCGGTCCAGCCGATATTGATCGTTTTGGCACCCACATGCGTTTGTCAGTAGTTCAGTTGACGCCTTACAAACTCTACAGCACAATCCAGAATGAGATTTTCACTCTGCAGCGGAGTGTGCGCTGATGTGAAACTTCCTGGCAGATTAAACTGTGTGCCGGATTGAGACTCGAACTCGGAACCTATGCCTTTCGCGGGCAAGTGCTCTACCAACTGAGCTATCCAAGCACGACTCACGCCCCGTCCTCAGAGCTTTACTTCTGTCAGTACCTCGCCTCCTACCTTCCAGACTTTACAGAAGCTCTCCTGCGAACCTTGCAGAAGTAGCACTCCTGAAAGAAAGGATACTGCGGAGACATGGCTTAGCCACAGCCTGGGGGATGTTTCCAGAATGAGATTTTCACTCTGCAGCGGAGTGTGCGCTGATGAGAAACTTCCTGGCAGATTAAAACTGTGTGCCGGACCGAGACTCGAACTCTCTACAGCACAATGTTACGTCACGGACGTCCTCATGTGTTTCTTCTGATGCGACAGTATCGTAATGCCATTTTTCCACAGGACAACGCTCGTCCATACATTGCACCTGCCTCTGTGAAGTGTCTGCGTGTGGCTGAGATACTCCCATGGCCAGCAAGATCCCCGTATCTGCATTCAATAGAACATGTATGAGACCACCTCAGACATCAGCTCTGTCCCAGTGGTAGTATCCAGTATATCAAGGGCCATTTATAGCAGAGAGACTGAAATATGCCGTTGCCAAACAGCTAGACAGGAGAGATGTCAATTATTTCCGACCTGTTTCACTTCTGATATCATTTTCCCATTTTCCACAAATTTTGAGAAGATGGGTTACTGTAGAATGGTATCTCACCTGAGCAAGAATTGTACCTTAAGCAAATTACGGTTTAGATTTTAGAAGAGTTGCTCTACTGAGAATGCCATTTACCTGTTCACTCACCAGATTTTACAAGCATCAAATAATAAAAACCAGTTAGTATTTTCTGTGAATTATCTAAGGCATTTGACTGTCTGAATCATGGTATTCCTCTAGATAAATGGAAGTTTTGTGGGACTGATTGTGTAGCCAACCAACGGATAATATTTACTCTTACCAAAAGAATGCACAAAGTTGTACTTCGTAATTCAACCAATGCAGTCCTGGGCCATTATTCTGATTGGGGAGAAATCCCCAAAGCTCGATCTTAGGTTCACTATTGTTCCTCAGACATGTAAACGATTTTCTGCCTAGTTCAAATGGTTCAAATGGCTCTGAGCACTATGGGACTTAACATCTATGGTCATTAGTCCCCTAGAACTTAGAACTACTTAAACCTAACTAACCTAAGGACAGCTCACAACACCCAGCCATCACGAGGCAGAGAAAATCCCTGACCCCGCCGGGAATCGAACCCGGGAACCCGGGCGTGGGAAGCGAGAACGCTACCGCACGACCACGAGATGCGGGCTTCTGCCTAGTATACAACAGGCAGAATTAGTTCTTTTTGCAGATGATACTAGTATTGCAGTCAGTCAAAGCGTAGTTACAGAAACACAATGTCCTTAAAAGTATCAACGACTGGTTTTCTGAGAATTGTTTAACTCGATATTTAAAAAAATAAAAATAATAATAAAAAAACAAATTCCGCACCTGTGTGGGTACTGCGTTAATGATAAGTGTATCACACGGTAAGGAAATAATAAATACCGTGGAAACTTCAAAATTCTTAGGGATCCATATGAAGAGAATTAAACTGGAAAAAGCACATTTAGGAACCCCTAAAACAACTTAGTTCAGCCAATTTGCTCTTAGAATCATTGCAAATCTTGAGGGGAGAGAAAATCACTAAACTGACACATTTGGTACATTTTAGTTCAGTAATGTCATACAGAATAACGCTCTGCGGAAACTCGTCTTTAAGAAAAGACAGACGTGTGATAAGACTAATATGTGGTGCTTGCCCACAGTCACCTTGCATACATCTGTTTAAGGAGTTGCGCATTCTGGCTACTGCTTCACAGTACATTTATTCCCTCATGAAGTTTGTTGTAAATAATCCACCGCAGTTCAAAAGGGACAGCAATGTACATAATTACAATACCAGAAGGAAAAATGACATTCATTACACGGCATTGGGGTTGTCTAGCACAAAAAGGAGTACGCAACTTGCAGCTAAATTTTTTGGAAACTTACCCAGTGATATAATATACCCAACGAACAGCAAAGTGCAGTTTCAAAACAAGCTGAAAATGTTTCTTCTTGACAATCCCTTCCATTCCATAGAAGAATTTCTCTTATTGTGATGTGTAAGACTTTCCGGGGGAGGGGGGGAGGGGAGGTAAGGTTCAAATGGCTCTGAGCACTATGGGACGCAACTGCTGAGGTCATTAGTCCCCTAGAACTTAGAACTAGGTAAACCTAACTAACCTAAGGACATCACAAACATCCATGCCCGAGGCAGGATTCGAACCTGCGACCGTAGCGGTCTTGCGGTTCCAGACTGCAGCGCCTTTAACCGCACGGCCACTTCGACCGGCGGGGAGGTAAGAATTAGTAACTCACATCAGTGTATTAAAAAAAGTTATAAATGTTCAACATGTTACGATAATTACAAATTAATTTGCGATGTGCTTGTAAAATGTCGCGTTCCACATCATTACGATTTATCGTGCAAAATGATGCATGAAACATGGAACTAACAAACTGTTGTGGACCAGCTTGCCCCAGGCCTTATGATACCATTACCAATCACACCAAGGCTTGCATCCAGACCACAGGGGGGCTTAGCGCCATAGTGACAAATGGGCAAATACTGCCATGTTCTTTGTAAATACGACTTGATATTGTGATTCCTGCACTAACCCGTCAAGTTTTCTTCCGTTTCCTCCTCCACTTCTTGTTGCTTCCCTTTTTCTAACAGGCAGCGTATATTCAGTGTTAAAATACTTCTCTTTTTCAGAAACACTCTTCTGGCTATAACCATTCTGCATGTTACATGCCCTCTACTTCGGCCATCGTCTGTTATTACGACAATCGTTTCGAAAGCAATGTCTCCTATTTTTATTCATGGAAACTACAGAAGCTACAGGCGGTATCAAAACTCATCATTCGATTAGGCACGCCTATATTTCTGAAACTAGTAGACATATACAATGAATCTTGTTTTTTGATGAATGGGAAACTCAAAAAAATTTTTTCCATACATTTTCACAGGTATTCAATATGCTCCCTTGAGATGCACGGCATATGTCAATGCGCTATTCAAATTTTTCCCACACTGGAGCAAGCATGTCTTCAATTACAGCTTCCAGAGCTGCTGTTATGTGGTGTCTCAGTTCATTCATGTTTTGGTAATGGAGGCTCATAAACAGAGACTTTTATAAAACCCCACAAGAAATAATCACACGCGGTCATGTCCGGTGACCTTGGAGGCCAGTAATATAAGCATTTGGTCCAGTGCGACCGATCCATCGTTCAGTAATCCTTTGATTTAAAAATTCCCGCACTTCCAGATGCCAGTGTGGCGGTGCCCCAATCTTTTCGTAAAGAAGTCGTTCGAATCAGTCTCCAACTATGGGAAAAGAAAGTTCTCAAGTAACTCGAGATATGTGCTTCCTTTAACAATGTCCTCGGCAAAGAGAAATGGACAATACACAAGACACATTAAATTTTGAAGAGTCCCTCTCATGTTGTACAACTTTGGTTCAAATGGCTCTGAGCACTATGGGACTCAACTTCTGAGGTCATCAGTCGCCTAGAACTTAGAACTACTTAAACCTAACCAACCTAAGGACATCACACACATCAATACCCGAGGCAGGATTCGAACCTGCGACCATAGCGGTCGCCCTGTTCCAGACTGTAGCGCCTAGAACCGCACGACCACTCCGGCCGGCCTGTACAACTTTATATGGTTGTTCCGTACCCCATATTTTCATATTATGACGGTTTACCTTTCCATTTAAATGGAATGTTGCCTCGTCACTAAACACTAAACGTGGAAGAAAACTGTCATCCTCCAGCTTACCAAGAACGAAATTACAGAACTCCACAGGTTGCTGTCTGTCACCTTCACGAAGGGCTTGCAGTAGCTGAATTTTGTATGGTTTCACGTGTAAACGTCGACAGAACACACCCCAGACGGATATCGGGGGCATGTTGAGCTGTCGAGCTGCACGGCGAACGGATTTCTGCGGACTGCTTGTGAAACTATGGCGGATGCGTTCGACGTCAGTGCCAGACACTCGGGAAAGACACAAACAACCTGTTTCTCGGAATTGTTCATGCTCCCGTCTAATGCTCGATGCTGTAGGAGGATCCACACCATACCTAGTACGAAAGTCACGCTGAATAGTCATTAGTGACCCACACTGCGCAAAACATAGAACACAAAACGCTTTTGTTTGTCCCGACACCATTTTTAATAGACCTGAAGTGGGCACAACTGCTGCTACCTAGTGGGAACCACGTAAAACACGGGAGCTTGCTCTTTCCAACAGTATGTT
This sequence comes from Schistocerca nitens, assembly GCF_023898315.1. Classification (NCBI taxonomy): domain Eukaryota; kingdom Metazoa; phylum Arthropoda; class Insecta; order Orthoptera; family Acrididae; genus Schistocerca; species Schistocerca nitens. The sequence goes on from NC_064617.1 coordinate 871,967,793, forward strand.
CTTCACACACGTATCTCAAATAACGTAATCGTTATGATTATTTTAAATCGGATGATTCTTTTTTATATACCCTGTATATAAATCATAACAGTATAGATAAATAGAGCAATATTTCAGCTACAGACTCTCATTTTTCCACATAGCCAGCACCTTTCGTTATGCACTTTTACCAACGATGAACCAGAGCCTGCATGCTGCGCTTGTAAAAGTCGGAACCAGCTATGGCTAACCACTTTCTTACAGCTTTGATAACAGCGTCTGAGTATTGAAAATGTTCGCTGCGTAGTCCATCTTTCAGAGACCCAAAGAGATGGAAATCTGAAGGCACTAAATCTGGACTGTACGGTGGATGTGGTAAGACAGTCCAGCCCAATTCTGCAACCAATTGCGTGGTCGCTGAACTGGTGTAGGGCCTGGCGTTATCGTGTTGCAGGTGAAAGTTGGTCTTCTTCTCTGGCCTTACCCTGGAAATTCGGTCTTTCAGCTTAGTCAATGTCGTCTTGTAGCGTGCTGAATTGACAGTTTCCCCAGGCTCCAGGACATCCAAAGGAACCACACGCTGGCTATCCCAGAAGATTGTGCCCATCAATTTGCCTGCAGACGGCTGTGCTTGAATTTCTTCTTTGGCGGAGAATTCACCTGTCACAATTCCGTGGACTGTCTTTTGGATTCCGGCTCGTGGTGGTGACACCACGTCTCATCTCTGATGACGATGCTGTTCAGAAAATTGTCACCTTCAGGTTCATATTGGTCCAGCAGGTGCTGACAAATTTCCATTCGATGAGTTTTTTGTTCTTCTGTAAGCATCTGCGGGACCCATCTCGCACAGACCTTGCGATAACCGGGATGTTCCGACATTATTTCCACTGCATTACAGCCGACATTCGGCTTAGCACACAATTCTCTGGTCGCTATCAGCCGATCAGCACGAATGCGCTGATCAAGACTCTCTTCATTGCGAGGGATGACAGCTGTGCAGGGTCGACCGGACTGTGACTTGCCATGCGCACTCTCTTCACCACCTCGAAAATTCCGTACCCATCGCCTGACTTTGCTCACGTCTATTGTCTCCATACATCTTTACAAGCGTAATGGATTTCAACCGGCGCAGTTTTTTAGCAGTGTTTTATGCGCACGTCCATATAAGACTCCATTTTGGAACAGTTCTCTGCTGGCGCCAACTAATGCAGAACAACAAAACCACCAGCAAATGAAAGAGGAAGGTTTAAGCATTAACACTACACCAGTAACATCTGGCTCGGACATCCAAAATGTCCACACAAAAAGAATAGGAGGCATTACTTTCGGAACGACCATCCAAACAAAATTCATCTACTACTTTCACTGTCTCATATACTAACCTAAGTCCCTCACCATCAGCTCATTAAATTCGACTACATGGTATTGACCTTGTTTTATTTTGTTGACGTTCATCTTACAACCTGTCTCAAGACATACCTACTTCCTCCAACTGCTCTTCAGAGTCCTTTTACCGTCTCTGACAAAATTGCTTTGTTATTAGCAAATCACTAAGTTTTAATTTCATCTCCTTGAACATTAAATCCCCGTGATTTTACGTACACGAAAATTGAACAACGATGAAAATTATGGCTACGAAGATGAAGGCTCTCTTTCTTCGGTGTTGAAATGTGACCACACCTCTTGAAACACGGTGAAGAAACCTGTGGCTCCACAAGGAAGCAGGAAGACGCAGCATCGTAAGCAGCCTGGCGGAGACACATCCTTCCTACCAGCAGCAGAAGCTTCACTCTCTGAGTCAGTTCCTTGCAGCGACTTCCGCACGAACAAAGACGGAAAAAATCACAAAAAACTGGCAATAACTTGAGAGAAAAGTAACGCAACTGACACGAAGGTTGAGCAGATTGCCTTTTTTGTACTTTTCAGAAGCATCAATGCACAGAAACACGAAGAAGAAAAAAAGAATATAATGAAACTAATTGTTGGCTGTAAAGGCCCCCGTAAACGATCAAACGTGTTTGACAAAATCGCTCATATCCAACCACGGATTTGCCAAGCAAGCTTGTACACGTTCAAACAACGTTTGTCAATTTTACCGCACTTTGAAACAGACGCAATTCGTGTTCGCGTGTATTTTGAGCGTAGTGAGTACGGCCACAAATGCAGACAAAGCAGTCCTGTCATTGACTTTGGCTCTGTGTAAAGAAGAAGAAGATTCTGGCCCACGGAATGGCTTAAAGTAAGAGTTTACCCATGAAAATATGCTAAAGGAAATATTACTTTCGGAATCCGATTATTACATCGACTTTCTTCGAAACGACAATGAAAATTTTTAAATCTTATTAAGTCCTACCTAAAAGAGCAAAGTTGCCTGTCAAGTTTGCTCTTGTCTAGCCACAGATGTGTCAAACAAGCTCGTACGCGTACTAAGGAGGTCGTCAATTTAACCTCGCTTTTGAAGCAGACACTTTCCCTGTTTGCCCTATTTTGGCAATAGTGGGAATGGCTTCAAACGCAGATAAAACATTTCTAACATTTCCTCTGGCTCTGTGTTTAAAGAAGAAGAAGGAAAAAAAGACACTGGTCCAGGGTACAGTTTAAAATGAGAAATATGCAACAAGAAACCTGTTAATTAAAATGTTTCACTCAGAAACTAATGGTTACACCAACTTTCTGCGGAGGACAGTGAAACGTTTAATAAGTTACTTAGTGTTACTTCACCCTCACATGGTCATCGGGGACTAATGACCTCAGCAGTTGAGTCCCATAGTGCTCAGAGCCAGCCACTTGGTCATCTAAAGCCAGGTCATTAAAATACCGCAACGTGAGAACATATATTCCACATCGACCGTGGAAGAACCAAAGAACTTCGATTTCTTTTATTTCATTCCATTCCGCTTGTATGTCGCTGTTTGCGTAAAATATTGATTTTATTCATAACCTCTCCATGCGTAATACATGGCTGAGAAAGATGTCGTACATCTACTTTTTTGGTAATTGTCAGTGCTATTTTGTTTTTATACTTGACCGTAGATTTCATAGTAGCATGGAGAGCTGCATCAAACCAGTCTCAGGACTGAAGACCACAACAACAACTTTTTGCCAAAACACAGTTTAAGAGTTGTTGTTGGGTGTTCAACCCCAGTTGGCGTTCACTTGTTCTCAAATGAGATTGGCGCCAAAGATACACACACACACACACACACACACACACATATATGCACAGAAAGAGAGAGAGAGAAGGAGACCGTAAACAAAACTCAAAAGTTGGCAGCAAACTCACCTGAGAATAAGCGAACGCCAACTCGGACTGGACACACAAAAATAACACCGCTTACACTGTGTTTTCGCGAAAGTGAAATGTTATTTGAAAACAGAGCTCTAAAAATGTGTTTAGTACTTGTGTGTGGTTCTGAATATCTCATGGTTCAAAAGGTTCAAATGGCTCTGAGCACTATGGGACTTAACATCTGTGGTCATCAGTCCCCTAGAACTTAGAACTACTTAAACCTAACTAACCCAAGGACATCACACACATCCATGCCCGAGGCAGGATTCGAACCTGCGACCGTAGCAGTCGCGCGGTTCCGGACTGAGCGCCTAGAACCGCTAGACCACCGCGGCCGGCAATATCTCATGGGAACGCAGATGAAAAAGGATTTGCCAAAGCTATACGTAAGTTGCAGCAGATCTAGACACGAAATATCTTCAACATTCAGTTACGTTTAGATGCAAGCTGATATGTTAACTCGCCATCCAAATTCGCATTAACATCTTCTGGTTGCACGTGACAAGCTTCCAGTAACAGGTATTGCACAATGGGTCCTTCATAAACCTATAATGTAATATTAAGATCATGACAACAACAACAAAAAATTGTAGATTAATTATCACTTATAACACGTGCACATTTTACAGATTTGAATAAAGAAAACCCACTGATGGTGGCGCAAAGGTGCTGAAACAAGTTTGGATCTATATGGTAAACTAGTGTTTTATACAACAGACAGACGTTATATCCAGTAATTTTATCTGCAGGCACAGCTAGTAAAAGAGTATAAAACCCAAATGATGAGTATAATGAAACAAGTAACTTATAGTCAACAATTCTGGATTTAAATACAGTGCATGAAAGCTTCCACAATGGGAGGCGAAAAGCTAGCAACCTCTAGGGCATTTGGAGCCGCTTGAAGTAGATCTTCCTCAGTCTAGTATATGGGAAAAGCTGGCAGCGCAGCGAGGGAATTAAGAGGGAGTTGAATCAGTCTTGGATCCAACAGTCGCACGCCTATTGGCGTCTGTCTCGAGTTCTTTGGCCAACGTTGGTCTGATGATTTTACTAACATTTCACCAGAACGAGTGGCTGGCATTTTCAAAGCTTCACCCTCCAAGTTCACCACCGGGAGAAGCTTCGACAATGCCAGCCACTCGTGCTGGCGAGACGTCAGTAAAATCATCAGACGAACGTCGGCCGAAGAACCCGAGGCAGAAGCCAATAGGTAGTTTGTCAACAAGTGGCCACGAAAGCCTTAACAATTTTGCAGTCACACAGGATGTTGGTGTGACAAGTCGCGCATGCTCAAAAGTGAACGTATGAATGTGTGTTGGGTCTTTCCCACATGTGTCTGTCGAATTTTTATTTGCAGGGAGAAGGATCACACGAGCTCCAACTCGAGTTTGTTAGATCGTTGTTTACTCCTACTACTCACGGCTAAAAGAAAGTGACAGGTGTTCATTCACCATTCAATCACTGCTGGATTTCACTGTTTCGCAAAATTTTACGGTTCACAATAAACATTTCCATAAATAATAAAATCAATGTTCAATAGTCCATGCCTATTACTGGCACTGATTCAATAACAAGCCCATTGGCGGATGATTGTCCGAAACGCTGCACGCTGCAAAGTTGCAGTCGAAATTGTCAATATTTAAAGCCACTTTCCTCAGTTGCTACTTCAATTACAATTTATGACATGGATAAGAAAAAGTTCTGTTTTTTGCCAACTGAATCTTTTATTTTTGTGTAGCACATATGTCTTTCCTGTTCGTGCTAGACGTCGTCACTGGTCTGTAACACAAAGAAAAATATTTAATTTTACATCTTTTCATAGGAGTTCTGTAGTGATTCTTGGCAGTTCATACAAAATATTAATTTACTGCCATGCAGTACTTATGCAGAATGCTGACTATACATGTCACAAAGGCCTTTGCTAATCCTTAACAAATTACAGTTCACTGGATCGTGCGTGATGTCATTATTCCGAAACGCTATGTGCTAATTACTTGCTATTACTGACAATGCTAGATAAAAACTAACGTTCAGCTTTGTATGTTTAGTCTTAAGTTAGAGTGTACTCACAGAAATACTTCAAAATTGTTCAAGTAGACATTTCATAGAGCTTATAATTACGTAAGTTTAATTAACAACTTACTGTAATTGACACACATTTATTTCTTTATCTAAGTATTTCATATACGATTTTAAATAGTAATTAATTGGGCCCTGCTTTTTTAAAGCTGGATTTAAGCAGTACCTGTTGACACGTTTTTATGTAACCACTGAAATAGTTGAGTAAAAAATACTTCCAAGTTATTGCATATTACATAAAATCAAACACATTTCTATAAACACGAAACAATTTAAATAAGTAGGAGTAAATATTTCAATAAAAGTTTATTAGTGGACTCGAAACTTTTATACACGTTGCTTTGGAATTTTGAATATCAAGTCTTCTATAAAATAAAAGTTACCTATACCACAGAAACCAGTGAAACATACATTAACGGCTCAATAAAAAGTATTTGGAAAGCATAGCCTTTGAATTAATTTCGATAGCAACTAAGTAGCTGTTGTCTGGAATTGCGCAAAAGGATAAATGTAGTATTTATTTACTGGTAAATAATAGATTTCAGCTATCAGTCGTAATTTTGAAATTTTATTGACAGATCTAGATTGCAGCTAGAAACTAGCCATTCTCAATGCTCTATCAGTTTTTGATCAATGTATGTAACGCCTGTTGCTCGGGCTTCATTCACAGTTCATTGAATACTGTATTCAATGAACTGTGAATACATTGATCAAAAAATGATAGTGCATTGAGAATGACTAGTTTCTAGCTGCAATCTAGATCTGCCAATAAAATTTCAAGGGGACGACTGATAGCTGAAATCTATTATTTACAAGACAATAACAAAAAAAAAAAAAATGGCTCTGAGCACTACGGGACTTAACTGCTGAGGTCATCAGTCCCCTAGAACTTAGAACTACTTAAAGCTAACTAACCTAAGGACATCACACACATCCATGCCCGAGGCAGGATTCGAACCTGCGACCGTAGCGGTCGCGCGGTTCCAGACAGTAGCTCCTAGAACCGCTCGGCCACTTCGGTCGGCTCAAGACAATAACAGTCGCTGCGTGCAACAGCCTCTGAATGGAGGGTAACCTGATATTTATTTACTGTTGCAGTAATACCAGAACAAGAGCGGTTGCTCCACTTTGTTACGTTTCAGTGTGCCAACATGCAATAGTGCCTCGATCGACAGCACACGTGGCGTTAGGTTGGCTGTACTGAATGCACCTACAGTGTTCATACAAATCCTGCTTGTGATTTCTTCGTGTGCGATTTCGCCACGTCTTTCCATCTGCAGCGAACGTCATTCCCTTAAAGGGCCGCACTGGTGGCTTTGGAACATTGTAGGTGCTGCAGACTGATACCAAGCAGTCACGTGATGCTCCACGAAATGCGGAAAGCAAGGCAGAGAAGTCCCGTGTATGCGCCAGTCAGTCGTATGGAACCGGTGTTATAAGATCGGTCGACGTGGGGATGTCACCGAATAGCAGAAAGGAGTTACCGTATCACTACATGCCCGTGAGTACACAGTCAATGAAGTTGCCGGATTTGTTTGTATACAACATGCACTGCCCGACGTGTCTACAAGGAATCCTGTAGAGCTCGCACAGGGCAACTTGGCTCCTGCGCAGAAACGCATTCTCGTTCTGGAAATTTGTGATAAGGCCTTATGGGACCAAAGAGCTGAGGTCATCGGTGGTCTCTAAGCTTACCCAGTACTTAATCTAACTTGCACGACACACACACCCATGCCCGAGGGAGGACTCGAACCTCCGACGGGGGGAGCCGCGCGGACCGTGACAAGGCGCCCTAGACCACACGGCTACCCCGCGCGGCATTTTCGTCCTCAGAGCTGGGATCTTTACTCAGTTGTCTGTCACGCACTGAGGCGCGTGCTTCACCTCTTCTGAACGAAACACACTCTTCCCGCTTCGTGGGTACACTGCAGGAACGGAGGAGGCATGTGCACTCTGGGTGCACTACAAACTTTCTCAAATGATTTTAAAGAAGGTATTCTGTAATAAAAAAAGGATTCTATCACATCGCATAGTGTCATTTGTCAGTTTCATGATGAACCACGTGTCATTTCGCTAATGGTCATAGTTATTGTGATATCTCTATGTTAAATAAGGTATTGCGCGAAATTCGAACAGTTTGCAATGAAAACTGGAGTTCGCAGTGATTTTGCATTTGATGGATGTAAGGCATACACGGCTGCATACGAACTGTACAAAATATATTGAATTATTCTTTAAACTTGAGACGAGATCTATTTGTTTCGTCAGTCTCAAGAGGATAGATTGTATGTAGTGCAGTCACATCTGAAAGTGTGAACAAACAACTGATTGAAAGTGAAATATTCGTGACATCACTCGCATCCCATTAGCGGTTCGAGATATCAATAGCAGTTTTCGGCATTTAGTCGAATGCAAAGTAGGGCGTATTTTGTCTTATAGTAAACTTGCGAAACTTTGTGATCCACTGAAATATACGAGTAACTACTTCAATGAAATAACTTAATTATTTCAAGCGCCATCGATATCTGCTGAAATGAGAATTAGTATTGGTATGCAATATCATAAGCGCTTATGTAGTCTTTCTCCTTACCTGTTCAATCTATACATCGAAGAAGCAATGACAGAATTAAACAAGAGTAGAATTAAAACTGAAGGTGAAAGGATATGAGTGATAAGATTCGCTGATGACAGTGAAAATGAAGAAGAATTACAGGATCTGTTGAATGAACAGTCTAATGAGTACAGAATATGGGTTGAGAATTAATTGACGAAAGACTAGAGTATTGAAAAGTAGCAAGAATGACAGCAAGAAACTTGACATCAGGATTGGTGATAACGAAGTAGAAGAAGTTAAAGAATTCTGCTACCTAGACAGCAAAATAACCCATGATGTTAAGCGATGTCTCAGTTCATTCACTGTTGTTGGTAACGTAGGCACATAAATAGTCTTTTATAACCCCCCCCACACACACACACACACAAGAAATAATCACATACAGTCAGGTCCGATGAACTTGGAGGCCAGTAATGTAGGGCTGTCATTTGGTCAATTGTGATGGATCCATTGTTCAGTTATCCTTTGATTTAAAAATTCCCACGCTTCCAGATGCCAGTGTAGCGGTGCCCCATCCTGTTGATAAATGAAGTCGTTCGAATCAAACTCTGGGAAAAGAAAGTTCTCAAGCATTCGCCATATCTGCTTCCTGTAACAGTTTTCTCGACAGAGAAAAATGGACCATACATCTTTTCCCGTGGAACTGCATAAAGCACATTAAATTTTGGAGATTCCCTCTCATGTTCAAGTTCATGTGGTTGTTGCGCACCCCATAATCTCACATTATGACGGTTCACCTTTCCATTTAAATGGATTGTTGTTGCCTCGTCACTAAGCAGTAAGCGTGGAAGAAAACTGTCACCCTTCATCTTGCCAAGAACGAAATTACAAGGGTCTCCACAAGTTGTTTGTCACTTTCACGAAGAGTTTGCAGTAGCTGAATTTTGTACGGTTTCATGTGTAAACGTCGACGCAACACACGCCAGACGGATATCGGGGGCGTGAAGGGCTGTCGTGCTGCACGGCGAACGGATTTCTGCGGTTTCCTTGTGAAACTATGGCGGATGCTTTCGACGTCTGTGTCACGACACTCAGGGACTGCCCGGCGATTTGCCTTTACACAAACAACCTATTTCTCGGAATTGTTCGTGCCATCGTCTAACGCTCTGCGCTGTTGGAGGATCCACACCATACCTAGTACGAAAGTCACGCTGAAGAGTTATTATTGACCTGCACCGCGCAAAACGCTTTCTGTCCCCGACACCATTTTTACTAGAACTGAAGTGCGCACACGCTGCTGCCACCTAGTGGGATCCGTGTGAAACTTGAGAGTTTGCTCTTTCTAACGATACGTTGTTCATGTACAGTACATATGTAAAATAACATAACGGTTATGATTTTTCTTTAATCGGATGATTTTTTTTATACACCTTGTACTGCAAACCGCCACTATTGCGGTTACTGGGCTCCTGAAAATCCTCACGTTCACGTGGACAGACATTTTAATTTACTGGGTGTTAATGTGCGGTGTAGTCTTTCATCGTGCAGTCGATTGCACTGCTTTCCTTTGAAGGTACCACAAATGGTGAGGTGTATCTTCATACGCTGCAAGTAGCGACTTTACCTACCATTCGAGAGTTATTTGGAAATGGAAGATTTTACCTACAACAAGAAAGCGCTCCGCCTCACTATCACAGCGATGTCAGAGGTTACTCGGATGAAAATCTACCAGGACGATGGATGGATCGAAGAGGAGCTGTTGAGTACCCACCGCCGTCTCCAGACCTCACACCTCTTGACTTCTACCTACGAGGGACTGTGGAAAATGAAGTTTATCAACAGAAGCCAGCCACAGTGAACGAGCAACGAGAAACCATCGAGGCGTCCTGTGAGGTCATCACACGGACAACACTGACAGCCATAGTTCGATCAACAGTTCAGCAGCATCGACGTTGTTTCGCTGCTAATGGGGGCCATTTTGAACACGCAAAATAAGAATTGCAACGGTATGACATTTTGTTCCATTAATATTGACTGTCAAAGAGTGCCTACATTTTTCTGGACCCCTCTGTATTTAAAAACCAAAAATTTTAGCATTGCTGCTGTCGCTATATGATATTTTTACCAGATTATTAATAAAAAATACAAAAGCACCTGTTGTAACGGAGGCCAAATAAATACCGAAAAATAACTGCTATTCAGAACTAAGATACTGGTATTGCTTTTTTCAGATCGGTTTTTCCCATCGCAATGTTCCGTCGGCATGACTACCATTGCCCAGATCACTGTATAGTACAAGCTCAACAATCCGCCATTTTGAATCCCACGTTGAAGGCGCTCGTTTAAACTCTATGGAACACTTACACTTTTCAATATGGTCATAAGGCCATCAAATGTACATTCCTTGCGCTGGTAATATTACAGCGTTGTAAATGTATTGGGTTACATTTGACGTTAAGAGGCAAGCAAATTAAAGTAGGTGATTTCGACGAGTATTTCGAGATATGATACGTTCACTTACGTTCCATGTAAGTCATACGTTGCTGTTCTAAAAATTTACCAAATACAGTTAAAATGCTTTACTAGTAGCGTATTTTCTGGTTTATACACGGTACATCTACTTAAGTTTATGGTAAGTAGGAGTTGCATTCGTATCCAATTACGGAACAGTGTTAAAGTGGAACACCATAGGCAAAGAAATTTAACGTCGGCACAACAGAGAATTGCATGAGTACTCAAAGTATATTACTGAGCCCAATTTTACTGGCTATTTCAAAAGCTGTAAAAGAAACCTGTCAGAAGTTATTTAAAAAGTAAACGAAATCTGCAGAAAGATTAAAATAAACACATTTCTTACTTATATCATTTCATTACCACTGCTCTGTGAGCACGTCTATTTCTAAAACAAAGAAAAACAGATTTTTTTCTTACTTACGTTATACAAGTATTCACTCGATTTCAGTGTCCAGTCTTTGCGCCTTGAATTTGCAAGCAACCTTTACTCCGATCTATATCTGAAGGAAACCGATAAAACTTATAGCGACAATGTTTGCTATTATTTGAGCAGTTAGGAACTGAACACCCAACCATTTGACGCTGAGGAACAATAAAATTAAGCAAAATTAGCTGATTCACTTTCGTACGTCACGAGACGCATACAACACTGTCTTCGGATTGGGATTCAAAATGGCGGCTTGGTAAATCCAGTACATTACCACTGCCCCTCCCCTACGGCGAGTGCCGTCTGCGCAGTATATATCACGGCGTCAGAAGAGCGGTCGTAAAAAGGTCCTAACAACCGGGGACCGGAAAAGAGTTATCACGCCTTGTCAGTGACAGTCGCTTTCAAACCCTCGTGGGACCGCTGCTGTCGCTGAATGCCAATTGCGCCTCAGCCAGCTGCCGCGCGAACTTTGCGAAGAGAACTGCATCCATTGACCAAGGCCGCTGCTCACTGTGACACGTAACCACGCATGTCTTTGTGGGCCAAACAACAAAGAAACTGCACAGTAGCTAACTAGAGACGTGTAATCCTACGAGTCACGATTTTCCCTCTTTTCAAACGATGTAAGCTGTCGAGAGCTCCAAAGGCTCGACGAAGCATTTAAAACGCGCCGGCCGGAGTGGCCGTGCGGTTCTAGGCGCTACAGTCTGGAGCCGAGCGACCACTACGGTCGCAGGTTCGAATCCTGCCTCGGGCATGGATGTGTGTGATTTCCTTAGGTTAGTTAGGTTTAATTAGTTCTAGGCGACTGATGACCTCAGAAGTTAAGTCGCATAGTGCTCAGAACCATTTGAACCATTTAAAACGCTGTTTGCGGAGGGCTGACTTAGCCCGGAAGTGGCTCTGTCATTTTTAAGGGTGTTTTTCATACAGTGACTTGAGTTTACACTTTCAGCTTACCGTGAACACGCACCAGGATAGCTACGTCCAACATTCTCGGCAGTCAAGTGTTGCCCTTTGTTCCAGATCTTCACGGTGATTATGCTGGACACAATCCCGTCCTCCGACGTGTCAATAGCCGCGTTCACAGGGCGGCAAGCATCAATACTGTAGAGGGTGTTTCACACGGTGTTGTTAGCGTGATGTCTGCTGGGAGCGACTGAAGTTTTATCCAGTGTGTTTGCTCAGAAGAGACACTGCCATATCCTCAGTTGCACTAAATAGCTGCTGCTTGTCTACTATTGACAGCCTAATATTTACTTAATCATAATGATATTTTTCAAAGGCAATATCTTTATAGTCACACTCTTTACAGTACTCTACAACTTGTGATGGGATATTTAGTGATCTAAGTTTTACACAATGAAAATAATGGCACTTGAGTCCGGCATTTGCGTATTAAATAAAAGGAACCACAATACCCTGAATTGCCCTTGAGTGCGGCATATGCATCTGAACTGCTATATAAATACAACGTTATTACCAGAAATGTCGAAACTTTCTTGACCGATTTACTTCATATTTTCACTTGATGCTCCAATAAACATTCGAACGGACATAGCTTGCATCTTTGAATTGTTGTCAGAAAAAGTCTCGAAGAATGCTTGACTAGTTCACTTCAGTTTTTTACACGATACTTTAAATATTCAGACGTACATGGCTGTATATTTTTTAAGCAACAATGTACAGGTTTTTAGTTAAACGTGACTGGGAGAAAGAAAACTCTGTGATGTGATGACGATATGTAGTTACTTTTTTTTTGTCACAGTCAGTTTTAACTACTATATCACGGCATTTAAACTGTTAGAAAAATGGTTTCTCCCAACGCATTACCTCTCTTTATACAGGGTGTTACAAAAAGGTACGGCCAAACTTTCAGGAAACATTCCTCACACACAAAGAAAGAAAATATGTTATGTGGACATGTGTCCGGAAACGCTTACTTTCCATGTTAGAGCTCATTTTAGTACTTCTCTTTAAATCACATTAATCATGGAATGGAAACACGCAGCAACAGAACGTACCAGCGTGACTTCAAACACTTTGTTACAGGAAATGTTCAAAATGTCCTCCGTTAGCGAGGATACATGCATCCACCCTCCGTCGCATGGAATCCCTGATACGCTGATGCAGCCCTGGAGAATGGCGTATTGTATTACAGCCGTCCACAATACGAGCACGAAGAGTCTCTTCATTTGGTACCGGGGTTGCGTAGACAAGAGCTTTCAAATGCCCCCATAAATGAAAGTCAAGAGGGTTGAGGTCAGGAGAGCGTGGAGGCCATGGAATTGGTCCGCCTCTACCAATCCATCGGTCATCAAATCTGTTGTTGAGAAGCGTACGAACACTTCGATTGAAATGTGCAGGAGCGCCATCCTGCATGTACCACATGTTGTGTCGTACTTGTAAAGGCACATGTTCTAGCAGCACAGGTAGAGTATCCCGTATGAAACCATGATAACGTGCTCCATTGAGCGTAGGTGGAAGAACATGGGGCCCAACAAGACATCACCAACAATGGCTGCTTGATGCTAGTACTGTAGAGCAAGGAGTCGCATGTCAACACGAGCACCGAAGTCAACATTACCTTCCTTCAATTGGGCCAACTGGCGGTGAATCGAGGAAGTACAGCACATACTGACGAAACTAAAATGAGCTCTAACATGGAAATTAAGCGTTTCCGGACACATGTCCGCATAACATCTTTTCTTTATTTGTGAGGAATGTTTCCTGAAAGTTTGGCCGTACCTTTTTGTAACACCCTGTATACGTGTAGGTAGTGGGGAGCGGTGTGGCGTGTCATAGAGTATTGTGTTGCATAGTTTTCTACAGAACTACAACAAAACCACTTACTTATTATTAACAAGATGTTTTATTTAATCACTGCTTTTCCCGGCTAGTGATCGTTATTTTGCTAAAGAAATCTCCACTTGGGAACGTGTAGCAATGTTGTCTGTCAAGCAGTGTAAATGGCACTAAGTTTATGCGCAATACTACCAGCAAACAAGCTAAATGCATGATTAGTAATCTCAACTACACAAGAGCAATGTTTTTAGAAATATTCAGTGCTGTTGCACAATGATCTCATTACTAGTCGCAGATCGTCTGTCGAATTTCCCGCTACTGTTATTCGAGGTGGCAACACTTCTTTAAGCAAAATAAACAGTTTGGTCACATAATACCACACAACACTAATGTATTGTTTCCTGTCAAAATATTTCATAAAAGTTGTTACGAAGTAACCAGGCTTCATACATCAGCAGAGAACAATATTTATCGCGTAAGATGCTGTTTGCATAGACATAAATTCACTATATTTAAAGATTATTCACAATCTAAGTGCAGCTGATAAGAAAGGACGGGGCGTGAGTCGTGCTTGGGTAGCTCAGTTAGTAGAGCACTTGCATGCGAAAGGCAAAGGTCCAGAGTTCGAGGTTCGGTCCGGCACATAGTTTTAATCTACCAGGAAGTTTCATATCAGCGCACGTTTCGCTGCAGAGTGAAAATCTCATTCTAAGTGGAATTTATTACCTCTGTGTGGGTTCAGCGAGGCTGGCGCGCATTTCGAATCGTGGCGGGCATTTGAATCCGGGCAACACGGGCCCTAGTATTACTAGGCCCGTGTTGCAGAAAAATTAACATCCGGTTGCGCAATGGCGCAGATAAGGCGCGCTGGCACCGACTTGGCGCGCCGAGGCCGGAAGTTGCGGTTGCGATAAGCGCTACTGGGGTCCAGCTGCGCCGCAGCACGGAGCGTCATTCGCTCTGCGAACGTCGAGGAGTGCGGACGCATAGCTCTGGGTGTCTCGCTGGGCGTTGGCTTGCTACGTTCACTTGTGTTAACGTGCCACAGCAATGCCTAGGCGACGTGCATGGCGTCGTCGCTGGCGGCGCAGCGTTCCTGTGTATCGCAGTTTGAAGGCTATTGATACTGATTTGGCTGGACAGTTTAATAAACAACAATTAATTGGAGGTCCAAATGTGTTTCGTGGACTCCATTTGAACTTTAAATGCCTGTATAAAAATTCAATTTAAAACAGCCACTGCAATATTTGACAAAGATGGCGGCTAACATAAGATAGTCACTTATCGATTCCCATTCAGGCACTATTTTACTAATAACAAATAATATGTATTAAATCTTTTTTTACCTTTACTATATGTATTAACATTTAAAAGTATTTCTCAGTGTTAATCGCTTATTATTCAGCATTTACCAATAAACCGCGCTAGAGATCAATAGCGCTAATGGCTGCGCTCCATTGTAGCTGATCAAAAACTTAACATTAATATAGGATGAGAATCACACTGAAATAAAAGTCCAAACAAAGTGGATTCATTTCAGTGACTCAGAAACTCTATTTTTCAAATATTACTTAACAACATAACACAGTTTGTTACAGACCCCTGTGCTACGACACATCAATCACATCCGATCAGTACAACATTTCGAACAAGAAGAAGGATTGTTCTAGAAGAACCATAGATAACAAAAGACTGAGATTTTCATGGGTATTGTCTGAGAGATAGTTTCTTACAGGATATGAAATTGACTGAGATTTTCATGGGTATTGTCTGAGAGATAGTTTCTTACAGGATATGAAATTATGTCATTGACAATAATTATTTTTTATTTTAGTATCGATGAAGTCCTTTTTATTAATATGAGGAGAATGTTCATTCGCAATCCACACTCGACGCTGTCGCGAATGTGATTCTGAATAAAATATAGGCGTGGATATTACAGCGGGTGTGGTAATTACGACGATACAATCACTCGCACTCCCGTCACTTACTATGAATACTTTTATTCTCGCAGCGTACACACAATGCGTGAAGCATACAGCGAGTACTACAAAGAACTGATCTGGCAAAGATACAGTCGGTCTTGCTGCGGTAGGGCAGGGATGTCATTTGGGTGTAGAGCCAGTTGTTATACGTCCCCACATATATACAGTTTTTTTCTGCGCATTCGGTTTTAACAGGAAAGAGAAAATAAATATTCATGGCTTATTGGCTTGTTGTTATTGTGGTCTTCAGTCCTGAGACTGGTTTGATGCAGCTCCCCATGCTACTCTATCCTGTGCAAGCTTCTTCATGTCCCAGTACGTACTGCAACCTACAACCTTCTGAATCTGCTTAGTGTATTCATCTCTTGGTCTCCGATTTTTACTCTCCACGCCTCCCTCCAATACTAAATTGGTGACCCCTTGATGCCTCAGAACATGTCCTACCAACCGATCCCTTCTTCTAGTCAAGTAGTGCCACAAACTCCTCTTCTCCCCAATTCTATTCAATACATCCTCATTAGTTATGTGATCTACCCATCTAATCTTCAGCATTCTTCTGTAGCACCACATTTCGAAAGCTTCTATTCTCTTCTTGTCTAAACTATTTATCGTCCACGTTTCACTTCCGTACATGGCTACGCTCCATACAAATACTTTCAGAAACGACTTCCTGACATTTAAATCTATACTCGATGTTAACAAATTTTTCTTATTCAGAAACGCTTTCCTTGGCATTGCCAGTTTACATTTTATGTCCTCTCTACTTCGACCATCATCAGTTATTTTGCTCCCCAAATAGCAAAACTCCTTTACTATTTAAGTTTCTCATTTCCTAATCTAATTCCCTCAGAATCACCCGACTTAATTCGACTACATTCCATTATCCTCGTTTTGCTTTTGTTGATGTTCATCTTATACCCCCTTTTCAAGACACTGTCCATTCCGTTCAATTGCTCTTCCAAGTCCTTTGTTGTCTCTGACAGAATTACGTCAGCGGCGAACCTCAAAGTTTTTATTTCTTCTCCATGGATTTTAATACCTACTCCGAACTTTTCTTTTGTTTCCTTTACTGCTTGCTCAATATACAGATTGAATAACATCGGGGATAGGCTACAACCCTGTCTCACTCCCTTCCCAACCACTGCTTCACTTTCATACCCCTCGACTCTCATAACTGCCATCTGCTTTCTGTACAAATTGTAAATAGCCTT
The DNA here is from genome assembly GCF_023898315.1 of Schistocerca nitens. Taxonomy (NCBI): domain Eukaryota; kingdom Metazoa; phylum Arthropoda; class Insecta; order Orthoptera; family Acrididae; genus Schistocerca; species Schistocerca nitens. Next base: position 871,984,639 of record NC_064617.1, read on the forward strand.
TCGCTCCCTGTATTTTACTCCTGCGACCATCAGAATTTGAAAGAAAGTATTTCAATCAACATTGTCAAAAGCTTTCTCTAAGTCTACTTTCACAAAAAGTAGGCAAAAAGCTAAGGACGAAAAAGATAGAGCCCAGCGTTCTTTATTACACAGGATCTTGGCCAAAGACTTTTATACAGAGACAGGGTAGTCTTTGAAAAGTACGGCGCTAATGGTGTCTATTGCATCAGCTGCGGCAAATTCAGCAAGGTATGCGAGGCAGGCTGGCAGAGGGTTTGTCATTAAGGTTCGAGAACACTAAAGTGTGAGGAATTCGTAGTCTACTTCAAATAACCACGTCCGTGCTTCTGGGCACTCCATAACAAATGTAGCTAATAATTTAAACATCTTACACAGAGATGTAAAGGGGCAGACCTTAACATTCTAGAACAGGTTGAAATTACGCAGAGTTTAAAGCTATACCCCAAACCGCCCTTAATAATCAGGTCGAGATAAGATTGTAACCTCCCAATAGATAAATTATCTCCGTAACCTCGCAATAATAATGTGACTAACCTCTCAAAAAAATTGTGACTCATATATAGCCTTTCAATAATTAAGTGACTGTGAACCTAAACTGGTAAATCTGGACGTCAGCAATGCTGCGTCATGGCCCTGAAAAGTCGTTCTGAATAAACTGAAAATTCTTACCTCAATTAAGTCGCCGGATAACGCGTATATATCTGCTCCTACAAGAAATTTTTCTGGCACAGCCCAGTGCAATGCTGACCACTAGATTGTGTTATTTATGAAAAACCATTGATTTTATTTTTGATAGTTGGCAAGACTATGGATAGGATAAATTAGTAAAAACTTTAAATTCAGATTGTCAAAAGTTATCTTTATAAGAAAGATTATTATTGAAAAATTATTGAAAATTATTTACATGTAACAATCGTACAAAAGGACTTGTTGCAAATTACACATTCGCGCGGCAATATTGCTTATACTACATCGCTGAGGCACCGCGCCATCGCTCTCCACGACCGGCCCTGGCAATTCCATACAGGACACAAGTACTCCCTGCGAGCTATACAACTAGACAACTGCTCTCTAAGACCGACCTGACCCACCCGCCCGACTGCGAGCTACTACGACAACTACTACTACTTAAATGGTTCAAATGGCTCTGAGCACTATGCGACTTAACTTCTGAGGTCATCAGTCGCCTAGAACTTAGAACTAATGAAACCTAACTAACCTAAGGACATCACACACATCCATGCCCGAGGTAGGATTCGAATCTGTGACTGTAGCGGTCGCTCGGCTCCGGACTGTAGCGCCTAGAACCGCACGGCCACTACGACCGGCAACTACTACTACTGCCGACACTGTTCTTTGGTCTGCGATTCTATTGTAGCATACATATCGCAGGCAGCACGTCAGCAATCCATCGAAGTTACATCTGCTCGAGCGCGCTAGCAATAAATTCCTTAGTGAGGGACGTCTTAGAAGGTATTACGATATACTATTTAATTTTATTTGCCTCTGAAGGACACAATGATATCTGGACACGTGCGAAAATGTTTGTACCTTTCACGCTATGTGAGTTTGGTGGCGCTAGTGTCCACCGCAGCGACACAGGCGAACAGTGTGGTCCTGCACACCTAGGCGGTTGGAGCTGTTCTCCACCACTTGCTGGTATGAAGTTTTTTTTTTTTTTTTTGGTCATCAGTCTACTGACTGGTTTGATGCGGCCCGCCACGAATTCCTTTCCTATGCTAACCTCTTCATCTCAGAGTAGCACTTGCAACCTACGTCCTCAATTATTTGCTTGACGTATTCCAATCTCTGTCTTCCTCTACAGTTTTTGCCCTCTACAGCTCCCTCTAGTACCATGGAAGTCATTCCCTCATGTCTTAGCAGATGTCCTATCATCCTGTCCCTTCTCCTTATCAGTGTTTTCCACATATTCCTTTCCTCTCCGATTCTGCGTAGAACCTCCTCATTCCTTACCTTATCAGTCCACCTAATTTTCAACATTCGTCTATAGCACCACATCTCAAATGCTTCGATTCTCTTCTGTTCCGGTTTTCCCACAGTCCATGTTGAAGTTACCGCTCTTTTAACGTACCAGTTTTTCAATTGGCGAATTTGATCTATGGGGCCATACCGTGGGCTCAATGTTTTACTGGCGTATGTACTACTGCAAAAAGGTAGTAGTTTAAGGAGATGGGACCTGGATAAACTGGAATAAACAGAGTTTGTAGAGAGTTTCAGAGAGAGCATTAGGGAATGATTGACAACAATAGGGGAAAGAAATACAGTAGAAGAAGAATGGGTAGATTTGAGAGATGAAATAGTGAAGGCAGCAGAGGATCTAGTAGGTAAAAAGGCGAGAGCTAGTAAAAATCCTTGGGTAACAGAAGATGTATTGAATTTAACTGATGAAAGGAGGAAACATAAAAATGCAATAAAAGAAGCAGGAAGAAAGGAATACAAACGCCTCAAAAATGAAATAGACAGGGAGTGCAAAATGGCTAAGCAGGGATGGCTAGAGGACAAATGCGAGGATGTAGAGGCATATATAACTAGGGGTGGGACAGATACTGCCTACAAGATATTTAAAGAGATAGAAGAAAAGAGAACCACCTGTATGAATATCAAGAGTATGGTATCCTGTAGTAACCAGTCAACTCGTCTACCCCCTCGGTCGACCTCCATGCTTGACCTCTTTGCTTTTTTGGTGAAATATTTCATAGAGGGCGTCCGCGAAGTAGGGACGAATATTAAAGTGCTATAGAACATACCAAACTTATTAAAATATTATGTTTTTTTTACAAATACTTTAAGTAACTTCTCTCATTTTTTGTGAAGGGGGAAGGGGGGAGGGGGTGGGAGATCATCAGTCTTCTGACTGGTTTGATACGGCCCACCACAAATTCCTCTCTTGTGGCAACCTTTTCATCTTAGAGCAACAGCTACAACCTACATTCTCATACAGTTTTTGCCCTCTACAGCTCCCTCTAGTACCATGGAAGTCATTCCCTCATGTCTTAACAGATGTCCTATTACCCTGTCCATTCTCCTTATCAGTGTTTTTCACATATTCCCTTCCACTCCGATTCTACGCATGTTGTTGTTGTGGTCTTCAGTCCTGAGACTGGTTTGATACAGCTCTCCATGCTACTCCATCGTGTGCAAGCTTCTTCACCTCCCAGTACCTACTGCAACCTACATCCTTCTGAATCTGCGTAGTGTATTCATCTCTTGGTCTCCCTCAACGATTTTTACCCTCCACGCTGCCCTCCAATACTAAGTTGGTGATCCCTTGATGCCTCAGAACATGTCCCACCAACTTTTTGGTTCAAATGGCTCTGAGCACTATGGGACTAAACATCTGTGGTCATCAGTCCCCTAGAACTTAGAACTACTTAAACCTAACTAACCTAAGGACATCACACACATCCATGCCCGAGGCAGGATTCGAACCTGCGACCGTAGTAGTCGCGCGGTTCCGGACTGAGCGCCTAGAACCGCTAGACCACCGCGGCCGGCCCCTACCAACCGATATCTTCTTCTAGTCAAGTAGTGCCACAAACTCCTCTTCTCCCCTATTCTATTCAGTACCTCCTCATTAATTGTGTGATCTATCCATCTAATCATCAGCATTCTTTTGTAGCACCACATTTCGAAAGCTTCTATTCTCTTCTTGTCCAAACTATTTATCGTCCATGTTTCACTTCCATACATGGCTACACTTCATACAAATACTTTCAGAAACTACTTCCTGACACTTAAATCTATACTCGACCTTAACAAATTTCTCTTCTTCAGAAACGCTTTCCTTGCCATTGCCAGTCTACATTTTATATCCTCCCTACTTCGACCATCATCAGTTACTTTGCTCCCCAAATAGCAAAACTCCTTTACTACTCTAAGTGTCTCATTTCCTAATCTAATTCCCTCAGCATCACCACACTTAATTCGACTACATTCCATTATCCTCGTTTTGCTTTTGTTGATGTTCATCTTATATCCTCCTGTCAAGATACTGCTCTTCCAAGTCCTTTGATGTCTCTGACAGAATTACAATGTCATCGGCGAACCTCAAAGTTTTTATTTCTTCTCCATGGATTTTATACCTTCTCCGAATTTTTCTTTTGTTTCCTTTACTGCTTGCTCAATATACAGATTGAATAACATCGGGGAGAGGCTACAACCCTGTCTCACTCCCTTCCCAACCACTGCTTCCCTTTCATGTCCCTCGACTCTTATAACTGCCATCTGGTTTCTGTGCAAATTGTAAATAGCCTTTCGCTCCCTGTATTTGACCCCTGCCACCTTCAGAATTTGAAAGAGAGTATAACCTCCTCTGTCGTTATCTTACCAGTCCAACCAACTTTCAGCATTCATCTGTAGCACCACATCTCACATTCTTCGACTCTCTTCTGTTCCGTTTTTCGTACAGTCCATGTTTCACTACCCTACAATGCTGTATTCCAGACGTACATTATCAGAAATTTCTTCCTCAAATTAAGGCCCATGTTTGATACTAGTAGACTTGGCCAGGAATGCCCTTTTTGACAGTGCTAGTCTGTTTTTGATGTCCTCCTTGCTCCGTCCATCACTGGTTATTTTACTGCCTATGTAGCAGAATTTCTTACCTACATCTACTTCGTGACCATCAATCCTGATGTTAAGTTTCTCGCTGTTGTCGTTTCTGCTGCTTCTCATTACTTTTCGTCTTTCTTCGATTTACTCTCAGTCCATATTCTGTACTCATTACATTGTTTATTCCATTCAGCAGATAATGTAATTCTTCTTCACTTTCACTCAGGATAGCAACGTCATCAGCGAATCGTATCAACGATATGCTTTCACCTTGAATTTTAACTCCACTCTTGAGCATGTCTTTTGTTTCCATGACTGCTTCTTCGATGTACAGATTGAACAGTAGAGGCGAAAGATTACATCCCTGTCTTACACCCCATTTAATCCGAGCACTCCATTCTTGATCGTGCACTCTTATTATTCCCTCACGGCTCTTATACGTATTGTATATTATTCGTCTCTCCCTATAGCTTACCCCTATTTAGTCTTGCTTCCATTATCAACATCAGAATTGCCTCCATCGTGCCTTTACCTTTTCTAAAGCCAAACTGATCGTCATCTCTCATTTATGTATGAAAAATTCTATAATTTTTACTACCACCCAAGGCCGCGCAGCAATGAGCAATGCGTTCATTGAAGTTTTCGATGACGCGCTCACAAACATCTGGTGGGATGGCGTTAATAACCGTTTTAATTTCATCCGTCAGTTGGTGTATTGTTTTTCGTTTGTTCAAGTAAATTTTTGATTTCACAAATCCCCACCAAAAAAAAGTCACAAGGCGTAAGATCGCATGATCTGGAATTCCTGGTTGCCACGCAAGGGAACTTTTCATTCAGCAGAGCAATCGTTTCGCGGGATGTGTGACATGTCGCACCATCTTGTTGAAACCAGAATTCGTAATTTTTATCAATAAAAGGGAAAAACCAATCAGAGTGCACGTTTCGGTAACGGTGGCCTCGTTATTTTGAGGTTAAGTACGGGCCGATCATTCCTCCTTCCCAGCACTCACACCACACAGTCGTGTGTTGTGGACGCATCTCACCGATGGATTTTTGTTACCACAAATTCTTCAGTTCTGCTTATTCACGTGCCTACTGAGGTGCAAGTGCGCCTCGTCTGAAAAAATAATTCTTTTTGCGAAGTCCTCGTTAAGCGCTTGTCGAGCCGAGGCCTATTAAACAAATCGATGTCTCTCTCCATGATCTTGAGGCTTCAGCTCTTGTGTAAGTTGATTCTTGTACGCATGCATTTTCAGATCTTTTGAAAGGATTTCACGCAGTGAACTTGATGATAAATTCAATAGTTGCGCTCGTCGGCGAACCGTTTTCTTGCGTTCAAACAGAACGCGGTCGCCCCGTTTTCTTCTTTGAAACAGAGCCCGTGGTTTCAAACTTCGGATCAACTTCCGAACTGATGGATCGGTTGGAGCAGCATTTCGTCCGATTACCTCACGCAATTCTCGAACGGTTATCGTGTGACACCCACTGTTTTTGTAACAACGTTCTATCACTTGGATACGTTGCTCAGTTGTCACCTACTTCGTGACGAAAATAAACATCAAACAACAATGCTCACCACATGATAGGTATCAGGCTAGGATCGCAGATAACAAACATGAAAAAACCGCAGCTTTCAACCGTCATATTACAAAATGGCGCAAAATTCAAATGTGTCCTTAATTCTCAAGCACCCGACAGTTTCTATGGTTGTGTTGTGTGACAGGGCCTCAGTCATTCCCATGATATCTGGATACGCGCAAAAACGTTTGTAGCTTTCCCGTTATGTGTGTGGTGCGCTAATGCCATCCTCCATGGCACACATGAACACGTTCACCAACAGTGTGGCCCTGTACGACGGAGCTATTGCAGGTTTGTCCGCATCTTCCTGGTATTAAGTTAAATGCGCTTTTGACATGTCAGTGTTTCGACTGGACAATTTGATCTATGACGTCCTGCTTGTTGCGAGTAACACCATTTTACACTACTGGCCATTAAAATTGCTACACCAAGAAGAAATGCAGACGATTAACGGGTATTCGTTGGACAAATGTATTGTACTAGAACTGACATGTGATTACAGTTTCACGCAATTTGGGTGCATAGATCCTGAGAAATCCGTACCCAGAACAACCTCCTCTGGCCGTAATAATGGCCTTGATACGTCTGGGCATTGAGTCGAACAGAGCTTGGATGACGTGTACAGGTACAGCTGCCCATGCAGCTTCAACACGATACCACAGTTCATCAAGAGTAGTGACTGGCGTATTGTGACGAGCCAGTTGCTCGGCCACCATTTACCAGACGTTTTCAGTTGGTGAGAGATCTGGAGAATGTGCTGGCCAGGGCAGCAGTCGAACATTTTCTGTATCCAAAAGGCCCGTACAGGACCTGCAACATGCGGTCGTGCATTATCCTGCTGAAATGTAGGGTTTCACAGGGATCGAATGAAGGGTAGAGCCACGGGTCGTAACACGTCTGAAATGTAACGTCCACTGTTCAAAGTGCCGTCAATGCGAACAAGGGGTGACCGAGACGTGTAACCAGTGGTACCCCATACCATCACGCCGGGTGATACGGCATTATGGCGATGACGAATCCACGCTTCCAATGTGCGTTCACCGCGATGCCGCCAAACACGGATGCGACCATCATCATGCTATAAACAGAATCTGGATTCATCCGAAAAAAATGACGTTTTGCCTTTCGTGCACCCAGTTTCGTCGTTGAGTACACCATCGCAGGCGCTCCTGTCTCTTATGCAGCGTGAAACGTCCTCTTAGAAAACTTTATGAATTACTGTGCTGATAAACCTCCTACATTATTTGATCTTCTAACAGCAGAGGAGAACTGAACGTACTCAGACATTTCGCTCTTTACCTATTCTGATCAACACTAAACTGACACACAATATTTTTTAGCACAACGTAATCTGACTTTCAATAATCCCTGCAAGTGAATGGCCCTGACTAAATTAACCTATACGTTTCACAAATCACTTACCTCACAAAAGTCTTCGTTACTCAAACTACTGTGATACAGCGAGCGCCAATACTGCTAGCTAAATAAAAGATTCAAACTACTGAAGGCACTAACTACTGATAGGCATAGTTATCAAATGAAAGATTTTGATAGAGAACAAACAATGTATTTGCCTTAAAAGTGTTCAAAAGTCATAATATATATAGCAGTTCATGACCTCCATTCTTACATATGTACTGTTTCTGATAGACACACGTCCAGATCACCCGCTCTCAAAATTCCGACATTTCTCTCCCCACATCTAACACTGCTGGCGGCTCACCTCCAACTGCACAACGCTACACGCTGTTAACAGCCAACTGCCCAACGCTACAATAGCGACAACAGTGCAAACTAGCCACAGACTGCACACAGCACAGCCAATGATTTTCATACAAAGCACTACGTGGCGTTACCAATAAGAAAACCTAAACAGCCTACTTACAAGCGTCAAGGGTAACCGCAGCCATGGTCTCCAAGCTGGTAGTCCATGCTGCTGGAAACGTCGTCGAACGGTTCGTGCAGATGGTTGTTGTCTTGCAAATGTCCTCATCTGTTGACTCAGGGATCGAGACGTGGCTGCACGATCCGTTACAGCCATGTGGATGAGATGTCTGTCATCTCGACAGCTAGTGATACGAGGCTGTTGGGATACAGCACGGCGTTCCATATTACCCTCCTGAATGCACCGATTCCATATTCTGCTAACAGTCATTGGATCTCGACCAACGCGAGCAGAAATGTCGCAATACGATAAACCGCAATCGCGATAGGCTACAATCCGACCTTTGTCAAAGTCGGAAACGTGATGGTACGCATTTCTCCTCCTTACACGAGGCATCACAACAACGTTTCAGCAGGCAACGCCGGTCAACTGCTGTTTGTGTATGAGAAATCGGTTGGAAACTTTCCTCATGCCAGCACGTTGTAGGTGTCGCCACCGGCGCCAACCTTGTGTGAATGCTCTGGAAAGCTAATCATTTGCATATCACAGCATCTTCTTCCTGTCGGTTAAATTTCGCGTCTGTAGCACGTCATCTTCGTGGTGTAGCAATTTTAATGGCCAGTAGTGTATTTTGTGAAGTTTGAGTCTCCCCTCTTCTTATATAATGAGCTCAACGCCGTACTACCATACCTATACCTTAAGAAGTGATTTGATTCCGCGAAATCAGGCGTGCTTCTGTAAATAAAAGTTCATATACAGCTGAAAGCAGTTTATTTCTAGGACATCAATCAACTGTATTTTTCTCTTTGGGGTCATCTCAAAACTGAAGTGTCACGCATTGATATCGCGTGGTGATGACTTGCTAAGAAATCTAATCCGGTTATTTTACCGAGTTTGTAAGACGTCGTGATCTCCTGACCTTCATTGCTTGCATATTCTGACCTCACAGTCATGTTCCGCACATCAAGACGTTTCATTCGAACCAAAACTCGATTAGATAAAGTCAGTGTTGTATAAATTCATGTAAACGAATGCAATTGACAAGTGAGCGCACCGTGGTTGAAATACTCGCGGCTGGCATGCTCACATACATTCCAGACACGATGGTCACAGAGGCTTTTAGTTCGGGAGAGAGGCCGCACAGCGGGACGCCAGGCCCTTCAGAGGACGACCCAGCCCATGTCGGCCGGTGACTACCTGTAGCGGACAGCGTGGGCTCGAGTGGAAAGGGGGGAACAACCCCGTGTTCGGCTTAAAAGCAAATTCCGATACATTGTGTGGGAGCGGCCGGCCTACGCATTCTTTACACATAGCATACAGTTTCAGAGATTTTCACAGGGAGAAAGCAAACGCCAAACGCCAAAGATACAAGCTTCCGGTTTGGTCGCCTTAAACGAAACGTCATTCTCCCGTTTTAGAAGAGCAATGCTGATTGGCAGACGATATTTCTGATGCCTTGAGCTGAAGGAATAATGGAAGAGACTGAAAGATATACCCCTTCACATCTGGCATGGAGAGGCGCCGTTCCGTTGTCGCTCTTGGAGTGAGAACACGTAATGAGAGCGTGCGCGCTCGTACGTGTACTCAAAAGAGCGAGGAACAAGTCTCTCCTCAGTACTTCACTGGGAGAGCACCTCTGTCGAGAGCGAATCAAAGGCGACTCTATATTGAGTCCTTGCGATTAAGCGTTTTTCACTGTGTTGGCTGACACACTTATTGTGCGGTGTGAACGGACAGAGTTATAGTTAAATGCCTGCGAGAGAATTTTGAGTGGCATCGCGGTGGACTGGTTATCTGACCGGTGTACCATGCCAACAGTTAGACTAGGGGCAAATAGGAATCCTTGACTTCATCAAGGCATAGGGAGAGGTTGATTGGCGAAGGTCATTCCAGATAGAACGAGAGTTATCTTATTTGTCAGCAGCGAGCGGCGCAGACAGCAGTCATCGCAGCTTACGGTATTGTGCGCTACAGCTATTGCGAGCCCCATATTGCCTCCACAACAGTACACTTCACTGCATTTCACACATGACAGCCTCGACCGTACGTAGCAACATTCTAAAGGATAATTATTCAAGTTGAGTAGGTATGCCTCTCAGCCATTCTGCCAAGTTAACTACCATCTTAAACTTTGTGTAGAAATTTCATTAGCGAATCCTATACTTGAAAGGTAACTTCACATTCTGAAAAGAACCAGGATATAACTTGTTCAATTCATAACTAAAAGTGTCATTGTGATTTCACAGAATTTTTGCAAAATAAATAATACCTTTCGTTAGTTCCATGTTTTCCTTACACTAACTAGCACTACTTCTATGCCCAAGTACGTAAGAAATTTTGTGAATTTTTGTGTCATTTCCTTACAGCGGATAACTCCAGAAGATATTTATTGCTGAAAGTTTTTCAGGCATTTCTCTTTAGAACGTTAGGAGCGTCTGTCTGACTTCTGTAGTAGTGTGGGGGTGGAAATTGCATCTTGCAGGAGCCACAGGGCAAAGGGTACATCTCAGATTAACAGATCAACCCCACGCTCTCAGAAGTTGTGTGACCTAAAGTTGAAAAATAAATAAAAAAATCGGCTTCTGATGTTCCGTTCATGCTATTAAACTGAAGTCTGTCCGAACAGGCCTTGAAGGCCCAACGGTACCCACCGGCTGCCATGCTGTCCTCGCTCCACAGGCGTCACTGGATGCGGATGTGGAGGGGCATTGGTCAGCACATCCCTCTCCCGGCTGTATTTCACTTGGCGAGACCGGAGCCGCTATTTCTCAATCAAGTAGCTCCTCAGTTTGCCTCACAAGGGCTGAGTGCACCCTCCTTGCCAACAGCGCTCGGCAAACCGGATGGTCACTCATCCAAGTGCTAGTCCGGCCCGACACCGCTTAACTCCGTGATCTGGCAGGAACTGCTGTTACCACTGCGGCAAGGCCGTTGCCCGTTCGAGGTAGTGGCGAGAAAAAAAGTCTCATACACGGTATGACAGAAGGTACCCTCCGCTACGCGCTCATTAGTGATTTCTAAAGAACATTCCGAGGTGTAAGCGCAGCGAACAGGCTGTGTGGTAAGGTTACAGACTGCTCTGGCTCACCACCTCCCTGCTGTAGTGGATGGGGCCGTGCTGTACATTTGAAAACTGTCTGCCCTCTCCTTTACAGGGTAATGCAGCTGTACCTGGACAAGAACAACATCAGCGACGTTCACGAGGACGCTTTTTCTGGGATGCCGAATCTGCGCGTCGTCGATTTCTCCAACAACCGGCTGTCAACTCTTCCGTCCAGTGTCTTCACGTAAGTCCAGTTTCATGTACTTCTTGAAGCTAGCTATTTACAGACTTGTCATATGCATAGTACCGGCATCAAACAAGACGCTTATAAGCGACACACAATAAGTTATACGAATGCTTTTCACTGATAACTTCAAAACTGGAAACAATAATCGTCCCTTTGGCAGGCCTACGAAATACATATTCATTCAAAAGTTTCAAGCTTCATTTACAATATTACTAGAAGTCTTCCTGGATGTTTCTTTCTGATGGCATTGCAATTCTCAAACCTTGGAAATTCCGTGTGACACTACACTGACGTGACAAAAGTGGTGGGTATTGTATTGTATCCTATTGTATGTTAACCGGGGGCCTAGAAAGGACGGAGAGGCTCCGTCCCCGCCGCAGCCGCAGTGGTCCACAACCCCACAACGACTATCGCAGTCCACTTCACCCCTCCGCCGCGCCACACCGAACCACTCTTTCAGGGTTATTGTGCGGTTTGGGCCCCGGTGGAGCCCCCCCCCCCCCCAACTCGACCCCCGCCCGCCCCCCTCAGTGAACGTCACACACCAGACGAGTGCGTGGTAGAGTAACGGTGGTGTACACGTACGTGGAGAACTTGTTTGCGCAGCTTTCGCCGACATAGTGTAGCTGAAGTGGAATAAGGGGAACCAGCCCGCATTCGCCGAGGCAGATGGAAAACCGCCTAAAAACCATCCACAGACTGGCCAGCTCACCGGACCTCGACGCAAGTCAGCCGGGCGCTCCTTCCCAATCCGGAAAGCCATGCATTAGACCGCATGGCTAACTGGGCGGCCTAAAGTCATGGGTAATTCCTACTACTGTGTTGGCCTTCCATTTACCCGACGTAGTGAAGCAACTCGACATGGCATGGACTCACCAAGTCCTCTGAAGTCCCCTGTAGGAGTTCAAATGGCTCTGAGCACCATGGGACTTAACTTCTGAGGTCATCAGTCCCCTAGAACTTAGAACTACTTAAACCTAACTAACCTAAGGACATCACACGTCCCTGCCCGAGGCAGGATTCGAATCTGAGACCGTAGCGATCGCGCGGGTCCAGACTGTAGCGCCTAGAACCTGTAGGAGTACTGAGACATGCTGCCTCTATAGCCGTCCATAATTGCGAAAGTGATCCAGTGGCGGTATTTTATACACGAAATGACTTCTCGATTATATCATATAAATGTGCTGTGGGAGTCACGTCTTGGTGGCCAAATAGTTCCTTCAAATTGTCCACAATATGCTGCAAATCAATCACGAACAACTGTGGCCTGATGACATGGAAAATTGTCATCCATAAAAATTCCATCGTTGTTTCAGAACATTAAGTCCATGAATGCCTGCAGATCGTCTCCAAGTAGCCAAATATAACCATTCCGGCCAATTGTCGGTTCAATTGGATCAGAGGACCCAGTCCATTCCATGAAGCACAGCCCACACCATTATGGAGCCCTCACCAGCTTTCACAGTGCCTCGTTGACATCTTGGGTCCATGGCTTCGTGAGGTCTGCGACCCACTCGAACTCCACCATCAGCTCTTACCAACTGAAGTCGGGACTCATCTGACCAGATCACGATTTTCCAGTCTAGGGTCCAACAGATATGGTCATGAGCCCAGGAGAGGCGCTGCAGGCGGTGTCGTCCTGTTGGCAAAGGCTCTCGCGTCGGCCTGTTAACGCCAAATTTCGCCGCACTGTCCTAACGCATTAGTTCTTCGAACGTCCAACGTTTGTCTCTGCGGTTATTTGACGCAGTGTTGCTTGTCTGTTCCTACTAATACTCTACACGAACGCCTTTTCTCTCGGTCGTGAAGTGAAGTCTTTCGGCCACTGCGTAATCCGTGGTCAGAGATAAATGCTCGGAATATGGTAATGTCGGTACCGTTTTGACACTGGTAAACTTGGAGTACTGAATTACCTAACGACTTCCGAAATATGACTAAAGCCTGATAATTCCGATCGTGCGCCCATAATCACGTCCGAAACACTTTCCCATAATCACATGAGTACAAGCAACAGCTCCACCAATGCACTGCCCTTTTATACCTTGAGTACGTCATACTACCGCCATCTGTGGACGTGCATATTGCTGTCCCACGACTTTTGTCATCTCCGTGTAGTGACCGTTACTTTATAAGACATATAAAAAAACCTGTGGTACAACCAATTCCCAATTCCAGCCGAGCAGTGCTTCAAGAAGACTATCTGTCATACGACGGAGATGTTGTTCAGCGAGATACCACAGTGACTAAGACACTGTATTCATACACAATCTTATCAAAAGTATCTGGACAAATGTTAGTGGACAATAATATGGGCTGTTTCCACCTGTCGTTCTTAAGGCGGCTTGAACTCTGTGGAGAAATGGCTGTCCTCTCTTTCCTGACAGCTGAAGCCAGAGGAGGTCGTATTGCTGGACGCTGCGATCTGGAGCAAAGTCGAGGCTGAAACTTATCCCAAAGATGTTCCATTGGGATCAGGTCGAGACTCTGAGCAAGGCAGACCATTTCAAGAATGTTATTGACCACAACCCATTGCTTCTTAGATGCTGCTTTATGACAGACTGCCTTGTCATTGAATAACTCTCTTCAATCCCACAGAAAATCTTTGGAGCTGCTAGAAATAGTGGGTGCAGCATAGGAGACAATATCCCTGCAGTCTGGCAGCTCTACGGGATCTAATCGTTAATGAGTGGCTTCAGCTGGACGTGACATACCTGAAGAAACCTGAGTCTCTATGAGATGTTCAGAGTCTGTTCCAGTATTTATGCAGCCATGGAGCCCCAATGTGGTTTCCTAAAGACCGAGGTCTGGGTAATGCGTGGTGACTGTTGAGCCCGCGGTGCTGGATGGCCAGACAGTGTGACGGCATGTTGCAGGTCCAACGGGAAGCTACAGAAGCTGGACCTGAGTAGGAACCCAATCCACCTGACTGGGGGCCGGATGCTGGACTCTGCCTCCCTGTACTGGCTCAACCTGTCGTGGTGTGGCATCTCCAGCCTGCCGAAGGACTCTTTCAAGGGCATTCCGCAGATGGTCATGCTCGACCTCTCCGAGAACCAACTGGTCGTACCAACAGCTCTGGTAAGTTGTCGCCATTTAACACAGTAACTGCTTTGTACTTATCGCAATCCTTCGGTGCATGAGTGTCTGTACTCAGGAAAATGCATGAGAGGGAACCTATTGGACCCCTACCTTAAAACCAATAAAAAAAATGTTGGTATTAACGAAAATATTATCAAATTTTGAAGGTGTCGGAGAGACAGAATGAATAAGACAGCGTTTTTGTGATAATGTGACATTTGACTTACATTATTATTGTAAATAACGATATAACTTTCCTGTGATTGAATAACTTTCAATTTCACTGGTCCATACCGGAAGATGTGCTCATAAATAATAGCACTCTTCATAAATATATTTTTTCGTGCATTTGTAGAACGCTTGACCACTTCTGTCTTATCTACATCTACATCTACATCCGTACTCCGCAAGCCACCTGACGGTGTGTGGCGGAGGGTACCCTGAGTACCTCTATCGGTTCTCCCTTCTATTCCAGTCTCGTATTGTTCGTGGAAAGGATTGTCGGTATGCTTCTGTGTGGGCTCTAATCTCTCTGATTTTATCGTTATGGTCTCTTCGCTAGATATACGTAGGAGGGAGCAATATACTGCTTGACTCTTCGGTGAAGGAATGCTCTCGAAACTTTAACAAAAGCTCGTACCGAGCTACTGAGCGTCTCTCCTGCAGAGTCTTCCACTGGAGTTTATCTATCATCTCCGTAACGCTTTCGCGATTACTAAATGATCCTGTAACGAAGCGCGCTGCTCTCCGTTGGATCTTCTCTGTCTCTTCTATCAGCCCTATCTGGTACGGATCCCACACTGCTGAGCAGTATTCAAGCAGTGGGTGAACAAGCGTACTGTAACGTACTTCCTTTGTTTTCGGATTGCATTTCCTTAGAATTCTTCCAATGAATGTCAGTCTGGCATCTGCTTTACCGACGATCAACTTTATATGATCATTCCATTTTAAATCACTCCTAATGCGTACTCCCAGATAATTTATGGAATTAACTGCTTCCAGTTGCTGACCTGCTATTTTGTAGCTAAATGATAAGGGATCTATCTTTCTATGCATTCGCAGCACATTACACTTTTCTAAATTGAGATTGAATTGCCATTCCCTGCACCATGCGTCAATTCCCTGCAGATCCTCCTGCATTTCAGTTCAATTTTCCATTGTTACAACCTCTCGATACACCACAGCATCATCTGCAAAAAGCCTCAGTGAACTTCCGATGTCATCCACAAGGTCATTTATGTATATTGTGAATAGCAACGGTCCTATGACACTCCCCTGCGGCACACCTGAAATCACTCTCACTTCGGAACACTTCTCTCCATTGAGAATGACATGCTGCGTTCTGTTATCTAGGAACTCTTCAATCCAATCACACAATTGGTCTGATAGTCCATATGCTCTGTTCATCAAACGACTGTGGGGAACTGTATCGAACGCCTTGCGGAAGTGAAGAAACACGGCATCTACCTGGGAACCCGTGTCTATGGCCCTCCGAGTCTCGTGGACGAATAGCGCGAGCTGGGTTTCACACGACCGTCTTTTTCGAAACCCATGCTGATTCCTACAGAGTAGAGTTCTAGTCTCGAGAAAAGTCATTATACTCGAACATAATACGTGTTCCAAAATTCTACAACTGATCGACGTTAGAGATATCGATCTATAGTTCTGCACATCTGTTCGACGTCCCTTCTTGAAAACGGGGATGACCTGTGCTCTTTTCCAATCCTTTGGAACGCTACGCCCTTCTAGAGACCTACGGTACAGCGCTGCATGAGGGGGGGGGGGGGGGGGGCAAGTTCCTGTGCGTACTCTGTGTAAAATCGAACTGGTATCCCATCAGGTCCAGCGGCCTTTCCTCTTTTGAGCGATTTTAATTGTTTCTCTATCCCTCTGCCGTCTATTTCGATATCTACCATTTTGTCATCTGTGCGACAATCTAGAGAAGGAACTACAGTGCAGTCTTCCCCTGTGAAACAGCTTTGGAAAAAGACATTTAATATTTCGGCCTTAAGTCTGTCATCCTGTTTCAGCACCATTTTGGTCACAGAGTGTCTGGACATTTTGTATTGATCCACCTACCGCTTTGTCATAAGACCAAAATTTCTTAGGATTTTCTGCCAAGTCAGTACATAGAACTTTACTTTCGAATTCATTGAACGCCTCTCGCATAGCCCTCCTCACACTACATTTCGCTTCGCGTAATTTTTGTTTGTCTTCAAGACTTTGGCTATGTTTATGTTTGCTGTGAAGTTCCCTTTGCTTCCGCAGCAGTTTTCTAACTCGGTGGAGTAAATGAAGCATCGTCTTTTTGGTGATCTTAAAGTTTCCGCCATCTTCGTTAGCTGGCGAACCGTGCAGTGGCTTTCAGAACTTCCACTTCTCCATATCAGAAAAATTCTCCTTTTATCAGATCTGTGAAAATAAACACAGAACATTTTTTGCTACTACATCTAATACGTTTGTCCATAAGACAAAATACTATCTTTATGTCTCTTTCAAGTGTGTGTACGTATCATCTGGCTCAGATAACCAACTCCTGATTTCCAGTCGTTATAGAATAAAACATTCTCTCAATTGTTTTTATGTTCTTCATCTACAGTGTTACTGTGGTGCAGGGATACTAGCAATATCACACTTTTTGCCTCATTACGTATAATTGTCAAATGGTCTTTCAAACCACAATGATGAAGATAAAACTTGTATCTAAGTGGAAGCCATCTTTTCTAGTGGAATTTCCTTTTTATTTTGTTATACTACCTCTTAACTTAGCAAGGGAATTCTGATGGCATTGTGTAGCCATATTCTTCTCGTTGGTAATAGTGATTTACTCTGTTGAGTTCCATTATGGCCGATAAGGGAAACTATATGATCTGTATCATCTAATTCTTCAATAACTTCGCTTGTTTTTGTGACGTAACAATCATCTGTGAGCGATATATATATATATATATATATATGGTCATTTTCACAAGGTGGTTCATGTTTTTAAATATTTTAGTTATGACAGACCTTTTATAATGTGTTGTTTCTTATCCATATGTCATCTTGGTGTGAGTCCAACTTAAAATGAACACATTCCACAACAAAATGATTTTTTAAGACCTGAAAATGACATCAAAGTCTGTGGAAACCTTTTGTTTTAAATAAAGAAATATTTATGCGCACTTGGCTTTAGAGTGTTTTTAGCAAGTAAACCAGATCGCTCCTTCTGTCTTCTCAAAATGGTACAATTCAGTCATGCAGTAGAATAAATTTCCTTATTTCCGTCTATGACCACAAAATTGTGTCGATCAGCAATGATCATCTTCAAGTCTGTCGCACACCATGGGAAAAAAACACAAATAAAACTAGTGGACTTCCTACATCTTAAAACACTAAAATAAGCCACAGTTAAAAATATTACTGAATGACATGTGGAAAGCATGCGCTTTAAATGTGATAAGTCACACCTGTTTTGAAAACATGTCTTAATATAATGCACCCATAGTGGGTCGTCAAAAGATAAACACAAAATCAATGTAGCATCGTCGCATATATTCAGATTATGGTTTATACTAGGCCACAGTATATGTTTGTGTCGTAAGACCGTTAGATGTTTCTGTTGTAGACATACACATATTCGTCACTTATATAAGTGTACAATATAGAATAAAAATAAAGTCTAAAGTGAGCTTATCATGTGTGTAAGTTATTACTATAATAAAATACAATAAATTAAAATCACGACTGAAGTTGGGTCGTTAAAAAGGAAATAGTTAAGTGACAATAATTCTGATACACTCTTGTGGCGGATTTTAGATAAAAATATAATGACATACCTTAGAACAAGCTTACAGAGCTAATTGAATACTATAAAAATAATAAAATAAATACCAAAAGAAGCCAAATGGACGAAACAATAGACTGTAGTAAGTAATCAGCGCTCTCTGTTGGCGTCGCCGATATAGAGCGGCATAGGAACTTAAACAAGGATGAAACAACGTACCAGTCAATTAATAAGATTATCTAGTAAATGAAATATATTATATACACATGTTTTGCAGCAGATCTGAAGATTGTCATTGCCGATCTGAACCGATAGACTAAGGACTTGACAATTTTGTAGTCATAGACAGAAATAAAGAAATTTATTCTACACGTTCTGGATCACTGTTCTGTCCGCAACCATGTCGCAGCACGTCCAACTATAGGATCAGTTAGCACAGGCAGAGGCTACAAACCATCGCCTGACACAGTCAGCCTTGTAACATCGCCTAAGGCAGGTAAAGCTTCACAACATTGCCCAACATTGCCAAAGTTACATAACGTCACGTAACACAGACAAAGCCTGTTGCCATCATTTAAAATACCCCAAGCGTCATGACAACGCTTAACACAGCCAACGTCTTTTTACGTTGCTTAAGGTAGCTAAAGTCTCGTAATAATAGCAGAGCTTCATATCTTTGCCTGAGGTAGCCAAAACCTCCTAATTTGTGTAAAGCAGCCAACGCCTTGTAGCGCTATTAAAGGTCGCCATAGCTTCGTAACATCACTCACTCAAAGTCTCATAACATATCTTATGGTAATAAAAGCGTTGGAATATTTCTTAAGGTCACCAAAGCTTTGTCGTTACTGTTAAGATAGCAGAGCTTCATAATATCGTTTAAAGCAGCGAAAGCCTCAAATATCACTTCATGTATCCAAAGTCTTGGAAAATTGCTTCAAGTAGCTGAAGTTTGGTAAGTTGTTTAACATAAATAATGTCTTGTAGCACTGCGTAAGATAGCTATCTCGTAACATTTGTTAAGATTGCCAAAGCTTCGTCGATGCTCTTAAGATAGCTAAGGCTTTGTAAAATTCTCTAACACAGCTGAAGCCTCTTAACGTCAATTAACATAGCCAAAGCTACATAACACCACTTAACACAGCTAAAGCCTCAATATCGATTAAGATAATCATAGCCTAATAACAAAGCTAAACAGTCTTGTTACATTGCCTTGTGAAGTTAAAGCCTCGTAACTTTATTTAACACTGTAAGTAGGCTGTTTGTTTTCTTATTGGCAACGTTACGTAGCGCTCTGTATGAAAATCACTGGCTGTGCTGTGTGCAGTCGGTGGCTAGTTTGCATTGTTGTCTGCCGTTGTAGTGTTGGGCAGCGGCAGCTGGATGTTAACAGCGCGTAACGTTGCGCAGTTGGAGGTGAGCCGCCAGCAGTGGTGGATGTGGGGAGAGAGATGGCGGAGCTTTGAAATTTGTAGGAGTGGATGTCATGAACTGCTATATATATTATGACTATTAAGGTAAACACATTGTTTGTTCTCTATTAAAATCTTTCATTTGCTAACTATGCCTATCAGTAGTTAGTGCCTTCCGTAGTTTGAATCTTTTATTTAGCTAGCAGGAGTGGCGCTCGCTGTATTGCAGCAGTTCGAGTAACGAAGATTTTTGTGAGGTAAGTGATTTGTGAAAGGTATAGGTTAATGTTAGTCAGGGCCATTCTTTTGTAGGGATGATTGAAAGTCAGATTGCGTTGCGCTAAAAAATATTGTGTGTCAGTAATTTTTCGAAGGGGACGTTTCAACACAATAGAGCCTCATATTGCTGTCTCAAGTAGGCAATGCCTTGAAACTTGCTCAGTATATGGAATATATAATATCACTAGAGGCAGCCATAGCCTTGCAATATCACTTTAAGTAACCAGTTTCGCAACATCTCATAATGTAACCAAAACTTTGCAATCTTTCTTAAGACCAGCAAAGACTTTTCACTACTCTTAATATAGCCAAACCTTCGTAAGATCCCTGTGTTTGTAGCTATAGCCTTGTGACATCGCTTAACACAGCCAAAGCCTTATAACATCACTCAACATAGCCAGAGCTTCACAACAACGACTACCATAGCCAACGACTGATACCATTGCTTGAAATAGCCAAAGCCTCGTAATTTGCTTAAGTAGTCAAAGTCTTGTAAGTAACCAAGTCTCATAACTTCTCTTAGCGTAACCGAGCTTTGTAACATTTATTAAGATCGTCAAAGCCTCGTTGTTACTGTTTAGAAATCCACAGTCTCATTACATCGCTGCATGTAGATAAAATTTCGTAACATTATTTAACATAGATAACGCCTCATGACATCATTTAACACAGCCAAAGCCTTGTAACATTGCTTTAGATATCCAAAGCCTTTTAAGTCGCTTAATGAAGACATTGCTTACGGTATTCAAGCCCTTATAATATTGCCAAACTGAAAAAAGCCAGAACACTCTAACGTCACTTACTTTAGCCAATATCTCGTAATTATTCGTAAGGGGAGACCCACCCAAAAATTTAACTATGCTTCTACTTTGCCGGTTTGAGCTGAGTTTCAAATCCTGTCTATCTTGTAAAGATGTGACCTAACCCATGCTTTGAAGTCCAGAACTTGACTGGTTTTCTAGGTTTGAAGTTTTAGCATGGTTTTAATGGTGATTTTGGAAACCAACATTTCTTACTTGGACCTCAATTTTCACATTCTAGATTTTTCAGATACATTCAAAAGATTATTTGAATGCATAGTACCCATTTCTTCAAAAGAATAAGCACCATGCAGATCCCGCAGCCGTGAAACATTATATGTAAATTGAAGGGGGATCACTGCTATTAGCCGCAGTAGTGCATCAAGAGGAATCAGCGGCGACGAACGAAAATGTGTAGCAGACCGGCATTCGAATCTGGGACCCCCTGCTTTCTAGGCAGGTGCGGTAACCACTGCGCCATCCAGGACACAGCGTTATTGGAACTACACGGAATATCTCGGCATGCCTCAAGGCCGATCCACACTGCCATTGAGTGCCACGTATCCACTGTCCCTGTTCGCTACTTAAAGATGCCCACAGGAGATCGGGCGTATTTATGGATTCGCACTGGAGAAAGTTAATAGACACCACGCAGATCCCACAACTGTAAAACACTATATGTACACTACTGGCCATTAAAATTGCTACACCACGAAGATGACGTGCTACAGACGTGAAATTTAACCGACAGGAAAAAATACTCTGCTATGCAAATGAGTAGCTTTTCAGAGCATTCACACAAGGTTGGCGCCGGTGGCGACACCTACAACGTGCTGACATGAGGAAAGTTTCCAACCGTTTTCTCATACACAAACAGCAGTTAACCGGCGTTGCCTCGTGAAACATAGTTGTGATGCGTCGTGTGAGGAGGAGAAATGCGTACCATCACGTTTCCGACTTTGATAAAGGTCGGATTGTAGCCTATCGCGATTGCGGTTTATCGTATCGCGACATTGCTGCTCGAGTTGGTCGAGATCCAATGACTGTTAACAGAATGTGGAATCGGTGGGTTCAGGGGGGTAATATGGAACGCCGTGCTGGATCCCAGCGGCCTCGTATCACTAGCAGTCGAAATGACAGGCATCTTATCCACATGGCTGTAACGGATCGTGCAGCCACGTCTCGATCCCTGAGTCAACAGATGAGGACGTTTGCAAGACAACAACCATCTGCACGAACAGTTCGACGACGTTTGCAGCAGCATGGACTATCAGCTCGGAGACCATGGCTGCGGTTACCCTTGACGCTGCATCACAGATGGGAGCGCCTGCGATGGTCCACTCAACGACGAACCTGGGTGCACGAATGGCAAAACGTCTCTTTTTCGGATGAATTCAGGTTCTGTTTACAGCATCATGATGGTAGCATCCGTGTTTGGCGACATCGCGGTGAACGCACATTGGAAGCGTGGATTCGTCATCGCCATACTGGCGTATCACCCGGGGTGATTGTATGGGGTGCCATTGGTTACACGTCTCGGTCACCTCTTGTTCGCATTGACGGCACTTTGAACAGTGGACGTTACATTTCAGATGTGTTACGACCCGTGGCTCTACCCTTCATTCGAACCCTGCGAAACCCTACATTTCAGCAGGATAACGGACGACCGCATGTTGCAGGTCCTGTACAGGTCTTTCTGGATACAGAAAATGTTTGACTGCTGCCCTGACCAGCACATTCTCCAGATTTCTCACCAATTGAAAACGTCTGGTCAATGGTAGTCGAGCAACTGGCTCGTCACAATACGCCAGTCACTACTGTTGATGAACTATGGGATCGTGTTGAAGCTGCGTGGGCAGCTGTACCTGTACACGCCATCCAAGCTCTGTTTGACTCAGTGTCCAGACGTATCAGAGGCCAGAGGTGGTTCTTCTGGGTACTGATTTCTCAGTATGTATGCACCCAAATTGCGTGAAAATGTAATCACACGTCAATTCTAATATAGTATATTTGTCCAATGAATACCCGTTTATCATCTGCATTTCTTCTTGGTGTAGCAATTTTAATGGCCAGTAGTGTAAATTGAAGGGAATGACTGCTATCAGCTGCAGCGAACCGATTATTCCGTGACTGGACACTGCACGCCACACTGTCGCCCGTTGAAGGTGAAGAGAGTTCTCGATCGCGAAATGCGGAATTTGTCCCCCACATGCACCAATTTTGCTTATCGACGAACCCACCCAAATGAAAGTGGGCTTCGTCGGTAGACCATGCATGCATGCACATACTAATTCCCATCACGCCCCACGGCCAACCGTGCAGTTTGAACGCCCTAACGGAAACCGTTCAGAAGTTATGACGATTTTATTTAATATAGTTCAATAACTAAGCAGGGATGGCTAGAGGACAAATGTAAAGATATAGAGGCTTATTTCACGAGGGGTAAGATAGATAATGCCTACAGTAAAATTAAAGAGACCTTTGGAGAAAAGAGAACCACTTGCATCAATATCAAGAGCTCAGATGGAAACCCAGTTCTAAGCAAAGAAGGGAAAGCAGAAAGGTGGAAGGAGTATATAGAGGGTCTATACAGGGGCGATGTTTTTGAGGACAATATCATGGAAATGGAAGAGGATGTAGATGAAGATGAAATGGGAGATATGATACTGCGTGAAGAGTTTGACAGAGCACTGAAAGGCATGAGTCGAAACACGGCCCCGGGAGTAGACAACGTTCCATCAGAACTACTGACAGCCTTGGGAGAGCCAGTCCTGACAAAACTGTACCATCTGGTGAGCAGGATGTATGAGACAGGCGAAATTCCCTCAGACTTCAAGAGGAATATAATAATTCCAATCCCAAAGAAAGCAGGTGTTGACAGATGTGAAAATTACCGAACTATCAGTTTAATAAGTCACAGCTGCAAAATACTAACGCGAATTCTTTAGAGACGAATGGAAAAACTGATAAGAGCCGACCTCGGGGAAGATCAGTTTGGATTCCGTAGAAATGTTGGAACACGTGATGCAATACTGATCCTACGACTTATGTTAGAAGAAAGTTTAAGGAAAGGCAAACCTACGTTTTTAGCATTTGTGGACTTAGAGAAAGCTTTTGACAATGTTGATTGGAATACTCTCTTTCAAATTCTGAAGGTGGCTGGTGTAAAATCCAGAGAGCGAAAGGCTATTTACAATTTGTACAGAAAGCAGTTATAAGATTCGAGGGGTATGAAAGGGAAGCAGTGGTTGGGAATGGAGTGAGTCAGGGTTGTAGCCTCTCCCCGATGTTATTCAATCTGTATATTGAGCAAGTAGTGAAGGAAACAAAAGAAAAAATTCGGAGTAGTTATTAAAATCCATGGAGAAGAAATAAAAACTTTGAGGTTCCCCGATGACATTGTAGTTTTGTCAGAAACAGCAAAGGACTAGGAAGAGCAGTTGAACGAAATGGACAGTGTCTTGAAAGGAGGGTATAAGATGAACATCACCAAAAGCAAAACGAGGATAATGGAATGTAGTCGAATTAAGTCGGGTGATGCTGAGGTAATTAGATTAGGAAATGAGACACTTAAAGTAGTAAAGGAGTTTTGCTATTTGGGGACCAAAATAACTGATGACAGTCGAAGTAGAGAGGATATAAAATGTAGACTGGCAATGGCAATGAAAGCGTTTCTGAAGAAGAGAAGTTTGTTAACATCGAGTATTGATTTAAGTGTCAGGAAGTTGTTTCTGAAAGTATTTGTATGGAGTGTAGCCATGTATGGAAGTGAAACGTATACGATAAATAGTTTAGACAATAAGAGAATAGAAGCTTTCGAAATGTGGTGCTACAGAAGAATGCTGAAGATTAGATGGGTAGATCACATAACTAATGAGGATGTATGGAATAGAATTGGGGAGAAGAGGAGCTTGTGGCACAACTTGAGTAGAAGAAGGGATCGGTTGGTGGGACATGTTCTGAGGCATCAAGGAATCGCCAATTTAGTATTGGAGGGCAGCGTGGAGGGTAAAAATCGTAGAGGGAGACCAAGAGATGAGTACACTAAGCAGATTCAGAAGGATGTAGGGAGCAGTAGGTACTGGGAGATGAAGAAGCTTGCACAGGATAGAGTAGCATGGAGAGCTGCATCAAACCAGTCTCAGGACTGAGGACCACAACAACAACAAGTTCAATAACTGTCACCATGGCAGTTTCTACAGAAATCTCCAAACGCGAGTCCTACTCTCGCGTGGCAAATTTCGTTAAATCGAATCAAATACCAACTGTCCTCAAGGTACAGTTTAGCCCTGCTCGTGCCCCGAGCCTGACGTGTGGTTGGCGGCCAGGCCCTGGAGACGCTGAGCGGGCTGCGGCGGCTGCCGCTGGTGGGGAACCCCGTGTCGTGCTGCGAGGTGGGGGAGCTGCGCGCCTGGGTGGAGATGCGGCGCGTGTCGGTGATCCGCAGGGAGCTGTCGGTGGGGCCGCTGCCCACCTGCGCACAGCCCGAGGGCCTGCGCGGCCGCCCGTGGACCGCCGCCGCCGGACACGACACGTGCGTTCAGCGGCTGGACGTGGCCGCCGTGGTGGGCTGCGTGCTGCTGGGGCTGCTGCTGCTCGCCCTGGCCGTCGCCGCCGCGCTGCTGCTGCTCAGGAGGCGCCGCAGGGCCGCGCGCCGACGGCGCACCCAGAGCGCGCTCAGGTGAGCCCACCTCTGTGTTGTGGCCTGTGGTCAGCAATGCGTGCTGCTCGAAAGTCGCTCTGACACTATATGTGGGACAGGCTGAAAACTATTTCTGCAATCAGCCACAGCCAGAAAGCGGTGGAGGACATACTTATCGTAGTTTCCACTCTGCAAGTCCACATTCTTATCCAGCCCACTGACAGAAATACACTCCTGGAAATTGAAATAAGAACACCGTGAATTCATTGTCCCAGGAAGGGGAAACTTTATTGACACATTCCTGGGGTCAGATACATCACATGATCACACTGACAGAACCACAGGCACATAGACACAGGCAACAGAGCATGCACAATGTCGGCACTAGTACAGTGTATATCCACCTTTCGCAGCAATGCAGGCCGCTATTCTCCCATGGAGACGATCGTAGAGATGCTGGATGTAGTCCTGTGGAACGGCTTGCCATGCCATTTCCACCTGGCGCCTCAGTTGGACCAGCGTTCGTGCTGGACGTGCAGACCGCGTGAGACGACGCTTCATCCAGTCCCAAACATGCTCAATGGGGGACAGATCCGGAGATCTTGCTGGCCAGGGTAGTTGACTTACACCTTCTAGAGCACGTTGGGTGGCACGGGATACATGCGGACGTGCATTGTCCTGTTGGAACAGCAAGTTCCCTTGCCGGTCTAGGAATGGTAGAACGATGGGTTCGATGACGGTTTGGATGTACCGTGCACTATTCAGTGTCCCCTCGACGATCACCAGTGATGTACGGCCAGTGTAGGAGATCGCTCCCCACACCATGATGCCGGGTGTTGGCCCTGTGTGCCTCGGTCGTATGCAGTCCTGATTGTGGCGCTCACCTGCACGGCGCCAAACACGCATACGACCATCATTGGCACCAAGGCAGAAGCGACTCTCATCGCTGAAGACGACACGTCTCCATTCGTCCCTCCATTCACGCCTGTCGCGACACCACTGGAGGCGGGCTGCACGATGTTGGGGCGTGAGCGGAAGACGGCCTAACGGTGTGCGGGACCGTAGCCCAGCTTCATGGAGACGGTTGCGAATGGTCCTCGCCGATACCCCAGGAGCAACAGTGTCCCTAATTTGCTGGGAAGTGGCGGTGCGGTCCCCTACGGCACTGCGTAGGATCCTACGGTCTTGGCGTGCATCCGTGCGTCGCTGCGGTCCGGTCCCAGGTCGACGGGCACGTGCACCTTCCGCCGACCACTGGCGACAACATCGATGTACCGTGGAGACCTCACGCCCCACGTGTTGAGCAATTCGGCGGTACGTCCACCCGGCCTCCCGCATGCCCACTATACGCCCTCGCTCAAAGTCCGTCAACTGCACATACGGTTCTCGTCCACGCTGTCGCGCCATGCTACCAGTGTTAAAGACTGCGATGGAGCTCCGTATGCCACGGCAAACTGGCTGACACTGACGGCGGCGGTGCACAAATGCTGCGCAGCTAGCGCCATTCGACGGCCAACACCGCGGTTCCTGGTGTGTCCGCTGTGCCGTGCGTGTGATCATTGCTTGTACAGCCCTCTCGCAGTGTCCGGAGCAAGTATGGTGGGTCTGACACACCGGTGTCAATGTGTTCTTTTTTCCATTTCCAGGAGTGTATTTCTATTCTCTATTTCATCAGCGAACCGTGGATTTACTTTCAAAATCTTTTCTTAAAGAATTTACTTTATTTACCAGCGATACATCAAGAACATTAACACATTTAATCACACTATGTGAGCTTGGTAGTAGTTGCCAGTGGGTAACTGATGAAACAAATTTCATTCAACAAATGGAAATGTTATCCCTAAAAACCCTTTTCCTTTAAAAAAATTAAAAATTATAATCAGAAAGCCCCCTCTAAATATCAAGTTACAATTTATTCAGAGGCAGAAATAGCTTTTTTTCTTTTTTTTTTTTTTTTTTTTTTTTGAGCTTTCGGCTGAGAACCTTGCCGCTCCCTTTTCACACGGCAGTAGTCACGACCGCTCACAACAACCTCTGAAAGACTACACTGGTGCAAATCTGCAACACACCAAATTACTTTAAAGTAAAAATTTTAACAACTCTCACAAACACAGAAACTATGCACCCCGTAGGAGGGATGGAAATGGTAAAAAACACTCACATTAAAAAAAAATTCTTGGCACCGTAAGTGCAACTTGTTTTTAGAAGAAAACGCTTACGGTGGAAGGATGGCAACTTTATATACTAAAATGACCATTTAAATAAAAACCCATGAAGTGCAGTCTTACATAAAATGTACAAACATGCTCTACATTACACATATACCGCCTCTCAAGATGGTAGGCAAGATAAAAAACAGATTTCAGGAATTAGGCCTTTACACCTTGTAAGCTACCGCTTCTGTTTTGCTCTTTTCTGCTGATGGTTAAGCCTGAGAGCCGAACGTATAAGTGAAAAATTTTGCACAACGGATTTTATAACGCTAATTTGTCGCCCTGACACTTACACGCTCTCCAGAAGGGTAAGCTTATCCTTTGCTCTATATGTGACGTTAACTAGTCGTATGCAAATCTGATTAGTTTCTAACCATATCCTCAGTATACGCTAGAATGTTCAGATGTGCTGACCTGCAAACACTGCCTCCATCAGGTGGTTGCAAACATGAAATACACAAATAAGGAAATAATAAAATGACAAAGGAAACTACTAGCTATGAAATGATACACTCAGTAGTGTCAAATTCTTTACTCTTCTGCAATTCACTCTATTCAAGATTACACACTACAGTGATCTGACGCTTATCGCTGCAAACGTTCTCGGCTCAGCGAGATACAATAAATTCTGCCTCACCAAAAGCTTCCGTGAGCACCTCCACGGCTGCCGTGGAACACCAGACGATCCTCAGGCTCTCGCTACAAGTACTCTGTCCCAGTAACGAGGTCGCACACCTCGCCAGGACCAACCTCTCTCCTCGACGCTCCAGGAACAAATGTTTCTCAGTCGCTACTCTTTTTCGTAGCTCCTGTTCTTTTTTCTTCCCCCTTTTAATGTGTATGGCCAATCATGTTGCTGGAAGGCGTTCGTTTCCGAGCGCCGACCAATCTCATTTTTGCAACCGACCGAAGCTTCTCGAAGCTTCCAGACTGTTCCAGAAGCTTCCGCTCCGGCCGTTGGGAAAACCACCCACACGCCGCCACGCGTTTTGTGAGCGAGCCCCTGCGTCTTCTCCTTGTCCTCGGCCACGTGGCTCCCGCCAAGCCGCGGTCCACCCGCCTGGGGTTTCCAGAGTAGCTTACGGGCGCTGTTGTCTTCAGCTCTCAGGCCTGCCTGCCACGCTTGTGTCTTTCCCGATCTCTTGCCAGCCTCCCGTCTCTGTCCGCTTCACTATCGCCCAACGTGCAGATATTCTGCTACAAATTAAGATCCCTAGCCGATGTCAGTATCGTTAATGGTTTCATGTCTCGATGTTTATACTTCCGGAGTGGTAGTTGTAGCCGGCCGCGGTGGTCTAGCGGTTCTAGGCGCGCAGTCCGGAACCGCGCGACTGCTACGGTCGCAGGTTCGAATCCTG
Organism: Schistocerca nitens; assembly: GCF_023898315.1. NCBI lineage: Eukaryota > Metazoa > Arthropoda > Insecta > Orthoptera > Acrididae > Schistocerca > Schistocerca nitens. Next base: position 872,013,530 of record NC_064617.1, read on the forward strand.
CCTCGGGCATGGATATGTGTGATGTCCTTAGGTTAGTTAGGTTTAAGTAGTTCTAAGTTCTAGGGGACTGATGACCACAGATGTTAAGTCCCATAGTGCTCAGAACCATTTGAACCATTTTTTGGTAGTTGTAATGTCGCTCAAAATGATGCCACCTTACAACCTTAAGCAATAAATTCGGTAACACCGAATCCGACAAACATGACAGAGGCAGCTATTAACGTATGGCAGATTGACAGGGGGATTACTGAACAACCCGAACCGCAGATTGCTCTAACCTGCCCCTACTCCCCAAGGGAAAAACGGACCACTCAATTCATAAATAACCACCTTCCCGCGGGTGGACAAACGGAGAAGAATGGTGGGACGACCCCAAAACAAAGCGGCTGGTGACCTCGTCAAGGAAACAAGTAGAATTTAACAAGTAAATGAAACAACATATCTCCAGTCACTTAACTTCTAATAAAATGCGATTTCTGGCGAAGACCTGCCGCAGCGCCCCCAACCCTCCACCAAACCGTCCGCTGCCAGCCGCTTCAACGGACGAAGGAAGGCGCGCCGATCTCCCGTATCACGGCGTCGCAGCTCGCACCGGCCAGCCCGATGTCGTGGTTTGACTGCTGTTGGTCTTGTGTCGACCGCAAAGCCACTACCCTTTTCTATACGGCGCGGCCCACTGGGGACCTCACATGCGCCGACGCTCAAGACGGACAAGTCATCTTGTCTCTCAGTGTGCGACCGACCAACCAATCGATCCAACCGCCAATGACCGTTGCCCGAGCAACTCGAGCAGACTGGCAGCCTAACGCGCAGACTCAGATGCAGGAACTCAGCCCCGATCGGGCGACCACTAGCTGAGTTCTGTTACTGGCGGAGTGGCAAGACTCTCATTTGCCGGCCTTAAAGTTTGATCCAAACGACAGACATACTAGCACACCGACGACAGACAGACACTAACTGCCGCACAAATGCAAACGAGAGACAGACCAGCAACTGGTGACGCGAGACTGACCCAGCCTCACTCCGACTGACCAACTGCCCAGACTCGCCCTCTAGCGAGCTCATAGCGCTCCTTAAATGCACGTGAGCAGGCTACCTTTCCCCTTCCCACCAGTGGGAGACACCAAAGCTGCGATTGCCACAGCGGCGCAACCACCAGAAAACGGCGGGCGACTGCTTCACACTACGCGCTGCGGCGCGCTCTTCAAAACAGCAAATTTTACCACGGCTCAATCAGCGGGATCAGGAACTATGATTATAAATGAAGATTTTGAGTTTTAATTGACAGATGTATTTGATCAACTTCCACACGCACAACGTAGTAAAATTCCTGAGGATAATACTAATAATTAGATAGAAGGAAAAGTAGTATGTGGATATGGAATGAGGGTAAGGAATGAAAGAGGAAGCCGCCTGGTAGAATTTTGCACAGAGCATAGCTTAATCATACCTAACACTTCCAGAATGAGATTTTCACTCTGCAGCGGAGTGTGCACTTGTACGAAACTTCCTGACAGATTAAAACTGGGACCTTTGCCTTTCGCTGGCAAAGGATGGTTGACCACTTGCCCGCGAAAGGCAAAGGTCTCGAGTTCGAGTCTCGGTCCGGCACACAGTTTTAATCTGTCAGGAAGTTTCATAGCTAACACTTGCTTTAAGAATCATGAAAGAAGGTTGTATACCTGGAAGAGGCCTGGAGACACTGGAAGGTTTCAGATAGATTATATTATGGTAAGACAGAGATTTGGGAACCAGGTTTTAAATTGCAAGACATTTCCAGGGGCAGATATGGACTCTGACCACTATTTATTGGTTACGAACTGTAGACTACAACTGAGGAAACTGCAAAAAGGTAGGAATTTAAGGAGATGGGACCAGGGTAAACTGAAAGATCCAGAGTTTGTAGAGTGTTTCAGAGAGACCATTAGGGAACGATTGACAAGAACAGGGGAAAGAAATACAGTAGAAGTAGAATGGGTAGTTTTGAGAGATGAAATAGTGAAGGCAGCAGAGGATCAAGTAGGTAAAAAGACGAGGGCTAGTAGAAATCCTTGGGTAACAGAAGAGAGATGGAATTTAATTGAAGAAAGGAGAAAATATAAAAATGCAGCAAATGAAGCAGGCGAAAGGGAACCAAACGCCTAAAATCCGAGAGCGACAGGAAGTGCACAATGACTAAGCATGTATGGCTAGAGGATAAATGTAAGGATTTAGAAGCATATATCACTACGGGTAAATTAGATACTGCTTACGGGTAAATTAAAGAGAGCTTTGGAGAAAGCAGAACCACTTATATGAATATCAAGAGCTCAGATCGAAAGGCAGTTCTAGGCAAAGAGAGGAAAGCAGATAGGTGGAAGGAGTATATAGACGGTCTATACAAGGGCGATGTACGGGAGGCCAATATTCTGCAAATGGAAGAGGACGTAGATGAAGATGAAATAGATATGATACTGCGTGACGAGTTTGACAGAGCACTGACAGACCTGAGGCGAAACAAGGCCCCGGGAGTAGATAACATTCCATGAGAACTACTGATAGCCTTCGGAGAGCCACCCCTTACAAAACTCTACCGTCTGGTGAGCAATATGTATGACACAGGCGATATACCTTCAGACTTCAAGAAGAATATAATAATTCCAATTCCAAAGAAAGCAGGTGTTGACAGGTGTGAAAATTCCCGAATAACAGTTTAATACGTCACGGCTGCAAAATACTAACGCGAATCGTTTACAGAAGAATGGAAAAACTGGTAGAAGCCGACCTTCTGGAAGATCAGTTTGGATTCCGTAGAAATGTTGGAACACGCGAGGCAGTACTGACCCTACGACTTATCTTAGAAGACAAATTAAGAAAAGGCAAACCTACGTTTCTAGCATTTGTAGACTTAGAGAAAGCTTTTGACAACGTTGACTGGAATACTCTCTTTCAAATTCTGAAGGTGGCTGGGGTAAAATACAGGGAGCGAAAGGCTATTTACAATTTGTACAGAAACCAGATGACAGTTATAAGATTCGAGGGGCATGAAACTGCACAGTGGTTGGGAAGGGAGTGAGACAGGGTTGTAGCCTATTTCCAGTGTTATTCAATCTGTATATTGAGCAAGCAGGAAAGGAAGCAAAAGAAAAATTTGGAGTAGGAATTAAAGTCATGGATAAGAAATAAAAACTTTGAGGTTTCTCGAAGACATTGTAATTCTGTCAGAGACAGGAAAGGACTGGGAAGAGCAGTTTAACGGAATGGACAGTGTCTTGAAAGGAGGATATAAGATGAATATCAACAAAAGCAAAACGAGGATAATGGAATGTAGTCAAATTAAATCAGGTGATGCTGAGGGAATTACAACAGAAAATGAGACACTTACAGTACTAAATGAGTTTTGCTATTTAGGTGATGATGGTCGAAGTAGAGCGGATATAAAATGTAGACTGGCAATGGCAAGGAAGCGTTTCTGAAGAAGAGAAATTTATTAGCATCGAGTATAGACGTAAGTGTCAGCAAGTCTTTTCTAAAAGCATTTGTATCGAGTGTACCCATGTATGGATGTGAAACATGGACGATAAGTAGTTTAGACAAGGAGAGAATAGAAGCTTTGGGAATGTGGCGCTACAGAAGAATGCTGAATATTAGATGGGTAGATCACATAACTAATGAAGAGGTACTGAACAGAATAGGGAAGAAGAGGATTTTGTGGCACTACTTGACTAGAAGAAGGGATCGTTTGGTAGGACATGTTGTGAGGCATCAAGGGATCACCCATTTAGTACTGGAGGGCAGCGTGGAGGGTAAAAATCGCAGAGGGAGACCAAGAGATGAATACACTAAGCAGATTCAGAAGGATGTAGGTTGCAGTAGTTACTTGGAGATGAAGAAGCTTGCACAGGATAAAGTAGCATGGAGAGCTGCATCAAACCAGTCTCTGAACTGAAGACCACAACAAGATCTTACCTAAATATTTTACTGGGTCCTAAATTTATATTTGTATTACAGATACTGCAGCTTTTCCTGTTATTACTACAGGTGTGTTAGTGCTACTACTATTTCCACTATGGGCATTACTGAGTTTTAGTATCTTCTACTACATGTTTCTTTTATTACTGTGTTACTTGAGATTAGTTCACTATTGCTATTTTTATTCATATGCTACTTCACATCTAAAACTAATCTATACTGTCTGCAGCGTTACAGGTGCCCCCCCCCCCCCCTCGAGCTAATCCCAGTGGGCATGGCCCTGGCACCGGGATGGCCCAATATGTGGGATCGCTGCAGTTCTATCCTAGTGGATTATTCTATCCTACATCTAACCTAATTCTTATTCCTACTGTCATATCTGGTGCGTCGATGTGGCCGAGCGGTTCTAGGCGCTTCAGTCTGGAACCACGCGACCGCTACAGTCGTAGGTTCGAGTCCTGCCTCGGGCATGGCTGTGTGTGATGTCCTTAGGTTAGTTAGGTTAAGTAGTTCTAACAAGGGAACCTCCCATCGCACCCCCCTCAGATTTAGTTATAAGTTGGCACAGTGGATAGGCCTTGAACAACTGAACACAGATCAATCGAGAAAACAGGAAGAAGTTGTGAGGAGCTATGAAAAAATTAAGCAAAATATACAAACTGAATAGTCCATGCACAAGATAGGCAACATCAAGGATAGTATGAGCTCAGGAGCGCCGTGGTCCCGAGGTTAGCGTGAGCAGCTGCGGAACGAGAGTTTACTGTTGTGCGCACTTATTTATCCTATGTTTAAGGTACTCATGGAGAGTATGTTCGTATGTGAGATTCCGGCCAGTTCTTCCTCCAATCATGCACTATCCTCCCATTTGTAATAACAGATTGGTTGTATAACTCGTCCAAATAAAATTTTTCATTTCTTCTTTCGAATACTTTTTGGACTAAGTCTCACAGGGCCCCACAGTCAGTGGGGAGATTCATCGTCTTGAGCTGTATCCTATCCACAGTGTCCATCACCGAGAAGGTGACGTCCCTGCCATACTCATAGCCGATACGCACCACATGCCTTATAGCTGTAGTGAGGACAGCCCGCATCTCGTGGTCGTGCGGTAGCGTTCTCGCTTCCCACGCCCGGGTTCCCGGGTTCGATTCCCGGCGGGGTCAGGGATTTTCTCTGCCTCGTGATGGCTGGGTGTTGTGTGATGTCCTTAGGTTAGTTAGGTTTAAGTAGTTCTAAGTTCTAGGGGACTGATGACCATAGATGTTAAGTCCCATAGTGCTCAGAGCCATTTGAACCATTTGTAGTGAGGACAGTCAGCTCCTCCAGGCGCGCTAATTGCACAGCGCGTTCTAGGATTGGGTATACCTTAAAAGGGTCCACACCCAAACCTCTCTGGAAACATGGGTCTATTGGTAAATTTGTACTACTCACAACGTTAACCTGCACTTGCTCTTTAGTGACTATACCATTGAGCCTTGTCATTGGAAGACTCCCTACCACAGGATGCCCTTTTGGTCGTTCATGATCTTCAGGCGACCTTAGTCCCAGCTTGAAGGAGAGGGCGCATCTTTCTGACCACAAGGGTCTGTTTGAATACATACATCCTTCATTACCACTCTTTGAATTTGTGTTCAGGTAAGCTTTTGCATAAATTCCCTAAATCTGCTGGCTACCAATGCATCCCTCAGCCCTTTGCGCGGGGACTTTCGTTTAGGCTTCAGCCGGCCAGAGTGGCCAAGCGGTTCTAGGCGCTATAGTCTGGAACCGAGCGACCGCTATCGTCGCAGGTTCGAATCCTGCCCCGGGTACGGATGTGTGTGATGTCCTTAGTTAGGTTTAAGTAGTTCTAAGTTCTAGGGGTATGGATGTGTGTGATGTCCTTAGTTAGGTTTAAGTAGTTCTAAGTTCTAGGGGAGTGATGACCTCAGAAGTTAAGTCCCATAGTGCTCAGAGCCATTTTTAGGCTTCCTGTGTTTGGGTGTAGCCTCGGCCATAATCAGTTCTGGCAATGAGCCTCTGCTCTAGCATCCTGTAGGTAGGGCAGTTTCTTCTGGTTGTGTTACAGGTTTTCTTCCCTCTTCGCATGCAGAGGATGCATATCCCAGTTCTGCCGTAGTTTTTCCTTACATGGTCTGCAGCTCCACATCTGGAGGAATCCGGTTTCCGTTCGCAGTGCTTGTGAATATGGTCTAAGTCGCCACAATTGTGGCATCGGAGAACTACTAAGTCCAAAAGTCTGGCCCTCACACTGATGGCATGAAAGCCCATGTATATCTTGCCCATAGTGGTTAGCCTGCGCCACATTTTCCCAGAGACCTCTAAAAAGTGATATACGACATCCCGTTCCTGGGATCCACTTTTAAAACGCAGCTTAAACTCGTTTTTAAATGTTCCCAGGTTCATGTCCTCAAAATTTTGTTGACTGATTGTCTCGTAAGTGCCATTTTCTTTTAGTGTGACAGGTACATCACAAAGAATTACCAAAGGGTTCCGCTTCTTGGGCAGTTCACATTTTATTGCTCTGTTTAATTTTGAGTGATTTAAGATTTTATTCCGATCATCCTCCATGGCGACATCCTCTATAACTACATTTTTGTCACCTTTACTTTATTTATTTTAGTTTTGTCTTTCGCGGGGTTTACGGTGGTTGTAAAAATCTCCTGCACCTTTTTAATGTCTTGACCCGGTAGGGGTCTTCGCAGTAGCGATGGCCCAGGCGGCGAGTTCATTTTTGATTGCCAGGACTGCTACCTGCCTAATTTTCCCATTCTTAACACTAGAGTCTAGTATTTGATTAATTCTAGTATGTCTATCAATAACAGTTTCTTCAGTCTCCCACGCCCTCTTCTGAGGTAGGAACAGTGAGCATTGAAGACCTCGTAAACGGACTCGTGTCACTCGCCTCTTGATCAGCCATTGTGAAGTGCAGACGAGTGAAAATTGCATTTGCTCGCGGTTCTGGTATCATTACGGGCGGCACACTAACAGTTACTTCCGCGAAATTTAAGCGATCCAGGACGGTGTACAGTCCTCGCGAGTTCACTTCCTATTTGTACCGAAAACATGAGTTTAGTCGCAGTCTCGCTGTGACGTCATCCGAGGCAGCGCGTACTCCGGCTTTTGACTGAAGCGGACCGTACGGTAGCTGGGTGAGCGAAGTGAAGTCTGGCTACGCTACGCTAATTCACGGAGCTTCATGCTCCGGTGAGTTTTAGGATGAGCAGATCACGCTTTTCCTACTTCTTCCTTGGGGTGTTGAGTGTTGTCTTCTCGTCTGAATCTTCCTCACGGTTCCGTTGCTGCTAGTGGGTCTTCTTGCTAATGTTGCGGCGTTCCTTTACACCAGCAACAGGTCTGGCCACCTTGTGGTCGGCGCCAGTGCACTTGGTTGCCCAAGTTGCGGACGAGGTCGTTCTCCGACGTCAGCATAAAAACGATGCGCCGCTTGCCGGAATCGGTGTGTAAGCAGCGGGACTCTGTGGAAGCGCTATTCTGTGGTGTTCTCCGGTGCTGAAATCTTGTGGCAGGTGAAGCGCTAGCCTAAGCGCCTTGTTCTGGACCGTCTGCAGCTTTGCGATTGACGAGTAGGCCGAGTTGTCCCACACCACAGCAGCGTGCTCTAACACTGGCCTGATGAGTGTCAGGTACAGAGTAATGCCGCAGTGTGGGGGCAGGGTCGTCACTGGGTTGAGTAAGGGGTACAACAAGCGCAATCTGCCACGCGCTTTACCCCTTACTTCCCCGATGTGCGCCTTCCACGCCAGGCGCCGGTCCAGAGTGACGCCTAGGTAGCGTCCGGTGTTTGACCACGGGATGGGGCCTCCCGTGATGCTGAGTGGCTGCAGGTCGGCAGGAATCTTCTTTTTAGTGAAGATCACCGCCTGACTTTTGGCTGCGTTGAACTTGAGCCGCCATTTGGTGGCCCAAGCTCCGAGGTCGTCGCAAGCCCGGCATCAGCTCGGCGTTGATGCTTCTGCCGTAGAGCGCCGTATCGTCCGCGTAGAGCGCAACGTGCACGCCCTGCCTCTTCGGAACGTCGGCGGTGTACAGTGAGTAGAGCGAGGGGCCGATGACGGACCCTTGCGCTACTCCAGCTGCTATGGAACGCGCTGTCAACGTCCCGTCGTCGGCGCGCACGTGGAAAGTGCGTCCAGTCAAGTAGGATTTGAGCAGGCGGGCGTGCGGCACCGGTAGTCCTTCTATAAGTAGTTTATACACAAGGCCGTCGTGCCATACGCTGTCGAAGGCTCTGGAAACGTCCAGAAGTACCGCCCCAAAATACTCGCGACGTTCCAGCGCCACCATCGCCTGCTCTACCAGTCGAAGTAGCTGCTGTTGTGTGGAGTGGCCCCTCCTGAAGCCGAACTTTTCGTCAGGGAGCAGGCCTTCCTCCCCGACGTGTCGCCACAGCCTCTTAACATACAGCCTCTCGAAAACCTTCGAGACTGCGGGCAACAGGCTGATGGGCCAGTGGTTTTGCGGCAGCCGCAGGTCTTTTCCGGCCTTGGGGACCGCTACAACTTCCGCATGTTTCCACGCAGATGGGAAGCTGCAGGTCCCGAGCACAGAGTTGAAGAACTTCGTAAGTTGCCGCACGGCTCTCGGCGGCAGCATCTTCAGCAGCTCGCTGCTGATGTCGCACCCTCCTGCCTTCCTTGTCTGCAGGCGAGCGAGCTGTTGCGCGACCTCATCCTCCGTCATTTCCGCGATGACGTCGTCCACCTCTCTGTGCGCCAGGTACGCAGGAAGGCGCTGTTCTACCAAACGGACGTGTTCTTCGTCCACGACGTCCTCCACCGGCGTGAAATTGGCGGCGAATGCGTCGGCTAACGCGCCGGCTTTCGCGTCGGGTTCGGTGATGACGTCACCTCCGACCTGGAGCGGCGGGGGAGGCGCTGGCGTTGTTACAGGAAACTTTTGGTCACCCTTCAGGCTGATCCGTCCTCTATCCTGAGAATGGCAATTCTGCCGGCCCAGTCGCGGTTGCGGTGGTTTGTAATCGCGTGCTTAATTTCGCGACGCATGCGGTTGATGGTGGCCTTCGTTGTCGGCTGTCGCGTGATCTGCCACTCTCGGAACAGACGGTTCTTCTCCCGGATGGCCTGGAGGATGTCTGGTGGGTGCTGCTTCGAGTGTTCCCGTGGACGTCTTCGTTCACGCGGCGTGGCTGCTGATGCCTCTTCGTGCGTCAGACGCGTGAATGTGGCAAGGGCCGCATCGGCCCCCTCGGCCTCTGGATCAGGCATGGCAGCGACTGTCTTTTCTAGGTGGTCCCGGAAGTGGTTCAAAAAGGTTCAAATGGATCTGAGCACTATAGGACTTAACATCTTAGGTCATCAGTCCCCCTAGATCTGATAACTAACCTAAGGACATCACACACATCCATGCCCCAGGCAGGATTCGAATCTGCGACCGTAGCGATCGCGCGGTTCCAGACTGAAGCGCCTAGAACCGCTCGGCCACACCGGCCGGCCCGGAAGTGGTCCCAGTCGACGTCGCAGTACTGCTTGCGGCCGTCCGGTGCTACGACTCCGTCAGTGGCGAGATCGAAGATCACAGGGAGGTGATCGGACGATAACGCCACGCGTGTGGTCGCGATGGCGTCGTGTGTGGCACCGTTGATAATAGCGACGTCCAAGACGTCGGCGCGGCCGCGTTTGGGATATCGTGTGGTGTTGCTGGGCCGCTCGCAGTAGCTTCCTCCCGCTGCTGGTCGTCACCCGGGAGTTCCATTCCGGGTGTTTGGCGTTGAAGTCGCCGCCTTTGAACAAGTTGCCGCGCATCGACAACAGCGAGTGGAAGTCTCGCTGTTGCAGCAGCCGTCCTGGTTGTCGATACGCGCGACAAACTTCACCTGACCCGCTGAAGTGTTGACCACAACACTAGTGGCCTCGACTGTGGTCAGTTCAGGCAGCTGGAACGGATGGTGGGGTAGCGATGTCTTCACATACACCGCCGTTGCGCCGCCCGCCGTCTCTCGGTCGGTGCGATAGCACCGGAAGTTCGGCGCCCACACCTGCACTCCTGGTTTCAGCCAGGTTTCGGTGACGAGGCAGACGCCCACGGCCTCGTCACGCAGAAACTGCCGAAACTCGCCGGCTTGGTCACGAATGTTGTTCACATTCCAAATGCAGGCGGTGAGCCCCTGTACTGGCGTATTAGCCATGATGTGGGGCAGGGGCTGCACGTGTGGCGGTGGCCTGGTTGGCCGCAGTCAGGGCAGATACTATCATCTGCGGAAGCTGCAGTATGAGATGCTCGAATTCTCGCAGCATTACACGCAGTTCTGCAGCTTCACTGGGCGCAGCTGGCGTCTCTGTCGTCTCCGTCGGTGGAGGCTGGGCTCGCTCGGCGGGCGTCGAAGCGGTGGGGGCGTTGTTTGGCCGTCATCCGCGTCTGCTGCGCCGATTTGCAGCCCTGGCTGGCGTGGTTTCTGCTGCTGGCGCTGCGCCAGCCGGCGCTGGTTGCTCTCTCCGCCGTCCGCGCCCCTGGACGTCCGACGGAGCTCGGGGAGGGGGGGGGGGGCGTCTCTCCGGGCCGATCTCGTCGTCGGTGCCGCGGATGTAGCGGCAGCCGCCGCCAAACTTGTGCCCGCTTGCACAGGCCTGGAGGGCGCAAGTCATCCCCTGGTTGCTGCTGTCTTGAAGGCCTGGCAGCCTCTGTAGTTGGCAACATGGGCCTCCTTGCAGTTGCAGCAGGTCGGGGCGTCCTTCCTGGGGAGCGGACACTCCCTGCCGGCGTGATTTCCCGCGCAGTTCACGCAGCGCGGCTTCATCTGGCAATATTTTGCGATGTGGTCGATGCCTTGGCAGTTGAAGCACTGTGGAGGTCCTCTTCTGCGCCGTAATTTCTCTACAGTGACTTCAGCACTGCACGTCCGCTTTTCCTGGAAGATCTTCCTGTGAACAGGGTTGTCATCCAGGACAGCGAGGAAGAATGGCATGTCGCTGTCTCGGGGTGATTTCATCCGCGATGTGCTGCGTATGACGTAACCCTTCTCTTCGAGTAGCACTCGTACGTAGGCCAGGTCCATGTTGAAAGGCAGTTTCCAGAAAACTACCTTGAGTGTCTTCACTGCTTCTGACGAGTACGTGAAGGAATGGAGTCTCTCACGCTTCGTCAGTTCCATCACGCCGCGGTAGTCGTCCAGGGTGCGCGTGATGATGCGGTACAGGTCTCGACCTGCCGTCCGCGTTGTGAAGGAGTCCTTCACCACCTGTTTTATCTTCGTCTCGAAGTCTTTGAAGGTGCCTTCCCACTGGATGACGACCGGTGGGGGAGGGGGCAGGGGGCGACCTCTTCTGCTCCTCAGTGTCGGTCGCCTCCTCTGTTGCGTCAGGGAGGCTGCTGTAGCGGTTGGCGGTGTTTACTCCGCCTGCAGCTGCTGCTAGCACGATTGCCCTGGCAGTGTGCTTCCTCGTGGGCTTTCTAAACCCGTCTTCGTCAGTCTCAGGCTGAGTCCTGGCCCCCTTTCGAGACACCCACGGCACGATGCTTCCGCCAGGTGCGCTCCAGGGCCGGATTTTCTTCTTGGTTTCCCGATTTTTGGGCTCCAGGGATGAGCCCCGTCAGAGATTGGAGGTGTTTGTCGGCCTCCGTTGCAGCCGTTGCGCCCCCATTTTTGGGGTCGCTCGGGGCACCATTGCTGGTGTCGACCACAGGTCGTCCGGCAGCGGCGTCTGTAGTCTTGGTGGAGGTGGGTGAGGACGTTTGCGGCCCTCCCAGGTCCAAGACACGCGCTACGGTCAACGACGGCAGGCCGTCGTTGGTAGTCAGAAAGCGCCCCGGTTTGCCGTAGGTGGCGGGCGGGACGTGCCCGCCGCGCCACTCGCCTCGCCAGCCGAAGCCGGGTCCGCACAATGGCTTGCCGACGCAGTAGGAGCGTTGCCAGTCTCGGTGTCCATGCCCAGGTCCAGGTCAGTCGTAGGTAGCGGACAGGAAGCGGCCTCCGCCAGAGCAAGCTCTAACGACTGCCCCTCCCCCACGTCACTCGCTTCAGTGGCGTGTGCCACCTCCGCATAACGCCTGCCCATTCCGAGATCGTCAGCCAGCTCGTGAACCTCGCCCATTTTCCGGGTCGTCGTAGTCGGGGGGCCGGATGGGGCCGCCGACCGAGCGAGTTCGGCCGGACAGCGATCCGCCACACCCTTCACTTCGTCACTGCGGTCTGCACGCGATGGCATCTCAGCTCGGAATGACGACAAGTGAGGTCTGACTTTTTTTTTGCTCTTTTCATTCCCACCCTGAGGGGGTGGGCGGGCTGTTTGAGAGCGTGCATGTTGCTCTATTCAGCCATGGGGTTAATCTAAGCTTATTCTGTTTTGACTCTGTTTATTTTTCTTGCAAGGAGGGATGGGAGGGTATTCTCCCGATTGGGAATTTATTTGCAGGAGATTGATGGGGACAGTTTCGGTATTCACCTTAGCGGCCAAGGAAAACCTGCAAAACCCGGCCAGAACTGCCTGTGTTTGGGTTTCTCTTTTTTATTTTCCGTCTTGCCAGCGTTGACGCTGGCGTTCACGGCGGGCAAGAGCGGCTTCGTGGTCCTTCTTTCTTTGTCTTCTCTGTCTCTTATGAATTGTTCTTCTCGGGCTTCTGCCTTTCTTCTTATGATTTCCCGACTTTGTAAGGAACTCATCTGGTACTCGTCCCGCTCGGCCACGTTCGGGATTGCCTCGTCCAGGATCTCGCTGTCCACCAGGTTTCCCCTGTCCCCTAAACGGCCGCTTTCTGAGACCCATAATATTTTATAACACTGTTGTGTATTAATTTAGAAGCTTCGAAATTTTCGTATGAATCGAATCAAGTTGGCTTTAATCCCAGAAAAAAATTTAGTTCGCCTGCATGTAAACTTTGCCGTCTAGAATTTTTAGAATGGAACTAACAGTAGAACATGACCTCTGAACTACAACTTTAAGAGACCTTGTATTGATTATTATTTACATCAAAGTCTTGAAACTTGTTCTAGCTCTATTATTAATGGGTTTAACCACACCCTGTAATGAGAACATTGTAGCATTAGTATAACTCATACTTATCTACTACAAATGCGGACGTTTTTCTTCCAAATTTAGTTTTCAGTAAATTACTCGAAAACTATTAGACGTAGCACAATGGCGTCACGTAGTTACTATTGTTATGTTGAACTGAAGCTTCATACAAATTTTGGCTTTCTAGCTGAATTATTTGGCGCCATTTATTTTTCGGAAAAACGTGGATTCTGACTAAAATTTTGTTCCGATCAACTTGAAACTCGTGCCAGTTAATTTTGACATACATTTGCACATTCGGACTAATTTTTAGCTTCCTAGCTTTATTATTTAGCGCCACTTATTTTTCGTAAAACCATGTATTTAGGGAAAGATATTCATTTGATCAGTCAGAGATTTGACAATGTGATAGTAAAGCACATACAGACTAAATTTGGAAAAGCAACTTTGACTTCTAATTCCATTCTTAAATTATGGTGCAATACTTGTGTGCTACTCGCAACGCGTTATGGTGACGTGGCGCTACTAGCAGTGACCTGGGGTAAGTCCCGACACACTCGCTCGCCTCTGTGTCTCTCAAATGATAAAGCGCTTGTTTCGCCACAACTGCCACCTTATCTCACAAGGAACTCCTCGAGTGCGAAGTAGCAAAAGCCCTATGATGTTTACGCCATTCGACGCCACACATGCTACCTCCCATGCGACCACAGTATTGCCTGCGAGTGGCAACAGCGAGTTGGATTAGGAGGTAGCCAATGGTGAGCAGAGCATGAGGCCCCAGAGCGTAGTTGAACTGCTTATACTCCGTTCATGATAAGAATAAACCTGACGTAAACAAACATAAACGCGATGATTGGTCAGCAGCCGTAGCTATCGTACATTAGTATTGTTGCGCTCTTGGAACTAGGTCCAACTTATGTATTAGAAATCTCATTACTATGTCGCTGTAAATGAAACTTTAAGATATTCTGATGTGTTAACAGTCATCACCCGTTTTTTCTTAATCATACTTTAGCTATATAATTTTTATTTGCAAAACGTGTACAGTCACAGTCTCTGTAAGCGCTCCTTTTGCTCTGATTGTCCCGCTGTTCATACGTACCGCGAAAATCGGTGACGCTGCTTCCTGCTTCGCAGTGGAACGCGCTAGCGGAACACCGTTAATGGCTACAAACAAGTTGTTCTTAATGATTTTCCCACCATTACAGAGAAAAATCGGCTTTGACGTTTTTCAAGAAACATGATGTATGAAATGTATGGAAACATATCTAAATTATATTCCTAGCGTAATCCGTAGCCTCTTACGTTGATAACCGAGTGGAGTGGTGGGCGGCGATTCGTAAACCGTTGTAATCTACAATTTGTTTTTGTTCGGTTTGAATACCTGAATCATTTAAAGATGAAATGTATCAAATATTGATAATTAACTCTTACTCAACCATAATTTTTTCAAGAAAAATGAACGTCTTCCAGTTTCTAATTATGTATCACATGCAGAATTCTGGTTTTCGTTGCAAATATACAATCTTAATTATCGATGTATTATAGAAGATTGGTAAAGACTGTTGAAGTCAAGAAAACATTACACAGTTAAATTTCCCGAGGAAAATGAAAAATAAAACACTCTTTGTATGAATATGCCCAGTGTTTTATAAGACAGATGTGGCCTCACACGAGGCAGAATGGTTCAAATGGCTCTGAGCACTATGGGACTCAACTGCTGAGGTCATTAGTCCCCTAGAACTTAGAACTAGTTAAACCTAACTAACCTAAGGACATCACAAACATCCATGCCCGAGGCAGGATTCGAACCTGCGACCGTAGCGGTCTTGCGGTTCCAGACTGCAGCGCCTTTAACCGCACGGCCACTTCGGCCGGCCGAGGCAGAATGATAAGCGTCGTAGGAACACAGAAAACAATAATTTTCACGGAGTCGAGCACACTGTACAAACGCTGCATTTTCGCTGTAGTTCCCTTAACAATGCAATCAGAACCTAGTAGAATCGATGTGGAGGCAAGTTAAGGGACATGTCATGGGAAATAACAAGGCATTTAAGCTGCCAAACTTACTGGAACTAATGCACGAAGTTTTGTGGTGGGACACTGCCGAGCGATGACGAAATGCAGAAATGCACGTCATATAGGAGGAGGAAATATGGACTTTTTGTGGCTTGAGATTCTACTGCTGATCGTCTCTTTATCAACGTAGCAGCACTGACATGGAGCGCATGCCTCGGAGTCCGATATAGAAGTTCGTTGATTACCAGACGACTGACCGTTATACCTTCTCTCAGCGGATGGTTCGTTGGTTTAAAGAGTGGAGGGGGGGGGGGGGGAAGGGACCAAACTACTTGGTCATCGGTCCCTTCTTCCTATACCTCGAGGGAAAGAATAAAACAAACAAGACTTACTTCACAAAACCTGGAGAAAACAAAACCCACAAGAACTACGGAACGGAAACAAACACTAAATCCCAGCAGAACGCTTTTCATGTAGAAAAATTACCCTTGTTGAAGTCAGGAATTTTCATCACTCTCATTTTTAATTACAGGACCATGTTAGCTACGATCGACAGCATGTTATGTTTTCCAGCAGATCACCTAACAAGGGAACCTCCCCATCGCACCCACCTCAGATTTAGTTATAAGTTGGCACAGTGGATAGGCCTTGATAAACTGAACACAGATCAATTGAGAAAACAGGAAGGAGTTGCGTGGAACTGTAAAAAAATAAGCAAAATATACAAACTGAGTAGTCCATGGGCCACATACGCAACATCATGGAGAATATGAGCTCAGGAGCGCCGTGGTCTCGTGGTAGCGTGAGCAGCTGCAGAACGAAAGGTCCTTGGTTCAAGTCTTCCCTCCAGTGAGGATTTTACTTTCTTTATTTTTACATCGTTATTATCTGTCCGTTCGTTCATTGACGTCTCTGTTCACTGTAATAAGTTTAGTGTCTGTATCTTGCGACCGCATCGCAAAACCGTGCGATTAGTAGACGAAAGGACGTGCCTCTCCAATGGGAACCGAAAACATTTGATCGCAAGGTCATAGGTCAACCGATTCCTCCACAGGAAAACACATCTGATATATTGTATACGACACTGGTAACGGCATGTGCGTCACATGACAGGAATATGTTGTCGACCCACCTAACTTGTACACTTGGCGAATGGGTAAAAAGATTCTTCTACCTTGCCCGATTTAGGTTTTCTTGTGGATGTGATAATCACTGCCAAAAAAGTGATGAAAACACAGTAGTTTGTCACATAAACTGAAAATAAAAAAATTAAACTTTTCACTCGATGGAGGATTTGAACCAAGGACCTCTCGTTCCGCAGCTGCTCACGTTACCACGAGACCACGGCGCTCCTGCGTTCTTAGAGTCCTTGATGTCACCTATCTTCCCATGAACTACTCAGTTTGTATATTTTGCTTATTTTTTCACAGTTCCACACAACTTCTTCCTGTTTTCTCAATTGATCTGTGTTCAGTTTTTCAAGGCCTATCCACTGTGCCAACTTATAACTAAATCTGAGGGGGGTGCGATAGGGAGGTTCCCTTGTAAGAAGCGTATCGCCTGAGTTTTGCCATTATTTTCTTCTGTTCAAAAATTAAATGACATTTAAGGCTACATTGTTCTGTGCTTGTCTCTTTTTACGTCTTTATTACAACTGTTCACATCACTGCATGTTAGTTGGACCAGTTCGATAGCCTGCGCTTTCGGAGTTAAAATTGCGCCGGTAAAGCTGTCGTCCCGTATTATCGCTGAGTCGATGTACGCGTAGCGTACGGCATAAAACGTGCCCTCATTATCGTACTTGACTGTACTCGGGACAGCTTGGCTTCCGCTCCACGTGAAATGAAATCCAATGAGGTTCCAGCAAACACGGAAGAATACATAGCTTAATGTTTACATGAAGTTTAATCTTATGATGAACGGTGTATAGTCAACGAATAACTTGCAGCAGTGCTACAGTGCTATTGGTGTTGATTCAGAGCAGAGAAATGGCAACGATTAACTAAGGAAACATTCCATTACATCTACAACAACAATTGCCGAAGTTGAAATTTTTTCAGAGAGGAACCTATGTGACACGCAGAGACAAGGATTCAGAAGGGCAGTGTCCGCCCCGATAACTGAGTGGTCAGCGTGACGGATTGCCGTCCTACGGGCCCGGGTTCGATTCCCGGCTGGGTAGGAGGTTTTCTTCGCTCAGGGACTGGGTGTTGGGCTGTCTTCATCGTCATTTCATCCCCGCCCGGTGCGCAGGTCGCCCAATGTGGCGTCGAATGCAATGAGACCTGCACCAAGGCGGCCGGAACTGCCCCGCAAGGGGCCTCCCGGCCAATGACGCAAAACGCTCATTTCCAGAAGGGAAGTGGAGGGGACTGGTTGTACACTGAAAGCCGAACACTCCTTGTTACAAAAGTTTATTAATCTGCAGTAGCCCAACAACGTTTTTTATACCTTGCCCTACCATTTCAGTTATTTTGCTAACGACAAGTGTTAGTCTCTACCTTTATTTAAGGCCCAGCAATCATTAGTTAATCAGTTCCATATTACACTGAAATCCTTTTGTTTGTACTCTAACATTCACTTACAAGAGCTTATGCCAAGACAATACTCCAAAAAATTTAAACAACAATATTAAAACAATTTTTTAAAACAACCTCCGTTGAACAAGTTGAAATTAAAAACTTCCTTAAGTTGAAATTAAAAACAACTCAGACAGTGCCAGAAGACAGTTCTTTTACAATAATGTATAAACTAAAAATTCCAGAGGACACTTGCCATTAAATTTCCACATGGTAAATCAGTCTACCAAAAGCATTTACGGGAGTACTTAATAAGAAATAATTTAATCAAAACTCACGCAGAAAATGATCAGCTTAAGTTCTTACGTGATCATATACAGTTAATTAACAAAAGGAAATGTAATTTATAAAATTCAGTTTACTAAGAACAGTTACCAGCATATTAACCTGAGAGGTCTCCACTATTTCCGGTAATTGCTACACTCTGTTAATACAGACAGTCCTCAAACAAGAAAAATTCCAGTGTACTATACAACCGTACACAATGAAATGTTACAATAACAGAATAGAAAACCTTGTATCAAAGTACCATGTTCAAACTAACCTTACTTGAAATTACTTAACATCTACCCACCCCAGTCGTGCCTTTGTACTATTCGTACCACACTTCTCGGGCCTGACTACCAGAGCAACAGATGCTTCTTGACCAGTACAGCTGGTTACAGCTCGTGTCTTATTTCCACCAAACCAAATCAACGTATTTGTTACAGGCACTGTTCATATTTCTCCCCGTCTTAGAAGATCACCTTCACGACACAGTTCTACTATGTTCTACAACAAGATCACTTCATCCGGTGAAACCGAAACCAGACCCCTCGTTTTCAGTGACCAAAAGTTTCAAAAGCTCCGAGCCATGTAACTCACCATCATTGTTGGACAGGGAACCACAAATCCCGTCTCCAGTGAAACGTAGTAAAGGACAGTCGTTGCCCAAGGAGCTGGTACTAAACACAGTTACGTACTTGGACTATCATCCGCAACATATGAACAGATTTTGAATAAGTCCGCAGTAATATGACCGTTTAGTGCATAAGACAAACGACGGGTACTGAGTGAAGGACTTGTTACAAAAATCGGTGTTCGTGTGCGTTTCGAAGATGCTCGACACGATTTACAGGGTGTGCGTCATAGTGGCCTACTCTGTTACGCACATCAAAATGCGGGCGACATAGATTACAGTAATTACAAGGGAAGCAGTGGATGGTTGCACAACTTGTAACAGTGCTACATAATTGTAAGACTCAGTTTTTACAGTTTCTAACACACAATTCAACAAAACCAGACGTTTTGATTTCACAGAACGGGCATATGATTAGTGAAACTGAACAGTTCAAAATTCTAGATGTTCAGATAGATAGTAAGCTGTCGTGGAAAGCCCACATTCAGGACCTTGTTCAAAGAGTTAATACTGCCATTTTCACTATTCTGACAGTATCAGAAGTGAGTGATCGTTCGACACGAATATTAGTCTACTTTGCTTATTTTCATTCGCTTATGTCGTATGGTATTATATTTTGGGGTAACTCTTCCCATTCAAAAGGATATTTTTGGCTCAGAAATGGGAGGTTCGGGCAATAAGTGGTGTAAGTTCACGAACCTCTTGTCGACCCCTGTTCACGAGTCTGGGTATTTCGACATATATTTCTTACTGTCATTTCTTGTTAACAATATTAGCTTATTCCCAAGAATAACCAGCTTTCATTCGGCAGAAATCAATCCTGCATTTGGATCGAACTTCCTTAACTCTTGTGCAAAAAGGTGTGCAGTATACTGCTGCATCCATTTTCAATAAGCTACCACTCGAATTCAAAAATCTTAGCAGTAATCCACGCTCTTTCAAATCGAAACTGAAGAGTTTCCTCCTTCAGTCGAGGAGTTCCTTGAAAAATTAAGCTGATTCTTATTGTATTGTTGATTGCGTTTGCTTAAACTTATGGACTGACTTTTTTCGGGTTCATAAACAGTTATTTTTATCTGTTATTACATTTATGTTGTAATTTCATGTACTGACACGTTCCATGATCTTGGAGATTTGCTCCTCAATTTGGTCCTACGGAACTTGACGTGTAAATAAAAAATGAATAAATAAATGGAAGACGTAGGATAACGAAATTTCAAACACAGCGTCAACTCAACGATGCGCAGCAAACTGCACAAACTTATTCCATCCTTCAGTGAGGAACTTGTTTTCAACTCCGACCAACCGGCACTTGAAGAGGAAGTGCATATGAAAGGAAGCCTGGAAATGAGAAGTACTAAGACAGCTGTATCAAGGTCAGCTAACATCAGTGGCTTGGCGCATTCATATACAATTATGCCGACTCTTAATCTGGAAGGTAAACTGGCTGGACAGTTATTGATTGTGCTGCCAGAACTTTGAGGAGCTCTCACCTGTACGATTATTTCTCATGCGCGTGATCTTGCAAAGGCAGTAGGGAATATTTACGTCACAGCAAGCAAAAGTGGGAAAGTGGGCGTAAGAGACCTGCTTGATTCCTGGTCCGCGTATGAAAACCATACTCCTTGTGAGCAGATTTGCCCCTACCCCGCCTCCCCCGGGAAAAGTCTGTGACATTGCATTTCATACCACTTGGAGCCATTGCACACATTCAGCCTCTGTATGATTGTTTTTTCCGTGGCTATAGAACATTTTATCACACTATCTGCAGCTACGCCTTAAAGGATAACCACTTTAACGGTGAGCCTTATTACAGACTGTAACGCATTCGGTTGCATCCCATCACATTCCATCAGTACCCATCAGCCCGCTACACGAACATGATTCTATATGCACTCTTTAAGAGTGGATACCTCCATGAACGACCTGCACGGTTTGTAACTCCGAAGGAGTTCACCTTCGGTCTTGATGGCGCCAACTTTTGAGATCACTGTGGCCCCCATTTCTCATTTGGTATTCATGGCGCAAGTTAATGGTTTCTTTGAACATTTCTTGAATCTCGACAATATCCATTTTTGAAGCGTAATATATACTTCCCGTAGAAGGTTGATCTCTGCACCTCACGGACACTCATTTTCTCTCGCCCTCCTGATGCACATGGTGATTCGTTAGCAGCTAATATGTTTCTTGTTATAACTGTTAACACAACACTTTCAAAGGAGCCTTACTAAAGACTGACCTTGCGACCTCTCACACAAGCAGTTGTTTGTCACTGAAGGCTCGCAATCGACTGATCCTGTCACTGCACAATGGAAAACTTCTCCTGAGGCACAACTTGTGGGGTTACTGTGGCCCTCGCATTGCCATAATACGGTGTTGGTGGAAGAAAGTATTAACCCAAAAGAGCATATTTTTGTTTAGCGTATGTTTCAATTCAAAGACAAGAACATAAATATATCTCCATCGCTAATGTATATATGGAGACACTGTCATATCAAAAATTGAGGTTAAGACTGAATTTGCCCCAGATTTCAATTAAATGATCTTCGGTTTTATTTTAACACGTACTTGTTCGCAGGTACATCTGAAGAGAAGGACAGAAGCCTGGAAATTGATTGCTTTAAAGTAAAAATGAAGGTCATTTAACTGCAGACTGAGGCAGAATCATTCTTAGTCTGAACATACATAGAATAAAACAAATATACGAGGGTAAGTCAATTGCCGGCCGGAGTGGCCGAGCGGTTCTAGGCGCTACAGTCTGGAGCCGCGCGACCGCTACGGTCGCAGGTTCGAATCCTGCCTCGGGCATGGATGTGTGTGATGTCCTTAGGTTAGTTAGGTTTAAGTAGTTCTAAGTTCTACGGGACTGATGACCTCAGAAGTTAAGTCCCATAGCGCTCAGAGCCATTTTCTTTTGGTAAGTCAATTATTATCCGCAAAGTAGTTATAAAATTTTATTGTAGTCAAAGAGGAAACTTACAAGAACATCATTCTACATAGTCTCCTTGCGTTTCAACGCACTTGGTCCATCGTTGTACAAGCTTCCTGAAGGTTCTCGGTTGAGCTGCGAGCCAAGAATGCACCGCTTCTTTCATTGCTTCGTCCGAGGCAAATCGACGGCACCTTAATGCCTGTTTGAGTGGACCAAACAAGTGATAGACAAAAGGGGCAAGATTGAGGCTATATGGAGGATGATCCAGTACTTCAGATTAGAGTTTCTGGAGCGTTTCAGCAGTGCGGGCAATAGTATGCGGACGGGCATTGTCGTGCAACAACACAACAACTTTTGACAGCAATCCTCGGCGTTTGATTCGAATTACAGGCTTTAGCCTGGCAGTAAGCATCTCACTGTAATGTACACTGTTTATTGTTGTGGCCCTTTCCCCATAATGTTCCAGTACAGGACCTTGTGCGTCCCAAAACACCGTAAGCATCAGTTTTCCTGCGGACGGTTGGGTCTTGAACCTTTTCTTGCACGGCGAATTTGGATGTTTCCATTCCATACGCTGCCATTTACTCTCCGGCTCGTAATGATGGATCCATGTTTCGTCACCAGTAACGATCCTGTCTAAGAAGTTGTCGCCTTCGTTACCACAGCGATCCAAATGTTTTTTGCAGATGTCCAAGAGCATTTGTTTATGCAACTGTGTGAGTTGTTTTGGGACCCATATTGCACAAACTTTATGGAACCAAAGTCTGTTGTGGATGTTTTCGTAGGCAGAACCGTGGATAATTTGTAGACGATGTGCCACTTCGTCAATAGTTAATCGTCTGTCTAAGAGAATCATTTCACGTGAACGCTCAATGATTTCTTCATTTGTGGCGTTAAACGGTCGTCCGGGTCCTTCATCGAGAGTAATACTTGTGCGACCATTTCAGAATTCTTCAATCCATTCGTAGACACTCCGTTGTGGCAAAAAACTGCCCCCCGTACAGTACCGAAAGTCTCCGATGATTTTCGGCCCCTGATACGCCTTCCAACCATAAAAAACGGATCACTGAACGTTGCTCTTCGTTGGTGCAAATAGACAGCGGAGCAGCGATGATTAACAGCACGACACCGATAACGAAACTAACCTAGCTGCTTGAAAACTGCAAAGATATAAAAACAAATAAACAAATGGTGCGTCATCAACATAAAACGTCAGTACTACCAAAATAAACAAAAATATAACTAAATTTCGGATAACAATTGACTTACCCTCGTATACCAGGCAACGCTCTCCACCTTGCTATCAGTATGTGGCATTTGCCCCAATCCCTGGTAGCTGAATGGTCAGCACGACGGAATGTCATATCTAACGGCCCGGGTTCGATTCCCGGCTGGGTCGGCGATTTTCTCCGCTCAGGGACTGGGTGTTGTGTTGTCCTTATCATCATCATTTCATACCCATCGACATGCAATTCGCCGAAGTGACGTCATTTCGAAACACTTGCACCAGGCGAACAGTCTACCCGATGGGAGGCCCTAACCACGCGGCATTTACATTTTACATCTGCCCCAATAGCTGAGCGGTCAGTGCGTTGGAATGCCATGCGAGTGGCCTGGATTCGATTCATGGCGTGTCATAGATTTTCTCCACTTAGCGACTGGGTGTTGTGTTGTCTTCATCATTTCATCCTCATCAACAAGCAAGTTGCCGAAGTGACGTCTACCAAAAAGACTTGTGCCACTGCAAGTGGGGCTCCCAGCCTAGCAACATACGTTATCATTATTACCAGCACGTGTGTCCGAAATAAACGCAATTGGCGTGATAAGACCAATCCTCACCATACTGAGGGTTAGCACTTTTTGCTGCTGCCCATTTCATGCACTTTAACAAAGGCGCAGAAGTGAACAATTTTAAACAAATGTTTTCAAAAGTCAGCCTTTGTTGCTGGTGCCATTGTAATAATATAAACGGCGTTAAATCACTTAATTGGCGTATGCAACCCGTAGCTGAGTCAGTAGAAAGCTACAACTATGGTCAAACTGAAGAAGCCACAGAGAGGCCGAGCTGAGATGACAGCAGGCTTTGCCATGGCATTAGAACAATTACAACATACTATATGAACACAACATCTCCAAAAGAACAGACACCACACATTCATGTAATTGATTTGCCTCGATGGGCCACGAATCCACCACCTTCAGTGCGGATTACGTCCGACCTCCTGTGGGAACCTTAAAGTAGCGAGCATGGAGGACATGGACGAGCACCCAAATTGGTGCTCGGTGGGATTGCAGGTCGTCCGGTAGGTGTACTCAGATAGTCCACTCATTTGTGACTGAAGTTATACACAGATGGCGCAGTGGTTAACACAATTGCAAGTAAGCAGAAGATCCTGAGTTCGAGTCCAGTCCAGCACACATTTTCACTCATTTCCGCTGATTCCGCATGAAGTCCCGATGCAGCTGACATCAATAATGCCTTTCCTTTCCTTTCCTTCCCCCTCCTTCCACCTTCAATGTATATAATACACTACCGGCCATTAAAATTGCTACACCAAGAAGAAATGCACATGATAAACTGGTATTCGTTCTACAAATATATTATACTAGAACTGAGATGTGATTACATTTTCACGCAGTTTGGGTGCAGAGATCCTGAGAAATCAGTACCCAGAACAACCACCTCTGGCCGTAATAACGGCCTTGATACGCCTGGGCATTGAGTCAAACAGAGCTTGGATGGGGTGTTCAGGTACAGCTGCCCATGCAGCTTCAACACGATACCACAGTTCGTCAAGAGTTGTGACTGGCGTATTATGACGAGCCAGTTGCTCGGCCACCATTGACCAGACGTTTTCAATTGGTGAGAGATCTGGAGAATGTGCTCGCCAGGGCAGCAGTCGAACATTTTCTGTGTCCAGAAAGGCCCGTACAGGACCTGCAACACGCGGTCGTGCATTATTATGCTGAAATGCAGGGTTTCGCAGGGATCGAATGAAGGGTAGAGCCACGGGTCCTAACACGTCTGAAATGTAACGTCCACTGTTCAAAGTGCCGTCGGTGCGAACAAGAGGTGACCGAGACGTGTAACCAATGGCACCCCATACCATCACGCCGGGTGATACGCCAGTACGGCGATGACGAATACATGCATCCAATGTGCGTTCACCGCGATGTTGCCAAACACGGATGCGACCATCATGATACTGTAAACAGAACCTGGATTCATCCGAAAAAATCACGTTTTGCCATTCGTGCACCCAGATTCGTCGTTGAGTACACCATCGCAGGCGCTCCTGTCTGTGATGCAGCGTCAAGAGTAACCGCAGCCATGGTCTCCGAGCTGAGAGTCCATGCTGCTTCAAACGTCGTCGAACTGTTCGTGCAGATGGTTGTTGTCTTGCAAACGTCCCCATCTGTTGACTCAGGGATCGAGACGTGGCTGCACGATCCGTTACAGCCATGTGGATAAGATGCCTGTCATCTCGACTGCTAGTGATACGAGGCCCTTGGGATCCAGCAAGGCGTTCCGTATTACCCTCCTGAACCCACCGATTCCATATTCTGCTAACAGTCATTGGATCTCGACCAACGCGACCAGCAATGTCGCGATACGATAAACCGCAATCGCAATGGGCTACAATCCGACCTTAATCAAAGTCGGAAACGTGATGGTACACATTTCTCCTCCTTACATGAGGCATCACAACAACGTTTCATCAGGCAACGCCGACCAACTGCTGTTTGTGTATGAGAAATCGGGTGGAAACTGTGCTCATGTCAGCACGTTGAAGGTGTCGCCACCGGCGCCAACCTTGTGTGAATCCTCTGAAAAGCTAATCATTTGCATATCACAGCATCTTCTCCCTGTCGGTTAAATTTCGCGTCTGTAGCACGTCATCTTCGTGGTGTAGCAATTTTAATGGCCAGTAGTGTAGTTACCACATATGCATCCGTATGTCACAGGATGCAGTCAACTCAGAGAGGTAATCAACGACAGTCATCGACCCAATGTGGATCAATTGGGCTGCTGTTACTAGATGCTGCCTCAGCTATCTGTGGAACAGTGGACTGCGACAAAATCCGGATGCTGCTGGGTGGTGAACTGGTGCCTTCCATGTGCTAGGGCCGGTCGGAGTGGCCGTGCGGTTCTAGGCGCTACAGTCTGGAAGCGCGCGACCGCTACGGTCGCAGGTTCGAATCCTGCCTCAGGAATGGATGTGTGTGATGTCCTTAGGTTAATTAGGTTTAATTACTTCTAAGTTCTAGATGACTGTTGACCTCAGAAGTTAAGTCGCATAGTGCTCAGAGCCATTTTTGAACCAGGTGCTAGGCCACCTGCTGGCTAGCTACTGCCAGCTGCAGGGCACATAGCCAGGGGTCCGTGATTCGCACCTAGGTGTGATTAGCTCCCGAGCCACCACCTGCTCCATGTGGGCACACTCTACTACTGCAGGCTACTGCCGCAGCGTCCTGTGCTGATATCCCCGGTTCACTTCTACTCTCGGATGTTACCAGCACTGAGCCGCACATCTGTGCGAACCAGTGGGCCGACTTCTGTGAGGGCATTATTGTCGCGTACTCGCTTCCTACCTGGGGCTTGACATGGCTCTCCAGTCACCAGAGCACTGACAACGTTACTCCACTCTGCTGCCGTCTGCTTATTGGAGCGATGCTGTGTGGTGGCTACGTCTCAAAGTGGTGTGGTCAGCTAAGTACCTCTACGCCATCTGGGGATAGCCTGTGACTGTGTGCTGGCTGCAGCGTGACAACATTATGAATAAATGAACTAATGACTGTACTTCCTCTATGACTTTGCGCTGGACTTCCACCTCGTTCCACATACAGTACCTGCTTCCCCTGCCAACCAGCTCGCGCCATCATCACAACCTGTTCTGGGTCGAATAACACATCAGCTATATTGACGCCCCCTACACCGGCAACCATTGAGAGTTTGCTTCAGTGTGTAAGCCTGAGAGGATGTAGCTGCGAAGAGCGTTCGGCCGTTGTGTGTTATGAAACAATTAGCGCCTATCATGTACAAGCCGCCAACGAATTTTCGCAGTCTCTGTGGTTATTTGTTACATTGTAGCAACGGCGTCCACATCGAACCCTAACTCTTAACGCACTTCATTTATAATTGTTCAGTACTCGGCTCTTCTGTGCCATCTTTAATTTCTTTTAGCCACGAGTTTCTCCGTCTTCCAATGGCCCTTTTGCTATGTATCTGGGTTGGGGTTGGGTTGTTTTGGGGAAGGAGACCAGACAGCGAGGTCAGCGGTCTCATCGGCTTAGGGAAGGACGGGGAAGGAATTCGGCCGCGCCCTTTTGAAAGGAACCATCCCGGCATTTGCCTGGAGCGATTTAGGGAAATCACGGAAAACCTAAACAGGATGGCCGGACGCGGGATTGAACCGTCGTCCTCCCGAATGCGAGTCCATGCTATTTATCATTCCTTCTTTTGCTATTTAACATTCCTTCAGTGATAAACTGTAGTGATTGATATATAATTCGTCACTCGAAAGTTGCCCCTAATACTGTCTCTTTCCTTGGTGTAAGACATACACTAAAGCGCCAAAGAAACTGGTATAGCTATGCGTATTCAAACACAGAGATATAAAAGCAGGCAGAATACGGCGCTGCAGTCGACGACGTCTATATGGCTGGTTATCAAGCTTTAAGTGAGTATGAATGTGGTGCTACAGCCGACGCACGAGCGATGGGTTCAAATGGTTCAAATGGCTCTGAACACTATGGGACTTAACATCTGAGGTCATCAGTCCCCTAGAACTTAGAACTAACCTAACCTAACTAATCTAAGGACATCATACACATCCGTGCTCGAGGCAGGATTCGAACCTGCGACCGTAGCAGTCGCGCGGTTCCGGACTGAAGCGCCTAGAACCGCTCGGCCACCCCCGCCGGCTGAGCAATAGCACGCAACAGCTTCGAGGTAGCGATGAAGTCGGGATTTTATCGTACGATCATTTTACGAGTGCACCGTGAATATTAGGAATCCGTTAACACATCAAATCTCCGACATCTATGCGGACGGAAAAAGATTCTGCAAGAACGGGACCAACGACGGTGGAAGAGAACAGTTCAACGTGACAGAAGTGCAACTCTTGCGCAAATTGCCGTAGATTTCAATTCTGGGCCACCAACAAGCGTCAGCGTACGAACCATCATCGATGTGGGCTTTCGGAGCCGAAGGCCCACTCTTGTACCCGTGATGACTGCACGACATTGGACTGTTGATGACTGGAAACATGTTGCCTGGTCGCACGAGTCTCGTTTCAAATTTTATCTAGCGGATGGACGTGTGCGGGTATGGAGACAACCTCGTGAATCCATGAATCATGCATGTCAGCAGGGGACTGTTCTAGCTGGTGGAGGCTCTGTAATGGTGTGGGGAATGTGCAGTTGGAGTGATATGGGATCCCTGATACATCTCGGTACGACTCTGACAGGTAACACGCACGTAAGCATCCTGTCTGATCACCTGCATCCATTCATGTCCATTGTGCATTCCGATGGACTTGGGAAATTCCAGCAGGACAATGCGACACCCCACACATCCAGAATTGCTCCAGGAACACTCTTTTGAGTTTAAACACTTCTGCTGGCCACCAGACTCCCTAGACAATGACATTCTGAGCGAATCTGGGATGCCTTGCAACGTGCTTTTCAGAAGAGGTCTCTGCCCCCTTGTACTCTTACGGATTTGTAGACATTAGTCTAATCTGTGCCATGTATTGCCAAACTTCTGCGTGCGGTGGGCGGGGGAGATGGGGGGGGGGGGGGCTAGTCGATATTAGGCAGGTGTACCAGTTTCTTTGGCTCATCTACATCTACATATAAACTTCGCTAGCCACCAAGCGGTGTGTCTCGGAGGGTACTATTCGCGCCAAGGTCATATTCCCCCCCCCCTCCCACCCTGTGTTCCACTCGCGTGTCGCGCGGGGGAAGTCTGAAGACCTCAGTAAGAGCTCTACTTTCGCTTATCTTTGAATGGTGATCATTGCGTGATTTGAAAGTTGGTGGTAATACTATATGCTCGACATCCTCGGCGAAGATCGGATTTTGGAATTTTGTGAGCAACCCCTTCCGCTTAGCGCGTCGTCTATTGCAAGTTTGTCCCACTTCAAACTTTCTACGAGATTTGTAACGCTCTCTCGATGGCTAAATGTACCAGTCACGAATCTTGCCGCTCTTCTTTGGACCTTCTCAGTCTCTTGAATCAGGCCAACCTGTAAGGGTCTCATACAGACAAACAATACTCTAAGACTGGACGAACTAACGTGTTGTAAGTAATTTCCTTTGTTGAAGGATTGCATAGATTCAGGATTCTACCAATAAACCGCAATCTAGTGTTCGCCTTGCCGCTACTTGTGTAATCTGATCGTTCCATTTGAGATCATTTCGAATAGTCACACTCAGATACTTGACGGATGTTACCGCTTCCAAAGACTGGGCATTTAATTTGCACTCGTACATTAATGGGGATTTTCGCCTTGTTATACGCAGTAGGTTACACTTATTAATACTGAGAGATAACTGCCAGTCATTACACCATACATTTATTTTCCGCAAATCCTTACCGATTTGTTCACAGCTTTCCTGTAGACTAGAGCATCATCAGCAAACAGTCTAATGCCACTGTCAATACCATAAGCCAGATCGTTTATTTAAATCGTAAAAAGCAGAGGACCTATTACGCTACCCTGGGTCACACCACGTGTTACGCTTGTTTCTATTGTAGTCTCCCCATTCAGGACGACGTACTGCTCTGTCAGAAAACTTTCTATCTAACGGCATATGTCATCGGATAGACCATAAGCGCGCACGTTTTGGAGCAAGTGATAATGCGGAACTGAGTCGAACGCCTTTCGAAAGTCGAGGATTATGGAATCAACCTGGGAGCCGGTATCTAGAGCCTGTTATACATCACGCACAAAGAGGGCGAGCTGTGACTCGCATGACTGCTGTTTCCTAAAACCGTTCTGGTTTCTGCAGATGAGCTTCTCATAGTCTAGAAAAGTCATTATGTCTGAACACAAAATACGTCCCATGATTCCACAACAAATCGATGTCAGTGAAATTGGCCGGTAATTATGTGCATCCGATTTTCTACCCTATTTATAGATTCCTATGACCTGGGCCTTCTTCCAGTCCCGTTGAAGTTTCCGCTGTTCCAGTTATCTCGGATAGATGAGGGATGAGAATGGTGCTATATTTGTAGCATAGTCAACATAAAATCTTACGGGGATACCGTCTGGTCCAGATGCCTTCCTGGCGTCTAAGGATCTTAACTGTTTTACAGTCCCAGATACACTAAACACTATGTTAGCCAGCCTTGCGTTTGTTCGATAATTGAAAGAGGAAATGGTGCTGCAGTCCTCTACCATAAACGAGTTTTTGAAAGCTAGATTCTGAATTTCGGCCTTCTGTTTATCATCATTCGTTATATTACCCGTACGGTCAGCAAGAGAAGATATTGGATTATTTGTAGCGTTCATAGATTTTACTTCCGACCAAATTTTTTGTTGTTATTTTTAGAATCTGCAGATAAAATATTGCTTTCAAATTCGTTAAAAGAATCTTTCATTGTCCTTCTGAAAGCTGCTTTCATTTTGCATAATATCTGCGAATTCAGCGGGCCAGTGACTACGTTTAAACGACTGTGCAATATTCTTAATATTCTCTGCTTTCTCAGCAACTTCCTAATTTGTTTATGGAACCTCTCCCTTCCCTGTGTTTTTTCTAGGCACATGCTTCTCTTGCACGTGGTGGACAATACCTTTAAATTCCGACCAAAGATGCTCTATATGTGTCCTGCGGTGAATGCTTGGAGCTGACTATGAAGATATTCATTAAAGACACTTTTATGTGCTTTTCCCAAAGAAGAAAACTCTACGCTGGTTGTTTTTTTTTTCTTTTGCAACTTCCACCGACATAGAAGCCACAACGAGATTATGGTCGCTAGTCCCTTCTTCTAGATTAACTTCCTCAAAAGGATCAGATCTGTTTGTCGCCAAGATATCTATTATGTTCCCATCTCGAGATGATTTTCTAACCAATTGAGAGCGCTTCTAGAATAACTTCAGACAAGTCTTTGCTTCTGCCCTCTGTGATAAACGTGTAATTCTCCCAATCAATGGATGCCAGATTAAAGTCTCCATCTATAACTAATGGATAATTTGGATATTTATTTCCTATGTACTCAAGAATCTCCCTGAAACGTCCTTCGACGTTTGCTGCGGATGCTGGTGGTCTATAAAATCATCCTAATACAATGGTCACTCCTTATATGATTGACAACTTTATCCAGACTATTTCACAGTGCAGTGTAAATATCATTCATCTTTCATCATTTTAAAAATAAAGTGTTCTAAGAAAAGGCTTTCTTTCTACATTTTAGTTAGGTGCTAAACTTAATGGTAATGTGGTGGGCGGTGGTGGGGGGGAATGGGTTTTCACGGTTTGTTAATACCACCCAAGGGTGAATGACGGAAGGTGTGGACCAAAGGGATTTGAGGCACTTCATTCACTGTTTATTTTTTTTTTTACAACACATTCTTTATTAATGACATTGATAATACTTTTAAAAGGAAACAACACAACAGGCCTTGTAAATCGCCTAATTGCATAACTGAACTGCTAAAAATAATCGTTAATATGTTTAGGAACACAATAAACTTCAACTCACAAATAGCATTCAGTTGTTTACTAATTAATTAAATGTCTGTTCAAGGCAATTTCCGCATATAATCACCGAGCGAGGTGGCGCAGTGGTTAGCACACTGGACTCGCATTCGGGAGGACGACGGTTCAATCCCGTCTCCAGCCATCCTGATTTAGGTTTTCCGTGATTTCCCTAAATCGCTTCAGGCAAATGCCGGGATGGTTCCTTTGAAAGGGCACGGCCGATTTCCTTCCCAATCCTTCCCTAACCCGAGCATGAGCTCCGTCTCTAATGACCTCGTTGTCGACGGGACGTTAAACACTAACCACCACCACCGCATATAATCAACACAACTTAAAACCAGAATTCAATACACTTCCTTGCTGTTAAATGTCTGCATAAGTTAATGGCCATACATAGTAACATCTGAACAACAATTCAATTGACTAAAAAAAAAACCCAACCACCTAAACATGTTTACAGAATTATGGGAAAGAAATGCATATAGACCTTCTGTTTAGCAAATGAACCATTTTCGGTCTGAGCCACCAACAACATAAGTCGTTCTCATTACCCACATAGAGCCACTCCGAGGTACTGGAAGCAAAACATAAATCTTCCACGTGTACACCAGAGACACGGTTTCCCAGACTGCAAGCCGTAAGAAACCAGCCAACACGCTCCCGCCACCAAGTACAGGAAGGCGTCGGGCTAGTAAACAACGCCCGCTACGGTGGGCGGGCGCGACTACGTAATTGCTTGCCACAGTGGGTCGGTTCCTCCCGCAGCCTCTGCGAGGACCGGTGGCGAAATTAATGAAATTAGCACCACCTGTGACACAAAGGGCAAGCAACTCACCAACGTAATAAGGACATAAATTATTTGCATATACAACGTTTCCAAAAGAGCTGTCTATCCACAACTTCCAGCACCTCAAAGGACACCACTTAACACAGTGAATTCAGAGTCATCTAAACATACCGCGCAATCTGCGCAAAACCACATAAACTTCCTGTGCATGAGTACACTACGGTTAAGATAAGGAGTACTAACTTAACACACTGAATTCAGAGTCATCTAAACATACCGCGCAATCTGCGCAATACCACATAAACTTCCTGTGCATGAGTACACTACGGTTAAGATAAGGAGTACTAACGTAACACACTGCATTCAGAGTCATCTAAACATACCGCGCAATCTGCGCAATACCACATAAACTTCCTGCATGAGCGCACTACGCTTAAAATGAGGAGTATTTACTTAACACAACATACAACTTCTAAATCTCCGGGTGACTGGCATGGACTCATGAAATGGATCTACCAACACATCATCATGGCCAATAAACCGCCTCCGCTCTCCACTTGCGAGGTACAAATAGGATATGTCCTGCAACACGCTGATTAAAATATCTAAAACAGTGTTCGTTACAAGATTAACACCCAATGTCACAGGGAAACATTAATCAGAAACAGACGTCGATTCGTTACAATAAACGCACAAATTACGTGGCTGAAAAACACAACCAAGTCAGTGGCACACAAGAAGGTCAGTAATAGTAAGGCCCTTTATCATTTTCCCATTCAGAGGGGCGTAAAACAATAACACTTAAGCAGAGAAGTATGAATGCATTTCAGCAATTCAGTGACTGACAACAACTAAGTTTTTAAACGCAGAACACAAGTCCTCACAGGATAAACGCGGCCTTACGCAATGGACTCCTAATAGTAAGGTCAAGCGTCCAAAGCACACTGCTCAATAAATACACCACAGCGCCAAGCACAGTCAGTAATCGCCAGAACGATGGACACTGAGAACAAAATGCTGCTTATATCCAAACCAACTGTGCTCGCAATGGCATCACATCAGTCACAGAGCCATAGAGACGAGAATGTAGTCACTAGAAGCAAACGGTAAATCCATCATAAACAAGGAAGCAGCATGTTCCCGACAGCATCGGCGCCTCTACCCACCAAGTCCGCCGCGAACGCCCAAACACAATCAGGTAACGTGGCAAACTTTCCTCTTGCCACCACACACGGCGTCGGCAGACACGGCTTCACGCTCCGCGCACTACTGCCTATCTCACTGTTTCTGCTCGCCCTCCAAAATCCAACTACTCGACTGTCACAGGTGCCTCGCCGACTTCCTCCACGAGGGGGCGCCACTTCTCTCTTTCCTCCGCGATACAGCGATAATACACTCCTGGAAATGGAAAAAAGAACACATTGACACCGGTGTGTCAGACCCACCATACTTGCTCCGGACACTGCGAGAGGGCTGTACAAGCAATGATCACACGCACGGCACAGCGGACACACCAGGAACCGCGGTGTTGGCCGTCGAATGGCGCTAGCTGCGCAGCATTTGTGCACCGCCGCCGTCAGTGTCAGCCAGTTTGCCGTGGCATACGGAGCTCCATCGCAGTCTTTAACACTGGTAGCATGCCGCGACAGCGTGGACGTGAACCGTATGTGCAGTTGACGGACTTTGAGCGAGGGCGTATAGTAGGCATGCGGGAGGCCGGGTGGACGTACCGCCGAATTGCTCAACACGTGGGGCGTGAGGTCTCCACAGTACATCGATGTTGTCGCCAGTGGTCGGCGGAAGGTGCACGTGCCCGTCGACCTGGGACCGGACCGCAGCGACGCACGGATGCACGCCAAGACCGTAGGATCCTACGCAGTGCCGTAGGGGACCGCACCGCCACTTCCCAGCAAATTAGGGACACTGTTGCTCCTGGGGTGTCGGCGAGGACCATTCGCAACCGTCTCCATGAAGCTGGGCTACGGTTCCGCACACCGTTAGGCCGTCTTCCGCTCACGCCCCAACATCGTGCAGCCCGCCTCCAGTGGTGTCGCGACAGGCGTGAATGGAGGGACGAATGGAGACGTGTCGTCTTCAGCGATGAGAGTCGCTTCTGCCTTGGTGCCAATGATGGTCGTATGCGTGTTTGGCGCCGTGCAGGTGAGCGCCACAATCAGGACTGCATACGACCGAGGCACACAGGGCCAACACCCGGCATCATGGTGTGGGGAGCGATCTCCTACACTGGCCGTACACCACTGGTGATCGTCGAGGGGACACTGAATAGTGCACGGTACATCCAAACCGTCATCGAACCCATCGTTCTACCATTCCTAGACCGGCAAGGGAACTTGCTGTTCCAACAGGACAATGCACGTCCGCATGTATCCCGTGCCACCCAACGTGCTCTAGAAGGTGTAAGTCAACTACCCTGGCCAGCAAGATCTCCGGATCTGTCCCCCATTGAGCATGTTTGGGACTGGATGAAGCGTCGTCTCACGCGGTCTGCACGTCCAGCACGAACGCTGGTCCAATTGAGGCGCCAGGTGGAAATGGCATGGCAAGCCGTTCCACAGGACTACATCCAGCATCTCTACGATCGTCTCCATGGGAGAATAGCAGCCTGCATTGCTGCGAAAGGTGGATATACACTGTACTAGTGCCGACATTGTGCATGCTCTGTTGCCTGTGTCTATGTGCCTGTGGTTCTGTCAGTGTGATCATGTGATGTATCTGACCCCAGGAATGTGTCAATAAAGTTTCCCCTTCCTGGGACAATGAATTCACGGTGTTCTTATTTCAATTTCCTGGAGTGCGGTACGTTCGATAGATCTACATCTACATCTACATCCATACTCCGCAAGCCACCTGACGGTGTGAGGCGGAGTGTACCCTGAGTACCTCTATCGGTTCACCCTTCTATTCCAGTCTCGTATTGTTCGTGGAAAGAAGGATTGTCGGTATGCTTCTGTGTGGGCTCTAATCTCTCTGATTTTATCCTCATGGTCTCTTCGCGAGATATACGTAGGAGGGACCAATATACTGCTTGACTCTTCGGTGAAGGTATGTTCTCGAAACTTTAACAAAAGCCCGTACCGAGCTACTGAGCGTCTCTCCTGCAGAGTCTTCCACTGGAGTTTATCTATCATCTCCGTAACGCTTTCGCGATTACTAAATGATCCTGTAACGAAGCGCGCTGCTCTCCGTTGGATCCTCTCTATCTCTTCTATAAACCCTATCTGGTACGGAGCCGCGCGGTATTAGCCGAGCGGTCTTAGGCGCTGCAGTCATGGACTGTGCGGCTGGTTCCGGCGGTGGTTCGAGTCCTCCCTCTGGCATGGGTGTGTGTGTTTGTCCTTAGGATAATTTAGGTTAAGTAGTGTGTAAGCTTAGGGACTGATGACCTTAGCAGTTAAGTCCCATAAGATTTCACGCACATTTGAACATATCTGGTGCGGATCCCACACTGCTGAACAGTATTCAGGCAGTGGGCGAACAAGCGTACTGTAACCTACTTCCTTTGTTTTCGGATTGCATTTCCTTAGGATTCTCCTAATGAATCTCAGTCTGGCATCTGCTTTACCGACGCCAAATTTATATGATCATTCCATTTTAAATCACTCCTAATGCGTACTCCAAGATAATTTATGGAATTAACTGCTTCCAGTTGCTGACCTGCTATTTTGTAGCTAAATGATAAGGGATCTATCTTTCTATGTATTCGCAGCACATTACACTTTTCTACATTGAGATTGAATTGCCATTCCCTGCACCATGCGTCAATTGCCTGCAGATCCTCCTGCATTTCAGTACAATTTTCCATTGTTACAACCTCTCGATACACCACAGCATCATCTGCAAAAAGCCTCAGTGAACTTCCGATGCCATCCACAAGGTCATTTATGTATATTGTGAATAGCAACGGTCCTATGACACTCCTCTGCGGCACACCTGAAATCACTCTTACTTCGGAAGACTTCTCTCCATTGAGAATGACATGCTGCGTTCTGTTATCTAGGAACTCTTCAATCCAATCACACAATTGGTCTGATAGTCCATATGCTCTTACTTTGTTCATCAAACGACTGTGGGGAACTGTATCGAACGCCTTGCGGAAGTGAAGAAACACGGCATCTACCTGGGAACCCGTGTCTATGGCCCTCCGAGTCTCGTGGACGAATAGCGCGAGCTGGGTTTCACACGACCGTCTTTTTCGAAACCCATGCTGATTCCTACAGAGTAGATTTCTAGTCTCCATAAAAGTCATTATACTCGAACATAATACGTGTTCCACGGCTCATGGGGAGAGGAGGGGGTAGGGCAACAGATGGCAGGAGGGGCAGGGTGGGGGTACTAGCTACTGTCTGACTGCACTCAGGGTAATGGTTCAAAAAAAGGTTCAAATAGCTCTGAGCACTATGTGACTTAACATCTGAGGTCGTCAGTCCCCTAGACTTAAAACTACTTAAACCTAACTAACCTAAGGACATCACACACATCCATGCCCCAGGCAGCATTCGAACCTGCGACCGTAGCGGTCGCGCGGTTCCAGACTGAAGCGCCTAGAACCGCTAGGCCACCACGGCCGGCCAGGGGTAATGGTCTAAGAAAGGTTGGGAGTCAGTCGTGTGGAGTGTTGAGGCCCCCGCGTTAGCCCTCGTGACGTTTTGGGTACCACTGTTGCAGGAGAGAGGAGAACCACTTGCAGCAGGACGACGCGGGAATGTACGAGCCGCCGCCCGTGGCGAACCCGAAGGAGGTGGGCTGGGCCGGGCCGCTGGCCTGGGAAAGGCGCAGGCCGTCCGGGCCCCGGTACGTGGCCTCCTTCCGGTCGCCGCACCCGCCCACCGTCTACGACGACGCCGTCGGCGCCGGGCGCAAGGCGTCGGCCCGCCGCCGCGACGCACCCGAGTCGCCCACCTCGCCCACGTACGACGACGCCGTGGGCACCGGCCGCACGTCGCCACTGTACGACTACATCGTGGGGTCAGACGGGCGGCGGTCTCTCGGGGCGCCGACCAGCCCCGGCGAGAAGCCGCCCCACCATTCCTCCATACCGTCGGTGCTCGAGGGCTGCGACTTCTACGAGGACGCCTGAGGGTGGCGGCCGTGCTGGTGCACCTCTGCTTGATGCAGTAGCTCTGCGAGGACCACGTCAACTGGATACTTGGAATTCCAAAGGGTGCCAAGTGCAAAGCGAGGTCCAAGAATCTGGCTGCAACAACAGCCGTGATCCTGACAGCTGCTGCGTCTGCTAGCCCTTCGCCAATGAACAGCAAGTAGTTCCCCACTGTCTGCGTCACAGTGACCGTTGTGGCACACCTACACAGGGACGCCACCCTACATTCGTGATAAATACATGAAAAAGTGTTGTCTATCACCACGCCCAGTAGTGGTACCAGGGAAGATTTCGTTTCTCCCTCCAGTGCCAATATAAGCTGGGCAACCCGTGCTCCACATCCAATTAATATACATGAGATATCCAAAGTGTGGATCAAGATACGCTGGCACTGGTTTCACAATGAATAGTAAACAAAAGTCCTTTACCTCCACTTATGCAGCCACAATCCATGCATCTGATCAGCCTTTCTTTCTCTGTTGCAACACTGGTATCTACTACTAGTGGTGCCCCGTGTTCTGATCCCACAGTTCATCAGGCACCTGCTATACTTTTTTCCCCTTCTGTTCCACAATTCTGACCTCAGTGTGTAGAGGAGATGAGATTTGTCTC
Source organism: Schistocerca nitens (assembly GCF_023898315.1). Classification (NCBI taxonomy): domain Eukaryota; kingdom Metazoa; phylum Arthropoda; class Insecta; order Orthoptera; family Acrididae; genus Schistocerca; species Schistocerca nitens. Next base: position 872,051,122 of record NC_064617.1, read on the forward strand.
CACTGCCCATTTCCTGTAATAGCCAATATAGTCGCCACCCTATGAGATGTCATTCCTCCAGTAGTAAGGTAAGGTAGACCACATCAGGCACAGCAGTCGGCCAGCTCTTGACCAAGAACATGGTTAATACCTTCAGAAGTTAGAGTCTTAACTCAAGTGTGACACAGTGCGAACACAAGGAAAATCTTACCACAAAATTCTCTCTGTGTCAAAATGTACGATCCATTAATTGTCAAAACAATCTGATAATTCATGCGTTGTGGCAACAATGGAGAATGGTGAGTCAGATACACTGCAATGTGTAAAGCTTGAGGGCAAGCTGTGGAACACCTTGTACTTTATCCTTTTCACATTAATTTCACGACATTATTTTCCTTAAATGTATGTTTTTCCACTATTTCTCATCCCTGGACTTTATCTAATCAATTAAAGATCTTTCTTTTCATGATAATTTTTTATAATGCTCCAGTTATTTGTTGACGTTTGTCAGAAAAAATTATTATTCGAAACATAAGCAATATTATGAAATTAAAATAAAGTGAGAGCAGATGAAGGACAAATTTAATTTCTGCAAATTATAGGACAATCTAAGTTAAATCGTACTTCATGTGAGGATATGCTCATGTGTATTATCCAACAGTATGCTTTGTGTCTTGTATTGAACTACATGATTTCTGTGGTTTTGCAATGTCATTTTTGTATTTATCTTTATGGGATAGATTTATGTCCCTTTTAAAAGTAGTTTCACTGTGAAATACGAGATTGTCTGTCCTATGTTCCCATTGTAAAATTATCAAACTTTGTGCCATTATGTTGGAAGGTTTTTAAGACACGAACTTCCAGTTTTCCATAATTAATAGATGTACTTTTTTAGATGTACTGAACTAAAACTATTATGACAATTGTGTTATCAGTCATGTTATGATATTTTTCTTAAACACTTAATTTTGTAACTAAATGAACATAAAAACTAAACAACGTAGGATGTGTTGAATCTTATTCTTGGCATGCAGTGAAATTTTCATATTTCCCCTTCCAGTACTTTTTGAGATAACGAGTGATTTGTGGCAAAAATGTAGGAATGAGACTGAAGGTTTAAAACTTTTGTAATTACAGACTTTTATACATAATTATAGAACTGACTTTTTCATGCACTAGAATTTTCCTGTCCCATATTTTGTGTTCTCTTCAGTACCACAATCACTCAACGCTTGCCTTCTTTACTTTCTCGCTGTTTTTGGTCATTTGCTAAGCAGCAAACTCTGCTTGTCGTACACGAAGCCAACGTCCATTTCCCACAGTCCCCTAGCTGTGTTCTGCCCTAGTCTCTCCCCTAACTTCTCCTGAAGCTTCAGTCTTTTATAGTTCCCACCATTAAATGTTATTACAGCATCAGACACAGAGTCATTAGGTCAACAAAATCATTTTTAGACTCACAGCGCCACGCACTGTTATTCACTTAATATAAACTATAAAATTATATTATCACTTAGTGATCATTTGAGGGGTCAAAACATATGGTAATAACTAGGTGCTAGCTCAACCTAATGCGCAAGACTTGATCGACAGTAAAAATGATATTTTATTTTTTGAATGTTTTACTTGGCTGTGTGTGGATTTTCATTGTTATGCTGGAATAGACGCAAGTATTTACAAGACCAAGGTTTGCGAACTTTTTTTGAGGCTTTGAATAGTTATGAAGCGTGTTACAGTATTTTGCACTGATTACTGCGTGATATACTTAGCTATTTACTATGAACCCTGTGATATACCTTGCTGTTAACTGTCTACCCACTCATACGCTCCACTGTTTAGTGTGCAACTTGTGACGTGCTTCCCTTTGCTTACTATGCACCCTCCGATACCTTTATATTTTCCTGTGTGCCCTGTGATGTTTTACTGTTTACTGTACACCCTGTGATATGCATCGCTGTTTACTGTACACCCACTGATACGCTTCATTGTTTATTCTTACGCCCTCTAATATGCTTCGTTGTGATTCGCTGTCAAGAGACGATAATTGCTCCAAATTAATCTTCGTACCACTGAAAAGACGAATGAAATGAGTATTAGTGTCAGTGGTGTTGAGAAACAGCTGAAATCGTTGCAACTGAACAAAGCTCCAGGCCCCGCTGGAATACTTGTCAGATTCTATACTGACTTCTTGGCTCAGTTAGCCCCTCTTCTGACTATAATCCCTCGAACAAGTAACCGTGCCAACTTCTTGGGAAAAGGCACAGGTCACACCTGTCTACAAGAAGGATAGTAGAAGTGATCCACAAAACTACCGTCCAAAATCCTCGTAGAATCTTTGAACATGTTCTGATCTCAAACACAGTCAGGTATCTTGACCAGTATGACCTTTTCAATGTCAATCAATACGGATTTCGAAAACATCCAACATCTGAAACCCAACTCGGACTTTTCTCACGTGACATACTGAAAGATTTGGATCAAGGCAACCAGGTAGATGCAATGTTTCTTGATTTCAGAAAAGCATTTGACTCAGTACCACATCTACGCTTGTTGTCAAAAGCACGATTATATGGAGTATCGAGTGAAATTTGTGACTGGATTGAGGACTTTGTAGTAGGGAGGACACAGCATGTTATCTAGGAAAGACACTCATCGTTGGATGTATAAGTAACTTTGGATGTGCCCCAGGTGAGTGTGTTGGGACCCTTGCTGTTCATATTGTACATTAATGACCTTGCAGATAATGTTAATAGTAAACTCAGGGCTTTTGTAGATGGTTCAGTTATCTATAATGAAGTACTATCTGAAAGAATCTGCATAAACATTCAGTCAAATCTTGATAAGATTTCAACGTGGTGCAGAGATTGGCAACTTGCTCTAAATGTTCAGAAAAGTAAAATTTTGCACTTTTCACGAAATGAGAAAAACGTAGTATGACTATAATATCAAAGACTCACTGTTGGAATCGGCCTACTCATACATATACCTGGTTGAAAAACTTTGTTGGGATATGAAGTGGAACGATCACATGGGTTCACTCGTGGTTAAAGCAGGTGGTAGACTTCTGGTTATTGGTAGAATACTGGGGAAGTGCAACGAGTCTACGAAGGAGATTGCTTACAAATCAGTCGTGTGACCCATCCTAGAATTTTGCTAAAGTGTATGGGACCCTTACGAAATAGGACTAACAGGGGATGTTGAACGTATACAGAGAAGGGCTCCACGAATGGGCACAGGTTTGTTTAGTCATTGAGAGAGTGTCACAGAGATACTGAAGGAGCATGAACTGGAAGACTCTTGAAGATAGACGTAAACTATCCCGAAAAAGTCTATTAATAATAATTACTATTAAAAACAGTCTTGATCACGATTTATTTAACAAGGTGACCGGTTTCAACCACTACTGTGGTCATCTTCAGACCATTGAGTAGGAACCTCTTTCTGTTGAAGAATCACTAGTAGTAGTGATTCTTCAACAGAAAGAGGTTCCTACTCAATGGTCTGAAGATGACCACAGTAGTGGTTGAAACCGGTCACCTTGTTAAATAAATCGTGATCAAGACTGTTTTTAATAGTAATTATCTATAAGACATTGATCACTGCTGTGCCCATAATGTATTCAAAAGTAATTCTATTAATAATGTTGCAAGAACCGGCTTTAAATGATTACTCTAGGAATAATGGGACTTAACATCGGAGGTCATCAGTCCCCTAGAACTTTGAACTACTTAAACCTAAGGACATCACACACATCCATGCCCTTAGGCAGGATTCGAACCTGCGACCGTAGCAGTCGCGCGGTTCCGGACTGAAGCGTCTAGAACCGCTCGGCCACAACGGCATATTACAGTCCCCAACATATCGCTCACGTAGGGATCATAAGAAAAAGATTAGAATAATTACTGCACCCTAAAAGGCATTCAAACTATCATTCTCCCCGCGCTCCATACGTGAATGGGACAGAAGAAATCCTGATAGCTAGTACAATGGGACGTACCCTCTGCCATACACCTCACGTGGTCTGCAGATTTTAGATGTACTGTGTGCGCTCCCTCCCCCCATATAATTCGCTGTTTACTGCGTGTCCTCTAATACGCTTCACTGTTTACTGCACGTCTTCTGTATATTTTTTTCTCTATATTTTATACAGTATGTTATTTGATATGCTATATTGTTCAATGCGCACTTTTGATGTGCTTCAGTGTTGATTATGCTTTGTTATGCTGCACTAAAGTAAACGGAAATCTCCTGAAACAGTACTGCACCCACATGTAAGCGTTGCCTGCCTCACAGACTGCTGACGCGGTCAAATAGCGTCAGAGTTGATATTAATATTGAAACGCACGCCCAGCGAGATACAGACTAAATATGACCAAGCAGACCACATACTGTAACCTCTGCACTTGTTCAAATGGTTCAAATGGCTCTGAGCACTATGGGACTTAACATCTTAGGTCATCAATGCCCTAGAACTACTTAAACCTAACTAACCTAAGGACATCACACACATCATTCCCGAGGCAGGATTCGAACCTGCGACCGAAGCAGTAGCGCGGTTCCGGACTGAAGCGTCTAGAACCGATCGGCCACAGCGGCCGGTTTGTGATTGTGGACAAAAACTATCATAGTCTAATGATGATACAGTGAGTTTTTACACGTATAGGGATCCTAAACATGTGGAATGCCAGCGAGAAACATACATCTGGTATGTTTGACAGAGCACTTTACAAATTAAAGCCGCTACAGGCAAGCAACTTCTCCGTTGAAAGTAATGGTTTGAAGACACTGTGCCTCAAAACTCAACGAAAGACTCTATAATTGTTATGGATAACGTACCGTATCATTCGGTTAAACAATTTAAAGCATCTACAAAGACAACGAAAAAAACGATTGCTGGCTAGAGAAACGTAAGATACGATTTCACAGTATCTTGACAAGAGCAGGATTGTTAAAACTTGCGTCGCGATACAAGCCAAAGAACCCAGTTTACATGGCGGATAAAATAGCGGAAAAAATATCGGCGTATAGTGCTCAGATTGCCTCCTTATTGTTGCCACTTCAACGTAATGCAACTGAGCTGGAGGGAGGGGGTGGGAGGGGGGGCGTCCGTCTCATTTGAACTGAGGTGGGCTCAGGTTAAACGTCATATTTCTGCAGAAAATACACTCCTGGAAATGGAAAAAAGAACACATTGACACCGGTGTGTCAGACCCACCATACTTGCTCCGGACACTGCGAGAGGGCTGTACAAGCAATGATCACACGCACGGCACAGCGGACACACCAGGAACCGCGGTGTTGGCCGTCGAATGGCGCTAGCTGCGCAGCATTTGTGCACCGCCGCCGTCAGTGTCAGCCAGTTTGCCGTGGCATACGGAGCTCCATCGCAGTCTTTAACACTGGTAGCATGCCGCGACAGCGTGGACGTGAACCGTATGTGCAGTTGACGGACTTTGAGCGAGGGCGTATAGTGGGCATGCGGGAGGCCGGGTGGACGTACCGCCGAATTGCTCAACACGTGGGGCGTGAGGTCTCCACAGTACATCGATGTTGTCGCCAGTGGTCGGCGGAAGGTGCACGTGCCCGTCGACCTGGGACCGGACCGCAGCGACGCACGGATGCACGCCAAGACCGTAGGATCCTACGCAGTGCCGTAGGAGACCGCACCGCCACTTCCCAGCAATTTAGGGACACTGTTGCTCCTGGGGTATCGGCGAGGACCATTCGCAACCGTCTCCATGAAGCTGGGCTACGGTCCCGCACACCGTTAGGCCGTCTTCCGCTCACGCCCCAACATCGTGCAGCCCGCCTCCAGTGGTGTCGCGACAGGCGTGAATGGAGGGACGAATGGAGACGTGTCGTCTTCAGCGATGAGAGTCGCTTCTGCCTTGGTGCCAATGATGGTCGTATGCGTGTTTGGCGCCGTGCAGGTGAACGCCACAATCAGGACTGCATACGACCGAGGCACACAGGGCCAACACCCGGCATCATGGTGTGGGGAGCGATCTCCTACACTGGCCGTACACCACTGGTGATCGTCGAGGGGACACTGAATAGTGCACGGTACATCCAAACCGTCATCGAACCCATCGTTCTACCATTCCTAGACCGGCAAGGGAACTTGCTGTTCCAACAGGACAATGCACGTCCGCATGTATCCCGTGCCACCCAACGTGCTCTAGAAGGTGTAAGTCAACTACCCTGGCCAGCAAGATCTCCGGATCTGTCCCCAATTGAGCATGTTTGGGACTGGATGAAGCGTCGTCTCACGCGGTCTGCACGTCCAGCACGAACGCTGGTCCAACTGAGGCGCCAGGTGGAAATGGCATGGCAAGCCGTTCCACAGGACTACATCCAGCATCTCTACGATCGTCTCCATGGGAGAATAGCAGCCTGCATTGCTGCGTAAGGTGGATATACACTGTACTAGTGCCGACATTGTGCATGCTCTGTTGCCTGTGTCTATGTGCCTGTGGTTCTGTCAGTGTGATCATGTGATGTATCTGACCCCAGGAATGTGTCAATAAAGTTTCCCCTTCCTGGGACAATGAATTCACGGTGTTCTTATTTCAATTTCCAGGAGTGTAATTACGTTGACCGAAGTGGAATGCCTTTTGATTGGGGCAGTTGAAAAAATGAAACCAGAAGGAAGGAGTGACACAGGAAGCATGGAACAATGAATGTGTGTTACGACAGTGCGTCAAAGACTTGTTAATATCCCTCACTACGAGCTGTGTCACCGATAGTTCTGACTCTCAATTAAGCTGTGTCTTCCCATTGCCTGATTGGCATGTAGTGTATAGTGGATACTGCACTTTAACGAACGCCTTACTTCCATTATATCTTGTGTTTGTGATTTTATTTTGATCAGTTTCATTTTCTTGTTGTGAGCCTATGGAATAACGTCCTTATGATAAGTTTAGACACATTTCGTTTTGTGTAGACTCCAAGGTGTTATTTGATGTGTGTAATAGGTTTTTCGAGATGCAATGATAAGAAGGAAACTTTTCCGGGTGCGAAAATTTCTTCTGTTTCAATCACCAACGTAAAACTGGCGCTGATTGAAACTAGGAAAAGATTTTTACACGCTTAGAGCTACCATTGAGTGCGATGCTGTATCTAACTTCGAGAATTTTTACATTATTTCTGTAGAACTTCGAACTTGCTACGAGTTAAATATCGACACAATTACACAAAAACGCCGTTTTCAGAAGCATATATATGAAACGTAATGCAGTACGAAAATTTTAAGAGAATCGCTGCCAAGCGAGATATTTTGGTAATCAACGAAAACAAAAGTACTTGTCTGAGAGCACTAGTTTTTGAGACTTGATGTGATAACTTTGAAACTGTTTACGAATGACAAAATTTAATCTGTTTCAAAAAAGGTTTATGTAACTCTTTCCTTAACTAAACATAGAACGGATTTTTGGCATGCTGGGAGACACTAAAGAGATCTACGTCGTATGTGAATTTGAGACCTTGTGGAAGAGACGGTATTTAACGCTATTTTATATCGCCGCAGAACGCGATGTTCTGTGACGGCTGCGTGCAGACGCGACAGCGTCGGAACTTCAGAGCTTAAACGTCAAGTGACAGGTGTGGTTGAGATGGCGTTATGTTGATCAAAATGGTTCAAATGGCTCTGAGCACTATGGGACTTAACATCTGTGGTCATCAGTCCCCTAGAACTTAGAACTACTTAAACCTAACTAACCTAAGGACATCACACACGTCCATGCCCGAGGCAGGATTCGAACCTGCGACCGTAGCAGTCGCGCGGGTCCGGACTGAGCGCCTAGAACCGCTAGACCACCGCGGCCGGCCGTTATGTTGATCCCTAACAGTTGCTATGGGCTGGGCACGGCAGCTTCGCAGGTCTGTCTCTACCAATAACGTAATGCGATTTCGTAAACGTCTCTATGGCAACGCCACAATGTTGTCACAGGCCTCCAACGGTTAGCTCTTCACAGTTTGAAGCTGCCAACAGGGCCACGAACTGTCAGCAATATTCTTGCACCGTCTCTACAGTAGTTTAAATCAGATTACAAAGGTGGCTTGACAAGGGAAAATCGAGGAATTGCTCAGATGACTCTGACCACTAAACATTACTGGGTAGATGTAGAGTCGCAGCTGAGCTTCTCCCGGCGGTTTAAAACAAACTTGGAAAACCGGACTATTCGAGGTTTTGGGTGGAGAATCTAGAACAAGTGCATACGTGGGGGCTACGAGGGTTGTGTCATTCCGGCGCTTCATCACGAGATGATGGAGCGGCGAGGGAAATCGTCAACACTTAAACAACCTCCCAGCATATTTTTCTCCTTGTACGAAAAGACGATCCATCTGTTACTTGTGCACTCAGACGTTTCCTTACCCCCTTTTCTGTTGTTATAGTTTTGGCACATGAATTCTAACCCAAGAGATGAAAGACAAACAATCAGTATATGCTCCCTCTCTTTGAATGTTACTGCATTCATAAAACTCTGTTCCTACTGTGCACCAGAATCACAATAAAGACATTTCGTAGATTGACATTAATATAGAGAAAAATTAAAATTAGCCATATTCATTAATAACACACACATACACTATGTGATCAGAAGTATCTGGACACCGGGTTGAAAATCAACTACAGGTTCGTGGCACCCTCCAACTGTAATACTGGAATTCAATATGGTGTTGGCACACCCTTAGCCTTGATGACAGCTTCCACTCTCGCAGGCATACGTTCAACCAGGTGCTGGAAGGTTTCTTGGGAACTGGCAGCCCTTTCTTCACGGAGTGCTGCACTGAGGAGAGGTATCGATGTCGGTCGGCGAGACATGGCACGAAGTCGGCGTTCCAAAACATCCTAAAGGTGTTCTATAGGATTCTGGTCAGGACTCTGTGCAGGCCAGTCCAATATAGGGATATTACTGTCGTGTAACCACTTCGCCACAGGCCGTGCATTATAAACAGGTGCTCGACCGTGTTGAAAGATGCATCCCCGAATTACTCTTCTACAGTGGGAAGTAAGAAGTTGCTTAAAACATCAATGTAGGCCTGTGCTGTGAAACTGCCACGTAAAACAACATGGGGTGCAAGCCCCCTCCATGAAAAATACGACCACACCATAACACCACCGCCTCCGAATTTTACTGTTGGCACTACACACACTAGCAGATGAAGTTCACCGGGCATTTGCCTCACCCACACTCTGCCATCGGACCGCCACATTGTATATCGTGATTCGTCACTCCACACAACATTTTTCCACTGTTCAGTCGTCCAATGTTTACGCTCCTTACCCCAAGCCAGGCGTCGTTTGGCATTTACCGGCGCGATGTGTCGCTTATGAGTAGACGCTAGACCAAGATTTCTCACCTCCCGCTAAATGTCATAGTACTTGAAATGGATCCTGATGCAGTTTGGAATTCCTGTCTGATGGTCAGTTTATATGTCTGCCTATTACACATTCTTCCCGCATGAACCATGGACCTTGCCGTTGGTGGGGAGGCTTGCGTGCCACAACGATACAGATAGCCGTACCGTAGGTGCAACCACAACGGAGGGGTATCTGTTGAGAGGCCAGACAAACGTGTGGTTCCTGAAGAGGGGCAGCAGCCTTTTCAGTAGTTGCAGGGGCAACAGTCTGGATGATTTACTGATCTGGCCTTGTAACATTAACCAAAACGGCCTTGCTGTTGTGGTACTGCGAACGGCTGAAAGCAAGGGGAAACTACAGCCGTAATTTTTCCCGAGGGCATGCAGCTTTACTGTATGGTTAAATGATGATGGCGTCCTCTTGGGTAAAATATTCCGGAGGTAAAATAGTCCCCCATTCGGATCTCCGGGCGGGGACTATTCAAGAGGACGTCGTTATCAGGAGAAAGAAAACTGGCGTTCTACGGATCGGAGCGTGGAATATCAGATCCCTTAATCGGGCAGGTAGGTTAGAAAATTTAGAAAGGGAAATGGATAGGTTAAAGTTAGATATAGTGGGAATTAGTGAAGTTCGGTGGCAGGAGGAACAAGACTTCTGGTCAGGTGAATACAGGGTTATAAATACAAAAGCAAATAGGGGTAATGCAGGAGTAGGTTTAATAATGAATAAAAAAATAGGAGTGCGGGTAAGCTACTACAAACAGCATAGTGAACGTATTATAGTGGCCAAGATATACACGAACCCCATGCCTACTACAGTAGTACAAGTTTATATGCCAACTAGCTCTGCAGATGATGAAGAAATTGAACAAATGTATGATGAGATAAAAGAAATTATTCAGGTAGTGAAGGGAGACGAAAATTTAATAGTCATGGGTGACTGGAATTCAACAGAAGGCAAAGGGAGAGAAGGAAACATAGTGGGTGAATATGGATTGGGGGGAAGAAATGAAAGAGGAAGCCGCCTTGTAGAATTTTGCACAGAGCATAACTTAATCATAGATAACACTTGGTTCAAGAATCATAAAAGAAGGTTGTATACATGGAAGAAGCCTGGAGATACTAGAAGGTTTCAGATAGTTAATATAATGGTAAGACAGAGATTTAGGAACCAGGCATTAAATTGTAGGACATTTCCAGGGGCAGATGTGGACTTTGACCACAATCTATTGGTTATGAACTGTAGATTAAAACTGAAGAAATTGCAAAAAGGTGGGAATTTAAGGAGATGGGACCTGCATAAACTGATTAAACCAGAGGTTGTACAGAGTTTCAGGGACAGCATAAGGGAACAACTGACAGGAATGGGGGAGAGAAATACAGTAGAAGACGAATGGGTAGCTCTGAGGGATGAAGTTGTGAAAGCAGCAGACGATCAAGTAGGTAAAAAGACGAGGGCTATTAGAAATCCTTGGGTAACAGAAGAAATATTGAATTTAATTGATGAAAGGAGAAAATATAAAAATGCAGTAAATGAAGCAGGCAAAAAGGAATACAAACATCTCAAAAATGAGATCGACAGGAAGTGCAAAATGGCTAAGCAGGCATGGCTAGAGGACAAATGTAAGGATGTAGAGGCTTATCTCACTAGGGGTAAGATAGATACAGCCTACAGGAAAATTAAAGAGACCTTTGGAGAAAAGAGAGCCACTTGTACGAATATCAAGAGCTCAGATGGAAACCCAGATCTAAGCAAAGAGGGGAAATCAGAAAGGTGGAAGGAGTATATAGAGGGTCTATACAAGGGCGGTGTACTTGAGGACAATATTATGGAAATGGAAGAGGATGTAGATGAAGACGAAATGGGAGATACGATACTGCGTGAAGAGTTTGACAGAGCACTGAAAGACCTGAGTCGAAACAAGGCCCCGGGAGTAGACAACATTCCATCAGAACTACTGACGGCCTTAGGAGAGCCAGTCCTGACAAAAATCTACCATCTGGTGAGCAAGATGTACGAGACAGGCGAAATACCCTCAGACTTCAAGAAGAATATAATAATTCCAATCCCAAAGAAAGCAGGTGTTGACAGATGTGAAAATTACCGAACTATCAGTTTAATAAGTCACAGCTGCAAAATACACACGCGAATTAATTACAGACGAATGGAAAAACTGGTAGAAGCCGACCTCGGGAAAGATAAGTTTGGATTCCGTAGAAATGTCGGAACACGTGAGGCAAACTGACCTTACGACTTACCTTAGAAGAAAGATTAAAGAAAGGCAAACCTACGTTTCTAGCATTTGTAGACTTAGAGAAAGCTTTTGACAATGTTGACTGGAATACTCTCTTTCAAATTCTAAAGATGGCAGGGGTGAAATACAGGGAGCGAAACGCTATTTACAATTTGTTCAGAAAGTAGACGGCAGTTATAAGGGTCGAGGGACATGAAAGGGAAGCAGTGGTTAGGAAGGGAGTGAGATAGGGTTGTAGCCTCTCCCCGATGTTATTCAATCTGTATATTGAGCAAGCAGTAAAGGAAACAAAAGAAAAATTTGGAGTAGGTATTAAAATCCAGGGAGAAGAAATAAAAACTTTGAGGTTCGCCGATGACATTGTAATTCTGTCAGAGACAGCAAAGGACTTGGAAGAGCAGTTGAACGGAATGGACAGTGTCTTGAAAGGAGGATATAAGATGAACATCAACAAAAGCAAAACGAGGATAATGGAATGTAGTCGAATTAAGTCGGGTGATGCTGAGGGAATTAGATTAGGAAATGAGACACTTAAAGTAGTAAAGGAGTTTTGCTATTTGGGGAGCAAAATAACTGATGATGGTCGAAGTAGAGAGGATATCAAATGTAGACTTGCAATGGCAAGGAAAACGTTTCTGAAGAAGAGAAATTTGTTAACATCGAGTATAGATTTAAGTGTCAGGAAGTCGTTACTGAAAGTATTTGTATGGAGTGTAGCCATGTATGGATGTGAAACATGGACAATAAATAGTTTGGAGAAGAAGAGAATAGAAGCTTTCGAAATGTGGTGCTACAGAAGAATGTTGAAGATTAGGTGGGTAGATCACGTAACTAATGGGGAGAAGAGAAGTTTGTGGCACAACTTGACTAGAAGAAGGGATCGGTTGGTAGGACATGTCCTGAGGCATCAAGGGATCACAAATTTAGCATTGGAGGGCAGCGTGGAGGGTAAAAATCGTAGAGGGAGACCAAGAGATGAATACACTAAGCAGATTCAGAAGAATGTAGGTTGCAGTAGGTACTGGGAGATGAAGAAGCTTGCACAGGATAGATTAGCGTGGAGAGCTGCATCAAACCAGTCTAAGGACTGAAGACCACAACAACAACATTTCACATTACGACCCTCTTCAACTGTCCACGGTCTCTGTCGGTCAACAGACGAGATCGGCCTGTACTCTTTTGTGCTGTACGTGCCCCTTCACGTTTCCACTTCACTGTCACATCGCAAACAGTGGACCTATAGATGTTTAGGAGTGTGGAAATCTCGCGTACAGACGTATGACACAAGTGATACCCAATCACCTGACCATGTTCGAAGTCGGTGAGTTCCGCGGGGCGCCCCATTCTGCTGTCTCATGATGTCTAATGACTACTGAGGTTGCTGATACGGAGTACCTGGTAGTAGGTGGCAGCACAATGCACCTAATATGAAAAACGTATGTTTTTGGGGGTGTCTGGATACTTTTCATCACATGGTTTATGTAACCAGACAGGAAATAAGGTTCTACATTCGGTTCATAAAAAATAAAGTAGGGCAGTTTCAAGATATGATGGTATTTGTAAATATTCGGCAGTTTTATTTACACCTGTTAGAATGTATAGCGAAACTGCAATGAATTCCATACCAAGCTAAAAATACCAACTGACTATGAAAGTGTTTTTGTACAATCATTATCTCTCACAGACTTCCTGTATTGTTTTCTGATAAGGTTCTATGACAGAAAACACGCTAAGATCGTCCCACTAACAATGCAAAAACCATAATGAAGTACTTTTTGAATGACACGTATTTAACACCATACAGATAATTTCCATATTTGATGCTACCAGTAAGAATTAAAAAAGATTTTTTTTTCGAATAGCATTAACTTGCAAAAAACAAGTGAATGCAAACATTAAATTTGTTCTAAAAGGAAATAATAATCTATTTTTTTTATTTTTTATCATTATTTGTTAGTACATAGAGCAGATTAAACTAAACTTATTGGAGTCAGAGGAAAATTAAACCCAGAAGTACACTTTGATCCATTCTATGTACTGATACATAATGACAAGAAATATGTATCGAATGAAACAACAAGTTTACTGTTACCATTCACTGTTTATTTGTACCCACAACGCGTTTCAAATGTTTAAACCTGCATTATCAGGTGGATTCATAGGCGTTGATACTAATATGACGGTTGCAAAATACTGACACGAATTTTTTACAGACGAATGGAAAAACTGGTAGAAGCCGACCTTGGGGAAGATCAGTTTAGATTCTATAGAAACGTTGAAACACGTGAGGCGACAATGACCCTACGACATACCATATAAGAAGGATCAAGGAAAGGCAAACCTACGTTTCTAGCATTTGTAGACTTAGAGAAAGCTTTTGACAATGTTGACTGGAATACTCTCTTTCAAATTCTGAAGATGGCAGGGGTCAAATACAGAGAGCAAAACGCTATTTACAATTTGTACAGAAACCAGATGGCAGCCATAAGATTGGGGGCGGGCATGAAAGGGAAGCAGTGGTAGGGAAGGGAGTGAGACAGGTTTGTAGCCTATCCCCGATGTTATTCAATCTATGTATTGAGCAAGCAGTAAAGGAAACAAAAGAAAAATTTGGAGTAGGTATTAAAATCCAGGGAGAAGAAATAAAAACTTTGAGGTTCGCCGATGACATTGTAATTCTGTCAGAGACAGCAAAGGACTTGGAAGAGCAGTTGAACGGAATGGACAGTGTCTTGAAAGGAGGATATTAGATGAACATCAACAAAAGCAAAACGAGGATAATGGAATGTAGTCGAATTAAGTCGGGTGATGCTGAGGGCATTAGATTAGGAAATGAGACACTTAAAGTAGTAAAGGAGTTTTGCTATTTGGGGAGCAAAATAACTGATGATGGTCGAAGTAGAGAGGATATCAAATGTAGACTTGCAATGGCAAGGAAAACGTTTCTGAAGAAGAGAAATTTGTTAACATCGAGTATAGATTTAAGTTTCAGGAAGTCGTTCCTGAAAGTATTTGTATGGAGTGTAGCCATGTATGGATGTGAAACATGGACGATAAATAGTTTAGACAAGAAGGGAATAGAAGCTTTCGAAATGTGGTGCTGCAGAAGAATGCTGAAGATTAGATGGGTATATCACGTAACTAATGAGGGGGTACTGAATAGAATTGGGAAGAAGAGGAATTTGTGGGACAACTTGACTAGAAGAAGGGATCGATTGGTAGGACATGTTCTGAGGCACCAAGGGATCACCAGTTTAGTATTGGAGGGCAGCGTGGAGGGTAAAAATCGTAGAGGGAGACCAAGGGATGATAGACTAAGCAGATTCAGAAGGATGTAGGGTGCAGTAGGTACTGGGAGATGAAGAGGCTTGCACAGGATAGAGTAGCATAGAGAGCCGTATCAAACCAGTCTTTAGACTGAAGGCCACAACAACAACAATAAGAATACGTCTTGTGTGTTGTGTTACGACTTCGGGGGAACCTGTGACAATGTCTCCAGTGGTCACAGGCTCCTTTGTCATAATACATCACATAAAAACTGTCCGTTTCCAGACACCATCTTTGTTTACAAAATGTGACGACAGAGAAAGAAGCCCATGATCACCGGGGACAGTCCTACAGGTTACTACATAGTCATAATACAACATACACAGGTAGTATTAACACATATAAATCCACCTGAGGCAGGTTTAAACCCATGAAACGCGTTGTGAAAATAAATAAACAGCGACTGGTAACAGTAAACTTGTTTCAATGAATATCAGTATCAGTCACAGTCACAGTTCGCATTTAAGATAAAAATATTTTTTTTTCTTCTTAAGACAATTTTATTCGTTTCCGCTGTTTAATCTGCAGCGCTTTTTTAAACTGCTTTAATTTTTTCGACTTTTTCTAATTTCACAATTTTTATTGTTTTGTTAGCTGTCACCCTTTTTTTATACTTGGCAGACCTACAAGAGCTGCTTCCCAAACGAATGAAATTCGGGTGTAAGAACTGTAACAAATGAGAAAGGCACAGCTTGAAGAAGGTAAGAGCAGACAAGCAATGAAACTTACTGTAGAAGGTGTCTGTGTACAGAACAGAGCTCTCTGGGGTGCATGAGCGTGTAAATTCGTGGTTACTTCGAGAAACAAACAATGCGGGAATCTGTAGTTTACGTTTAACACGTAAGGGATTTCCAAATGAGACTGTTGTGCAATGTACTCATTGAATCTAGTTAGTTGGAGAGAGTGCTGTTAACTTTGAACACTTTTCACACTTCCGCCTGTAGCCCGCCCATCAACAGATGATTAATAAATTTTCTTACTCGATTTTCAAAAGATAGCATTTATTTTACGTGTGCTGTAGTCTTTTCATAAAATTATAGAAATTACTCTGGTAAAGTAAAAAATATATCTAGGGTCAACATGGTCATCTGTCTAACCACAAAAACTACATTGAAATTTAAAAGTTTTGGAATCGAGAAAATTTTGTCAGTATTGTGGTTAGTGGTCTATCTGTTACATTATTACTCTACTACACACCAACAATCAGTAGGTGAAATCAATTTAAGTAGAAGTAATATCGAAAACCAGTTAAAACTCAAATACATTCTGCAATAAAAGCTATCGTAAACTAACACAGATTTCCATTCTCAAGGCTGGTAAAATTGTCTAGACATTAAAGAACCTCATATGGAAGAAACTTTATGCC
Organism: Schistocerca nitens; assembly: GCF_023898315.1. Taxonomy (NCBI): domain Eukaryota; kingdom Metazoa; phylum Arthropoda; class Insecta; order Orthoptera; family Acrididae; genus Schistocerca; species Schistocerca nitens. Next base: position 872,067,409 of record NC_064617.1, read on the forward strand.
CACAATTGCAGTATAATATTCCTACTTATAATTTATCTTCTTTGGTACCACGAAATTTATCAGACACGAGAAGTATTGTACTGTGTTCTTGGTGCTCAAATAATACAAAGAGACGTAAATTTCCTATTCAGATATTTTGGAATTGATGGATATAATATCTGTAAGTGCAGAACTGGTTTATTTATCTAAAGTCGAGCAAAGCTGTTATGTAGAGTTACACATTTCGTCAAATCAAAAAAGGTATACCACATCCAGCTGAAGGCGTCCATTCGTGATGAGATCCCGTACAGCCACTGAATTGCAAGGCTGTTGATTGTTACGTTTTCATGCACCGTTCCAAATACTCCCAGACGTTTTCTATGGGATTAAACAGGATGAATAAGTAGGTATGTAGGAGTGCAAAAGTGTGCCTGAGTATTCATCAAATCAGGAACATACGTGTGCAGCCATATAGGGTATGTCCAAACATGACAGCCCGTCTCTGACATTTAGTCACGTCTCCACATTGACCATGTTACTGCGCCGATTCCATACATCTGATTGGCAGAAACACAGCACTCCACTACCGTTACTTACGACAGTGGTGAAGGGTCACAAGGTTGGCAAGCGGGGTGCACTCAGCCCATGTGAGACCAATTGAGCGTCACTGGTCATGAAAACTGACAATGGGTGAGAGTACCACATGTCTCTACACACACGCAACCGATAATGCCTTAAGGCTAAGGATGACACGGAGGCCCGTCGGTACTGTTGGGCCTTCAAGGCCTGTTCGGAAAGTTTCTTTTTATAATCTGGAGGGTCACGTGACTGCACGGGACTATTCTGCACCATGTACAGTCCTCCAATTGGACGAGTGTGCTTTTTTAAGGAGGTGACAAATTATTTGTCGTTTGTTGCTTTCCAATGTTTGTCCCAAGAATGTACATAAAGTAACGCCTTCAATGGGCAGTAGAGAGGACACTAGGTGCTGCAGGAACCATATGCATTCCCAACAGTTGTAGCAACAATCACCAACGTTGCCGCCACAGCTGTCACCAACTCGCGCTCACTTCCACCTCCACAGCTGCCTCCAAAAACCCCTGCTGTCCGTCAGAATCACGACAGCACCAGCGGACATACCATGCTCAGCATACCTCGTTCTACCCTGCTCGATCCCACTCACCTACGCAGTATTGCTGCCAGGTACCTTGCAGAAAATTGGGACTTACGAACTGGTGGTGGTTAAAAATCGGCGGGACCAGGAAATAAAAGTTCGGAGAAAATTTGGTATAATGAAATGAGTTATTGTTCTGCTCTTGAAAAGCACCAATTATATTTTGGTAATGAAAAAATTCGTCATGCTTCGGCAAAAGTGCGGCTAGTCAGTGGGCGAGAGGGGGAGGGGGTTACAGATGTGCAGGATAAGTTGAAACACTCTTCCGAAAGCAGCGGCGTATTAATGGTACAACAATGGAACCCATGCGACTGAGAGTGTTCGAAACATAGAGTTTTGGCACACGCTGAGGCGATCCTTTTAGCTGAGTGGTTCCGAACCTGGGGTTTTATTCCCTGAGGGTAAAATGTCATTTTCTGAGGGGCAAAAACAAAAGGTTAGATTCTTTCTAAAAATCATTGCTGTCATCACTATGTATAAGGCTGTAATGCTGATTACATAAATTGCCAGTAATTACATTTATCTCAATATTAGTGCTGGGTTGCCAGAAGAGCCAACACCGTGTTACTAGAGGAGGCCGAAATGCACGCGTTTAGCTCACGCAGGCTGGCGTGAGGAGGGAAGGACTATACTGCCGTGAGGTCTGGAACATGACAAGGAATTAGAATCCAGAAAGCGGACGTAATTAGTTTCATACTTAACTTTAATCCATTAATGATGAACGTCGCTCTTGACGGTACATGATTCACAATATTATCTGTTCAGAATAGGAACTGAATATGGCGCCTTGCTAGGTCGTAGCAAATGACGTAGCTGAAGGCTATGCTAAACTGTCGTCTCGGCAAATGAGAGCGTATGTAGTCAGTGAACCATCGCTAGCAAAGTCGGCTGTACAACTGGGGCGAGTTCTAGGAAGTCTCTCTAGACCTTCCGTGTGGCGGCGCTCGGTCTGCAATCACTGATAGTGGCGACACGCGGGTCCGACGTATACTAACGGACCGCGGCCGATTTAAAGGCTACCACCTAGCAAGTGTGGTGTCTGGCGGTGACACCACAATTAGCATTAATGCATAACACAATGTGGTCGACATTACAGCTTGTGAAAATAAAGTATTAACATCTTTCTCACATAGTTCACTGACTAAACACAGACTTTGTACTTTCCATCATACATCTTTCAACACTCCCCTTGCGTTAGCAAGACGAGTCACAGAACCTATTGGTCATAGGTCGTCTGAATTCTGCGAGGTTGCTGGCAGAGACACGCACGGCCGTAGTATCTCGCTGTAGGTACCTGAAATACCCTTACCTGCGACTTTCAGATGATGATGTCTCCACTGCACAGCAGAAGCGCTAGTCGTGGATTCGCTGGGCTCAGGATCTGGATGAATGGCTGTAACTGCTAGAATTACGTAATGTCTGACAGGGTCGAATAATAGCTCGCAAGTTTTCTGAAAGGTCACAATTCTTAATGCTAGTAATTTCCTTTGTAGTGATTTACAAAACACGCTTACATACTTATCATCCATCTGCGCTTTAAGCAAATTACACTCGCGTCTCCCGCTAAAACAATGAGAGTTACATTTAGCAAACTCTGCACAGTGCCACAGTTTAAGTGATGAGGCATATTCCACCGTGATTCGCAGGATCTACACCCAACACACAACCTATTACCTCCAGCATCCCTTCCCGACTGCTACTTTGTTACCCTGACACAGGGTAGGAAATGCTTCCTTGTATTTTGGGCCAATCGGACCCCTCCGTTTTGTTGGCTATATATATGTTGCCTTCTGAGGTCGACCAATGGCGATCTGCTTACATGGCTCATGTAATGCTATGGTACCAGGGATGATGTGGACGAACTCTCTGTCCCTCCATTTATTTACTCTCTCGCTCTCTCTATCCAGTGGCAACACATTGCTCAACATTGCGTAATCTTAGGTATTACTCATCAAGTATCCCAATATTAACATAATCATTATAATCTGTGACAGATATACATCACATACGATTAAATGCCTCATGAAACACTGTTACAAAGCACCCTCTGCCACGCATCACCAGTAGGAACAGCCCTCTGCCTAAGGACATTGTTACACAGCACCCTCTGAAACGCAACATCGGTACAAAGCACTTTCTGCCACGCAAAACTGGGAGCACCGCCTGTCATGCAACATTGGTACAGAGAATCCTCTTCTACGCAAAATTTGTATGAAGCACCCTCTGTCACGTAAAACTGGTACAAAGTACTTTTTGCCACGTAAAGTTCGTACCCAGTTGACAGCAGCACCAGGCCATGGGAGCTAATGGGAATCCAAAGTGTTCTTCCATTCACGCTAGACGGAAGTGTAATCGTTTTCACACTGGTGGGGGACTTTTAATTCATCACCTTTCAGACTTTTGGCACGAAACCAGTCTACGTATTAGGTAAAACCATATTAAAATCCATACTGTTGTTCCTAAGATTAGCCTGAATACACAGAGAAAACTGCAGTAGAGGACTTCAGTTTACTTGTGTAAAGACAAGACAGAACAAAGATACAAGCAGAAGATATACAGGGTGTTACAAAAAGGTACGGCCAAACTTCCAGGAAACATTACTCACACACAAAGAAAGAAAATATATTATGTGGACATGTGTCTGGAAACGCTTACTTTCCATGTTAGAGCTCATTTTATTACTTCTCTTCAAATCACATTAATCATGGAATGGAAACACACAGCAACAGAACGTACCAGCGTGACTCCAAACATTTTGTTACAGGAAATGTTCAAAATGTCCTCCGTTAGCGAGGATACATGCATCCACCCTCCGTCGCATGGAATCCCTGATGCGCTGATGCAGCCCTGGAGAATGGCGTATTGTATCACAGCCGTCCACAATAAGAGCACGAAGAGTCTCTACATTTGGTAACGGGGTTGCGTAGACAAGAGCTTTCAAATGCCCCCATAAATGAAAGTCAAGGGGGTTGAGGTCAGGAGAGCGTGGAGGCCATGGAATTGGTCCGCCTCTACCAATCCATCGGTCACCGAATCTGTTGTTGAGAATGTGCAGGAGCTCCATCGCGCATAAACCACATGTTGTGTCGTACTTGTAAATGCACATGTTCTAGCAGTACAGGTAGAGTATCCCATATGAAATCATGATAACGCGCTCCATTGAGCGTAGGTGGACGAAACTAAAATGAGCTCTAACCTGGAAATGGAGCGTTTCCGGACACATGTCCACATAACATCTTTTCTTTATTTGTGTGTGAGGAATGTTTCCTGAAAGTTTGGCCGTACCTTTTTGTAACACCCTGTATTAAAATCTTCCTCATAAACCAGTCTATGCCGGCCGCGGTGGTCTAGCGGTTCTAGGCGCTCAATGCGGAACTGCACGACTGCTACGGTCGCAGGTTCGAATCCTGCCTCGGACATGGATGTGTGTGATGTCCTTAGGTTAGTTAGGTTTAAGTAGTTCTAAGTTCTAGGGGACTGATGACCACAGATGTTAAGTCCCATAGTGCTCAGAGCCATTTGAACCATTTGAAACCAGTCTATACCCGCTCCCCAGGGTCCCCCTTTTCCTCTCCCCTCCTTCTCCCAGAGCGGATTTCCCTCCTTCCCCCTGAGTCCCTCCACCCCCTCCTTGGCTGTTTTCCTCTCCCGTCCCTTCACTCCCCAGCCCTCCTTCGGCGTGCCCCGAGATTAGCCCAAATACACAGACAGAACTGCAGCTGGAGACTTCAGTTTATATTTGTATAGATAGAAGATGAAAAGAAGAAGAAGAAGAAAAAGGAGAAGGAGGAGGAGATAGATGGACAGATAAATAGAAGATGACAAGATAAGATTAACTTTATGTCATAAATAAGATCACCTGAGAACAATTAAATTTTACAATATTTTAAAAATTACTCATTTTTTTCTCTAAGAATAGCTCTTGGCTCTTTAAACAGGTCCATTTTAAAACATATTTGCTCATATCATTCGTTCATATAAAAGTGAACTTAAAATTTTATGAGCTCCTCTTAGTTCTCATTATGTAAACAATCTTTATATCAAAAATTTGGTTCTGTTATTGTAACAGTGCAGAGTCACTATCAACGTAACTGTTAGCTTAGCAGTATGTGATTTCGTTTTAAATTTTATACTAAAGGGAGACAAATGTCCCGCTCGTCTCATTATTTCAAATAATTTTATCTGGTGTGATAGGCTTGAAACCAATAAAATAAAAATAACAGAACTGCCCCGTTTGCAATAGGTCGCTGGAACAAGAAATCGTTCCACGTGACCAGAGAAAGGCGCAGAACTGACGTGCAGAACTGTAGACTCATTTACCCGATGGGAACTGAAAAATACATTATGGCCATTATAGGGACTACTGGAGACAGAAATACTCTCACGAAGAAATCAACACCACTTCTGCGAGCACCAGGTAAAGTTCAACTTGTTGAGTTCATTCATGACATCCAGCAAGCAGTTGTAACGGAGTTCCGTTTTTTGGCGTCCAGGAAGCTCTCTATACCGTTTTGCATTGTCACCGAGCAAACGAAATATTCCCTTACAGTATATCCTAACAGAAATGCGATTAGATTGAAGAATTCCTTGCGAAAACAGCTCAAATGTTTGCCATTCAGAAACTGCACGAGAATGTTGGTTGTTTGCAAGAAGTTCATGGTATGCCTCATCACGCATCTGTGTGTGACATACAAAAAACAGAGCAAACACGCTGCAACTGTAGAATATGCGGTTAGAGGTGACTGGATGCATTCGAGTACAGTGCTATACTATGCTGCCCGACCAGAAAAATAGTGCATTTGCGCTAGGTTTGGCAGCTGTATTACATTTACAATCAATTTAAGAACACGGAACGGGAAGTGATGTGATCGCATGAACAGAAGTGACATGAAATCGATAAAATAACAGAAAATACGTATAAATTAAGGGAAAATACGGCCAAATGCGGGGAACTGAGGTAGTACTTGCATGTCTTCTGATTGGTGCAGAACAATTCTTGTACATGGGAACGAGTGTACGACAGCAAGAGGAATACGGGAAGACGTTGAAATGGAAGCACCGGGAACTGGGGAAACAATCTTTTATTTTTCGTCGAGGCAACATTCTACTGTACACCTGTTGAAGTAATAGTGACACACGCGAGTTGACTGCTGTCTTTGATGCTTTCCTGAAAAAAAAGAGAACCACCTGCCTCTAAACTTACTTCCATATGCGTTAAAGGATGACAGACAGTGAATGGACTGATCGGTTGAGATGGAATTGTGATGAAATAGGATTTAATGGTAGACTGATGACGTATTCTAGAGAGAGAGGAACATGTTGCTGTAGGTCATTTGACCATTTTTTCCGTTGTTCTGTCGGGATGCTTCAGTTGTGAGACATAATCTGCGTTCGACTCGCACACAACTGCCTGTTCTGTGTGTGACGTAGAGCACTGTCTACTTGCGATCATTAACAGCAAACCTCTCGGTCATCAGAGGACTTCCATCCTGAATGAGATTTTCGCTCTGCAGCGGAGTGTGCGCTGATATGAAACTTCCTGGCAGATTAAAACTGTGTGCCCGACCGAGACTCGGTCGGGCACACAGTTTTAATCTGCCAGGAAGTTTTGACTTCCATCCTGTTTCGACACATTCCTCTAGACGAACGAAGATTTATGCGACGTAATCCATCCCCCTGCCGCATCTTGGGCATAAAATCGAGTCTTCAGTTTCAAAATTACAGTGATTCTAAGTTTGCGACAGGTGTTTGTGAGGTACTACAATCCCCTTACATACATACATCTACTTGACAGATGTCCTGTTTACAGAGTTAGTGGCGGCCTGACGTGTAATTTCACATGTCAAACACCGCTGCTATGCGTTTGCCTCTTCTCTTTAAGAGGCATTCTCTGTTACTAACGATCATTTTATATGGGACTGATGCGAGCATAGTAAAATTTCTGAACCTGATCGGATGTGAACAGTAGGGGCTTTACGCCTCTGGAAAGCTATACTGTACATTTATCACAAGGAATGTAGTCAAACATTTTACAGGTTGTCGCCATAGTTTATCGTAGAGAAACCTACAAGGAGAATGTGTGTTATGCGCTGGAAATATATTTCTTACAATGGGATAGTAACAGCGTTGCATTCCATACTATTAATAGGTCGAAAACTGCAACGATCTAACATTATAGCGTGTTTTAAGTGCAGAACCTTGTAGCCTTAGGAGTGCATGTGTTTGTGTTCTCTCCTACCTATACCTCCTTGGTAATGACCCTAGACACTAGAGCAATACTTTAGAATCGATAGCGCAGTTTGTTTACTAAAAATGCTGCAAACTTCGTCCGCTGGAGCTCCATCATGCATAAAAACCACCCGTTTCTTGTTCTTAACTGTCTGTTATATCATCACAACAGTGTCATATCTACTATACACCGATAAGTGGTGCTAACCTCCTCGACATTCGCGCATCTGGAGAAATCTTTGAATGGGTGCGGGACAGCAGTTAGGGCCTCGGCTCGCACTGTTCCTACATGAAACGTGGAATGTAGCGGTTTACTTCTGGTCAGCTGCCGATTAAATCAGTACCAGTGCCGCAATGAGCGTTTGTCAAAGACAGTGCGAGGAGATCTTTCGGTCTTTAACTTTATCCTAAGAATGTGAGAATGCCCTGTGACTCCCATCCACATAGAGAAAGATCGTAAATTACGCACTACGAGATATGCAGGTCGCTGTCTGGTATACTTTGGTGTACATGTTCGAGAATTAACAATGAATAAACTTGCTGCAGTCTTCTATTTACATTCGCTATGGTACTCGCAAGTAGAGGAGGGAAACTGGGTCGGTGCTGAAATTACGGTAAAATTGCTAGAATTGATCTCACTATCAACTGTGATGCTTATTATTGAAGTACACTGACGGTGCCTTTTCCATCCCATCCAACCACAAGCACACTGCTGATTACCACATAATGACTGACTGACATCGCTTGTCTGAGATGGAAAAAGAGTCCTGGTGGAGGGGGCTATACCTTCTGGGGGGTGGCTAACACCGAAACAGTGATCGTGTACATGGCAGCCATATGTGGAGTCGATCAAACGGAACACAGCGCGATCAGCTATCTCGTCACCGTAAATGATGAGTTTAGATGTAAAGGTCGTCAATCGCCTTCGGACAGCAGTTTGGAAATGCTCCACAACGCCTCAAAACTCTTCCAGTTTCATTGTGTTGTGACTGTCTTTTATTTCAGTCACACAGTGTGTGTGTGTGTGTGTGTGTGTGTGTGTGTGTGTGTGTGTGTTTTTATTGTGTGTGTGTGTGTGTGTTTTGTGGGAGCAGCAGCAACAACATGATTTACATTGTGCAATGTCTAGTTTTCTGTGAGAGCCAATGAATCAAAAGATGTTAATGTCAGTTTAGAGCCTGACACATACGTCGAAGTTGTGGCGGAAAAAACAAAATGTGTGGTAGTGTACAAAGCGTGTTACAGCAGAAAAAGCGGTATATCAAACAACAAAACAAGGACCCTTCCTTGCGACTGATAATCTGTAGGAGATGGTCCTCGTACAGAACAGGCAAAGAAATTTTACGCTGGTCTATGCAAGCGACGTCGATCACTGGCCACCTGCTCCTGCTTGGGTCTGGAGCGAATTCGACATTCTTGTTCATCCCAAAGGCGATCCATCGGTTTCAGGGCGGGATCTTGGGCTGGCCAGATCATTTCAGGAATGTTCTTGTCCACAAATCATTGCCTTAAAGATTCCCTGTTCATGACAGGGTGTATTGTCAGTCTGATATGGGCTATCATCGTCTCTGAATGGTCTTCCAATGTATGCAGTGTTGTAGATTGTGTTCATATACTTCCGGATTTAGCAATTTCTTAAGTGCAGTAAGGGGACTGCAGCCTAACCACGAAACACAACACCATGTTGTTGTTGTTGTGGTCTTCAGTCCTGAGACTGGTTTGATGCAGCTCTCCATGCTACTCTATCCTGTGCAAGCTTCTTCATCTCCCAGTACCTACTGCAACCTACATCCTTCTGAATCTGCTTAGTGTATCCATCTCTTGGACTCCCTCTACGATTTTTACCCTCCACGCTGCCCTCCAATGCTAAATTTGTGATCCCTTGATGCCTCAAAACATGTCCTACCAACCGATCCCTTCTTCTATTCAAGTTGTGCCACAAACTTCTCTTCTCCCCAATCTTATTCAATACCTCCTCATTAGTTACGTGATCTACCCACCTTATCTTCAGCATTCTTCTGTAGCACCACATTTCGAAAGCTTCTATTTTCTTCTTGTCCTAACTAGTTATCGTCCATGTTTCACTTCCATACATGGCTACACTCCATACAAATACTTTCAGAAACGACTTCCTGACACTTAAGTCTATACTCGACGTTAACAAATTTCTCTTCTTCAGAAACGATTTCCTTGCCATTGCCAGTCTACATTTTATATCCTCTCTACTTCGACCATCATCAGTTATTTTACTCCCTAAATAGCAAAACTCCTTTAATACTCTAAGTGTCTCATTTCCTAATCTAATTCCCTCAGCATCACCCGATTTAATTTGACTACATTCCATTATCCTCGTTTTGCTTTTGTTGATGTTCATCTTATACCCTCCTTTCAAGACACTGTCCATTCCGTTCAACTGCTGTTCCAAGTCCTTTGCTGTCTCTGACAGAATTACAATGTCATCGGCGAACCTCAAAGTTTTTACTTCTTCTCCATGAATTTTAATACCTACCCCGAATTTTTCTTTTGTTTCTTTTACTGCTTGCTCAATATACAGATTGAATAACATCGGGGAGAGGCTACAACCCTGTCTCACTCCTTTCCCAACCACTGCTTCCCTTTCATGCCCTCGACTCTTGTAACTGCCATCTGGTTTCTGTACAAATTGTAAATAGCCTTTCGCTCCCTGTATTTTATCCCTACCACCGTCAGAATTTGAAAGAGAGTATTCCAGTTAACATTGTCAAAACCTTCCTCTAAGTCTACAAATCTAGAAATGTAGGTTTGCCTTTCCTTAACCATTCTTCTAAGATAAGTCGTAAGGTTAGTATTGCCTCACGTGTTCCAACATTTCTGCGGAATCCAAACTGATCTTCCCCGAGGTCCGCTTCTACCAGTTTTTCCATTCGTCTGTAAATAATTCGCGTTAGTATTTTGCAGCTGTGACTTATTAAACTGATAGTTCGGTAATTTTCACATCTGTCAACACCTGCTTTCTTTGGGATTGGAATTATTATATTCTTCTTGAAGTCTGAGGGTATTTCACCTGTCTCATACATCTTGCTCACCAGATGGTAGAGTTTTGTCATGACTAGCTCTCCCAAGCCCGTCAGTAGTTCTAATGAAATGTTGTCTACTCCCGGGGCCTTGTTTCGACTCAGGTCTTTCAGTGCTCTGTCAAACTCTTTACGCAGTATCTTATCTCCCATTTCGTCTTCATCTACATCCTCTTCCATTTCCATAATATTGTCCTCAAGCACATCGCCCTTGTATAAACCGTCTATATACTCCTTCCACCTTTCTGCCTTCCCTTCTTTGCTTAGAACTGGGTTTCCATCTGAGTTCTTGATATTCATACAAGTGGTTCTCTTCTCTCCAAAGGTCTCTTTAATTTTCCTGTAGGCAGTGTCTATCTTACCCCTAGTGAGACAAGCCTCTACATCCTTACATTTGTCCTCTAGCCATCCCTGCTTAGCCATTTTGCACTTCCTGTTGATCTCATTTTTGAGACGTTTGTATTCCTTTTTGCCTGCTTCATTTACTGCATTTTTATATTTTCTCCTTTCATCAATTAAATTCAATATTTCTTCTGTTACCCAAGGATTTCTATTAGCCCTCGTCTTTTTACCTACTTGATCGTCTGCTGCCTTCACTACTTCATCCCTCAGAGCTACCCATTCTTCTTCTACTGTATTTCTTTCCCCCATTCCTGTCAATTGTTCCCTTATGCTCTCCCTGAAACTCTCTACAACCTCTGGTTCTTTCAGTTTATCCAGGTCCCAACTCCTTAAATTCCCACCTTTTTGCAGTTTCTTCAGTTTCAATCTGCAGTTCATAACCAATAGATTATGGTCAGAATCCTCATCTGCCCCTGGAAATGTCTTACAATTTAAAACCTGGTTCCTAAATCTCTGTCTTACCATTATATAATCTATCTGATACCTTTTAGTATCTCCAGGATTCTTCCAGGTATACAACCTTCTTTTATGATTCTTGAACCAAGTGTTAGCTATGATTAAGTCATGCTCTGTGCAAAATTCTACAAGGCGGCTTCCTCTTTCATTTCTTACCCCCAATCCATATTCTCCTACTATGTTTCTTTCTCTCCCTTTTCCTGCTGACGAATTCCAGTCACCCATGACTATTAAATTTTCGTCTCCCTTCACTACCAGAATAATTTCTTTTATCTCGTCATACATTTCATCTATTTCTTCATCATCTGCAGAGCTAGTTGGCATATAAACTTGTACTACTGTAGCAGGCATGGGTTTTGTGTCTATCTTGGCCACAATAATGCGTTCACTATGCTGTTTGTAGTAGCTAACCCGCACTCCTATTTTCCTATTCATTATTAAACCTACTCCTGCATTACCCCTACCCTGTATTCACCTGACCAAAAGTCTTGTTCCTCCTGCCACCGAACATCACTAATTCCCACTATATCTAACTTTAACCTATCCATTTCCCTTTTTAAATTTTCTAACCTACCTGCCCGATTAAGGGATCTGACATTCCACGCTCCGATCCGTAGAACGCCAGTTTTCTTTCTCCTGATAATGACGTCCTCTTGAGTAGTCCCCGCCCGGAGATCCGAATGGGGGACTATTTTACCTCCGGAATATTTTACCCAAGAGGACGCCATCATCATTTAATCATACAGTAAAGCTGCATTTCCTCGGGAAAAATTACGGCTGTAGTTTCCCCTTGCTTTCAGCCGTTCGCAGTACCACAACAGCAAGGCCGTTTTGGTTAATGTTACAAGGCCAGATCAGTCCATCATCCAGACTGTTGCCCCTGCAACTACTGAAAAGGCTGCTGCCCCTCTTCAGGAACCACATGTTTGTCTGGCCTCTCAACTGATACCCCTCCGTTGTGGTTGCACCTACGGTACGGCCATCTGTATCGCTGAGGCACGCAAGCCTCCCCACCAACGGCAAGGTCCATGGTTCATGGGGGGCACAACACCATACCTTAACAATTATCAAGTTGATATGAAAATTAATGAAACTGATAAATTAATTCCCTCAACCACACCCACCTCCACCACCAAGATGACATCACGTGTTTTTCTCAGGCTGCACGTGGCCCCCGCCCCCTCCCCCTCTCCTTCCCCATGTACCCTATTGGTGGAAATTTCGAATTTTGGTAGGAATTTCTTTGTCCTAGGGCAGTGCTGACGTCCCACCCCACCCCTCACCCACGAATTGGCGGTAAATTAAAATTAGCGCTGCCCTTTCTGGGATTCAAACCCTGGTCCTCCTGGATGGAAAGCCCAAGTGCACCCCCATAACACAGTTATACCAGCAGAGGTGCTTGGAATTGATGGGAAATTAAAAATGGTAGTGCCATTTCTGAGACTCGAACCCTGGTTCTGCTGGATGGAAAGCCCAAGTGCTCCCTCCAACACAATGAAACTGTCCAGATGCAGAAGAAAAAGTTAGGTTTAGTGTACTTTATTTATTTTGATCGAGAAAATTAAGTAAAGATAGGTCCTAATTACATAATTAATCATGAGGATTGGGCCTGATTACAAACTACATCTGTAGCGCTACACAAGGAGTGCCTAAAATCGTAATACAGCTCTCAAACTGACGATACCATACAACTGGTGTTATCGTTCTGGGAAAAATTTCACAGTACCACTTGAAATTAGTGACAGACACACTCAAACCCTACCCTTCACCTGGCAGGAAAAAGGCAGGGTATAAGGTACTAGCTTTATTCTTTTTGGCTGGAAATACGTTCAACTGACAAGATGCTGGTGTTGGACAGACAGGAGTTTAAAAACTGTATTACCTGTAGGCATACAGTTGAGGACAGTATTTATCATTGTTTGATGTCAGAGTTTTCTACAGTTGCCTGCTCAAAATCCACCTTGCAGCCCAGGTAACCAAAGCCTACATACTATCACAACTGTTGGAAAAAATGCATCACAGCTCTAATTACACTTCGAAACTGTCATGAAAAGACCAGCACTCATGATGAATGGATCATAATGCAACACATGTACTAGGGAAAATCGTCCTCCTAAAAGACTGCAGTAGTCAAACATGCATTATCAATAGGCGTCCACAAACTGCCGAAAATCGAGGCCCTCTTCCTCATGCCTCCCCTCCCTCCCTCCCACTATCCACCTATGGGGGGGGGACAGGCTTTTTTAAATGGCCAACTGCTGCACCGAGCATCTCGTAGTTCTTCTGCGGTCAACAGCCAACCCCAAGTGGTCACTGGTCACACTTGGCCTTGAGGCGGCGGCCTTAGCCAACACAAAACGGAAATTTAACAGCACCACCACACGCACCTCTGCAGACCATTCTACATGGATTTTTCAAAGGTCGGCTGCTTGTGAAACAGGAAGCGTTCCGCCTAAAGCGGCCGCAACCTCACACCACAGTGTCTTCAGTTCAAAGCACTCCCGCGAGCACATTGCTGGGTGGTCAGTGTTATCGATACCGACAAAAACTACACATACAATAGAGCGCGACGCCGTCATCCCTCAGAACAAAATCGTGGCAAATGAGGGCTATCAAGACCATGGGTTGTTTCTCTAAAGGGACAGCCACGACCTCTTAGGGAACTCGTCCACCATGCTGTTCCGAGCGCTGGACCGTAACATTTGTATTTAACATCAATGTGACTCCTATAATGAAGCAACTAGCAGAAAATGAAAACACAATGGCGACGATAATAAATGTCCTCTTTCCAAAAAAATAGGCACAGTCCATTTTCTTTTAGTTTTATGAGCAAAATCAGTATAGTTTTTACATTCAACTGCGGGATACAATTCGCATCTCATTATTTTGCGACATCCAGCGAAGTGCACCACCACCGATCACAGGTGATCACCTGTGTATTATAAACATTTCAGACACGTGAAATAACATCAGAGAATACAATCTTTCACGCCATTAGCTCACATGTCGGAAAAAAAACACTATAATTTTAATTAATTTTGTGTTTATACTGGTTGCTGGTGAGGAGGAAATTTAGTTATTAGTATTTTATTAATGATCTCATTCATAAGCAGCCATATCACAGTCATCACAGTCGCTCTCGAAAGTTATAATTAAGCTTTACTTGTTTAATCAGAATCGGACGATGACTCTCCATGTCCGCAGTATCGATGTTTGGAAGCGATCTGCAATCCTGTGTAAATAAAATTTCCTGGTTTTCTTGCGTTGCGTAGTCAGTCGGGAAACCTCAGATCAAGCGGAAAGTTTGCGGTGATAGAGTTTAATTATCCGATGAAATAATGGAGGTCTTGGATCTAATAATTGCAGGTTCGTTTCTAATTCATCGGAAGTTCCCTTCTGATTACCAACGAAACGACACATCCGTGCAAATTTCCAATTAGAGAATACATATACAATTAAATTCTTTACAGACCTTTTATGTAAATGCTGAGTATATATTCTCTTGATTAGCATACAATATATTTCCAATCTCTTTCTTCCAGTTATCTCGATAGCAAAATTACAATTATTCAATGCGGCTATTCGGCACGGAGAAGATCCTAGAAGTCCTCTCAACACACACCAGAGTGAATATTACAAAGAGTAATTATGCGCTCATGGAATAGTAATAGTACTGTACTACTTTTCGCATCCATTCTGCGAGTACATAGATGGTCAAGTAGGAAACGTAATTCACTCATAGAATTGTGCAGGGATAATTAATAGAATATAAAGAGACATTACAACACAATCATTTTACGTTCAACAACAAGAAGCTATAATTCAAGAGGACGTAGATGGTTTGTACACTATGTCAGGTTCCGTTTTACCATTATGATACAAATCGTGGGAGTGTGCTTTATAATAGAACCTCCTATAACAGTTTACCACACGTGTCTTCCGTTGCATCGAAACCATTTACCACCTGCATGCATACATTTGACATTTTTGATGCATAACGCACCTCTTCCAACATGTCTGCAAAGTTTCTGTCGTACAGCATCAGATTCTTGCGTTCTAGTTTTGTAAGCAATTTGATCATCACAACCTGTTTTACGCAACCTCCTCACATGTCAGAAAAAAACAGTATCATTTCTAGATTTCACAACGAGCTATAATTCAAGTGGTGTCTGCTTTATAATTAGAGGCTATGAAGTACGAAATAACACCTACTTTTTAAACATACAATCATGACGATAATAAAAGAAAAAAAAAACAGTCATGAGTCGACGAGAATAGAGACAGCCGATTCCTACTAGTTCAATGAGCAAAATCAGTGTAGTTTTAAGAGAACTATCTGCTTCAAGACTTTAACCAGTTGTAGCACTCCTTGTAATAGTACCCCCTATAAGACTTTAACATGTTTCCCTCTCCCAATATATCGAAAAACAATTACGATCTGCTTGTTGTCATTGAGCATATTACATATACCGTATTGCTTCAATGGAGCTGGAGGCCAGTGCTCAAAGTCCTTTGCGCAGATCTGCACAACATTTTGCCATCTGTACTGGAGGAAGACCATATCCAGCAAACTATTAATCACACGAGAGGGTTCCTGTATTGTTCCCTCATAAGCAGTGTAAAAAAAAGAAAAAAAACTTTCATTCTCCTTACAGCCATCGCAGTTTTCCACGTCAAGTCCTTATCTTCCCTTACGACAGGACATAGTAATTTTCTTTGCACATGTCGGAACATCCATATACTTGTATCACTCATCCCCTACTACTACTAAGTATAATACTTCACCAATACTTCAGCATAACTGAATGCCGGCGATATGAAACAATACTGAGCGAAAATCAGCGATGGATGGACATGTCTGATAAGTTTTTTCCTTGCACATGGTACCACTGTGTCTCAGAAAGAGAGGTGTAATCGTCTTACAAGCCACCAGATGTTAAAAGCACGATTGCAACAGGCATGTTACTGTCACATGCGGTCTTGGTTCTACAGGTGCTCACAAGTATCACTAATGATATCCATGTTAAAAGCTATAAAAGCCAAATAAATCAAGGTATGGCATTACCTTGGCACTGAATGTAGACGGTGAACGACGGAGTGTGTATTAACAGACCGACAGTGCTGTTACACGTCCCCAAGAGTGTAAGCTCGTAATAAAATCACCGAATTTAGACAGTGATTCGGCTAAGGAACGCGTTATGAAGCCAGTATTTGCAACTCCCTCATGCCGCCGCTAGATGTTTCTCCAGTATTTGTAACGCATTGTGTCTCGATACCATGTCAGAGGTAATGCGATACATCCACTGGGTTATAGGCGATGGTTCATTGAGAATGTTTACATACAATAGATGGTGTGTTGATTGAGGTCGTAAGAAATGTGCACTGGCTTTCCGGTAGAAATGCTGCCTGCGATTGGGAATCAAATCTTTCCAGTCAACCACATTCATGCGTTGGATCCTATGGAGAAGTCTTTTGATGATTACACCACTAGTGAATCATATTCGTGGTACTCTCTTATCTCGAAACGAGTCACCTTTTTCGAACTTCCTGTTACAGTAAAATTACAGCATGGTTTTAGATAGTCTCTATGCATCTTGTAACTGCTCCTCAGACTCAGCCCCACCATCCCTGCACCATTATGCATGTGATCGTCCCAGTTTAAGTCAGAACTGAGCTTAAGTCGGAGAGAGCTATATCTACCACATTCTGCAACCCATATAGAAACAGAGTGAGCTGAGTTAATACCATAGGACTATGACTTGACCACTTGGTGGAAATGGAAACATGTTGTCGTAGCTTCAATGTGTAAGGTCAGCGCCAAAAGAAGCCTGCTCCTGCGACATGAGGTAGTATAAAAGACAATACGAACATTTGTGGTGGTGTTTATAATTGGGAAAATTAGGAAGACGCAACATCATACAAGTACTGCAGTCTGAAGCTGATTTGGGTCCCTCATGGTCCATTCACTTCCATCACCCAAACATTCTGTCATTGTTATTCTGTACCATCCAATAGAGAAAAATTACAAACTATAAAAGCTCTGCTAACTTCGTTCAATATATTTTTACTGCATCTCTTTCTTGTGATATATCGAAAACAGATACTATTTGCGTGCTAGCGATCCTATTAAACATACAGGTATGAATGTCGAATTCGCTCCAGACCCAAGCGTCCTACATCATTATCTTCACCAAATTCGTCTCTTGATGGAGAATGGCCTGCCATTTCTCAAATCAGACACACTGAAAGTTTCGTTGGCTTATTTCAAGTCGTCATAAAGGCTAAGGATGGACACACCCGATATCAATGTCGACTAATATTTGTCTGATACTTTTGATTAGGTATTGGAAGTGATTTTGACAAAGACCACGTTGTTACGGTCCGAAGCCTGGCAAGCAGCATCTCGGAAACATTGGAACTGGTCAGTTGATCACACTCTGATGTCTAGGGCATCTATGAAAAGTGGTCGAACGGCAGTAAACGTTTCTTGTTAATCCATGTTTATGGCTGTCTGCAATTACGCTATCATCAAGGCGAATGGGTGGTAGAAACATGCACTGTGCCATGGACACAAGCCAGTGGGTGCTATTATTTTATGGGGGAGATTCACCTCGGCTTCCATGGGATCTGTGGCAGTAATCGAAAGCACCATGACAGCTGTAGACTAAGTGAACATTATTGCAGACCATCTGTATCTCTTCATGCCTTATTTTTTCCACTAAGTCGATGGCAGCTGTCAGCAGGATACCTGTCGATGTCTCAAGATCAGACTCATGCTCCAGTGGTTTGAGCAACGTGACAGTGAACCCGATGGAACACATAAGAGGCGCTGTCAGGAGTAATCTCGGAGCCAGCAAACCACTAGCTCTTAATTTACGGGAACTGCATGTCTGCATGTACACATGGGATGCCACATACTACCCTAAAGCTACCAAGGACTTGCCGAACCTATGCTGCCCAGAATTGCTGCAGTAGTGCGTAGTAAAAGCGAAACAGGAAGTTATTAAGCAGTTGGTCATAAATTTTGGGTTAATGTGTGTGTGTGTGTGTGTGTGTGTGTGTAACATGTTCGTATAGTGTGTCACATAAACTTAAGTGCAATATATTACTGAGGCACTGTCACTTAAAATACAAGAGATACGATAAAATGAAAATATACATTAGTGGTGCATCTCACACATATATTGTATGGGTGAGATGAACTGGGAGAGATGGACCATACAAAAAGAGTCAATCAGTGTCTCGTATTTTTAGTTTAAATATGTTCTAACGAATACAGAGTTATGTTATTAAATATTTTAGTCCAAAACAATTTTATCAGTTTATTATAAATTTTGACTGAACATTGGCTTTCGTAATGACTTGATGGTGTTGAAGCATTAGCCCGTCTTTCTCTCACCACAACAATTCCACTTATTGCCAAATAATGAATAACATTCGTGTGACTTCATAACAGGAAATATACTTTTTTTTACAGATTTAACATTTTCAGCAGAGGATAGCCCTTTGGATACGGTTTCTGCATCCCTCTTAAATTCCACTTTTTTAAGAATCAGTATAAGGAGCAGGTGATACTTCTTCCAAAAGATTTGTATGTGGAGTCTGAAGTGTCAGTGAAAGAATTTGACTTGTGCAGATAAATCTGCCCTTTCGGTGTGGTTGGGATCAGTAGGTCTTTTGACGATCTTTGAAGTGGTTGGTGGGCCAGTGTATCAGATTCTGCTCTTCCATTTGTTGCCACAAACATATCTTCCGACAAATAAGCATTGTCTGAGACTTTGGCCATCTTCAGTGTGATAATTGCATAAAGTTTGAAGTTAAATTTAATTGTGCTCCATTTGTCTCATTTTAAAACAAGTGTTCAATTTCTCCCAAATACACAGACGGGAAAAAAAATCAAAACACCGAAAAATAATCACTAGAGAGTAATGAAATTTCGAGAACACATTCGTCTAAGTAGCATATTTAAGCGATTAACATAGCAGAACCACAGGTTAATGTCTGCGCGAGATAAGCCATGTTGTTGTTGTGGTCTTCAGTCCTGGGACTGGTTGATGCAGCTCTCCATGCTACTCTATCCTGAGCAAGCTTCTTCAACTCCCAGTACCTACTGCATCTACATCCCTCTGAATCTGTTTAGTGTATTCATCTCTTGGTCTCCCTCTACGATTTTTACCCTCCACGCTTCCCTCCAGTACTAAACTGGTGACCCCTTGATGCCTCAGAACATGTCCTACCAACCGATCCCTTCTTCTGGTCAAGTTGTGCCACAAACTCCTCTTCTTCCCAATCCTATTCAATACCTCCTCATCAGTTATGTGATCTACCCATCTAATCTTCAGCATTCTTCTGTAACACCACATTTCGAAAGCTTCTATTCTCTTCTTGTCTAAACTATTTATCGTCCATACTTCCATACATGGCTACACTCCGTACAAATACTTCCAGAAACGACTTCCTGACACTTAAATCAATACTCGATCTTAAGAAATTTCTCTTCTTCAGAAACGCTTTCCTTGCCATTGCCAGTCTACATTTTATATCCTCTCTACTTCGACCATCATCAGTTATTTTGCTCCCCAAATAGCAAAACTCCTTTACTACTTTTTACTACTTTAAGTGTCTCATTTCCTAATCTAATTCCCTCAACATCACCCGACTTAATTCGACTACATTCCATTATCCTCGTTTTGCTTTTGTTGATGTTCATCTTATATCCTCCTTTCAAGACGCTATCCATTCCATTCAACTGCTCTTCCAAGTCCTTTGCTGTCTCTGACAGAATTACAATGTAACCTCAAAGTTTTTATTTCTTCTCCACGGATTTTAATACCTACTCCGAACTTTTCTTTTGTTTCCTTTACTGCTTGCTCAATATAGAGATTGAATAGCATCGGGGATAGGCTAATTGCAAATACGAAATGCCGGTGCATTAATAATCGGTGTAATCACCAGAATGTTGAATACAAGCATGCAAACATGAATGCACTATTTTGTGCAGTGCCGGATATCACTTTATGGGACGGAATTCCATGCCTGTTACACTTGGTCAGTCAGTACAGGGACGGTGAATGCTGTCTGTGGATGACGCTGGAGTTGTCGTCCGATGATGTCCCATATTTCCTCGATAGGCGAAAGATCTGGTGATCGAGCGGGTCAAGGCAACATGTCGACATCCTGTAGAGTATGTTGGGTTACAACAGCGGTATGTGGGCGAGTGTTATCCTGTTGCAAAACACCCCCTGGATGTTGTTCATGAATAGCAGTTCAACAAGTCGAATCACCAGACTGACGTACAAATCTGCAGTCAGGTTGCGTGGGATAACAACGACAGTGCTCACGCTGCCATACGAAATCACACCTGAGACCATAACTCCAGGTGTAGTTTCAGCGTGTCTAGCACGTAGACAGGTTGCCTTCTTCTAACCAACACAGGGTCATCACCGGCACCGAAGCAGAACCAGCTTTCATCAGAAAACACGACAGATCTCCATCCTGCCATCCAATGAGCTTTTGCGTGACACCACTGAACTCGCAGATGGCGGTGATTTGGGGTGAGTGGAATGCGCGCTACAAGGCGTCTGGCTCGGAGCTGTCCTTGAAGTAACCGATTTGCAACAGTTCGTTGGGTCACTGTGGTGCCAAATGCTACTCAAATTGCTGCTACAGATGCAGTGCGATGCGCCAGATCCATACGCCGAACACGATGGTCTTCCCTCTCTGTAGTGACACGTGACCGTCCAGAACCTGGTCGTCTTGCGACTGTACATTCTCGTGAGCACCGCTGCTAGCAATCATGTACATTATCTACATTCTTGCCAAGTCGGTCTGCAGTATCGCAGAAGGAACATACAGCATCTCGTAGCTCTATTACGAGACCTCGTGTAAACTCGTTGACGGGTTGATAAATGCGTCGCCCTAAAAACTGTGTTGCATTCTTGACTAACATAAACTCACCGCGTCCAAACTCAAAGGTTACACGACTGGCGTGAAATCTGAAAGACACCATCTTTCTTTCTTTCGTTTACGCCATAGTCTCCCAGCGATCGCAGGGTCGGCGTGGTTAGAACGGATTTGGCAAGGTTAGTTTTAGGGGTGGCCGGATGCCCTTCCTGCCGCCACCCCGCACCCCAGGGATTTAATCCGTGTACCCCAGCTGTCTGCATCTAGTGTATATCGTGAAACAGTGCGAACGTGTTTGAAATGTCACCGACGCGTGTAACTGAGGCGGAATGTGGGGACCAGCCCGGTATGCACCTTGCGGGATGTGGAAAACCGCTTAAAAACGACATCCAGGCTGGCCGGCACACCTGCCCTCATTGTTAATCCGCCGGGCCGATTCGATCCGGGGCCGGCGCGCCTACCCGAGTAGAGGAAGCAGCGCGTTAGCGCTCTCGGCTACCCTGGCGGGTGAATGACACCATTTTTCAGACGTAGAAACACGCCTACCAACCTTCATTTATGTCATACGACTCCCTCTTGGTGCTGCTGTGGGTTTTTTTTTTTTTTTTTTTTTTTTTTTTTTCGGGGTACCACCGGTCTGTGTCTTTCGATAGTCTGGACCAGATAGACTACCCCGACTTTTGTCTGTAAGCGGCGAATGTGCAAACGAAGCCTGAACACTAAAATTATGTAACTACACGATAAAACTTTTCCGGGTTACCAGAACAAAGAACGTGATTTTTTCCCCAGAATTAACACGGAAAAGGCAGAAACACTTCTACACCATGTTCGTTCACGAAAGAGTTTCCTCACAAGTAGAGAGCCTATATACAAAGAGAGAGGAGAGAGAGACAGACAGAGAGAGAGAGGGCAATGCTCTTGAGACCACAGATAACACGCGCAGGCGGCCGCCATTTTTTGCCACGATTCGAGCGGGATATACTGCCACCTGTAGACTATTACAAGACATGAATTTGACGAAGTTAGTAGGCTCTAATTTTTAGGAATGTCTTTCCTTCCCACCTTAATATACTATGAAGCGCCAGAGAAACTGGTATAGGCATGCGTATTCAAGTACAGAGAGATATGTAAACAGGCAGAATACGGCGCTGCGGTCAGTTTGTACCTTGTCAATGTCTGTTCTCAATTGATTCTGACCTGTTATTAAGTTTCCTATCACTTCTCGAGATTTTTTTGCCTCGTCTTCAATATGACTTAGGTGTAACTGAATTTTTTTGTTTTGTTCTTTAATCTCACGCATTTGTCTCATAGTTTGCGCAATTTGTTTCGTCGTTTCTGCATTCTGAATTTTAATTTGGTTCGCAATTTCTTTATTTTGTCTTGTCATGGTTACCGTCATTTGTTGTAATAATTCTGCCAGATTGGTGGGTCCTATTGCGTTTTCTTCCGACGTTCTACGCTCTGCACTTTCGCTCAAGTGTTGGTTTGCAACCGATTGCATTGAACTGTGCGGTGACACGTTTCTGCTCGAATTCCTTGTACTCTGTGGTGAGGGAGCTCTGATTACTTGTACTATGGGTTCTACGTATTCAAGACGCAAGTTAGAATCCTCATCAGCTGTCTCTCTACTTTCCTGTTCCTCTGTCGTATGCTGACCTAGGTTTTCTGTGCCTTGGCGTACATTATCCTCGTTATGGTGCGTTATCTGTCCTATTTCTCGCGATACTGCATCGTCTGTTGGACTGTCCTCTATTCTCTGTCCATCTTCATGATGAGTCTCTACCTCAATTCGGTCAATGTCTCGATCTGCCATTGCTAATCTTTCCGAATCCCTTATTTTCTGTTTTAAAAGCAATTCACGCGCCCTACTTCGCGTCAACATGCGCTCATACGATCCCACGCGTTTCATAAACTTTATGTACACACGACTTGACACTTATTATACCCAAGACTGACAATCCATTCACTTACTTGTTGGGTCAGAACAAACTTGTCAACGATGTATCCGTCACCTGTGCGCTTGCATTGGAGAGAAAACTTAATTCTAACAATATTAAAATTCATAACTTTATTATGCTATTGTCTCCGCTAGAATGTCTCACTTTCTACTGAATACTTTCTTACTATCTATCGCTGCAGCTACTGTTTTTGACTATTTATGCCTTTCAAAAAAAATTTTATTACGAAAATTTTTTTAACAGGATATTTTTCTGACCTAGTTGGGCATGTGGTCGACCTTCAATCATGGTATTTTACCATCCTGGCAGGGTCGCCATTCTCTAACATTCTGCGTGGTGTCTGTCTGTTCTAAGTAGTGTCTCCCTGCCACTTTCGGGAAACGACGCTCTGAGCGTGTTTTTTAGGGAATGGACTAGTTTGAACCTGAGACCTGTTGCTGGTAAGGAGACGCCAGACCACACGACATGTAGAGTTCAGAAGAGTTCAGTGAGACTAGCGATGATATAATCAAATACTTAATGATTTCAGCGTCAGCTCCACTGCACTCCCTGTAAAAGAATCTTAATACTAACTAAATTTACTGCAAGGGGTTCAAGGCATTATTATTTTTAGTTAGCTGGTAAAATAACGTCGAAAAAGCAGTTAAGTTTACCATTCGAAATTTTATTCTACTCACAAAACTTTGTTTATAAATTGCACTATTGATAAAAGGAAATATTTTAATACAGGATGATAAAAACCAACTGCGTTCAACAAAAATGTGAACGAATATTCCCTAAATGGGTTTCCAAGTTCTACAATGGATCGAAGGATGACCTATGCCATATCACATCTATAATCTAGATTTAAGTTAAGTTTCATAAAAGAGAAAACTATCAAAATTATCTACAGTGACCCTCAATTACCTTTAATTACTTATCTAACTTGTCGTAAATTACAGTGGATGATGTGGCTTCTCAATAATTGTTGTTGTTGTTGTTGTTGTTGTCGTCTTCAGTCCTGAGACTGGTTTGATGCAGCTCTCCATGCTACTCTATCCTGTGCAAGCTTCTTCATCTCCCAGTACTTACTGCAACCTACATACTTCTGAATCTGCTTAGTGTATTCATCTCTTGGTCTCCCTCTACGATTTTTACCCGCCACGCCGCCCTCCAATGCTAAATTTGTGATTCCGTGATGCCTCAAAACATGCCCTACCAACCGATCCCTTCTTCTAGTCAAGATGTGCCACAAACTTCTCTTCTCCCCAATCTTATTCAATACCTCCTCATTAGTTACGTGATCTACCCACCTTATCTTCAGCATTCTTCTGTAGCACCACATTTCGAAAGCTTCTATTCTCTTCTTCACCAAACTAGTTATCGTCCATGTTTCACTTCCATACATGGCTACACTCCATACAAATACTTTCAGAAACGACTTCCTGACACTTAAATCTATACTCGATGTTAACAAATTTCTCTTCTTCAGAAACGATTTACTTGCCATTGCTAGTCTACATTTTATATCCTCTCTACTTCGACCATCATCAGTTATTTTACTCCCTAAATAGCAAAACTCCTTTACTACTTTAAGTGTCTCATTTCCTAATCTAATTCCCTCAGCATCACCCGATTTAATTTGACTACATTCCATTATCCTCGTTTTGCTTTTGTTGATGTTCATCTTATACCCTCCTTTCACGACACTGTCCATTCCGTTCAACTGCTGTTCCAAGTCCTTTGCTGTCTCTGACAGAATTACAATGTCATTGGCGAACCTCAAAGTTTTTACTTCTTCTCCACGAATTTTAATATCTACTCCGAATTTTTCTTTTGTTTCCTTTACTGCTTGCTCAATATACAGATTGAATAACATCGGGGAGAGGCTACAACCCTGTCTCACTCCTTTCCCAACCACTGCTTCCCTTTCATGCCCCTCGACTCTTATAACTGCCATCTGGTTTCTGTACAAATTGTAAATAGCGTTTCGCTCCCTGTATTTTACCCCTGCCACCTTCAGAATTTGAAAGAGAGTATTCCAGTTAACATTGTCAAAAGCTTTCTCTAAGTCTACAAATGCTAGAAACGTAGGTTTGCCTTTTCTTAAACTTTCTTCTAAGATAAGTCGTAAGGTTAATATTGCCTCACATGTTCCAACATTTCTACGGAATCCAAACTGATCTTCCCCGAGGTCCGGTTCTACCAGTTTTCCATTCGTCTGTAAAGAATTCGCGTTAGTATTTTGCAGCTGTGACTTATTAAACTGATAGTTCGGTAATTTTCACATCTGTCAACACTTGCTTTCTTTGGGATTGGAATTATTATATTCTTCTTGAAGTCTGTGGGTATTTCGCCTGTCTCATACATCTTGCTCACCAGATGGTAGAGTTTTGTCATGACTGGCTCTCCCAAGGCCATCAGTAGTTCTAATGGAATGTTGTCTACTCCCGGGGCCTTGTTTCGACTCAGGTCTTTCAGTGCTCTGTCAAAGTCTTCACGCAGTATCTTATTTCCCATTTCGTCTTCATCTACATCCTCTTCCATTTCCGTAATGTAGTCCTCAAGTACATCGCCCTTGTATAAACCCTCTATATAATCCTTCCACCTTTCTACCTTCAATAATTATATAACAGAAAAATCATCGCGTTTCAGATTTTTACTTCAAGTAGGAAATGTGAACACCATGAGATTTAATTGACGATCGACACTAGTATTACGTAAAAAGGGGATGTGACAGATGAGACTTCTGCAGTTCTGAGTGAAGCCTTATGCGCTCAAAAGTTCGGCATCACGTGTGTTCATTACCTTGCCGGTGTTCAGGCAGTGTCAGGGGAACACCATGAGATTTAATTGACGATCGACACTAGTATTACGTAAAAAGGGGATGTGACAGATGAGACTTCTGCAGTTCTGAGTGAAGCCTTATGTGCTCAAAAGTGCGGCGTTACGTGCGTTCATTACCTTGTCGGTGTTTAGGCAGTGTCAGGGGACGGCGGGCGGCACAGCTCCATACAGCTCGCCGTCTCGGAAGCAACTCCCTCCTAACTTCTCCTTACTACAATTTACCGAAGTTGGTTTAAAAAAAGCTATCTGGTTGTGTTTTCAACTGACCAATCAGGGTCTCAATGTTAACCTTAAGCACCGCCTACAAAAATTCTGTCTATCCAATGAGAAACGTTATACTTTTCGTGGTGGGGCAATGTTTTTATCGTTTGCAACGTAACAGAGACGCGGAAAAGTCTCTCGCTAAAACTTGCAGCTGGTGTGGCCCTTTTAGTGTTATCGTAAGGTCTATAGTGTTCTTCTGGAGGGCTCTATCTTTTAACATGGGCTGGGGGGTGGTTCGGACGGTCGGCTGACGACGTGGGTGTCCGACCCTTATCGTAGGGCCTCCCAGTCTACACGATTCTGCTCTCGGCTTCTGTTCTCGTTTCTCCCCTCGGAACTGTGTGTGTTTCACGGTGGGGAGGTATGACATGCATTTAGGCGTTCTTGTGTTAGTCTGTGGTTTTCCATTTGCTCACTCATTGATCGTATTACTTTGGTTAATTTAATGTCAGGATTTATTCGGAGCTATGTGACATACTGCCAGATTTGCTTATCATGTCAGGGTTTTCATGGAAGGTGTTGGATTTGCCTGACACCTTACAGGGTCATCAAAAAGTGCCAGAGTGCGAACCATTCAACGAACCATAATCGATATGGGTTTTCGGAGCCGAAGGACCATTCGTGTTCCCTTGATGACTGCATGACATAAAGCTTTACGCTTCACCTGAGCCTGTCAACACCGACATTGGACTGATGATGTCTGGAATCATGCTGCCTGATCGGACGAGTCTCGTTTCAAATTGTGGTGGTGGTGGTGGTTAGTGTTTAACGTCCCGTCGACAACGAGGTCATTAGAGACGGAGCGCAAGCTCGGGTTAGGGAAGGATTGGGAAGGAAATCGGCCGTGCCCTTTCAAAGGAACCATCCCGGCATTTGCCTGAAACGATTTAGGGAAATCACGGAAAACCTAAATCAGGATGGCTGGAGACGGGATTGAACCGTCGTCCTCCCGAATGCGAGTCCAGTGTGCGTTTCAAATTGTATCAAGCACATGGAGGTGTACGGGTATGGAGGCAACATCATGAATGCATGGAACCTGCATGTCAGCAGTGGACTGTTCAAGCTAGTGGAGGCTCTGTAATGGCGTGGGGCGTGTGGAGTGATATGGGACCCCTGATACGACTCTGACTGAGGACACATACGTAAGCATCCTGTCTGATCACCTGCATCCATTCATGTCCACTGTGCATTCCGACGGACTTTAGCAATTACAGCAGGACAATGAGACACCCCTTACGTCCAGAATTGCTACAGAGTGGCTCCAGGAACACTCTTCTGAGTTTGAACACTTCTACTGACCAACAAACTCCTCTGAAATGAACATTATTGAGCATATCTGGGAAGCCATGCAACTTGCTGTTCGGAAGAGGTCTCCACCCCTTCGTATTCTTACGGATTTATGGACAGTCCTGCAGGATTCGTAGTGTCGATTCCCTCCAGCACTACACCAGACACTAGTCGAGTCCATGCCACGTCGTGTTGCGGCACTTCTCCGTGCTCGCGGGGGCTCTGCACGAGTGGATCTAGAAACTACGTCTTATACCGGAAAAACACAGAAGACGTACTTCCGTAATGATGTTTGTAAGCGCTGAAGAATTAAAGCATGGTAAAACAATATCGCAGTAGCTGATTTTCCAAAACTAATCTTACGTATTGCCAAATGTATTGAGGTTGACGGACATCATTTTGAGCATTTATTGCATTAATGTGGTATTTACAGGTAATCACGCTGTAACAGCATGCGTTCTCAGAAATGATAAGTTCACAAAGGCACATGTGTCACATTGGAACAACCGAAATAAAATGTTCAAACGTACCTACGCTCTGTACTTTAATTTAAAAAACCTACCTGTTACCAACTGTTCGTCTAAAAGTGTGAGCCACATGCTTGTGACTATAACAGCGCCATCTATCACAAAGCGAAAAAAGTAGTCCAAATAAAACATTCATATTTCTTTACGTACTACACGAATATGTAATAAAAATGGGGGTTACCCCAGGTGGTAACCAATCCACCCATCAACAGATGGCAACCAGGAATTCGGATTCTGGGGAACCTGGACTTACACGATTACATCAGAGAAAGTCGGAGCTCTCTGGCAAACTTCCACTTAAAACACCTACATACATTGGAACCTTTAACATAAATACATTAATCCAACCAGGAAAACTTCTAAACCTTACAACAGAACTTGAAAAGCAAAAGATAGTAATACTAGCTTTACAGGAGACACGTTTTACAGATGAAGAAACATCAGATTATGGCAACTATCGCATCTTTAAGAGCAAGACGGATAAACGAATCGGAAGAGGAGCCCCCCATCTCGGGATGGCGTTTATCATACACAAGAGCGTGCTCAGCTCCATCAAGGAAGTTACTCCCGTAAATAATAGGATAATGACGATGCGCTTACAATGTGCCAACAAAACATACACAATGGTTAATGTTCATGCTCCCACAAACGGAGACAACAAGAAAAACCCCATAGAAACAGAAAAGTTCTGGGAAAATTTGGAGAATATAATGGCCAGGATTCCAAAAGATGATACAAAAGTTCTACTCGGCGATTTTAATGCCCAAATGGGTAGAGAGAAAATCCACCAAAAAACCGTAGGCAAATATCCTGCACATAAATTTACCAATAAAAATGGTACAAGGCTCGTCGAACTATGTAAGCAGAATAACCTGAAGATAATGTCAACATCTCTAAGAAAATGTCCAAGAAAACAAAAGACATGGAGATCTCCTATACAACAAATTGGCGAGTTTCAAATAGATCATGTGGCGATTTCATACCCAGTACAAAAAGAAATTTACGACGTCCAAGTACGCAGAGGAGCAAACATTGATTCAGACCATTACCTAACTAGAATTAAAATCAAGTTTACAGCACGAAGAAGTCATCAGAAGAAAACAGAAATACAGAAATATGACACCAAGAAGATTAAAGAATCTAAAGTAAAAGAAGAATGGGAGAAGGAAAAGGCAAACACATGGGAAGAATTTCATTCTAAAATCACGCGAATAGCTAAGGAAACTATTCCCTTGAAAAAGATATTCAAACACCCTTGGTGGGATTCGGACTGTGAAAATGCATTGGAAAGGAGAAAAAAGGCATTTCAAGAATATAACAGTAAAAAATCACAAGAAAGTCTACATTTATTTAACGAGGTTAGAAAACAGGTTTCAAAATCTATTAGGCAAGCAAAAAGGAAGTACACAAAGGCACAACTGGATGCCATAGAAGAAAATTTCCAAAACTATAATACAAGAGACTTCTACAGAACTTTCGCAGATAAAATACGAGGATATATCCCTCAAAATTTATGCTTCAGAAAACCAGATGGTAAATTAGCCCTAACAAACCAGGAAAACTGTCAAGTATTGGCTCAATATTTTTCTAACCTACTAAATTGCCCGGAACCTAGTTTAAGGTTTCCCAAAGAAATCTGTGCCAACGCTCAACCGGATTCATTACCACCAACACAGGAAGAAATCAAATGTCACATTAAAAACTTAAAAAATAATAGAACATCTGGCGAAGATGGCATTGTTGCAGAGCTATTAAAAAACCTAGGACCAAAGACGTTGCAAGAGCTCACAAAAATAATAACAAAAATATGGGAAACAGAAAAATTACCAGAGGAGTGGAAATGTGCCCTTATTCACCCGTTACATAAAAAAGGAGACAGAACAAATGTCAATAACTACAGGGGAATCTCACTTTTACAAGTCACCTACAAAATTCTCTCAACATGCCTGCTGAAAAGAACACAAGAGCAGCTGGAATGCCAAATTGGTGACTATCAAGCAGGCTTCCGCCCCGGTCGCTCATGCATAGAACAAATATTTAATTTAAAGACAATATTAAAACACAAAGCAATTAGAAATGCCCCCATAATTTGTACATTTGTAGATTTTAAGAAAGCCTATGACTCAATTGACCGGCAATCTTTGTTTAACATTTTAGAGGAACTTGGACTTGACTCCAAAACACTAAGGCTTATCAAAGAATCACTGACAGACACTGTATCTAAAGTTAAATTCAGGGGAGAAATCTCTGAACCTTTTCTCATAAAAATTGGAGTACGTCAAGGTGACGGGCTATCTCCACTTTTGTTTAATATAGTCCTGGATAAAGTCATTAAGGAATGGGAAAAAGAATTAAAAAATCAATCCTACTGGAAACCAATCCATCTTGGTAGAACCAAAGACAACGTGGAGATATCTTGTTTAGCATTCGCGGACGACTTGGCCATACTTGCAGATGATGAAGAAATCGCCACCAAACAAATAGAGATCCTTAAGGAATGCGCGGATTAAGTAGGTTTACAAATTTCGTTTCAAAAGACAGAATTTTTCTGTACAAAATTCCATATACACAGTTTGAACACAAAATATGGAAAAATAAAGAGCAAAACATTTTAAATACCTAGGTGAAATTTTGGAGCCAACCGGAGGAGAGAAAGTTGCACAGAAGATCAGACAACAGAAAATGAAGAGAGCATATGGTATGACACATGAAATATACAATAAAAAATGCATCTCCTCGAACACAAAAATCAGACACTACTGCGCAGTAATTAAGCCAGCAGCACTATATGCTAGTGAAACGCTCACACTCCACACAAAATGTGATTTAGAAAAAATACTAAAAGAAGAACGAAAAATTATGAGAAAGATTTTAGGTCCAAAATTAACAGAAGAAGGATACCGGATACAATCAAGAAGAACCACAGAAACTATAACAAACCTGGCAGCAGACATAAGAAGGCGAAGATTAAAATTTTATGGACATGTCACTAGAATTCCCCCCACACGACTCACCAACAGAATTCTCACTTACATAGAAAAAGTCAAATCAACAACACCATGGATTAGCCAAGTAAAATTAGATTTACAAAAAGCAAATATTGAACTTAAAGATGTCAAAGATAGAAAAACTTTTAGAAATAAGGTGCAAAAGTGGAATGTATTGTCGGAGAAGGAAGCACTAAAGAGACCAGGAACAAAATGGACAGAAGAAAGAAAAAGAAAACATGGAGAACGAATGAAAGAAGTATGGGTTAATACAAACCATAAAAAAATGCACGGAAGTATGTTTTTTAACACAAACCTACGTTTTTATAAATGGAACCCCGCTATTTTTGTTAGCACATCTGAACATATAAACAAATACGTAATCAGCGCCGTTTGTTGCATTGTAAAATGTTAATTACATCCGGAGGTATTGTAACCTAAAGTTGACGCTTGAGTACCACTCCTCCGCTGTTCGATCGTGTGCATCGGAGAGCACCGAATTACGTAGGGATCCAAACGGAACGGTGATGGACCTTAGGTACAGAAGAGACTGGAACAGCACATTACGTCCACATGCTAACACCTTTTTATTGGTCTTTTTCACTGATGCACATGTACATTACCATGAGGGGTGAGGTACACGTACACACGTGGTTTCCGTTTTCAATTACGGAGTGGAGTAGAGTGTGTCCCGACATGTCAGGCCAATAGATGTTCAATGTGGTGGCCATCATTTGCTGCACACAATTGCAATATCTGGCGTAATGAATGTCGTGCACGCCGCAGTACATCTGGTGTAATGTCGCTGCAGGGTGCCACAATACGTTGTTTCATATCCTCTGGGGTTGTAGGCACATCACAGTACACATTCTCCTTTAACGCACCCCACAGAAAGAAGTCCAGAGGTGTAAGATCAGGAGAATGGGCTGGCCAATTTATGCGTCCTCCACGTCCTATGAAACGCCCGTCGAACATCCTGTCAAGGGTCAGCCTAGTGTTAATTGCGGAATGTGCAGGTGCACCATCATGCTGATACCACATACGTCGACGCGTTTCCAGTGGGACATTTTCGAGCAACGTTGGCAGATCATTCTGTAGAAACGCGATGTATGTTGCAGCTGTCTGGGGCCCTGCAATGAAGTGAGGACCAATGAGGTGGTCGCCAATGATTCCGCACCATACGATTACAGTCCACGGTCGCTGTCGCTCTACCTGTCTGAGCCAGCGAGGATTGTCCACGGACCAGTAATGCATGTTCCGTAGATTCACTGCCCCGTGGTTTGTGAAACCCGCTTCATCGGTAAACAGATAGAACTGCAACGCATTCTCTGTTAATTCCCATTGACAGAATTGCACTCGATGATTAAAGTCATCACCGTGTAATTGCTGATGTAGCGACACATGAAACGGGTGAAAGCGGTGACGATGCAGTATGCGTATGACACTATTTTGACTCAGTCCACCGGTTCTCGCAATGTCCAGTGTACTCATGTGTGGGTTCACGGCAACAGCAGCTAACACACCAACTGCCCCCGCTTCTCCTGACGGGCCTGTTACGGACCCGTTTGCGTGCTACGACCATACCTGTTGCATACAGTTGACGGTAGATGTTTTGCAATGTGCGGCACGTTGGATGCTCTGTCCGGGTACCGTTCTGCATACACCCTGCAGGCTTCAGCTGCATTTCGTCGACACTCGCCATAGATGAGTATCATCTCCGCCTTTTCAGAGTGCGAATACACCATGGTCACAGTTCCTACAACACTACACTATCACAGACGTCTGGTAACACGGTGTACTATAGTTGGTCTGCGTGCGGATACGAATGCACAATAACAATAGCAGCAAGCGCTACATGCGGACACTGCGACAGCTAGACCAAACCACAACAGTGCACTACAGCCACACTCGTAAACATGGTCGTCATCGTAAACATGTCCCTGCAGATGCTGCTCGCCGAACGTGGCCCGTGTTTGTTACAACACGCAACTGAACGTCGGAGGTTTCAAGCGTCAAAAAATGGTTCAAATGGCTCTGAGCACTATGGGACTTAACATCTGTGGTCATCAGTCCCCCAGAACTTAGAACTACTTAAACCTAACTAACCTAAGGACATCACACACATCCATGCCCGAGGCAGGATTCGAACCTGCGACCGTAGCAGTCGCGTGGTTCCGGACTGAGCGCCTAGAACCGCGAGACCACCGCGGCCGGCTCAAGCGTCAACTTTAGGTTACAATATCTCCGGATGTAATTAACATTTTACAATGCAACAAACGGCGCTGATTACGTATTTGTTTATATGTTCAGATGTGCTAACAAAACTAACGTGGTTCCATTTTATAAAACGTAGGTTTGTGTTAAAAAACATTCTTCCGTGCATTTTTGTATGGTTTGTATTAAACAATTACACTAGCCCCTCTCCTCACGTTCGGTCTGTGGAATCGGTTCGTCAGTATTTGATGTGGTTTACGAATATATCCAGCGGTAACGTTAGGTGACTCACCCTATATATATGTGGTGAACATAATAAAACCGACAAACTGCAGGGACTGATTCCTGACTGGAAATGAAGAAAAAAAGCCCTATGAACATGTGTCCGGAAATGGATGGTGTGCATGCGACGACAACAAATTGTCTCAGAACACACTACAGAGCAGCATCCCATCCACAACAGATGCTCAGATTGGCCTCCATGGGATTGCAGGCAATACGGATAGTAGCCGCTATGATGCAGGATACACATAATCGTACTTTGCCTTACACCATGTTGGTGGGCAATTTGCCTGAAGCATGTACTGGGGTTCGTCTCAATAACCCGTAGAACCCTGTCCTCTAAATGTGGTGTATGCATAGTCCGCCGCATTCTAGCAGGTTGCTCTGTCTGAAAGGACCCATGAGCACACAATCGCCCAAAAACTGATGAAATGTGAGATGTGGTTGGAATCCTTGAGGATACTTGTTTGGTATAGCCGTGCTGCCTCTCGCCCGTTTCCATCTGCTTGGCAGTACACGAAGACCGTCTCGGATTGTTCGCGACATGAATAGTGAACCATTCTGCTGCTTACAGTATGCTGCGTCAATCACATAGCCTGCAGCACACAAGGAACACACGGCATGTGGTCAGAGAACCTCTCATTCGTCAGCGCCATCTACCGTGGCAATGATGCATTCCCGGACACATGTTCATAGGAGCCATTTTTCTCAGTTTTCAGTCATGAATCCCTCCATGCAGTTTGTCGGTTTTATTAACGTTCGCCCTGTAGAATACCGCAGTTTTCCTAAAGTTTTCAAAACCATAACCCAACTTCAGAAAGCACTGCGAAGCACATGTCCGAAAGAACAGACGCCATATGCGGAAAGCAAGAGAATGTAAACCAGTTTCATGCATGAGAAGCATATATTTCGGTAATTGTCTGTTGATGTTATCACAGGCTCTTTCCATGGCATTTAAAATTTTTTTGTGGAATCCAGCAATTCGCCGTTTCTTATACGGGGTGATCAAAAAGTATCTCCGCAGTTCCGTATGATAGCCTCGCGTGCCGTATGCCGCAGTGAATATCAGCAAGAAGTGAAATTGAAACGTGAGATGTATGCGCGGTTGCACCATCTTGTTGAAAATAACCGTTCAGTATTTCACTTTCACAAGTTCTCCTATGAATGGGTACAGAATATCACTGCAGTGTCGTTGTGCGTTTATTGTTTCGTTTAAAAATATGGGACCCACAATCCGACGTCTAGAAATTGCAATCCTAACTCCTATTTTCACAGAATAAAGTGGTTCCTCATGAATACGCAACGAATTTGCAATACTCCACATACGAGAATTTTGCGAGTTCATGTACCCGGATAAATGAAACCACGTCTCATCAGTGAAAAACGATTCATTAAGAATATTCCTTCCATTTTGTTGAACGAAATTTTTGAACCATTGACAATAATGCAGTGTTTTGCCATGATCAGTGTTTTTGAGTTCTTGCACGACTGTCTCTTTATATGGGCACCAACATCGATTTCCTAGACGAGTTTTCTTATTGACTTTTTCGGACTCATGGACATTTTATCGGAAATATCGAATAGTTTATACTCAGACAGAACGCTAGGACGACCACTTCTCGGTGCATCTATCAACCCGTACTTCGAAAGTTGTTAAGCCAAATCTCGCACAGTAACGCGATGTGGGAGTGTTGTTTCCGGGAAAACTGAATTAAATGTTTGATGAACTGAAAATGCGTATTTACCGCCAGCTTTGAACATTTGTTCGACTAAAAACACACGTTCTTCAGCGGTAAGCATTTTAACAGTGACAAAAACGACCAACGAACAAAGGAACTAAACTTATATGTTCACGTCAACACGTAACGACACACACCAACGATACTACTGACGCTGGCTGAGTTAAACGAAACATTGGAATGTTGGGAGAGTCCGCTCATAGACTTAATAAATAAAAAAGTCCGCTTGAAGGGAAGTAACCCAGGCAGGTGAACAATCACACGCTACGCGCGGCTAACAATCATACGGCACTGCGGAGAGACTTTGAACACCCCGTACTTCACTCGATTTTCTAATACACGAGTATTTTCGTGAATTAACTTTTGCTTCAAAAGCGAATATGTCGAAGATCCTTGCCTTTTGTGGCCAAGATTTAGCAACTATTGTGGAATTGGTTTCTCGTCTGTTGGAAAACAGTTTCATTGCTTTTGACGGTTTATTATCACGCCTGTGAGGTTTTCTCTTAAGCTACAGTTGTAGTGGCTTATTTGATACGTTAAATAATGTAGGTGTTACATTCCATATAGGTTTCCTACGCTCCACTTCACTGATTTGGCCGAAAGTGCAGTGAACAAAACTGTACTTTATTGGATGGATAAACGATGTCTTTGTGTAAAATGTCAGTTCTTCTGGTGTTTCATTAGTATTTTTTGTTATTAACGAAAAATGACATTATTTAGTAAATGTGTGTACGTTACAAGAAAATCGTAAATAAGCTATCCTATAATTCACAATTTCGTATCTCTCAGGGCGCTTACGAAACTAATTAACCACAAATCTTGTGTAATTTTTTTAGTTATTGTCGATTTTTGTGGCATTACCTACACTCCCTATTGTAAAAACTGTGTAACAAATAAATACAAACATTAGTATTCGCATTCAACCGATGTCGTATTCAGAAGTGTTGCTTCCTGGCCACTTACGGCGCTGCTGTCGCTGGCGGTAACAAAAACTAGTGTCGTGGCTGTTACACTGTGCAGCGAATTAACGATTCGAGAGAGACGTGTGGAAAAAACAAATGGCGTAACAGCTGA
Organism: Schistocerca nitens; assembly: GCF_023898315.1. Taxonomy (NCBI): domain Eukaryota; kingdom Metazoa; phylum Arthropoda; class Insecta; order Orthoptera; family Acrididae; genus Schistocerca; species Schistocerca nitens. Next base: position 872,103,762 of record NC_064617.1, read on the forward strand.
TGAGCCAATCTCGTGAGATTTCACCAGTGGCTCATCCCCAACCTCTGCCTCCTCCTCCTCCTCCTCCTCTCTCTCTCTCTCTCTCTCTCTCTCTCTCTCTCTCTCTCTCTCTCTCTCTCTCTGTATATACACTACTGACCATTAAAATTGCTACACCAAGAAGAAATGCAGATGATAAACGGGCATTCATTGGACAAATATATTATACTAGAACTGACATGTGATTACATTTTCACGCAATTTGGGTGCACAGATACCGAGAAATCAGTACCCAGAACAACCACCTCTGGCCGTAATAACGGCCTTGATACGCCTGGCCATTGTCAAACAGAGCTTGGATGGCGTGTACAGGTACAGCTGCCCATGCAGCTTCAACACGATACCACAGTTCATCAAGAATAGTGACTGGCGTATTGTGACGAGCCAGTTGCTCTGCCACCATTAACCAGACGTTTTCAGTTGGTAAGAGATATGGAGAATGTGCTAGCCAGGGCAGCAGTTGAACATTTTCTGTATCCAGAAAGGCCGGTACAGGACCTGCAACATGCGCTCGTGCATTATCCTGCTGAAATGTAGGGTTTCGCAGGGACCGAATGAAGGGTAGAGCCACGGGTCGTAACACATCTGAAATGTAACGTCCACTGTTCAAAGTGCCGGCAATGCGAACAAGCGGTGACCGAGACGTGTAACCAATGGCACCCCATACCATCACGCCGGGTGATACGCCAGTATGGCGATGACGAATACACGCTTCCAATGTGCGATCACCGCGATGTCGCCAAACACGGATGCCACCATCATGATGCTGTATACAGAACCTGGATTCTTCCGAAAAAATGACGTTTTGCCATTCGTGCACCCAGGTTCGTCGTTGAGTACATCATCGCAGGCGCTCCTGTGTGTGATGCAGCGTCAAGCGTAACCGCAGGCACGGTCTCCGAGCTGATAGTCCATGCTGCTGCAAACGTCGTCAAACTGTTCGTGCAGATGTTTGTTGTCTTGCAAACGTCCCCATCTGTTGACTCGGGGATCGAGACGTGGCTGCACGATCCGTTACAGTCATGCGGATAAGATGCGTGTCATCTCGACTGCTAGTGATACGAGGCCGTTGGGATCCAGCACGGCGTTCCGTATTACCCTCCCGAACCCACCGATTCCATATTCTGCTAACAGTCATTGGATCTCGACCAACGCGAGCAGCAATGTCGCGATAGGCTACAATCCGACCTTTATCAAAGTCGGAAACGTGATGGTACGCATCTCTCCTCCTTACACGAGGCATCACAGCAAAGTTTCACCAGGCAACGCCGGTCAACTGCTGTTTGTGTATGAGAAATCGGTTGGAAACCTTCCTGATGTCAGCACGTTGTAGGTGTCGGCACCGGCACCAACCTTGTGTGAATGCTCTGAAAAGCTAATCATTTGCATATCAGAGCATCTTCTTTCTGTCGGTTAAATTTCGCGCCTGTAGCATGTCATCTTCGTGGTGTAGCAATTTTAATGGCCAGTAGTGTAGGTTCTCTGGTCGCAAGTAGCAGGAGGTTCTATCCAGTGGCGCATTTGTGAAATACGCCACTGGCCTGTGTCACACAGTGGTCCAGTTCTCCCAGAGTTGCCCTATTATTTCAGTACCTCTTATCTGTGAATGTGTGCGGTGGCTGCCTATGGTACGTTTGTGTGGTGTCGATTCATTTAGTTACGACCACGTTTCGTTTAAGAAGGCTGATAAATGGGCCCCATCTTCAGACGAAGGGGAGGGACGTCGGCACAGCGCTGTGACAAGTACGAAGCGTCGGATCGTGCTGGCGGACGCGGCGAGGCGATGGGGCCACAGCTGAGGGGTGGCGGTCACGTAGTCGCCATCAGCCATCAGCGCCAACGAGACCCAATTGGCGCAATGAGAGAGGGAGATCGCCGCGGCGGCTCGCCCACACACCTCACCTCACTCTGCGCCGAATCGCCGCCCGGGCCGCACACTCGCTCCGCCTGATCGACGCCTACACGAGAGCGAAAATAAAAGGACAAGCCGGTGAGTACCGCCGGGGCCCGAACACGGCTGCAGCTGGCGCCTCGGTATTGACTGCCGCTGAGCGGCGCCTTCAACTGCTTGTCGTGAGATGACTAGAGTAGCATCTGTCGCGAGATCTTCGTGCTGTCCTCAACTTGAGCCTGGTTCACACAGGCAACAAAAGTATCGCCACTGCTAATGGCGAACTGCAGTTGTTTTGTAGTTGCATGTGTGAACTCCTAGTTTTCGGTGGCGCCATTTAAGAAGCGCAACTTTTGTCACGCCACCAAAAGTTGAACTTGGTTCTACTTTGTTGCGCCATTTTGCCTCTACACAATCGAATAGCGTCATTCGATTGCTACCTCGCGGCTGGATTCCAACCTTTCTAGTGCGTATTCGTTCGCAGATAGTGCTTTTGTTTGTGCGTTTGCTGTTAATATGTCGAAAAAGTGGTCAACAGCGGCAATTACGAGATTCTTGGAGGTGTATCAAGAACGAGAATGCCTTCGGAACCACAAAAGCGAATCATACAAAGACAGAAATTTGAGAGATGCTGCATTAATTGGCTCAAATGGCTCTGAGCACTATGGGACTCAACTGCTGAGGTCATTAGTCCCCTAGAACTTAGAACTAGTTAAACCTAACTAACCTAAGGACATCACAAACATCCATGCCCGAGGCAGGATTCGAACCTGCGACCGTAGTGGTCTTGCGGTTCCAGACTGCAGCGCCTTTAACCGCACGGCCACTTCGGCCAGCTGCATTAATTGAAATAGTAAACAGTATGCGTGAATATGTACCTGGAATTGATGTAGCTACAACAAAATTAAAAATTCGGAGCATTCAAAATCCTTACACGAATGAACATAAAAAAGCACTGAAATCACTTAAGTTTGGTGCGTCTACAGACGGTGTTTATAAACCCAGCCTTGCTTGGTTTGAAGCTGCAGACCGCTTCTTAAAACATGCAGTCGAGACAAGAGAGACGAGAAACACTTTGGTAAGTAATATTTTACATTTATTATGTTTCCAAAACATCTTATTTAGTAAGATGTACAGCCGTTTAATCAGCTGAGATAGGTGACGCCATTTTGCAAACTGCGCAATTACGAAGAATTTGTGGCGTCCTGTGTGAACGGTAGCTCACAGCGCCACTCCAGAATGACTTCACTTGTGGCGATACTTTCGTTGCGTGTGTGAACCCGGCTTTACTCCAAATACTGTTCCTACCAGTCGCGTTTTGTGCGCCAACTCTGGCGCCACAGACGAAAAGTAACTATGTGTCAGTAGCATCAGGACGTCAGATGGTTAATTTGTCTGACATAGCTCACGTAAATAATAGTGATAAACGAGTAAAGGCGCGTTTCCATTGAGCACAGAACATGTTTTTGTCCGGAACATTGTGTGCAACTTGTTCCCTCAACATGTTGACAACATTGTTCGCATTCCCGTTTACACTAGCAACCAACATTTCTACGTATTCGCATAGTCTGCTGCGGTGAACTGACAGGTTACTTTGTGTATTCACATCAAGAGATACGCTATGTCAAGTGAAGAGGAAGAATTAATGACATTTCGTGATGCATTAATAATACTTAACGAAATGAACAGACGAAGAAAACGACGTAGTCGTCGTTGGTGGACCAAAACATACTATAGAAGACGTGGCGGGAATGACATGCTTAGTGAGCTGAATTTGGAAGACGGTTCTGGCTTTTGTAACTTCACGAGGATGTCGCCGTCAGATTTTGAAATGCTGTTGAATATTATAGGACCAGTTGTTTCAAAGAAAGACACAAATTTCAGAAAAGCAATCCCTGTGTACCAAAGACTTGCTGTTACTCTTCGTTTTCTGGCATCAGGAGACTCCTATCAAAGCCAGCCTTATCTGAAATAGTTCCAAATCATCCAGGAAACGTAGATATTTAAATCCGAACCACTTCGTTTCGTAAATTGTGTCAGTACCACATCCAGATTTTTTAATTTCCTCTATTTTTCTTTTCTCTCGTCAGTACTCAGACAAGAGACATTTAATTTTTTTGTCCACGTCACTGCACCAGCAGCAACTTTTTGTAATGAATGATGTTTGATTTTAGTATTTTTGTAACCTGCGCAACGTACATTCCACAGGCACTCCTCTGCCTCATAGAGCGATATCAACTGGAAAATTTTGTCTCGTGACCACTCCATTTCAAATAAAAATGAAGGGACATAAAATAACCGCACCACTACACTCCAGCAAAACAAACACCAAAACACTCACTCAGAGCAAACGAACACTAGCGCTGCGTAGCGGAATTTTGTGGTAGCAGACCACGAACAATGTTTCTTTGATCTCTACCGACGCAGCCGTAGAACACTGATTTTATGTTGCGAACATGTTGCCAACATGTTGCGAACATCGGTAGTCTATTACTAGCCACGAACAATGTTGCGAATAATGTTGTGAATAATGATGCGAACTCAGTGTAAACGCGCCTTAATACGTGCAGTGGAAGCAGCAGCGGCAGTCAGCTCGCCAACAGTGTCCGAGAATCCAGCAAGAACAGCCTCGTGGGGTAGCCGCGCGGTCTAATGCGCCTTTTCACGCGGCTCTCCCTCGTCGGAGGTTCGAGTCCTCCCTCGGGCATGGGTGTGTGTGTCGTCCTTAGAGTAAGTTAGTTTAAGTTAGATTAAGTAGTGTGTAAAGCCTAGGGACCGATGACCTCAGCAGTTTGGTCCCATAAGGCCTTACCACAGATTTCCAGAATTTTTCCAGCAAAATCTCAAGAGAGTCGCACTCTGAGAATTTAGACTTCTCGTGTAGATAGTCTCCTCCATCTCTCGATAGCTATTCGCCGTATCTCTCTCTCTCTCTCTCTCTCTCTCTCTCTCTCACACACACACACACACACACACACACACACACACAAAAACTACACCGGCATTGTCGGGAGAGCAGAGAATACTCGGAGGGTGCAGAATGGCCATAATGCGTCCCAGATTTGTGCCGTATTCCACATTTTGTACACTACCATACCCTGGTAATATACTTTGCCGTACTCATGTTCACTTTAAATAAAAGGACCCACGAAAGGGCGTGATTTGAGCCATAATATGTAGCCGTCTCATGTTTCTGAGCGAAAAAATCGCCCGTTTTATCTCCTAAACGAACAATGCCAGCAGTTAACCTGTTCCGAAAGTTCCAGATTTAAATAATGTTACACGGTAAGTATCATATAAACACTTCACAGACAATTACATAGAATTAACAAACGAAAATAAAAAAATTGTCACTGAATATACTCGGTCTCGCGTTATAATACGACAATGTGAAAGAGAGACTGGCGCGCTACGCACTGTGTCACATCGACTCTGTAACACGCTGCTCTAACAATGTGTATCGCCATTGCCGGGATACGCACTGTGAAGTGAATATCAGCGATGAAGAAAGAGGCCAAGAAGTGGACTCCAGGCGAAGTTTCGCATTTAATTAGTTTGTACGAGGACGGGCCAGCGTTATGGAATGTACAATTACTCAGGTACAAGAACAGAGGTAAGAAACAAAGTTTGCTGGCCGAAATGGCTACAGTTTTTAACACCTCCACAGAGAAATTTACCATAATATGAACACTTTAATGAATCAGGTATAAGAATTTTATAACTTAAGTTAATTAACATAAACAAGTGAAATTATCTTTGAAAGTAATCGTTTTGGAACTCGCAAAACTGCCGTTTAACCTCAGGTGACACAGTTGTATCTACAATTTTATGTGACATGGTGTTTATTGATTATATTATTGTTCTAGGTGTAGAAAAACAGACCTTCAGGAACTGACGAGCGATTCCTTAAGTCAATACACGTAAAAACGTTCAAATAACTGTATGTCCAGAAATTCTTCATATATCAAATATCCACCCTATTTGGAATTTGAACGTCTATCGGTATCAATATAAAATTGCTGTAATGTTATTTCGTTACAGTTGTTACTTGGCCAAATATTAATGAGAGTATACGACTGATGCTATAAATATTAGTGTCACAAGCCGTTTGTCATTAATAGTAATGGATTTACGCGTACTAGTATCCAGACTGTCAATTTTGGGCCAGATTATAAAAAGTATTTCTTCCTTCTCCATCGCTAGCATTTTCGTACAGTTTCGATATTGTGAATTTTGCGTCACAAGCTCTGCAATGAGATTCTTGCGTGCTCTCAGCACGAAAAAGGTAGTTTATGTTTTTCTCTTGCCACTATAAGTATGAAAAGTGCAGCTGCACCCCGAAGCTCTTCCATCGTCAACCTCTCTTTCAAGCACGTAACTACGACAGAAAAATCTCGCGGAGAGTGAGCTCTCAGCTCTCACAGACATTCTCACCCTGCTGTGTATAAACACTTCTGACATCATCTCTTGGAAGACTCACAGGCAGCTCTCACAAAGAAGTATCACACAGTAACTATAATCGAAAATTCGTCCCGAGTATAAACCGTTCTGCGAGTACTATCTGAGAGTACCAAAGTGACTGAGAGCAAAATACTCCAACTATGATTGTCTAAGCTGCGTACAAATTATTTACTATTCGATCGGTTTTCGTACTAGCCTATCATCTGGATCTTTAGCACTGGGATTTACGTGACATGTTTGCTCTCAGTCAGTTCGATACTCTCAGACTGCACTCGCAGATTTGTTTTGTGCTAGGCGCACATTTTCGCTGATAGTTACTGTCTGATAGTTGCTAGTACTTCTTGTAAGTGTCTGAGAGTCTTGCGAGAGCAGATGTCGGAAGCGTTAACACGTAGCAGGATGAGAGTGTCTGATAGAGCTGACAATCACGCTCAGCGAGATTTTTCTGTCGTAGTTCTGTGCGGAAGCAAGATGTCGCGATGGAAGAGCGTTGGGACACAGTTGTACTTTTAATACATCTAGTGGCAAAGAAAAAAACGTAAACGGCCGTGTTCGTGATGGATAAGAGATTGAATTAGGCAGCGGGATGATTTTGGAGCATGCAAGAATCTCATTATACAGCTTGTGATGGAAGATCCACAAAAATATCGAAATGTTACGACAATGACAGCGATGGAGATGGAAGAAATACTCGTTGTAAATGGACACAAAATTGCCAAACAAGACACTATTATGCGTAAATCCATTATTATTGAAGACATACTGCTTGTAGGACTAACGTTTCTAGTTTCAGGTACGTTAATTCTCTTTGATATTTGGTAAGGTAACAATTACGATGAAACATTATTATACCAGACTTCATCATGATACCCATACCGCTTCAAAAGCCAGTGCGGATGTCTGATAAATAAAGTATTTCCGGACATATATTTATTTCAATGTTAGGAACCACTTGTAAATTCATGAAGGTCTGTTCTTCAGCATCCAATATAATAATGTAATCAATAAATAAGTCATAAAATAATAGATACAGCTACATTACTTGAAGTTAAATGGCAATTTTTCGAGTTCCATACCGGGTACTTCACTTGTTTCTCCATGTTAATTAATCTATGTTACAAAACTACTTTGCCTGGTTCCTTAAATTGTGAATATTCTGGTAAAGTTCTTCTGCGGAGCTGTAAAAGCTACATCTACATCGTTACTCTGCAAATCACATTTAAGTGCCTGGCAGAGAGATCATAGAACCACCTTTAAAATTCTCTGTTATTCCAATCTCGTATAGTGCTCGGAAAGAACGAACACGTATATCTTTCCGTAAGAGCTCTGATTTCCCTTATGTTATTGTGGTGATCGTTTCTCCCTATACAGGTCGGCGTCAACAAAATATTTTCGCATTCGGAGGAGAAAGTTTGTAATGGGAATTTCGTGAAAAGATCCCTCCCCAACCAAAAACGCCTTTGTTTTAATGATTTCCATCCCAAATCCTGTATCATGTCAGTGACACTCTATCCCATATTTCACGATAATACAAAACGTGCTACCCTTCTTTCAGCTTTTTCGATGTACTCCGTCAATCATACCTGGTAAGAATCCCACGCTGCGCAGCAGTATTATAAAAAGAGGACGGACAAGAGTAATGTAGGCAGTCACCTTAGTAGACCTGTTAAATTTTCTAAGTGTCCTGCCAATAAAACGCAGTCTTTCCTTCTCCACAACATTTCCTAAGTGTTCCTTCCAATTTAAGTTCTTCGTAATTGTAATTCCTAGGTATTTAGTTGAATTTATGGCCTTTAGATTTGACTGATTTATCGTGTAACCGAAGTTTAACGTTCCTTTTAGCACTCCTGTGGACGACCTCACACTTTCCGTTGTTTAGGGTCAACTGCCAGTTTTCGCACCATACAGATATCTTTTCTAACTCGTTTTGCAATTTGTTTTGATCTTCTGACGACTTAATTAGTCGATAAACGTCACCTTCGACTGCAAACAAAGACGGCTGCCCAGATTCTCTCCCAAATCGTTTATATAGATAAGGAACAGCGAAGGGCCTGTAACAGTACCCTGGGGAATACCAGAAATCACTTCTGTTTTACTCGATGACTTCCCGTCAGTTACTACGAACTGTGACCTCTCTGACAGGAAATCACGATTCCAGTCACATAACTGAGACGATATTCCATAAGCTCGCAGTTGCTGTAGCCATTTCAGCCACCAAACGTAGCTTCTTATCTCTGTTCCTGTTGTCCAGTAACAGTACAATTCACAACGCTGGCTTTTCCTCGTAGAAACTAATTAAATGCGGACCTTCTTCCCGTTTCCACTTCTTGGCCGCTTTCTTCATCACTTTGCTTTTTTTTTTTTTTTTTTTTTTTTTTTAAGTCGTCACCGACTTTCCTGACATTCACTTCAACATGCGTAGGGATCGCGACAGTAGATTCAAGTTTCAACTGTCCCGACAATTCCGGTACACGTTTACAGAACAGCTGCTTGCACTGTGTGTGTGTCGCAATGGGTGAAGCGTTATTCTTTCGTTCAGTGTAAGTTCGAATCTCCTCGGCGACAATTTTTTTTCTGTGTGATATGTTTATGATGATTTTACAGGTTCTTTCTTGCGTTGCATTGTTTAAGTCTAGAACTTGCGAAACAGGCTAACTGCTCGTGCTGTTCGTTTAGGATATGAAGCGGTCAGAAAGATGCCACGGCCACAAATTATGGCTAAAACACGCAGTTTCATAAGTACTTTCATTTACTGTTTGCGTAAGTACGGCAAAATATATTATTTAGGTGTGGTAGCGTAAAAACTGTTAAATGCGGCGCGAATCCTGGACGCAATATGGCCTCTCTGCACTCACAGGGCACTCTCTTCTCTCCCGACGATGCCGGTTTAGTTTTTCTTGTCTGAGAGCTACGGCGACCAGCTCTCGAGAGATAGAGGTTGCCGTCTAGACGAGAGTTCTAAATTCACAGAAAGCGACTATCTGAGGTCTTCCCCGCTCTATGACACTGCGGGAAAGCTGACTCTCGGCGGTGTTTACACGGCATTTAGCTACATCTACATATATATACTCCGCTAGCCACCAAGCGGTGTGTCTCGGAGGGCACAATAAGCACCAAAGTCGTATTCCCCCCTCCCCTCTGTTCCACTCGCGGATCGCGCGAGGGAAAAACCACCATCTGAACGCCTCATTACGAACTCTAATTTCCCTTATCTCTGAATGGTGATCATTGCGCGATTTGAAAGTTGGTGGTAATAATATATGCTCTACATCCTCGGTGAAGATCGGCTTTCGGAATTTAGTGAGCAGCCCCTTCCGTTTAGCGCGCTGTCTATCTGCAAGTGTGTCCCACTTCAAGCTTTCTATGAGATTTGTAATGCTCTCGCGATGGCTAAATGTACCAGTCACGAATCTTGCCGCTCTTCTTTGGACCTTCTCAATTTCTTGAATCAGACTCAACTGGTAAGGGTCCCACACAGACGAACAGTACTCTAAGACTGGACGAACTAACGTGTTGTAAGCTATTTCCTTTGTTGAAGGACTGCATCCCTTCAGGAATCTACCAATAAACCGCAATCTAGAGTTTGAGATCATTTCGAATAGTCACACCCAGATACTTGACGGATGTTACCGCTTCCAAAGACTGGGCATTTATTTTGTACTCTTACATTAATGGGGATTTTCGCCTTGTCATACGCAGTAGGTTACACTTACTAATATTGAGAGATAACTGCCAGTCATTACACCACGCATTTATTTTCTGCAAATCCTCATTGATTTGTTCACGACTTTCGTGTGATACTACTTTCCTGTAGACTAGAGCATCATCGGCAAACAGCCTAATGCCGCTGTCAATACCATCAACCAGATCGTTTATGTATATCGTAAAAAGCAGCGGACCTATTACGCTGCCCTGGGGCACACCTGAAGTTACGCTTGTTTCTGTTGAAGTCACCCCGTTCAGGACGACAAACTGCTACCTGTCTATTAGAAAACTTTCTATCCAACCACATATGTCATCGGATAGACCGTAAGCGCGCACTTTTGTGGAGCAAGCGACAGTGCGGAACTGAGTCGAACGCCTTTCGAAAGTCGATAAATATGGCATCAACCTGGGAGCTGGCATCTAGAGCCTGTTGTATATCATGCACAAAGAGGGCCAGCTGTGTCTCACATGACCTTTGTTTCCTAAAACCGTGCTGGTTTCTGCAGATGAGCTTCTCAGAGTCTAGAAAGGTCATTATGTCTGAACACAAAATATGTTCCATGATTCTACAACAAATCGATGTCAGTGAAATTGGCCGGTAATTATGTGCATGCGATTTTCTACCCTTTTTATAGATTCCCATGACCTGGGCCTTCTTCCAGTCCCGTGGAACTTTCCGCTCTTCCAATGATTTATTACTCGCAAAACCTCTCTGAGAGTGCAAAACTCACACGTGTATGCATAGCTTATACTCGTACTAATAATATCCAAGTGAGCATCACATGTACTGACTTAGGAGCTGCCAGCGTGATGCTTGTCAAGAGGAAAACTTTAAAAATAACTCTAAACCAAAAGGGAAAAAAACGATGCATCATGAAGGAGTTAACCGAATGGGCCGGAAATCTAGATGTGAAGTACATGTACAGACAAACAAATGATTACCATTTCAGAAAAACTGGATGATTTATTCAAGAGAAACAGCTCCATAAATTGATCGAGCCAATAACGCGGAGGTCCACCTCTGGCTCTTCTGAAAGCAGTTATTCGTCTCCGCATTGATTGATAGAGTTGTTTTGACGGATGTCCTGCTATATTCTGTCCAAGTGGCGCGTTAGATCGTCAGAATCTCGAGATGGTTGAAGGGCTTTGCCCATAAAGCTCTAAACGTTCTCAGTTGGGGAGAAATCAGACGGCCTTGTCTAACGAGGCCTGGTTTGGCAAGCACGAAGACAAACAGTAGAAACTTCTGCCGTGTGCGGGCGGGCATTATCTTGCTGAAATGTAAGCCAAGTAAGGGATGCCATGAAGGGCAACAAAATGGGGCGTAGAATATCGTCGACGTACCGCTGTGCTGTAAGGGTGCGGCGGATGACAATCAAAGGGATCTTGCTATGAAAAAAGATGTCACCCCAGACCATCACACTTGGATTTCGGGCCGTATGCTGGGCAACAATCGTGTTGGTATCCCGCCACTGTCCGAAGCGCCTCCAGACGTGTCTTCGGCCTGGAATCTCACGGGATAGAGTAGAACTGTCTTCAGTGATGAGTTCCGCTTCCAACTGAGTCCCGACGACGTGTCTGGAGATGCTTCGGACATCGGTGGGTTACCAACCAGACTGTCGCCGGCCATACTGCCCGACAATCAGGAGTGAAGGTCTGGGGTGGCTTTTTTTTTCCACAGCAAGACCTCGTTGGTTGTCATCCGCGGTACCCTTAGAGCACAGCGGTACGTCGAAGATATTCTACGCCCCATTTTGTCGCCCTTCATATATATAAAAGCGTAATAATGAATAGTAATTGAATACCGTTCCAATAAAGCGGGATTTGTATAATTACTATTTATAAACGCTTGTCAGATACTGAAAAATCTTAGGAAATGTGTGTTTGTTACGAGGGTCACTCCAGAAGAAATGCACACTTTTTTTTTTAATCCAGCTTTTATTCTACGTGGTTGAAAGTTTTACAGTGTGTAGATACATCCTTTAGGAACAATATTTTCATTTCTCTACATAATTTCCATCCCTCTCAACTGCCTTATGCCACTTGGAACCAGGGCCTGTATACCAGCACGGTAAAACTCTGGACCAACCTGTTGGAGCCACTGTTTGGCAGCGTGCACAAGGGAGTCATCATCTTCATACCTTGTTCCACGAAGAGAGTCTTTCAGTTTCCGAAAGAGACGATAGTCACATGGATCCAGGTTAGGACTGTAAAGCGGGTGTTTCAGTGTTGTCCATCCGAGTTTTGTGATCGCTTCCGTGTTTTTTTGACTGAAATGTGGCCGTGCGTTGTCGTGCAACAGCAAAACATCCTGCTTTTGCCGATATGGTCGAACACGACTCAGTCGAGCTTGAAGTTTCTTCAGTGTCATCACATACGCATCAGAATTTATGGTGGCTCCACTTGGCATGATGTCCACAAACAAGAGTCCTTTGGAATCGAAAAACAACATAGCCATAAATTTTCCAGCAGAAGGTGTGGTTTTGAATTTTTTTTTCCTTGGGTGAATTTGCATGATGCCACTCCATTGATTACCTTTGTCTCTGGTGAAAAATGATGGAGCCATGTTTCATCACCTGTCACAATTCTTCCAAGAAATTCATCTCCACCATTCTCGTACTGTTCCAAAAGTTTGCTGCATACCGTTTTTCTTGTTTCTTTGTGAGCCACTGTCAACTTCCTGGGAACCCAACTGGCACAAACCTTTTTTAACGCCAACACTTTCACTATTCTGCAAATACTTCCTTCCCCTGTCTCAACGTAGCGCAATTCGTTCACTGTGATGCGTCTGTCAGCAGTCAACAATTCGTTAACTCTCTGCACATTGTCTGGAGTGTGTGCAGTACGAGGCCTGCCGCTGCGAGGACAATCCTCAATATTGCCGTGCCCGCTTTCATCACGTAACCTGCTTGCCCACCGACTAACTGTACTGCGATCGACAGCAGCATCTCCATACACCTTTTCCAACCTCTTGTGGATATTTCTCACTGTCTCGTTTTCACAGCACAGGAATTCTACGACAGCACGTTGCTTCTGACGAACGTCAAGTGTAGCAGCCATCTTGAAGACATGCTGCGACTGCGCCACTCACGGGAACAGGTTGAACTAAGTGTGAAAACAAGGGAATTATAACTATGTAATATTTTTTAAGTATTACTATACAGAATATGATCCAACTCTGCTTGTCTAATTTACGATCCGCGCGCTTTAGGAAAGGCATTAAAACGTCGGACAAATCTTTTCTGTTGAAAAGAAATGTGGAACTTGTTGTGCGGCTTCGTGAAATGTTTCTGCTTCAGCGCCTTTAGTTTCATGAAGTTCCGATAGGTGGCGTCTGTACACTGAGTTTCTTTTGGCGGCAAAGCAGAGCAATGCAGATATTCACAGACACTTATATAATGTCTACAGAGGCCTGGCAGTGAAAAAGAGCACGGTGAGTCGTTCGGCGAGGCATCTTTCATCATTGCAACACTGTCGTACAAATCCTTTCGATCTCACTCGTGCCTGTGACTCCTGTGTTCGTGGCCACAGAAATGCAAACGAACTTTCTCTATGGTAACGCAAGGCCTCACATAAGTTTGCCCACCTGAGAGGAGCTCACAGAACTTCTTTGGACTGTTATTTATTTATTCCTCATCCATCCTATAGCCTCCATCTCGCACTTTTCGACTTCCATCTGCTTTGCCCATTGCAGGATGCATCAGCAGAAAGAAAGCAATATGTGGATGATGGGGAGGGGGGGGGGGGAGTTATTGATGCAGCAAGACGTTGGCTCCGAACGTCGACCAATAGAGTGGTATTATACGTACATACTGGATCTCTTAGTAAGACGGCGTAAGGTCGTCACATTGAACAGAGATTATGCTGAAAAATAGGGTCTTGCAGCCAAAAGAGTGAGGATTAATATGGTGTACTGGAATCCTGAATAACGCCAACCTGCTTGTAGAAAAAAAGTGTTGCATTACTTACTGAATGCCGCTCGTAAATCGGGCAGGCAAACTTACGGAACATACTCTTAGCTTTTCGAGTCTAAGATGACGGTTCAGCTGAAGAAAATAATTTTTGATCAGTGTACGCTACCAGTAATAACTTAAGGCTATGAGAAATGAGCATTAACTGAGTTCATTATTAGGAAACTTATAGTAGCTCAAAGAAGAATGGAAAGATATGTGCTAAGCTACGCAAACAGAAAGAAAGCAGTAAATACCAGACGCAGGGCCGGCGCTAGGATTTTCGTGCACTGAGTAAGCGTCCTTAGGCCCCTTCCCCAAATCTTTTATGTTAAACTTCGTTTTTTTTGCGTAAAATCAGAAAATGTTAATGTAAAAACCAAAACTCATCTTTAAAGAAACTTTTTAATGCTCACAGCTTACATAAATTCGATACCTTACAAAATTATTTTTTCTTACTAGCATTTTTAGATGCAAACTCTTTCATAATTCAGGAATAATATAATAAATATGTTAACTGTGACTGTATTGTGATCAGAGCTGATCCAAGAAGCCGTTATTGCCCTATTGTAGTTCTCAAGCAATTTATTCTTAGCTCCTCCAAGAAAGCTGAATGACCGCTCTACTTCGGCAACAACAGGCAAAGTGCAAAAATACTAAAGGCTACCATTATATCTGGAAACAGCATATGTTACTGAAACTGTACTTATGAAGACCCTAGAGAGGGCGCAGAGGGAAAGTGGCTCCGACCCGAAATTAGCTGCACTGATCTTTTTTAACTGGATTTTTTTTTCTTTCAGATCTTGTTTATTTACTTCTATGCTGTAAAAAGGTTTTGGAAAAAACGACATTCCGTTTGCGGAGACGGTGATTGCCTTATTGTAAGGCATCATCTTTTTTATTTTTTATTCAATCACATTCTTATGATGCAGTCATAACCTGTTTCGGCCCTCAAAGGCCGTCTTCAGATGGCTTGGGCGGCATCTAATAAGTTTCAGTTGACAACTCATGAACGCTTGTTCATCAAATACCGCCTGTAGCACCTGAAGATGGCCTTTGAAGGCCGAAACCGGTTATGATTGTATCGCAAAAAAGTGATTGATTCAAAAATAAAAAATACCTTACTGTAAAAAGATGCCATGTTTTCTGCGCAATCTGATAATGAAGAATCGTCTAGACATTATATAGTTCCATAAGAACCCATATGTGTGCATGGCAGCGTAACTTATTGCCAAGTTTCCTGCAACTGAATCTAGAATAACATTGAAATTATTTAGTTTAAAACTGTCCTTTGGGGGTCACGTTTAAATATTCTTCTGCTGTTTAATCCACGAAACGTTTTTTTTTTGCGTTTCCGTTTCTGTGTGCTACGATTAGCTACAAACAAGTTAGGTTATATTCCCATACTTTCTGCTACCTTGCATCTTTCTGCATAAATAGTATCCCATCTCTTTCTTTAGTTTATTTAATTCTTCCGCTAGACTCTTAATACCGGCACTGTCTATATCTGCATCCACATACATACTCCACAAGCTACCGTGCGGTGTGTGGCAGCGGGCACCCTGTACCATTACTAGTCATTTCCTTTTGTGTTCCACTCGCAAACAGAGCGAGGCAAAAACGACTGTCAATATTCCTCTGGGCGAGCCCTAGTCTCTCTAATCTTATCTTCATGGTCTATACATACATGCTGGCGGCAATAGAATCGTTCTTCAGCCAGCCACAAATTCCGGATCTCTAAATTTTCTCAACAGTGCTTCGCGAAAAGAACGTCGCCCTTCCTCCAGTGATTCCAATTTGAGTTCCCGAAGCGTCTACGTAATACGAGGCTTGGAACGTAAATAGTGGTAGCTATTTATTCACAACCGATACAAAAGATTTACATGTTTGCACCTGTTACTGTTCTTCAAAGTAGTCACCAGCGTTGTGTAGAACCCGTTGCCAGCGATGTGGGAGGCGTAGTATACCGTTAGCAGAGCCTGTTCTGTTGATGGTGCGAACGGAGCGGTCTGAAGTTATGATGATTCTCGTGTACGACTGTGATGGTATTATCCTAACGCATTACGTTCCTCCACGGCAGACCGTCAATGCACAGTATTACTGTTCGTTTTTGGAGCATCACCTGCGACCAGCTTTGCGAAACAAGCGGCGACACTTTCTGCGCAACCCACTTGCACGATAATGCGCGGGCACATACAGCGCAAGCTGTGGCTGCTCTATTTGGTCGGTGGGACTGGGAAGTACTGTACCATACACCATACTCCCGGACTTAAGTCCTCGTGACTTTGATTTGATTCCGAAGATGAGGAAACCACTTCGTGTCATTCGCTCCAGAAATGTCCCAGAGATTCGACAGGCAGTAGACCGCTCCTTTCGCACCATCAACAGAACAGGCTCCGCTAGCGGTATACCACACCTTCCACACCGCAGGCAAAGAGTTCTACACAACGCTGGTGACTACTTCGAAGGACAATAACAGGTGCAAACGTATAACTCTTCTGTATCGGTTGTGAATACACAGTTGTCACTATTTAAGTTCCAACCCTAGTACTTGCGTGTTCTTCGTACCTACCGATAACAAATCTTGCAGCCCAGCTCAGAACTGCTTTGATGTCTTCGATTAATCCGACACCGTGCAGATCCGAAACATTCGAACAGTACTCAATAATGGGTCGCACTAGTGTCCTATAAGCTGTCTCCTTTATACATGAACCACACTTTCCTAAAATTCTCCCAATGAACCCAAGGTCACCATTCCCCTTCGCTACTGCTGTCCGTATGTGATCACTCCATTTCATATTGCTTTGCGACTTTACGCCTAGATATTTAATTGACGTGACTATACCAAGCAGCAAACTATTAATACTGTATTCGAACATCATGGGTTTGTTTTTCCTACTCATCTGAATTAACTTACATTTTTCTACCTTTAGAGCTAGCTGCAATTCATCACGCGAAATAGGAATTTTGTGGGAGCCATCTTGTATCCTCCTACCGCCACTCAACGATGACACCTTGCCGTAAATTACGGAATCAGTAAGCAGCCGCTGCTTACCCTGTCCGCCAGATCATTTATGTACATGGAAGATAACAGCGGTCCCGTCATACGTCCCTGGTCACTCCTGACGATACCTGATGAACACTCGTCGTCGAGGACAACGTACCGGGTTCTGTTACTTAAAAAGTCTTCGAGCCACTCACATATGTAGAACTTATTCCACATGCTCGTACCTCCGTTAACAGCCTGCAATGGGGCACCGTGTGAAATGCTTTACGGTACTCTAGGAATATGGAATTCGTTTGTGCCCTTGCTCTACGGTTCGCAGGATCTCATGAGAGAAAAGAGCGAGCGAATTTCCGCACGAGCGATGCTTTATAAAACCGTGCTGATTAGTGGTCAGAAGCCTTTCCCTCACAAGGACATTTATTGTATTCGAACTGAGAATGTTTTAAAGGATTCTGCAGCAAAGGGATGTTAAGGATATTGGTCTGTAATTCTGCGGGTCCGTTCTTTTACCCTGCTTATATACAGCAGTCACCTGTTCTTTTTTCCAGAGTCTTGGAACCTTGAGATAGACGAAAGATTCTTGATAAAAGCAAGGTAAGGAGTCAGTGATGCAGAGTATTTTCTGTGAAACCGAACTGGCATCCCATCAGGACCTGGCGACTCATTTACTTTCAACTCTTCAGTTGTCACCCTACACTAGTGATGTTTATTATATGTCCTCCCATGCAGGAGTCATTGCGATGGTGAAACGACGGTATGTTTGTACGGTTCTCCCTCGTGAACGATTTCTTAAACGCGAAATTTAAACATCGGCTTTCCTTTTGCTCCGTTATACTGGATAGAAGCGTCCGAGAATGGAGGAAGGCCATCAGTACTAAAGGGATTCAACTAGGAAGGAATCCAAACAAGATCACTGTCGACTGTTCAGCCTTCGCAGATGACATGGCATTGATTACAGATTCGCTAGATAATGCCCAAGAACAAATAAGAAGATTGCAAAAACAAGCAGCCAAAGTAGGACTACAAATATCCTTTGAAAAAACAAAGTTCATGAAAAACATCTGTGATGCTTCTCAAAATATTGCAGTTGACAACAGTACAATACACAAAACAGATTCCTTTAAATACCTAGGAGAGTGGATTACATACAATACAAAAGAAAAGACAGCTATAGAAACTAGAGTGCATAAAATGGAATGAGTGTTTCATATGACCAAAAACGTTTATAACAAAAAATCCTTGTCCTGGAACATGAAATTAAGACACTACCAAACAGTGGCCAGACCTGAAGCTCTGTGTGCGGCAGAAACACTTAAACTAACAAGAAATGGAGATCTTGAGAAACTAGAGAAGGTAAAAAGAAGAATTTTAAAGAAAATACTGGGAGCTAAAAGAAACGATAATGCTGAATACAGGTTAAGACCAAACAGAGAGCTATGCTTGAAAACTGAAAAACTAACTGATGTAGTGAGGAAGAGTAGACTACAGTTTTTTGGACACAGAGTGGATAACAACAGACTAACCAAGCGGATATTCACATTGGTCAATAGCTACAAATCCAAACCCGCGTGGTTCATAGAGACCGAAAAGGACATAGAAAACGCTGGAATTACAGTAGACACAATAGAAAACAGAACATATTTCAGAAAGGCAGTTAAAAAGGCAGAATTTCAGGAGAGAAAGAAAACTAGGCGAAAGTGGACTCAAGAAAAAAGGAAACAACACTCTAAAAGGATGAAGGATATTTGGAAACTAAGGAAATCTAAGATAATGAAGAATAGCCAAAGTTGATTCATCGTACCCTCAAAATGGATTATTCGAAAGAAGAAGAAGCAGCCTTCGACCCACTTAGCTATTAATGAAACTTCCTGGCAGATTAAAACTGTGTGCCGGACCGAGATTCGAACTCGGGACCTTTGCCTTTCGCAGGCAAGTGCTCTACCAACTGAGCTACCCAAGCACGACTCACGCCCCGTCCTCACAGCTTTAATTCCGCCACTACCTCGTCTCCTACCTTCCAAACTTCACAGAAGCTCTCCTGCGAACTTTGCAGAACTAGCACTCCTGGAAGAAAGGATATTGCGGAGACATGGCTTAGCCACAGCCTGGGGGTTGTTTCTAGAATGAAATTTTCACTCTACAGCGGAGTGTGCGCTGATGTGAAACTTCCTGGCAGATTAAAACTGTGTGCCGGACCGAGACTCGAACTCGGGACCTTTGCCATTCGCGGGGCGTGAGTCGTGCTTGGGTAACTCAGTTGGTAGAGCACTTGCCCGCGAAAGGCAAAGGTCCCGTGTTCGAGTCTCGGTCCGGCAAACAGTTTAATCTGCCAGGGAGTTTCATATCAACGCACACTCCGCTGTAAAGTGAAAATTTCATTCTAGAACCACTTAGCTATTTTTCGTAGTACCAGAATTTTCTCGGGTTTTCGGCAAGGTCTGCTACTAAGGTGTGACTCTGGTAGTCGTATGCTTCAGGCATCGATGCTTTTACAGACGTTGGAACTCCTGTAAATTTTTGCGACTTTCAACACTTGTTGTCGTTTCCTTGGCTTGAAGCACAACGTTACGTATGTCTATTGCAAGTAATAATTTGTACCACACTGAAGACATCAAGATGTACTGAAACGATCTCAAATATTTCGGAATGACCTTTAGTTCAACATGCGCCTCCACATTCAAATTAAAGCTAAAAGCAAGTTCATTCGACTTTTGTAATCCTAGCGATTGCTTAGCAAACGGACCTGTGGCATCCATCCGTGCGCACCAACTCGTTTCCAGCAGCGCGTGAAGGGGCGATCCAATATTTTCTTTTCAAAGTTGCCATCTTTGGAGACTAGACTGATACACTTCATCAGTATCACTTGATGGAAATTGATTATAACACCTCCATGTAGGCCTAGGTAGCAACAATATTTTTTTCTGCAGTGTCTGACGTACTGGTCGCGCCTTACAAGCAGAAACATAATGTTTTGCATTTATTTAACGGCTAGTTATGTAGGTATATGATCTTTAAAAACAATCCAACATGAGCAGTGAGGGCCTCCAGCGCTCTCGCCTCTTATCCAAAACCATATGTGTAGATTTTAAAATTTGCGTTTGATTCTTATTTGTATTGTGTATTGTACGGGTGACCTAGAAACAACGGAGAGGCTTCGTCCTGGCATAGCCCTCAGTGGTTCACAACCCCACAACAGGCCGCAGCTGTTCACTCACCTCACCGCCGCCCCAACATGAACCGAGGGTTATTGTGCGGTTCGGCTCCCACTCCCAGTGGACCCCACCCCTTTCCCGGGAGGGGGGCATTCGGGAGGACGACGGTTCAATCCCGCGTCCGGCCATCCTGATTTAGGTTTTCCGTGATTTCCCTAAAATCACTCCAGGCATATGCCGGGATGGTTCCTCTGAAAGGGCACGGCCGACTTCCTTCCCCATCCTTCCCTAATCCGATGAGACGGATGACCACGCAGTCTGGTCTCCTTCCCCAAAACCAACCAAACCAACCAACCAACCGGGAGGGGGGGGGGAGGGGGGAAGTCTCATACCACACAAGTGTAGACCCAATGTTTGCGTGGTAGAGTAATTATGGTGTACGCGTACGTGGAGACAGTGTTCGCGCAGCATTCGCCGACAGAGTGTAACTGAGCTGGAATAAAGGGAACCAGCCTGCATTCGCCGAGGCAGATGGAAAACCGACTTAAAAACCATCCACAGGCTGGCCGGCACGCCGGACCTCGACACCAATCCGCCGGGTGGATTCGTGCCGGGGACCGGCACGCTTTCCCGCTCGGGAAGCAGCGCGTTAGACCGCACGGCTAGCCGGGCGGGCGTTGACTCTTATTTAGTCAGGCACCTGAGGCCCGCATCACACATACAGCAACAGTCAGTGACGTAATAGAAGGAGTAAACGAATGTATGAATTCTCCACCCTGCGAACTTTCCGCCCCACTAGAAATCTGCGAATTCTCCGCCTCGTACCTGCGTCCATTGTGTCCCGTCCTACCTGCAGCCGGACCGTCCTATCACCTTGCTCTACCTTCTCCCTGGACTCGGCCGAACTCCACCCGCACTGTCCCGTCTGCCTGGTAGCATGGCTCTAGTTTTCGTAGACTTCACATCGTGCCACTTGGATATTACCATCTTAGTAGTTGTGGTATGGAATTTTCAACGACAATTCGTGGCAAGCCTAGTTGCCACTATGAAGGTTATTCTTACACACTGAAGAAAACGAAGGAAGATGGGACTGTGATTTGGCGCTGTTCAAAACAGAAAGAGAAGCATTGCCGAGGAAAGCTTAAAACCAAGGAATCTACAGTGCTCTTTTCGCACGAGCATCAATGTGGAGCTCCGGATGACGCAAGGTTGCAAGTACAGAGGACTCTGAACTTCAACTAATACACTGTCTTCTTTTGCATGACAGTTATGTGCAAGATTTTCTACGTTTTCTTTAAGTCCTTCAGTTTTATCAAGAACGACCTCCTTAATAAATGTTAAAAAATGACGAAATTCCTCCAGCTGTATTAAGGTGTTGGTTTTATTGGCAACTAGTTTCGATGTTGTTACATCATCATCTTCAGGCCCATACTTGTTGACACAACCGTATGTGTCTAACACAGTAGTCAGTGGTGAGATAGGCGTGTTCCATGGAGAAGGCAGGTAGTAATCTCCTTAATAGGTTCTTCATTTTTGTTAGTCTCGTCAATTTTTTGATCATCTACAAATCCACTCTTGAACTATAATATTTTTGCGCCTTCTTTCATATCCTGTGGGTCGAGTGCTTCTCTGACGTAAGTTTAATAAATTTCAGCATTGAACCAGCCAACAAACGGCCCTTCAAAAACCTGACCGCAATTAACTTCCTTAAATTTATTTACTTATTTTGTGTTCCACTTGGGCAACGTCGCTGTGTATTTGTTCGAAACCAAATTTCTGCATAAATTAATAGAACCTCTTTTTTTTACTTTTAATCAGTAAGAACTCTCTACGTAAAAACATATACATATCAGAACTATAACACTGAAATTGTTACATGCAACATATTGTAAAGACTTGTACCGTATGGCTTGACCATGCTAGCTCGCGTCCCCAGGGGATTAGTGGGCCCTTGCTAGACCTTTTCTGGGCGGAAATTTCACAGGGCAGAGAACACACGGAGGATTAGTGGACCCTTCCTCGAACTTTTCTGGGCGGAAAATTCACAGGGCGGAGAATACACGACACCGGAGTAAACACCTTGGAATGCCAGTGGGCTCGTCATGTCGCTCGAAGAAAGGTTGTCAGACGGTCAAAACAAACAATAGACTGGAGCCCAATTTACGAAAACTGTTCGAGGGGAACACTATCGGACAGATAAAGAGACAGAGACTTACGAAAAACAGCTGGATCCACTTAGCAATGAGAAGCCTGAGATCGGCAGCCCGCCTACTCAGGAAGGTCACATCACCAAGAAATTGAAGTGGCTGATGATGATGATGGTATGATGACCATATGATATGAAATTTAGGAGGTTAGGGACGTAGCACTCACTCCCCAGATACTGTCGTCATAACTTATTCACCGTTTCGTCAGCGCAGTGGTGCACGCTGCGTGAGAAACCTCCCACTCAGCAATTGCCGCCGGCGTGATTATGTACTTCTGCACCTCGAGCGGAGTGGAGTGAAGTGGTGAGATTCATTTATACCGTGCACCGCGAATCACTGCGCCTCACTGGTTTGACCTCCACACGTGTCGCTGATGGAATTAACCTTGCCGCGCTACGAGGCGACGGGGCGGGGGGCAGGGGAGGGGGAGAGCATCTTCACTTCTACTTCTGCATACAATGACGGAACAAAAACGCAGTAAAAAAATGATTAATGTAGAGAGGATAATGGAATGTAGTCGAATTAAATCGGGTGATGCTGCGGGAATTAGATTAGGAAATGAGGCGCTTAAAGCAGTAAACGAGTTTGTCTATTTGGGGAGCAAAATAACTGATGATGGTCGATTGGATTGGATTGTTTGGAGGAGGAGACCAGACAGCGAGGTCATCGGTCTCATCGGATTAGGGAAGGAAGCCGGCCGTGCCCTTTCAAATTAACCATCCCGGCATTTGCCTGGAGCGATTTAGGGAAATCACGGAAAACCTAAATCAGGATGGCCGGACGCGGGATTCAACCGTCGTCCTCCCGAATGCGAGTCCAGTGTGCTAGCCACTGCGCCATCTCGCTCGGTGATGATGGTCGAAGTAGAGAGGATATAAAATGAAGACTGGCACTGGCAAGGAAAGCGTTTCTGAGGAAGAGAAATTTGTTAACATCGAGTATAGATTTAAGTGTCAGGAAGTCGTTCCTGAAAATATTTGTATGCAGTGTAATCATGTATGGATGTGAAACGTGGACGATAAATAGTGTAGACAAGAAGAGAATAGAAGGTTTCGAAATGTTGTGCTACAGAAGAATGCTGAAGATTAGATGGGTAGATCACATAACTAATGAGGAGGTATTGAATAGAATTGGAGAGAAGAGAAATTTGTGGCACAACTTGACTAGAAGAAGGGATCGGTTCGTAGGGCATATTCTGAGGCATCAAGGGATCACCAATTTAGTATTGGAGGGCAGCGTGGAGGGTAAAAATCGTAGAGGGAGACCAAGAGATGAATACACTAAGCAGATTCAGAAGGATGTAGGTTGTAATAGGTACTGGGAGATGAAGAACCTTGCACAGGACAGAGTAGCATGGAGAGCTGCATCAAACCAGTCTCTGGACTGAAGACCACAACGACAACAACAACAATGTAGAGAGACGAAATTTCGGGAATACATTTGTCTAGGTAACATATTGTAGTGATTGACATTGCAAGATCTCAAGCTAAAGTGCGCGCGAGATAAGCCGCTGCAAATGTGAAATGCTGATATGTTAATTAACGGTGTAACCACCAGAATGCTGAATGCAGGCATGCAAACGCGCATGTATTGTTTTATACAGGTACCGGATGTCAGTTTGTGGGATGGAGTCCCATGCCCGTTGCACTTTGTTGGGGCAATAAGGGGATAGTGAGGGCTGTTTGTGGGTAACGCTGGAGCTGTCGTCCGATGATGCCGCATATATGCTCGATTGGAGACAGATCTGATGATCGAGCAGACCAAGGCAACTTGTCGATACTGTACAGAATGTTGGGTTCCAACAGCGGTATGTGAGCGAGCGTTATCCTGTTGGAAAACACCCCCTTGAATGCTGTTCATGAATGGCAGCACAACAGGTCGAGGCACCAGACTGACGTAGAAATTTACAGTCAGGGTGCGTGGAATAATCACGAGAGTGCTCCTGCTTGTAACGTCCCCCTTCCCTTCTATCGACAATGTTAGAAATATATGACCGTGTAAGCATGTGCCTAAACAATTGGAATAAAATTTTGAAAAGGCTATCGTTCCGAAGATTCAATATAAAGTCGATAAATGAGGGGGGTGGGGTTAGCAACAAGATGCCTTCTAGGACAACTTATTCCGCCTACTTAATTACTGTAAAATTTTGTATGGTTGTTCGAAAGGTTTGTGCTATCATTCACGTACTGTGCCAACGAGGAGGGTACCACTGGATCGGAACACGGTCGCCAGCCCAGTTGGGCAAAATTTATGTTCGGTAGGTGAATCAATGAGACGAACAGTCAATGTCAAGAATTACTCGAACACGCGCGGCAACAGAGGGCTGCACGCACGTTAGCAAAAACAATTGAAACATTTACGTAATAAAGCGAGAAAGAAAATAGTTTGCACTCGAAATAACATTAACTAATAGAGCTGATATTTTGAAAACATACAAGATAACTTAGATTAATGGTTACTTACTGTTGTAAGTGACAATGGCGCTACCTCACAATAACGTCTACTATTTTGATATGAATTTTGGAAAATGGCAAAAAATAATTAAAAGGAAGTCTATTGACTTCTGAACAGGGAAGTAGAAATTGATAATTACTGTATTAAAAGGTAATTATTATACTTTAGCACGACTGCAAGTCAAAATGTGAACCAGAACTTTACTAACAACAAATTACAATAATCACTGATATTTGCATTCACTCATTAATTCTAGTTAGTGCTTTTGTTCATAGTGCCAGGAATCATTTGAATTTGATTAGTTGATTTACTATTTGCAACAATTGGATCGCTTCAGATTAAAGTTCAAATTTAAAGTTAGGGGGACTGAAATTACTGAATGGTTTAATTTCAAATCTTTAATCTAACTGAATCATTTAGTTCATAAGCAAAATTAAGTGGCCCTGCAATTTTCATTTTTCATAAACGGTACTCGGATTATTGTAACAATAGGACAGGACAGGAACCTACTTGGTGAATAATTTTAGGAGATTCACGGGTAAACAGTTTTGATTAAACTATGATAATTATTCACTCGCAAAACACCACAAAGCTGAGTAACGCCGTTACAAAACTAGTTGACAATAAGCTGTGATGCAGCAATCTTACTTCAGTCCATTCTCGCTGTGACGAAGTTGCTGACGACGATACTGCTGCTGGCTCCTTTCCATGATAATTGGCGAGCAAGGGAGTTATTGGCAATGATATCGTCGTGGCGGGTTCTTGATGTTGCTGCAGCCAATATTTCCACCGCCCACGCTCATCACTTGCCACGTGCCGCCAAACAATCACTCCTCCAGTACAGTGCACGCCATCCACGCATCCGCACTTCACCAAGTCTCACACCAGAGTTCTCTCTCTGTGTAGCCCGCGCTCTGACGTAACATCCTCCCGCGTCCAGAGACGCCGCTAGTCAAACGGTACTTATTCGTTGACAAAAACCTAACGTTTCCCTAACACTCCCTCAGCGATTACTCAGTGATAATTACATAATATACATAATTGATTATACAGCAAAATAAACAAATTAATGCATACATCATGTACATATAAATTTACATAAAGATAAAAGCAAGTATACAGGGTTATTACAAATGATTGAAGCGATTTCACAGCTCTACAATAACTTTATTGAGATATTTTCACAATGCTTTGCACACACATACAAAAACTCAAAAAGTTTTTTTAGGCATTCACAAATGTTCGATATGTGCCCCTTTAGTGATTCGGCAGACATCAAGCCGATAATCAAGTTCCTCCCACACTCGGCGCAGCATGTCCCCATCAATGAGTTCGAAAGCATCGTTGATGCGAGCTCGCAGTTCTGGCACGTTTCTTGGTAGAGGAGGTTTAAACACTGAATCTTTCACATAACCCCACAGAAAGAAATTGCATGGGGTTAAGTCGGGAGAGCGTGGAGGCCATGACATGAATTACTGATCATGATCTCCACCACGACCGATCCACCGGTTTTATCTCCTGTTTAAGAAATGCCGAACATCATGATGGAAGTGCGGTGGAGCACCATCCTGTGGTACGTTTAGCTTCCTGCTTGCTTTATTCGTCGACTTCCGCGGGCTACGTGTGAAATCTGCCCGCACGCGTTCAACCGTTTCTTCGCTCACTGCAGGCCAACCCGTTGATTTCCCCTTACAGAGGCAACCAGAAGCTTTAAACTGCGCATACCATCGCCGAATGGAGTTAGCAGTTGGTGGATCTTTGTTGAACTTCGTCCTGAAGTGTCGTTGCACTGTTATGACTGACTGATGTGAGTGCATTTCAAGCACGACAAACGCTTTCTCGGCTCCTGTCGCCATTTTGTCTCACTGCGCTCTCGAGCGCTTTGGCGGCAGAAACCTGAAGTGCGGCTTCAGCCGAACAAAACTTTATGAGTTTTTCTACGTATCTGTAGTGTGTCGTGACCATATGTCAATAAATGGAGCTACAGTGAATTTATGAAATCGCTTCAATCATTTGTAATAGCCCTGTATATACAATAATAAATGGTCAAAGCGCACATCGGCATGAAAGTGTTACATGCTCACAATTGAAATCGCACCCCTGACCATAACTCTAGGTGTAGGTCTAGTGTGTAGATCGTCTGGCTACAGGCCCTAAACTAGCCTGCTTCTAACCAACACACGGCCATCACAGGCACCGAGGCAGATCCAGCTTTCATCGTAAAACACAATAGACTCCCATCCTGCCCTCCAAAAAGAGTCCTCGCTTGACACCATTGAAGTCGCTACAGGCTGTCTGTGTCTGAGCTGCCCTCGAAGTAACCGATTTTTACAGTCCGTTGTGTCACAGTAGTGCCAATTTCTGATGAAGTTACTACTGCAGATGCAGTATGATGCGCCGGAGCCACACGCCGAATACGATGGTGTACCCTCTCGGTAGTGCCACGTGTCCGTCGGGAGCCCAGTCTTCTTGCGACCGTACATTCTCCCGTGACCATCACTGCCAACGATCATGCAAAGTGGCTACATTCTTGCCAGGTGCAGTCATGGACTGTGCGGCTGGTCCCGGCGGAGGTTCGAGTCCTCCCTCGGGCATGGGTGTGTGTGTTTGTCCTTAGGATGATTTAGGTTAAGTAGTGTGTAAGCTTAGGGACTGATGACCTTAGCAGTTAAGTCCCATAAGATTTCATACACATTTGAACATTTTTTTTTTTGCCATGTCTTTCTGCAGTATAGTAGAAGGAACATCCAGCTTCTCGTAGCCCTATTGCACGACCTCCTTAAAACTCAGTGAGGTCCTGATAATGGCGTCTTTGTCGCCTTAAAGGCATTCTTGACTAACATCAACACACCGTGGCCAGTCTCAGTCGCTCACGACCGTTGCTGCGCATATTTAAAGCAAAAATGATTTTCATCCTCATACTGGCGCTGCTAACACCACTCTTTTGCGTCTGCAGCGAAATTTAACTAAACGTCATCTTGCAGATGTGGAAACATGTCTACCAACTTCCGCTTTATGTCGCACAACTCTTGCTTGGTGTCAGTATGTAAAGGGTGATTTAGCTAAGCTCTCACCTCAAATGCTTCCGAGACCATTTAACATATCATGAATCTATTTTCACAGAGATGAGTTGTGAGAAACTGCTTACCAAACGATGTTAGGTCTCTTGTCATAGCTATATTATTGTATTTACACAGACATGTTTATCAAGTTCGATTTTTCAAATAGAACTATAGATTTTTAAATGCATGAGACGGCGCTGTTTGTCTTTTATCGTAACTATCAGTTTCCGCTTACACCATCATCAAGGTTCCTGAATACAGCAAACAAAGCACGAAACAAGTAGAAACGCCTAAGGTCCAATCAGTTATGCATAAGTGCTATAATTTAATACTTGCGGAAGATCAAATACACTACTGGTCATTAAAATTGCTACACCAATAAGAAATGCAGATGATAAACGGGTATTCATTGCATTATATTTTCACGCAGTTTGGGTGCATAGATCCTGAGAAATGAGTACCGAGAACAACCACCTCTGGCCGTAATAACGGCCTTCATACGCATGGGTATTGAGCTTGGATGGCGTGTACAGGTACAGCTGCCCATGCAGCTTCAACACCATACCACAGTTCATAAACAGTAGTGACTGGCGTAATGTGACTAGCCAGTTGCTCGCCCACCATTGACCAGATTTTTCAATTGGTGAGACATACGGAGAATGTGCTGGCCAGGGCAGCAGTTGAACATTTTCTGTATCCAGAAAGGCCCGAACAGGACCTGCAACATGCGGTCGTGCATCATCCTGCTGAAATGTAGGGTTTCGCTGGGACCGAATGAAGGGTAGAGCCACGGGTCGTAACACATCTGAAATGTAACGTCCACTGTTCAAAGTGCAGTCAATGCGAACAAGAGGTGACCGAGACGTGTAACCAAGGGCACCCCATACCATCACGCCGGATGATACGTCAGTATGGCGATGACGAATACACGCTTCCAATGTACGTTCACCGCGATGTCGGCAAACACGGATGCGACCATCATGATGCTGTAAACAGAACCTGGATTCATCCGAAAAAATGACGTTTTGCCATTCGTGCATCCAGGTTCGTCGTTCAGTACACCATCGCAGGCGCTCCTGTCTGTGATGCAGCGTTGAGGGTAACCGCAGCCATGGTCTCCGAGCTGATAGTCCATGCTGCTGCAAACGTCGTCGAACTGTTCTTGCAGATGGTTGTCGTCTTGCAAACGTTCCCATCTGTTGACTCAGGGATCGAGACATGGCTGCACGATCCGTTACAGCTATGCGGATAAGATGCCTGTCATCTCGACTGCCAATGATACGAGGCTGTTGGGATCCAGCACGGCGTTCCGTATTACCCTCCCGAACCCACCGATTCCATATTCTGCTAACAGTCATTGGATCTCGACCAACGCGAGCACCAATGTCGTGATAACGATAAACCGCAATAGCGATATTCTAAAATCCGACCTTTATCAAAGTCGGAAACGTGATGGTACGCATTTCTCCTCCTTACACGAGGCATCACAACAACGTTTCAGCAGGCAACGCCGGTCAACTGCTGTTTGTGTATGAGAAATCGGTTGGAAACTTTCCTCATGTCAGCACGTTGTAGGTGTCGCCACCGACGCCAGCCTTGCGTGAATACTCTGAAAAGCTAATCATTTGCATATCATAGCGTCTTCTTCCCGTCGGTTAAATTTCGCGTCTGTAGCACGTCATCTTCGTGGTGTAGCAATTTTAATGGCCAGTAGTGTATTTTCACAAAGTTGAGTTGGGAGAAAGTGCTCACCAAACGATGTTTAGTCTCTTTTCATAGCTATATTATTGTATTTAAACAGACATGTTTATCAACTTCGATTTTTCAAATGGAACTATAGATTTTTAAATGCATGAGACGGCGCTGTTTATTTGTCTTTTATTATAACTATCAGTTTCCGCTTACACCATCATCAAGGTTCCTGTATACAGAAAACAAAGCACGAAACAACTAGAAACGCGAAAAGTCCAATCAGTTATGCAAAGGTGGTATAATTTAATACTTGTCAAAGATCAAATATTAGTAACATATCACATCGTATCGTATCATATCATATCAATACGGCAGGCCATATAATCTAAATGTTGAACATCTACAGAACCAAACTTTGGGCTAGAGGTGCAACAGAACCGTTGCACAAGGGGTGATATTTCCAAAGACCAATCTGAAATCACAGTTATAGCTAATCATCAGCTGAATGTAAGCCATAGATGTTCGTTATGGAGGAAAAAAAACAAAAAAAAACGATATAACTAACAATGTGACACAGTTATGTAATCGAGTTACTAGTTTCATTCCTTACACGACTTGGTACGTAATGATTCCGGCCTACTACTGTGCTAAATTTTAGACATGTAACTTTTTAGAAGGATACACTATGACTTAAATAAAATTTCTAGTTGGAGCGTTGTTGGGAGCTAGCTCTAAATGTAGAAAAATTTAACTTAATGCGGATGAGCAGGAAAAACAAATCCGTGATGTTCGGATACAGGATTAGTAGTGTCCTGTTTGACACAGTCAGATCTTTTAAATACCTGACGTAACGTTGCAAAGCGATATGAAATGGAACGAGGATGTGAGGATTGTAATAGGGAAGACGAATTGGTATGTTGAGGGGACCTCATATGTCCCAAAAATATGCCTGTACTTATTAATTCGTCTTAATGAAAGCAAGATAAAGCTACAACACTCATATATTCTTTGCCACACCATACTTCGGGTACAAGAGGGACCCCCCTGGTGAGTAGCCGTACGTTTGACACACTACTGAGCGTAGACTTCCCTTCGATCATTCACAACTGGTGCGACGGAATCAGGTGGAACGTAAAAACATCCCGCATTTAACGTAAATTCGCCTAGGCCTGCTAATAGTGTCGTGATAACTTCACAGTCAGACTCAATTTCGACCACGATAGGCACAATATTTTTGTCCACAGCAATGAACACCCCTATGACGTCTAATCTGTCTTTTCGATATACGTTTCGTGCCTCGCTAAATATTTCGGAGCTTTCTACTTCGGGTTTCAGCATAATTTGAGACAGGAAACTTCGCCCGAGGGCAGTAAGTTCAGGAACTTTGTTACGAATACTTCGACAGTTTACTGTAAAAATTTTAAAATTTTGACAATCGAACTGTCTCTGCTTAGTACGCGACTGAGTTTGCTTTCTGTGTGTAGCGATCGCTCATCACGGGTCCTCAAACTACGGCGCACACACACACGCACACACACACACACACACACACACACACACACACACACACACACACACATATATATATATATATATATATATATATATATATACTAGATTGGGAAAACTATACTCGTCACATAACTGTATTATGCTACTACTTACACCTCCATTATATTCTATTTACACCTGTATGCTATTCTATATTGTTCTTACGTTTCCCATGTTTACACTATTGGTTCTGAGATGTTACTATTATTTTTCTTTCTCGTTATTGTCTTGTGCAACTGACTTGTATTTTAGACAAAAAAAGTCAATGCTGCATGTAATATGTTGTAATAACTTTCAAGATTGTATGGATGGAGAAGTATAAGTTATATCTTGTCTCCTTTTTGTTGTTCATAGCAAACATCTAAGGTTATTGGATACTCTTCGACATGTTTACACACAGCTAATTATCAGTTATAATTGTTGAAACGGGATATATCACCTCTTGTGCTACAATATCAGTTTGGTTCTGTAGATCTTTGGCATGATATGCGATCTATATTTAATCTTTTTCAAGTATTACTTTATACCACGTATGTATAATAACTGATTGCACTTTACACGTTTCTAGTTGTTTCATGCTTTGTTTTGATGTGTACAAATATCATGGTGATGATGTAACCCGTAACTGGTAGTTATAGTAAAAGAGAATTAAACTGCTCTGCGTGTCATGCATTAAAAAAAGGTAACAGCTGTTGTTGGCAATCAGAGAGAGAGAGAGAGAGAGAGAGAGAGAGAGAGAGAGAGAGAGAGAGAAGATAGTATTTTCCGCTGCTATAAATGTTAAAGGCACGCACCGTACAGCAGCTTATGGAGTATCTATGTAGTTACAGATGAATAGTAAAAGAATCTGGACAGAGGAAATGCCTAGAAATAATGTATTTATGTTAACAAACGGCTAATCCGATGTAAGGTACACAGTCGCACTTGCAGGATGCCTACCTAATGAAAAAATTTTATTTTCAGTATTTCACACAATTACTGATAGAACTTCAAAATTTAAAGTGTTGTAATAATCTACTCACTGAGAGGTATAACGTTACGTTAGAGGTCTTGTGAAGTGTATTACAGTTAGAAACTGTGTATACATCTTTCCTCTCAGATAAGTCAAAATTCCTCCCCCCATGAACCATGGACCTTGCCGTTGGTGGGGAGGCTTGCGTGCCTCAGCGATTCAGATAGCCGTACCGTAGGTGCAACCACAACGGAGGGGTATCTGTTGAGAGGCCAGACAAACGTGTGGTTCCTGAAGAGGGGCAGCAGTCTTTTCAGTAGTTGCAGGGGCAACAGTCTGGATGATTGACTGATCTGGCCTTTTAACAATAACCAAAATGGCCTTGCTGTGCTGGTACTGCGAACAGCTGAAAGCAAGGGGGAAACTACGGCCTAAGTTTTCCCGAGGGCATGCAGCTTTACTGTACGATTAAATGATGATGGCGTCCTCTTGGGTAAAATATTCCGGAGGTAAAATAGTCCCCCATTCGGATCTCCGGGCGGGGACTACTCAAGAGGATGTCGTTATCAGGAGAAAGAAAACTGGCGTTCTACGGATCGGAGCGTG
The DNA here is from genome assembly GCF_023898315.1 of Schistocerca nitens. Lineage (NCBI taxonomy): Eukaryota > Metazoa > Arthropoda > Insecta > Orthoptera > Acrididae > Schistocerca > Schistocerca nitens. The sequence continues at coordinate 872,136,491 of NC_064617.1, forward strand.
GAATGTCAGATCACTTAATCGGGCAGGTAGGTTAGAAAATTTAAAAAGGGAAATGGATAGGTTAAAGTTAGATATAGTGGGAATAAGTGAAGTTCGGTGGCAGGAGGAACAAGACTTCTGGTCAGGTGACTACAGGGTTATAAACACACAATCGAATAGGAGTAATGCAGGAGTAGGTTTAATAATGAATAGGAAAATAGGAATGCGGGTAAGCTACTACAAACAGCATAGTGAACGCATTATTGTGGCCAAGATAGATGCGAAGCCCACACCTACTACAGTAGTACATGTTTATATGCCAACTAGCTCTGCAGATGACGAAGAAATTGAAGAAATATATGATGAAATAAAAGAAATTATTCAGATAGTGAAGGGTGACGAAAATTTAATAGTCATGGGTGACTGGAATTCGTCAGTAGGAAAAGGGAGAGAAGGAAACTTAGTAGGTGAATATGGATTGAGCTAAGAAATGAAAGAGGAAGCCGCCTGGTAGAATTCTGCACAGAGCACAACTTAATCATATTTAACACTTGGTTTAAGAATCATGAAAGAAGGTTGTATACATGGAAGAACCCTGGAGATACTAAAAGGTATCAGATGGATTATACACTCCTGGAAATGGAAAAAAGAACACATTGACACCGGTGTGTCAGACCCACCATACTTGCTCCGGACACTGCGAGAGGGCTGTACAAGCAATGATCACACGCACGGCACAGCGGACACACCAGGAACCGCGGTGTTGGCCGTCGAATGGCGCTAGCTGCGCAGCATTTGTGCACCGCCGCCGTCAGTGTCAGCCAGTTTGCCGTGGCATACGGAGCTCCATCGCAGTCTTTAACACTGGTAGCATGCCGCGACAGCGTGGACGTGAACCGTATGTGCAGTTGACGGACTTTGAGCGAGGGCGTATAGTGGGCATGCGGGAGGCCGGGTGGACGTACCGCCGAATTGCTCAACACGTGGGGCGTGAGGTCTCCACAGTACATCGATGTTGTCGCCAGTGGTCGGCGGAAGGTGCACGTGCCCGTCGACCTGGGACCGGACCGCAGCGACGCACCGATGCACGCCAAGACCGTAGGATCCTACGCAGTGCCGTAGGGGACCGCACCGCCACTTCCCAGCAAATTAGGGACACTGTTGCTCCTGGGGTATCGGCGAGGACCATTCGCAACCGTCTCCATGAAGCTGGGCTACGGTCCCGCACACCGTTAGGCCGTCTTCCGCTCACGCCCCAACATCGTGCAGCCCGCCTCCAGTGGTGTCGCGACAGGCGTGAATGGAGGGACGAATGGAGACGTGTCGTCTTCAGCGATGAGAGTCGCTTCTGCCTTGGTGCCAATGATGGTCGTATGCGTGTTTGGCGCCGTGCAGGTGAGCGCCACAATCAGGACTGCATACGACCGACGCACACAGGGCCAACACCCGGCATCATGGTGTGGGGAGCGATCTCCTACACTGGCCGTACACCACTGATGATCGTCGAGGGGACACTGAATAGTGCACGGTACATCCAAACCGTCATCGAACCCATCGTTCTACCATTCCTAGACCGGCAAGGGAACTTGCTGTTCCAACAGGACAATGCACGTCCGCATGTATCCCGTGCCACCCAACGTGCTCTAGAAGGTGTAAGTCAACTACCCTGGCCAGTAAGATCTCCGGATCTGTCCCCCATTGAGCATGTTTGGGACTGGATGAAGCGTCGTCTCACGCGGTCTGCACGTCCAGCACGAACGCTGGTCCAACTGAGGCGCCAGGTGGAAATGGCATGGCAAGCCGTTCCACAGGACTACATCCAGCATCTCTACGATCGTCTCCATGGGAGAATAGCAGCCTGCATTGCTGCGAAAGGTGGATATACACTGTACTAGTGCCGACATTGTGCATGCTCTGTTGCCTGTGTCTATGTGCCTGTGGTTCTGTCAGTGTGATCATGTGATGTATCTGACCCCAGGAATGTGTCAATAAAGTTTCCCCTTCCTGGGACAATGAATTCACGGTGTTCTTATTTCAATTTCCAGGAGTGTATATTTTTTTTAAATAAGAGAAAACAGAATACACAAATACTATGATGTACAGTTTTGGTGTCTTCATTCTGATTCTTGCTTTGATTTCTACTAGACTTCTACTATATGTGACCTCGGTCAGTCAGTTTGTATTTATCCATGGTCATATGGTAATATGGCTTTGATGCCAATAAAACACTCCAAAATGTACAAAATACATTGTTGTTTGTGTAACTTTTATTTACAAGTATGTTAGAGCTGTAATGGTTGGACTCAACTGTTCCAAGGATGTTACGAGTAAGACATTTCACTACAGAACATTATTCTTGTAGTAAAACTTGAAAAGATGATACATTAGTACATCCTTTTAAGAAGATGCTTGGTTGCCTTCGATGCAGCTATTTTCATTTAGGCATCTTTAAGGGAACTGGTATCTTTCAGGAAATGAAGGCACTTGGAAGGGGCTGACTGTGGCCCATAGTATGGGACCAACCCTAGTATTTTCCTAAACTGAAAATGGGAAACCACAGAAAACTATATAAAAGATTGCCGGTGAGTGGATTTTAACCACCTTGCCTCCAAATACAGAGATTACTTACTCAGTGTCTCAATGCACAGAGCTACCCTGATCGGTGGAGAGTTGGAAAAGAATTGGCTGTTGTACATGTTTTCAGAATGAAATGAAATAAAATGCATTACAACAAATTAAATTCTGAACTGTACCGTTTTCCTTTAATTATGTACGAGGGTTGCCCAGTAAATAATGCCCCATATTTTTTTTCTCCAGAAGTATTTATTCCACAACAATCAAATTTACATATGTGAAAGACTGATGTTTTGTCTACTTGCTTTATTTTTCCACATAATCTCCTTCAAGTTCGACGGCCTTTTTCCAGCGAGACACAAGAGCGTGTATTCCCTGCCGGTAAAAACCTTTACTCTGCCTACGGAGCCAGGTTGTCACTTCGTGAATCACTTCTTCGTCATCGGCAAAACGTCTTCCACGAATGAAATTCTTCATTGGCCCAAACAAGTGAAAGTTTGAAGGAGCCAAATCGGGGCTGTAGGGTGGATGGGGTAACACTATCCAACCCAGTTTCGCGATGTGTTCACAAGTCCTCAAACTTGTGTGAGGACGAGCGTTATCATGCTGAATCAAAACATCCTGTGGGTTAACATGACGCCCAAGGCGCCGGAAGCGCTGCTTAAGTTTGTCTAATGTTTTGACATAAGCCTCTGAATTAATGGTACTGCCTTTTGGCATCACATCAATGAGAATTACGCCCTCGCAATCCCAAAACACAGTCATCATGACTTTTCCGGCTGAAGGACCTGTTTTGAATTTTTTCTTCTGTGGAGAATAAGCATGACGCCATTCCATCGATTGTCTTTTTGTTTCGGGCTCAAAATGATGCACCCAAGTTTCATCACCTGTCACAATCCGTGACAAAAAGGCCTCCCCGTCAACGTGAAAGCGTCGCAACAAATCGAAAGAAATGTCTTTTCTTTGGGATTTGTGATCGACAGTAAGACACCGAGGAACCCATCTTGCACACACTTTTGAGTATCCAAGCTGATTGATAATCACATCCACACTTCCTTTGCTTACTGACAACTCCAGTGCCAATTGTCGAGTCGTAATGCGTCGATCCCGTCGAATGAGAACATCAGCCCGCTGCAACATGTCAGGCGTGACAGCCGTGGGAGGCCTTCCCGACCGCGGCAAATCTCGGAGCTCCGCAGCACCGCCCTCTGATGCTTTCACCCTCTGTGCCCAGCGACCAACAGTACTCCTATCGACTGCAGATGTTCCGTAGACGTTGCACAAGCGTTTATGGATATTGCCCACGGTTTCTTCCTCTGCTACGAGAAATTCAATCACTGCACGTTGTTTCTGACGGATGTCACTTGCAGACGCCATTTTAGAACATTCCTACACCACCGCTCTCTGTCGGAGGAAATTGAAACTTTGCGTACACACGCGGGAAACTTCAAATAACTCGCACCTAAAGTTTCACATTTCTAATATTTTTTATTTCGGAGAAAAAAAATATGGGGCATTATTTACTGTGCAACCCTCGTATGTTTGGTCATTTGGTAATCCAGGAATGCATGCACATTTTAAGATTTAATTGTGCATGGAATTCCTGGCTTCAGTTATTATAATATTACAAGAGTGTAAATAGATTTTTGCCAAAGTGGTGGAAGGAGGAAGAGGACACAGGGTGCAGTTGGCTGAGATGAATTGAAGCAGCCTGCTGAAAAAATCTTTCAGAGACGAAGAAATGAATGAACTGTAGAATGTGCTGTCATCAATATCCCTTTCTGCTCTCCAAAAATCTCTCTCCATAGTTCCGTACCCAAAATGGTTTTTATACTTCAGTACCACATGCGTGGCCAGACTGAGTAATATTTTGTCTTTTGGGCCATTGTTTAAAAATAAAGAAGAGTATCGTTTCAAAACGTATTAAATGCAGCCAAGGGCAAAACAGAGTTTGACGCATTAAATCTTATCATGTACATCGCAGTCGATGGTTCAAAACATATTACGTTCAGGGCAAGTTTCTCAGCTGTGTTATTAGCCCGCTCTTTTTCTTGCTGTTTCTGCTATTTTCGTCTTACAGCTCACAGTATGATGTTGCCTTTTGAAAGTTCTACCAGTCTCCAAATAACGCTAACATTAAACTGCTATAGATATGTAACGAGGCTATTTTAGTAGTGTTTACATATTTTTAACTACCACAACGCTAGTGTACGAATCAGAATCTGTTTTCCTCTTCTTTCTTGTTATAAACTCATCCATAATTAGAAACTATCACAACAGCACACAGTGCATAAACATTAAGCAGCAGCACTTACATTAAATTCAACTGCAACTAAGAATGGAACTGATCAATAAAACAACAGCTGAGATCAAGGACGACCATTAATATACAGAAGCTGGTCTTGTCTGAAGTAGGGAGGGGCGATAACTGATAGTGCTATCGATATATCTACAGTAAAATCTATCACTGGCGATATTTACTATCGGCAGAGCCGGATAGAGGGGGGAAAACTGGGGTATCTGCCCCGAGCAGCAATTTCAGGGGGGCGCCAAATTCATATTCCAGAAGAAAAATAAAAAATTCTTCACAAAGCGCCTAGCATCCAGCATATGTCGGTCTATCTATTGTTCAAATAATTTTGAAACAAACTGTTGGTTTTTGAACATGTTTGAACACATTCTAAGTTGATTTCTGAAAGAATCATAAGCTGATTTTTGAATGTATGCATAGTATAAATCATGACTCTGCCAGGGGAATCGCCGTCGCATCTAGAAATACAAGACTTTCCCGTGGACAAAAGAGGACGGGACTATACGAACTGAGCCGAATAAACCCGAACGGGTGAATGAATGCCAATCACTGTTTGCTTATGTGGTTGATTGGGTGTGCGAATGATAAAGCTTTGTTATAACTCTTTGCGAAATCCCTTGATTCAGACCACCACAGTGGAAATAAACGACTAACAGGAACAGCAGGTGAAAAAGATTACATATCCACTTGGTGTATCCAAGAAAGTGAAAGTTACAAAAAAAATTTTGCCAGCTCGTTACATTACGAAGGGCCAGTTGTACAGCAGTCCCTGGCTATCAGCCGCTTAATTCTGTTTCTCGGAATAAAATGCGGGATAACTACACCGGTGATTTTTGCAGACTTAGTGAAGTTAACCAGATAATAAGTTTTGACAATGGCAGGAGTAGTTACAAAATTAGCGATGACAAGATTCATTGTTAGAACTAGGAAGGACACGAAACAGGGATATTGCACAAATTATATGGGAATATGACGATACTAGATTTATACAAAATTTCGTACTACTACCACTTTTCGATCTCATGCCTGAGAAACTGGAACATACGAATGAAATGTGGAACTATTTCCTAACATTCAACTTTTTGCATGTGATAGGCCTTTTGATATTGGTACTTCGTGAATTATGTTCTGTCTTGTTATTTATGTAAATGAGGTCGATAAAGATTATAATTTACGCCAAAACAGGCTGGCTTATTTGGCATGTGTTACAACTGCTGTAATATTAGAAAGGTCTATTTCGTTTTCTCTAGCAGACAGTGACAAAACAGACGTAATCAAATCGAGAAACCACGCGTCTTGGGTACTATTCGTATTTAATTTGTGCGGGACAATAGGTTGGGAATGTGGGCCTCACGGGAGGCGTGTCAGAGATAAGTCCCTACAGTCGCACTATCTTCTGTGTCCTCGGTGGCTCAGATGGATAGAGCGTCTACCATGTAAGCAGGAGACCTGGGTTCGAGTCCCGAGCGGGACACACATTTTCAACTATCCCTGTTGACTTATATCAATGCCATTTCGTAGCTGGGGGGTATTCATTTCATTTTAATTTCATTCTAACGAGCTGCGTGGTCACCGATGGTATCTCTTCTTTCGGACACATAACTACTCGTATTAACAGCTTTTCCGGTGTAAAACAACGACATTCTGATTTTTCATGTAGCAAGACGTTTGACGAATGTTGATGAGGTAATAGAGTCTTTCGCAGAAAGAAAAGCAGGCCTTGTAAAGCTGTAGCAAGGTCAGAGAGAGAAAATTCTGGGACCTAAGGATCGAAGAAATGTGTACTGTTTTGCTTGTCTTTACTGCTTTTACGTTTCGTATATTTACTTTTGTGTGAGACAGAAGAGAAAGTTATTAGCTAATGGGCAATAAAGAGTGCAAATTTTCTGGAGAATTCTTATTCTTCCGGTCACAAATAATCCCACTCAGTATTAATTATGAGGGTTTTTTTTTAAAGGGGGTAGGATGTCAAACCGGCCATTTTCTGGAGAATTCTTATTCTTCCTGTCACAAATAATCCCACTCAGTATTAATTATGAGGTTTTTTTTTTAAAGGGGGTAGGATGTCAAACCGGCCATCTGGGAGCAGGACACTTTAATTTCCACTGCCCTGTATATGGGTTTGATGGCTTCTATTACAAAATATAAATGTTTGAATTCCACAGAGCGAAATACAGAGACGCGTGACAGAATAATGCTGAGTGAAGAAGCGTGGCACTGCACTTTGGCACACTTAAGACCAGATAACATGTCTTACATTTCCTCGATCGTATATGTTGTATACATTAAACTCTCTAGAAAGATGTGACATAAAATGAACATAGTTTTGAAAAAAAAAATTTTTTTAATTTTTGACGTCCTACTTCAAATGCTCGAGGATGAGGAGGGAGGGGGCGCCACAATCAAGTTTTTGCCCCAGTTCGGAAATATCATTCGTTGAATGACAGAAAGCCAAAATATTGTTCAATTTCACTACATAGCAACTGGGTTGTGTTTAATTTCATTCAGGTGATTTCGGAGGTGGGGGTCGGACCCCTGGACCCCACCTTTAGCTACGTCCTTGGTAGGTGACAGGATGTTTGATGCCCGCTTCTCACCGCAGCACAGGACAATCTGAGGCTTACCCACTTCATTAAGCAAGGTTGGGGGTGATCTGTGACAGGTCTGACGACAGATTACAATGCTGGTACAGGCAAAAGTGTTCTGAACATACTGTTTAGCACTCAATTTTGAGCCTGGGACTCGACAACACACTACTCAACGTCTTTCCATGTTGACCCATCCACAGCACCAATTAGGTTTGCAATGGGTATGAGGTCGTTGATACGGGACTGTTAGATGAATCACGTTTCCTGTTATATTAGGTCGATCGTCGTGTCCGGATTCACCTTCATTTAGGTGAACATCTGCTAAAAACACGAACCGCGCCACACAGCCTATGCACGCCAGCGGAGGTCGGGAGACATTCGTCTGTGTTTCAGTGGGTCCTGTAGTACTGTACAGGGTGGTCGAGATGAACGAGGTCTCGTGTTATACTGAACGTGATATTTGAAGCTATCTGTCACTATATTTACATGTAACACATCTTTCGAAAGACGAAAAGCGAATTTCGGAAACAATTTTTCGCTGTCGGTGTTTACATGTTAAATATCTGAATCAGATTTCCTAGCCCAGTTAAATATAGCGCCTGGAAAACAGCTGTTCCAGTTCCTGATTTAGTCAGAACAATCACTATTTCTGTCCAATTAGACGAAATGTAAACAGCTTCAATCTGATATTTCTACTTATCCTTCAATGTACAAAAGGCCACTCCGGCCATATTAGCCAAAATATTTTGAAAACAAGACGAAACCTGACAACCCAAGCACTTTTCATAACGGGTTGCGTTTACAAGGAAGCGATAATAGATTGCGGAATTGGAAACCCGGCAACTAGAAATGTTTACGTGTGTGTGTGTGTGTGTGTGTGTGTGTGTGTGTGTGTGTGTGTGTGTGTGTGTGTGTGTGTGATTTCTTAACGCTAGGCCGGCACTCGATCGGAGTTATGTGATGTCGAGAGGCGATTTAGTGATCAGTGCTGCGTTGTCAATAATCAGTCTGCAGCTTGTGTGTACAGTTCTGCAGAATACCTTTTGCAGTCGAACAAAGCATGTTTACTGTTGAAACTTTAAAATGTTAAATGAAAGTTTCGTGATAAAATAGCGAGACAGAGTTGGACCTGCAAAAAGTGTTGTGCACAAACTAATCACTAAATTTACAGCAACAGATTGTCATTAACGCCAAACATAACTGTGTAAAGAAAGTTTGTTCACTGGAAAATATTGAACGTGTTCATGAGACCATGGTAAAAACCCACGTTCTTTGTTAACAATCCCAAGGAACGCTTTGAGATGCCTCTGCACTATTTGAAAATAGGCGTTAGGTGTGCAGTTTCAGGCCAACGGATTGTAGGCCCCATTTTCTTTAACAACACCGTGAACTCTCAAGTATGTGTAACGGAGTAGTTGCAACCATTCATAGCGCAGCTAATTGAGGAAGAACGAGGGTGTTTTCAACAAGATGGCGCTATCGTGCATACTTCACGGTTTTCAGTGTCATGCGTCCATGAAGCTTTCGGAGCAGGTTTATGGCCCCCAGATAGCCCGATCTGTCTACCTGTGATTTTTATTTGTTGGGTAATTCAAAGGGTAAAATCTACAGTAACAACCCGCATACAACAGAAGAGCTGAAAACAAATATTCGCAATGCGATTGCGGAAATCATAGCAAATGAATTATGTTGAGATGAGCTGATTGTGTATTGAAGTTAATGGTGAAAATTTTCAGCACCACCTGCAAACTATTGACCTACTGAATGTTCAGTGCCTTGTCTTTCGTAACAGTTATTTGCTACTCTGTAATTACAATAAACAAGGGAATCTTCTGTAAGTCGATTATAAAGCATGGGACCTCTTATTTTGACCATCCTATAGCAATCGAAGGCACCATGGCAACTAAGGCCTATGCTAACATTATTATGGAGCACCTGTATCCCTTCATACTTTATGTCCTTTCGAAAGGCGATGCAATCTTCCAGCAGGATAACTGTCCATGTGAGGAGGTCAGAATCATGATTTGTTTTTTGAGGAGAATGGTAGTTAAATGACGATATCTTAGCCATCAAATTAACCATATCTAAAACCAATGAAAACGACTGGAACACTATAGTGCACCAGCTCCACACTCACAAGCCAATGGCCCCAAATTCACATGAACTGTGCATCGACATCAGGAGGTATCTCTATAAAACCTACCAGAGACCTTTCGAATTCTTGCTAAGCAGAGTCACTGCTATATTGCATTCCACAGCTACACCACCACTATTAGGCAGGTGGTCATATAATGTTTTGGCTCGTCAGAGAGAGAGAGAGAGAGAGAGAGAGAGAGAGAGAGAGAGAGAGAGAGAGAGCGGACGGCTGAGCCATAAGCTAATTTCGTTTATACATTTGCTTCGCATGAAGCGGTATGTTACTTCTCATTGCTGTTAATTTTATGCCTACGTGTACAAATCAAAAGAATCACTTATGCTTATACACATTACTTTACCTTAAAATACACTCCAGAAGAAAAATTACACTCATAATTGCGTACACCATATACAGGGTAGCGCACGAAATGTGTTACCATTTTGCTTTTGAATATAAACTTTATTGTCAGTACAATCTGAAAGGAAGAGCCGTCCATGGAGATTTGTTCTAACTCAGCACATGCTCAATATGTCCACCATTTCGTTTCCTCGCTTACTTCAAACGAACACTGAAGTTAGTGATTACCCTACGGCACATGTCTTCCGTAATTTCACTGCAAGCTTGAAGAATAAGTCTTCTGAGCTCCATTAAGTCACGTGGACGTTTCAGGAAAAATTTTTCTTTTAGGTACCCCCAAAGAAAAAAGTCACATGGATTGAGGTCTGGACTATTGGGGGCCCAATTTTGTCTGTCATTGAAGCGACCTGGAAACCCGAGTGAAATGATCCGCATGTCGAAATGCTCGTGTAAAAACTCCATCACAGTGTTTGCAGTATGTGGCCTTGCTCCATCTTGCATGAACCACTGCGTGTTGAAGGGCAAGGCAGTAGCAAGAAGCTGTGGAACGAAGCTATTGCGAAGCATGGTCAAATAATGCTCGCTGTTCAGTTTCTTCAAAGAATAAGAGTCCAATATGTCTGTGACTGAAAATTGCTGCCCACGCTGTAATCCTCGGAGCATAATGTTGTTGTTCATTAAGCACTTGTGGGTTTTCAGTGCCCCAAAAGCATACATTTTGCTTGTTAACCACACCGTCTAAATGAAAATGCGCCTCGTCTGAAAACCAAACATTGTTGAGAGTTTCTTCCCTATCCTCTGCCCACTGAGCAAACAGTAGTCTCTGCTGCTTGTGTTCTTCGGTGAGCTTCTGCGCACGGATCATCTTGTATGGGTACATATGGAGGTCACTTTTAGGAATGATTGAACGGAGCGTCTGGATATTCCCAGTTGCACTGCTGCCTTTCTACACGATTTCCCGGGACTTCTCTGTACAGCAACTCGTACCGCTTCAGTATTCTCCGGAGAACAAACAGGCTTAGGCCGAGGTCGCTTCGCTTCCAATACTGATCCCTCATGTACAAATTTATCGTACAGCCTGTGGATGGTCTTCTTGCAAGGGACCCATCGTGTGTTAAACTATTGTCGAAAACGCCTCTGAGTCACAACAAGGCTTTTCGTTTCATGAAAAAGTAACACAATTGCCGATCGTTGCTGTGTCGTCAGCAGTGATCTCTCTACTAAGGAGATCACTGGTCGTCAGTCTTCCATTGTCAGCCATTGCTGCTTACTAGTCTCCTAGCGGCAGTATCGTGAATTACACGTCATTTCGTAACTCATTTGTTTTTCCAAGCTCTGCTGGTACTGCTGTAGAGATCCCAGCGGGATACCTAATGTGCGTCGTAAATTGTGAAAGAAACCATTGGTAACACATTTCGTGCGCCACCCTGTACAATTACCTTGCGATAAAAAAAGTTACGATGCTTCGTCATTCTATAAAGGCTTTTATATCTTCTCTCTCCCTGTTTTCTCATAGGCTAATCTGTACGTCCCAGGGTATGGTAATTTGGAAATTACATATGGTCCTGAACAGCGTACTTTACTTACTTACTTATCCTTGGCTTGGGCCTTTGTGACCATATACCTGTTCCACACTCCTCTTCTATCGTTCACGGTTGCGAGCCTCCTGCCAACACTCGCCCGATCCTAGTTCCATGTCCTCGGTGTCCTTGTCAAAGTTGTCCTTCCATCTTGTCCGTGGTCGTCCCCAGTACCTGGTTCCAGCTACAGTTCCCAGAAACACATCATAGGGTATCCTCCCTTCATTCATCCTTGTTACATGTCCAGCCTAGGTCAACCTTATTCTTTTTATAATGTCAGGCTGTGAGTAAAGCTATTTTAATTCTTGTTTTTTTTTTCGAATTCTCCATTCCCCCGTTTGTGAATCAATCACAGGACCATATATTTTTCGGAGGGCCTTTCGTTCGAAAACAAGTAGTTTCTCTTCATCTGTTCTCCTAAAGGTTAGGCTTTCACAAACGTACATAACCACTGGCATAATCATACTTTGGTACAGACTGATCTTAAAACGTCTTGACAGGGATCTTTTCTTCAGCACATTCTGAAGGCTAAAAGTATGCCCTGTTGCCTCCGACAATTCTTGCATTTATTTCGATTTCACAGTGGTTCTGATCACTGCAAAGACTACAAAGGTATTGGAAAGCATTTCACCTTCTGAATCGGAGACTGTCCACCGTGAGCGGGTCCCCATCTCTCTCTGACTTGCTCAGGACCACGTTTTCTGTCTTAACTTCACTGACTTGCAGGCCTGCCCTATTGGCAATCTTGCAGTACGAGCCTGCCATTGTAACAGAGTAATTGCAACTTCTTATTTAGTTTGCCAATTTTTGTTGAATTAGGATGCGTCCTTGAGAGGACTCGTTGCCCTTCAAAAAGTTGTACAACACATTTCTGTTTCAGTTTCTTGTAACAAATTTTCTTTATATACTCGGCCCTGTTATCTAGTGTAACCATGGCTTGTTTGATTTTGTCTTGTGTCATATCTGTAGTGGGTGCCTTTGGTGTGGGCGACTCCTATTCATTCCTTTGTTTTGTCCGGAATATCAATTCATTAGGTGTGAAACCTGTTGAAGAATGTGGAAGGTTATTGACAATTTGCATGAAAGGAATTACGTATTCTACCCATCGGGAGTGTGTGTGAGGGGTGTGTGTGAGGGGTGTATGTCCTAAAAAACCTGCTAAATTCTTTAAAGACTCGTTCAGCTGAGCTTGCTTCTGGGTGATAATGGCTAAATAATATTTGCTTTATGCCCTGTGAGGTCATAAATTGTTTCTACTTTTGCCCAACGAAATATGAAGCATTATCAGTTAGCAGTACCATTGGTTTACCAACTCTTCTCAAACTGTCTACCTCAATCCTTTTTCCGATATTTGTGGCTGTTGCATTTTTAATGGCATACATTTTGATATGTTTCGAGAAAATATCTTATAGTGCTACTACGTATTTTACTCCTTTACTTCTTGGATATGGACCAGCTATGTCCAATGATACTATATCTAGAGGGTTTTTGTGAGTACTGAGAGTAGCTCAGTATTTTTTGACACATTGGACTGTTTTGATTTTTGACGTATTGCACGTTTTCTTAATACCTGTAGGACTCGCCTTTTCAAATTGTTGCAATTTTTGCAGTACATTTGCTCACTCCATAATGTCCCCATACTTCATGTGTGTGTCTTACAAATTCGTCGATATAATCTTCAGGAATACACACACATCATTGATCAGATTTTTCATGTTTCCTAAGAAACAAAACGCTCTTGTACTCCTGATACCATTTACTTACCTTTTCACCTTCATCTTTCTTAAGGTTTTACATGACTTTACTCCATCTGCTATATTGCTGTTGTATAATTTTCATCTGCATGCAAAACTTTTGGTGATCAGACTTGTGTTGCATTAATAAAGTTCTGCGTTCTGCTTCTTGCTCTGTTAATTCACCAAACTCCTCTGAACCTTGTGGTAGCCTAGACAAGGCATCTGCAATAACGTTCCGACTTCCTTGGATATAAATGATTTCGAGATTGAATTCTTGTAAATATAGACACCACCTAGCTAATCTACAGTGCAATAGTTTACATGTTAAAAGAAATGACAGTGAGTGATGGTCACAGTAAGCTACGGTATTCTTGCCCCACAAAAATAGTGCAACTTTTTAAATGGCCACATTACCGGTAAACGTGCCAATTCTGACACAGACTAATACCTTTCCGCTTCTGATAACGTGCGACTAGCAAAAGTGATGACCTTGGGTACTTCCTTACCTCCTTCCCCTTGCATATGGAACAAGCATGCCCCAAGCCCTTGCGATGAGGCATCTGTGCATAGACAAAAATTCTTGGACATATCAAGATGGCTAAGAATGTTTGCGTTGACTAATTCCTGCTTAATGTTATCAAAGTCCACTTGACACTTATCATCCCATAACCAAAGCGTATTTTTTCGTATCAAGTTGCGCAGTGCATCACTGTTCATGAGTTGCTGTGGTACGAATTTACGAAAAACGAAGAGCCCTAAAAAAGCTTTTAGTTGTTTTTTATTCCTTGGAGCTGGACAATTGTATATGGCATCAAGTTTTTTATAGACAGTGACTTTGCTAAGCAATTATGGTCCTAAAACCTTTTCCAGTGCAGATTTAAACACTCCTGCGCTAATGTTCCGTCCAAAAAGTAGAATACGGAATTCATAATTTCTGCCGTCACAAACAAATGCTGTATGTATATTTTCCTCACGGAGTGTCAATTGCCAGTGGGACATTTTGAGATCGAGTATACTGAAATATTTTGTATTGTAAAACTTTAGAAGCTGTTTGTCCAGGTTGTCTGGTCTTATGCGTACTGGCATCTTATTGATACCTCTAGCATCGAGAACTAATCTTACAGAATCATCTGGTTTGCTTACTGGTAATATTGAACTACAGTAGAGTGAAAGGTTGTACAATTCCCCATTTAATCATACGATTCCGTTACTGCCTCTCGTTTTACCCATGGAATAGGATATGACATTACACAAAACGTCCCATGTGGATAGACTTCAAATTTATATTCATAGTCTTTGTTTACTCCTGCCTCCTTACTGAAAACAGTGGCATACTTAAATAACAAGTTAGAAAGTTCTTGTCGTTGGATATCATTTAGTACCTGTGATTCACTTAGTTTCTTCTCTACCATTTCGTAACTAACCTCAGCGTTTGCTTCTTGTTCAGTATCAAGTTTGTTTGTGAAATACGCAGCTGGACAGGCACATTGTACTATTACATTTGACTCTGGTTTGTTTTTGTTGCTTTCATCAGGTGTTTTGACTAAACCAATAGCAAGAATCTGATCCTTTAAAAAAAGGTTCAAATGGCTCTGAGCACTATGCGACTTAACTTCTGAGGTCATCAGTCGCTATGCCCGAGGCAGGATTCGAACCTGCGACTGTAGCGCCTAGAACCGCACGGCCACTCCGCCCAGCGATCCTTTACACAAAAGTGGCATTTACTATTACCTATGTCAATAAGACAATTAACTATAAGTTTGTCATTTATAAGAAAGTTGCACTTCACTGTAAAATGTTCAATTTGTAATGGGATAAGTGTCTGATTCTTAACCACTTTAGTGTTACTGCCTGCAGCAGTCTGTACCGTTTAGTTTTGCATAGGAAATGTTGGGAATATGCCTCTCTTCTTCAGTTCACAAAAAATGCATTTGACATTAGATTGGTAGTTGAACGTGTAACTAAAATTAACTGTGTGTCAATGTTAAATATTTTCACCTAAATGATTGCTTGTACGCGTTCTTCCTTGACTTTATCTACTATATCTAACTCATGCTGATACAAATCATCCTTGATTTCACCTGGTTTGTCAAATCTTATGAAACATGTTTGTAGTTCTGCCTTGCCCCCACTGCCTGAGAGGTCAATAGCCAGGGGCTTAACTACGACCGGTTGGTGTTTTCCGACGGCGTAGTGTGACTTAGTTCATTACCTGGAGAAATTTCAGTTAGTTGCACGTGTGTGTACTTCGCCAATTTGTGTCGTTGGCTGCTGTGCAGTTATTTTGCTACCCAAAGGTCGGCTGTACGTGCTGTACAGCGTAAGGCATGGCATTGTTGCCGTACGTCGGCCACTGCTGCGGCTGTCTGTATCTATTCATGATCGGCATAGGGCCTTGTGATGGTGAATTGCAATTCGCTCTTGCGTTGAAATTATTCCTGTTGTTTTGAATATTTCTTTTAAATCGTTTGTTTTTTATGTTCCAGTTACCGTACTAGTTACCTCTGGGAACGTACATTTGTTGTTGTGTGTATCAACCTTGCTATGTGTTTCAGAATGTTCAAAAGCGTGTGAATTCCTCAGGGACCAAACTACACAGGTCATCGGTCCCTAAACTTACACACTACTTAAACGAACTTAAACTAACATATGCTAAGGACACCACACACACCCATGCCCGAGGGAGGACTCGAATCACCGGCGGAAGTGGCCGAGCAGCCCGTGACAGGACGCCTCAAATCGCGCGGCCAGCAGTGTGTTTCAATCACGTATTGCTAACTGATTTACATAATTATGTTGTTGTTGTGCCTGATTTTCTGTTCCTTCGGTACACGTATTTCTTCATACCCTACTGGCCATTAAAACTGCTACACCACGAAGATGACGTGCTACATACGCGAAATTTAACCGGCAGGAAGAAGATGCTGTGACATGCAAATGATCAGTTTTTCAGAGCATTCACGCAGGGTTGGCGCCGGAGGCGACACCTACAACTTGCTGACATAAGAATAGTTTCCAACCGATTTCTCATACACAAACAGCAGTTGACCGGCGTTGCCCGGTGAAACGTTGTTGTGATGCCTCGTGTAAGGAGGAGAAATGCGTACCATCGCGTTTCCGACTTTTATAAAGGTCGGATTGTATCCTATCGCGATTGCAGTTTATCGTATCGCGACACTGCTGCTCGCGTTGGTCGAGATCCAATGACTGTTAGCAGAATACGAAATCGGTGGGTTCAGAAGGGTTATACGGAACGCCGAGCTGGATCCCAACGGCCTCATATCACTAGCAGTCGAGATGACAGGCATCTTATCAGCATGGCTGTAACGGATCGTGCAGCCACGTCTCGATCCCTGAGTCAACAGATGGTTAGCAAGACAACAACCATCTGCACGAACAGTTCGACGACGTTTGCAGCAGCATGGACTATCGGCTCGGAGACCATGGCTGCGGTTACCCTTGACGCTACATCACAGTCAGGAGCGCCTGAGATGGTGTACTCAACGACGAACCTGGGTGAACGAATGGTGAAACCTCATTTTTCGGATGCATCCAGGTTCTGTTTACAGCATCATGCTGGTCGCATCCGTGTTTGGCGACATCGCGGTAAACGCACATCGGAAGAGTGTATTCGTCATCACCATACTGGCGTATCACCCGGCGTGATGGTATGGTGTGCCACTGGTTACACGTCTCGGCCGCCTCTTGTTCGCATTGACGGCAATTTGATCAGTGGACGTTACATTTCAGATGTGTTACGACCCGTGGCTCTACCCTTCATTCGATCCCCGCGAAACCCTACATTTCAGCAGGATAATGCACGACCGCATCTTTCAGATCCTTTGCGGGCCTTTCTGGATACAGAAAATGTTCGACTTCTGCCCTGACCAGCATATTCTCCAGATCTCTCACCAGTTGAAAACGTCTGGTCAATGGTGGCCGAGCAACTGGCTCGTCACAATACGCCAGTCACCACTCTTCATGAACTGTGGTATCGTGTTGAAGTTGCATGGGCAGCTGTACCTGTACACGCCATGCAAGCTCTGTTTGACTCAATGCCCAGGCGTATCAAGGCCGTTATTACGGCCAGATGTGGTGGTTCTGGTTACTGATTTCTCAGAATCTATGCACCCAAATTGCGTGAAAATGTAATCACACGTCAGTTCTAATATAATATATTTGTCCAACGAATACCCGTTTATCATCTGCATTTCTTCTTGGTGTAGCAATTTTAATGGCCAGTAGTGTAGATTAAGTCGATAGAATCAAGTACTGACAAAAAATATTCAGTATCATGCCCTGGCGTTGTGACTAATTTTTCTCTAATATGCAGAGATAAACGACTTTCTAAAATTTTTAACACGTCTACCTGTGATACTGGGTTCGTCCAGTAGCGCCTCTTGTTCAGGTATTTTTCAAAGTATCCACGTAGACTACCATATTTGCCGTCGAATGGCGCGGGGTTGAAAACCTCGTGACTGATTCTTTCTTGCACTGCCTCAGACCAGTCCTTGTCGAAGAAAGCTCGTTCAGACTGGATATAAGTGCTGCAACGTTCGGCCCCTTTCTTTTTTTTTTTTGGTGGGGTTTAAGGGCGCTCAACTACTGAGGTCATTAGCTCCCAGTCACAATTGTTAGAGCACATAGAATCTAGTAAAACTCAGGGGGAGGGGGGGGGGACACACCAGAAAGTCCTTACGAAGATGCAGATAAAATAAGTAAAAGTGTTAGATGTCTTTGGACAAGCCAGTCAAAGTTATAAAACGAAGAACACGAGCAGCTGCTCGAGCGTCATCAGCTAAAATATCCTGTAAAGTAGATGGCAGAGACAGTACAACACGAGATTGACTAAAACGGGGACACGACAATAAAACATGGCGCACTGTTAATGCATGACCACAAGGGCACTGCGGGGCTGGGTCACCGGAGAGCAGGTAGCGGTGGCTAAACCGGCAATGCCCAGTCCGCAACCTGGTCAGAAGGACCTCTTCTCGCCGAGACGGTCGGGAGGAGGTTGTCCAAGCAGTTGGGAACGGTTTTACTGCCCGGAGCTTGTTTCCTTGAAGTGATGACCAAGTATCCCACTACAACGACACAAGCCTCTTACAAACAACCCCACTAACGTCAGATGACGGGACACAATGGGAGGCTGGCCGAGGCAGGAGGACTGCAGCCTTGGCTGCAGCATCAGCAGCCTCATTCCCAGGCACTCCTACATGTCCGGGAACCCACAGAAAGCTGACAGGAGAGCCATCATCAGCGAAAGAATGGAGGGACTGCTGGATCCGTTGCACCAAGGGATGGACCGGATAGGGAGCTCCAAGGCTCTGAAGAGCACTGAGGGAATCAGAGCAGAGTACATACGATGAATGGCGGTGGCGGCGGGCATACTGAACGGCCTGATGGAGAGCAAAAAGCTCGGCCGTAAAGCTGGAACATTGGTCGAGGAGCCGGTATTTATATGTGACGGCCCCGCAGACAAAAGCACAGCCGACACCATCGTCAGTTTTGGAGCCATCGGTGTAAATAAAGGTGTGACTGGCAAGTCGAGCACGAAGTTCGACAAACCGTAAGCAATACACTGCAGCCGGAGTACCCTCCTTTGGGAGTGAGCTGAGGTCGAGATAAATATAAACCAGAGCCTGGAGCCAAGGTGGTGTCAGGCTCTCACCCTCTCTGAGGGTGGTAGGGAGGGCAAAATCCAATTATCGAAGCAGGCAACGGAAGCGGACTCCAGGGGGCAGCAGGGCAGACACATACAACCCGTACTGACGGTCGAGAGAATCGGCGAAGAACGACTGATAAGAGGGGTGGTCGGGCATTGACAACAGCCGGCAGTACGTCGCGCCGGTAGGTCAATGGTAATTCGGCAGCTTCAGCATAAAGACTCTCGACGGGACTAGTGTAGAAGGCTCCGGTCGCAAGACGTAACCCCCGATGGTGGATGGAGTTGAGACGGCGTAAGAGGGATGGCCGAGCAGACGAGTAGACGAAGCTCCTATAATCCAGCTTCGATCGGACTATGGACCGATACAAGCGAAGCAGGACAGTGCGATCCACTCCCCAAGATGAACCACTAAGAACTCTGAGGACATTAAGTGAACGTGTACAACGGGCCGCCAAATAAGAGACGTGCGGATACCAACAAAGTTTCCTGTCCAATGTGAGCCCTAGAAACTTTGTTGTTTCCACGAATGGGAGAACAACGGGACCGAGATGTAAAGATGGCGGAAGGAACGCTTTATATCGCCAAAAGTTGATACAAACCGTCTTCTCTTCAGAGAACCGGAAGCCATTTGCCACGCTCCATGAGTATAGGCTGTCTAGACCACGCTGAAGGCAGCGCTCCAGGAGGCATGTTCTCTGGGCACTGCAGTAGATCGCGAAGTCATCGACAAAGAGAGAGCCTGAGACATTATGGGGAATGCAATCCATAATTGGATTGATCGCGATGGCAAAAAGGGCTACGCTCAAGACGGAGCCCTTAGGCACTCCGTTCTCCTGGAGGAAGACGTCGGACAATATGGAACCCACACGTACCCTAAACTTTCGATCTGTTAAAAAGGAATCAATAAAAAGGGGCAGGTGACCACGTAGACCCCACCTGTGCATAGAACGGAGGATACCCCCTCTCCAACAGGTATCATAAGCCTTCTCCAAATCGAAGAACACGGCTACCGTTTGGCGCTTTCGCAAAAAGTTGTTCATGATGAATGTCGACAAGGTCACAAGGTGGTCAACAGCGGAGCGGCGGCGACGAAAGCCGCATTGGACATTGGTAAGTAGCCGTCGAGATTCAAGAATCCAGACTAACCGAGCGTTAACCATGCGCTCCATCACCTTACAGACACAGCTTGTAAGAGAAATGGGGCGGTAACTAGAAGGAAGGTGTCTATCCTTCCCAGGTTTTTTTTTTTTGTGGTTTTAGGGCGCACAACTTCAACGGTCATTAGCGCCCAGACTACGTTAGGAATGCACCGCGAGTCACAAGTTTAAAACAGCAACGAAACGGAAAACACGATAAAAGACAGACTGACAGGCATAGGATTAAAAAAGAAAACAGCATAATCAAATGTTCTTTGAGAGGGTTGTCAAATTGATAAAATGAAGAACGCGAGCAGCTGCTCGTGGGTCATCTGCTAAAATGGCTTCTACAGGCCAAGATCAAGACGCAGGGTGTTAAAATCCGGACAGGACGTTAAAATGTGGCGGACCGTCAGCAATTGCCCACATGGGCAGAACGGCGCCGGCGCAGCCGTCAGCAGATGGCGATGGCTGAACCGGCAGTGTCCAATTCGTAACTGGGCCAAAACTACCTCCTCCCGCCGAGAAGGGCGTGAGGAGGACGTCCAAGCCACGGGAAGAGGTTTCAAGGCCCGAAGCTTGTTGTCTGTAAGTGCAGCCCAATCGGCATGCCACAGCGATACAATGCGCCGACAAATTACCCTGCTACAATCTGACGAAGGAACACAACAAGAAGCTGTCCGAGGCTGGAGGACCGCAGCCTTGGCCGCAGCATCTGCAGCTTCGTTCCCAGGGATACCGACATGGCCAGGAACCCACATAAAGCTAACCGGAGAACCGACGTCCACCAGCTGCTGAAGAGAGCGTTGGATCCGGTGCACGAAAGGGTGAACCGGGTACGGATCACTGAGGCTCTGGATAGCGCTCAGGGAATCGGTGCAGATGATATATCCAGAATGTCGGTGGCGGCAGATGTAAAGAACAGCCTGGTAGAGGGCAAAGAGCTCAGCTGTGAAGACCGAACAATGGCCATGGAGCCGGTATTTGAAACTTTGTGCCCCGACAACAAAAGAACGCCCGACCCCGTCATTGGTCTTAGAGCCATCTGTATAAATGAAGGTCATATTAATGAACTTCGAACGAAGTTCGACAAAACGGGAGTGGTAGACCGAACCGGGGGTAACCTCCTTCGGGAGCGAGCAGAGGTCAAGGTGGACGCGAACCTGAGCCTGGAGCCAAGGTGGCGTGTGGCTCTCGCCCACTCGAAAGGTTGCAGGGAGTGAAAAATTAAGGTGTTGAAGGAGGCGACGAAAGCGAACTCCAGGGGGTAGCAGGGCAGAGACATACAACCCGTATCGACTGTCGAGAGAGTCATCAAAAAAGGAACGATAAGACGGGTGGTCGGGCATTGCCAGTAGCCGACAGGCATACCGACAAAGCAGTATATCGCGCCGGTAGGTGAGTGGCAACTCACCAGCGTCAGCATGAAGACTCTCGACGGGACTAGTATAAAACGCTCCGATCGCAAGTCGTAAACCCCGATGTTGTATGGAGTTGAGGCGGCGTAAGATGGATGGCCGTGCGAGGAGTATACGAAGCTCCCATAATCCAGCTTGGAGCGGACGATCGACCGATAGAGGCGAAGTAGGACGGTTCGGTCCGCTCCCCACGACATACCACTGAGAACACGGAGGACATTTAGAGAACGGGTACAACGGGCAGCCAAATATGACACATGTGGAGACCAACTAAGTTTCCTGTCAAATGTAAGACCTAAAAATTTTGTTGTCTCCACGAATGGGAGAGCAACGGGACCGAGTCTTAAGGACGGTGGGAGAAACTCTTTGTAGCGCCAGAAGTTAATACAGACCGTCTTCTCGGCAGAAAAACGGAAGCCATTGGCGACACTCCAGGAGTAAAGACGGTCAAGAGAACGCTGAAGACAGCGCTCCAGGAGACACGTACGCTGCGCGCTGCAATAGATGGTAAAATCGTCCACGAAAAGGGAGCCTGATACATCAGCTGGGAGGCAATCCATTATTGGATTGATCGCTATGGCGAAGAGAGCGACGCTCAAAACTGAGCCCTGTGGCACCCCATTCTCCTGGCGAAAGGTGTCTGACAGGACAGAACCCACACGTACCCTGAACTGTCGATCCATTAACAAGGAACGAATAAAAAGAGGGAGGCGACCGCGAAGGCCCCATGTATGCATGGTGCGGAGAATGCCCGCCCTCCAACAGGTGTCGTAAGCCTTCTCCAAATCAAAGAACACAGCCGCGGTCGGGCGCTTCCGCAAGAAGTTATTCATAATGGAGGTCGACAAGGTAACCAGATGGTCAACAGCAGAGCGGCGCCTACGAAATCCACATTGTACATTGGTAAGGAGGCGTCGAGACTCGAGCAGCCAAACCAATCGAGAGATAACCATTCGCTCCATCACTTTACAGACACAGCTGGTAAGCGAGATGGGTCGATAACTGGAAGGCAAGTGCTTGTCCTTCCCCGGCTTAGGAATCGGGACAACAATAGACTCGCGCCAGCATGCGGGAACATGTCCCTCAATCCAGATGCGATTGTAAGTACGAAGAAGAAGAAAACCTTTACCCGCAGGAGAAAGGTTCTTCAGCATCTGAATATGAATAGAATCAGGCCCTGGAGCGGAGGACCGTGATCGGCCAAGTGCGTTTTCGAGTTCCCGCATGGTGAATGGGGCATTACAACTTTCACGATTCGAGGAGCGGAAGTTAGGTGGCCTAGCCTCCTCTGCCTGTTTGCGGGGGAGGAAGGCAGGGTGGTAATGAGCGGAGCTCGAAACCTCTGCGAAAAAGCGGCCGAAGGCATTGGAGACAGCCTCAGGGGCCACAAGGACGTCATTCGCGACCGTCAAGCCAGAAACTGGTGAGTGGACCTTAGTGCCAGATAGCCGGCGCAGGCTACCCCAGACAACAGAAGAGGGAGTAAAACTGTTAAAGGAGCTGGTGAAAGAGGCCCAACAAGCTTTTTTGCTGTCTTTGATGACTCTACGGCATTGCGCTCGGAGTCGTTTGTATCCAATACAATTCGCCAACGTAGGATGGCGCCGAAAGGTGCATAAAGCACGTCGTCGAGCACGGATAGCGTCTCTACAAGCCTCATTCTGCCAGGGGACGGAAACGCGACGTGAAGAAGAGGTAGTATGAGGAATGTAACGTTCGGCAGCATTGATGATAACAGCCGTGAGGTATTCTACCTGACTGTCACAACTGAGAAAATCGTGGTCCGGAAAGGTCGCCAGGGAGGAGTAAAGTCCCCAGTCAGCTTTCGGTATGTTCCAGCTTGAAGGACGTGGGGATGGAGTGTGGTGCAGGAGACGAACGACACAGGGGAAGTGGTCGCTCGAATAGGTGTCAGAAAGAACATACCACTCGAACCGACGGGCAAGAGTGGTAGAACAGATCGAAAGGTCCAAGTGGGAGTAGGTATGAGTAGAGTCCGAGAGGGAAGTCGGGGCGCCAGTATTGAGGCAGACAAGATTGAGATGGTTGAAGACATCCACCAAGAGGGAGCCTCGTTGACAGGATGCAGGAGAGCCCCAAAGGGGATGATGGGCATTGAAGTCGCCAAACAATAAAAACGGCGGAGGAAGCTGAACAGTCAGGTGCATCATGTCAGCCCGACTAACTGCGGATGACGATGGAGTGTAGACGGTACAAACGGTAAAATTAAAGGCAGAAAGAGTAATACGGACAGCTATTGCTTGAAGTGGGGTGGTCAATGGGATGGGATGGTGATACACTCCTGGAAATGGAAAAAAGAACACATTGACACCGGTGTGTCAGACCCACCATACTTGCTCCGGACACTGCGAGAGGGCTGTACAGGCAATGATCACACGCACGGCACAGCGGACACACCAGGAACCGCGGTGTTGGCCGTCGAATGGCGCTAGCTGCGCAGCATTTGTGCACCGCCGCCGTCAGTGTCAGCCAGTTTGCCGTGCCATACGGAGCTCCATCGCAGTCTTTAATACTGGTAGCATGCCGCGACAGCGTGGACGTGAACCGTATGTGCAGTTGACGGACTTTGAGCGAGGGCGTATAGTGGGCATGCGGGAGGCCGGGTGGACGTACCGCCGAATTGCTCAACACATGGGGCGTGAGGTCTCCACAGTACATCGATGTTGTCGCCAGTGGTCGGCGGAAGGTGCACGTACCCGTCGACCTGGGACCGGACCGCAGCGACGCACGGATGCACGCCAAGACCGTAGGATCCTACACAGTGCCGTAGGGGACCGCACCGCCACTTCCCAGCAAATTAGGGACACTGTTGCTCCTGGGGTATCGGCGAGGACCATTCGCAACCGTCTCCAAGAAGCTGGGCTACGGTCCCGCACACCGTTAGGCCGTCTTCCGCTCACGCCCCAACATCGTGCAGCCCGCCTCCAGTGGTGTCGCGACAGGCGTGAATGGAGGGACGAATGGAGACGTGTCGTCTTCAGCGATGCGAGTCGCTTCTGCCTTGGTGCCAATGATGGTCGTATGCGTGTTTGGCGCCGTGCAGGTGAGCGCCACAATCAGGACTGCATACGACCGAGGCACACAGGGCCAACACCCGGTATCATGGTGTGGGGAGCGATCTCCTACACTGGCCGTACACCACTGGTGATCGTCGAGGGGACACTGAATAGTGCACGGTACATGCAAACCGTCATCGAACCCATCGTTCTACCATTCCTAGACCGGCAAGGGAACTTGCTGTTCCAACAGGACAATGCACGTCCGCATGTATCCCGTGCCACCCAACGTGCTCTAGAAGGTGTAAGTCAACTACCCTGGCCAGCAAGATCTCCGGATCTGTCCCCCATTTAGCATGTTTGTGGACTGGATGAAGCGTCGTCTCACGCGGTCTGCACGTCCAGCACGAACGCTGGTCCAACTGAGGCGCCAGGTGGAAATGGCATGGCAAGCCGTTCCACAGGACTACATCCAGCATCTCTACGATCGTCTCCATGGGAGAATAGCAGCCTGCATTGCTGCGAAAGGTGGATATACACTGTACTAGTGCCGACATTGTGCATGCTCTGTTGCCTGTGTCTATGTGCCTGTGGTTCTGTCAGTGTGATCATGTGATGTATCTGACCCCAGGAATGTGTCAATAAAGTTTCCCCTTCCTGGGACAATGAATTCACGGTGTTCTTATTTCAATTTCCAGGAGCGTAGACATCGTCCCGAACGAGCAACATACCCCACCATGAGCAGGAATACCGTCCACAGGGGTGAGGTCATACCGCTCCGAGGTATAGTGGGTAAAGGCAATACCGTCAGTTGGGCGTAACTTGGTTTCCTGGAGACCAAGGACGAGCGGACAGTGCAGGTGGAGGAGCAGTTGTAATTCCTCCCGATTAGATCGAATACCTCTTATGTTCCAATGTAACAAGGCCATCGCTAGTCAGAAAAAAAGGGGGGAACGTGACGGGGGAAGAGTTGGTCACCCCGACGGCCGCGGAGGGCCAGGTTTCGAGGGAACAACGCTACAACCGGCGGGAGGCGGATCCTGTTCCATCGAGTCGTCGCCAGCTGCGGCCGCTGTCCTGGGTTGCGTAGGAGGGGCAGCATCATTTGCCGACGAGAGGCCAGCTGAGCGCCTGGTAGCAGAGCTTCGCGGCGAAACTGAGGACGGCCGGGAGCAGCGACTCACGGATGGAGCGTCAGACGAAACGCGCCGGGGTGGAGAGGGGGATAGAGACTTCTTCTTGGAAGTCCGAGGAGGCACAGGGATGGTGGGCTGGACCCGAAGAAGGTCCTCATGCGCGGGGTCCATTTTGGAACGCCGGACCTCAGAAGCCGAGGTCCGGAACGTTTCCCCGATGGATGCCTGGGAAGAGGAACGCTTCTCAGGCGGCGGGGGGGGGGGGGAGGAGGAGGTAGGGTGGCCCCTGGGGCAGAGGGGGCAGGGGCCGCGGGGGAGAAGGATTTGGAAGGGAGGGATTTGGGAGGCGGATGCATAGACCCCGGATGGGGGGAGGAGATGGAGCGGGGACAGGATAGGGGTGAGGATACTGTGGAAGGAGTGGACACGACTGAGGCAAACAAAGTTGTCAACGTCACGGGATGGAGGCGGTCATACTTCTTCCTGGCCTCAGAATAAGAGAGACGATCCAAAGTTTTGAGTTCTTGAATCTTCTTCTCCTTCTGATACGCGGGGCAGTCTAAAGATCTAGGCGAGTGGATGCCAGGACAATTAAAGCACTGAGGTGGTGGGGTGCATGTATGTTCCTCACGAAGAGGACGTCCACAATCGCTACAAAGGCGCTTAGCCTCACACCGTGATGACATGTGCCCAAAGCGCAAACACCGAAAGCAGCGCATAGGAGGCGGGATGTAAGGTCGCACCGGTAGCATATCACCCTTACCTTCTCCGGGAGAACGGCCCCCTTGAAGGCGAGGATAAAGGCCCCGGTGTCGATGCAACTGTCTTTGGGGCCGCGCTGGACTCGCCGGACGAAATGCACACCTCGGCGCTCCAGGTTGCCCCTGAGCTCCTCATCAGATTGCAGCAGGAGGTCCCGATGAAAAATAACCCCCTGCGTCCTATTCAGTGCCAGATGCGGGACAATGGACACTGGGATGTCCCCTAGTCGGTCTCACGCCTGGAGCGCCGCCGACTGTGTGGCGGAGGTGCTCTTAATAAGAACGGACTCCGAACGCATTTTACTGAGAGCCTCGATTTCCCCGAAGATGTCCTCTATGTGCTGAACAAAGAACATGGGCTTGGAGGTGGCGAATGTCCCCCCATCGGTCCGAGAACAGACCGATAGTGGGGGAGGTACTTTGCCCCAAGCCGGTGGGCCTGTCCTTCCTCCCAGGGAGTGGCCAAGGGGGAAAGGGCAGGAGAACCAGAACCAGAGACAGTACCTTTCTTTTTAAAAGACTCGGCCGCAAAGCGACCTGATACATGTTGATGTTTCATCTGCGAAACGTCCGCCCCGATACCACCCACTCAGACCAGGGGCTCTCCCCACGGGCGCCACCCAGCCTCAGCAAGGGCCACCTGGCAGGATGACCGTTGCCGGGAGTCCTGATACCCCAAGGAGACGGGCATCTACTCCTTGGCTGACATGGGGAGGGTGCAGCTCAGGTATCGGCAGTACGATCCCTGTGTTGTCAGGGGGCTACAACCTAGGGGGTACATGACGACCCCACCACAACGGGCTGGCTACCGTGCTGGATTTCGGGTGCCATGGAAAGTCCATCATGATCGTAGGTGCAGATGGGGACGCACTATGGGCGTAACTTGTACAACCCATCAGGCGTTACAATGCTGAGTGCCAAGGTCTTAGTGCACGGAGGACCAGTGATACACCACGTAAGGCGTCCTTCCCCAAAAGGCTCGTACTTCTGTAGAATTTTGAAAAATGTAGGTCAAACCCCAATGGGGACCATCACATGGAAGGCCGAAACGGTTGAAACTCCTTTTAGTCGCCTCTTATGACAGGCAGGAATACCTCAGGCCTATTCTTACCCCGGACCCGCAGGGGGAGTCGGCCACTTCAGTTGCCCATAAAAGCACATCACCTTGCGTATAGCTCACGACAAATCTGATTTTCCGTGCTTCCATCCAGTTGCGTGGAAATACACGATGGAAAGCACTCATAAATACTACTGGATTCATTCTTTTACCTTCCACAGGAAACAGTCTATGTCTCAACAAACATTCGTCTGCAAAAGTAAATGATAGACACGTGGCACTTTCGGTCGTATTTATGTTGTTGTAGTTACCTGTAATTCCGGTTGGTAATTGTTCAGGTATCGGAGTTATGGGTATGTTTACTATTTGCACTCTACAACTGTCACTGGTACCTGCTGTGGGCCTCGTGACAATTTGTGGATAAATACCGACAGGTTGTGGGTTGTTCACTGTAGCCTGTGTATTATTTACATGCACAGTTCGAGATATGGTAATACTTTCTTCTAAATGATTGCGGATCCTATTTTCCGCGGCTTGTGGGTTAATGTTTACCTTCTTCACGATTTAATTTTCTTTACTCTGAATAGCCTTTTCTGCTACATCTGTGTATAACTTGCAACCCGTTACAAACTTCTCTGCAATAGTAGTAACCTTATCTAACGTACCTGCTTCATCTTGACTAACGATATCACTCAGATTTTCATTAATGTTCTCTCTCTCCTTCTTAGCACATGCTGAGTCAACTTCTAATGTCGCTACCCTTAACGTTACCTCTTCTACAGTTAGAGGTACACCTTCGTAGTCTGTTTAGTCTGTTAACGACAGTGATTACCTTTTGTGCTGTCGAAACCAACTAGTTTTGTGTGGCTTCAATGTTTGTGTTTGCGTCTGTGATTTTCTTTATCTGTTGTTCTACTCGATAGTGGCGGTCATTAAAAGAATCTACCTTCTGTTTTACCTCTGTAATGTTACTGTTAACTTCAGGAAGTACTTCATGCTTTACGTATGTTTTCATATCATTCAATTTTTCATCTGTTTCAGTGCGAAAATTTTTGGCTGAGTCATCGAATTTCTGTGAGACCGTGTTTTGCAAATCCTTGAATACTTGTTCTTGTTTCATTGCATTTAGATCTTGTGTAACAGTGTTTTGTCGTTGTTTTACCGTGTTCATATCTTGTGTCAAATTATCAATTTGGGTATTTATATCTTGTTTCATATCGCTGAGATTGGTGTTTATATTATACGAGGGCTGTGCAGAAAGTAAGTTACGATCGGTTGAGAAATGGAAACGACTATGAAAATCCGATAAAGCTTTGCAAAGATGTGTTGGGCTGTGTCTCTAGTATGACTCTACATAGAATTATGTCACTCTTTTCGTTCCTGAGCTCTTAGTGAGCGCGTAAAGATGATATAGAAAATAGTGTCTCCCGCCAAGTACGAGGGCCTGGTGAGAATTTTCCCCTGAAGCTATGCATCCAACATTACGTAACTGTCGTGCGAATTGTCTCCCACTGAGTTTCATCTCTGCTCAAACGGACCGCTGGCTATGAAGACAACATTTTGGCACAGACAACGAGCTTTAGGCCAGCGTAGAGAATTGGCGGAAAGCACTGGCGGCTGCCTTCTATGATGAGGGTATAGGAAAGTTGGTACAACGCTACGACGAATGTCTGAGTCAGAACGGCGACTACGTAGAGAAGTAGCTGAAAGGTGTAGCTAACTGTTACAAATGAAACATTTCTGATTTTCACTGTGATTTTCATTTCGCGATCAATCGTAACTTACTTTCTGGACAGCCCTCGTATAATAACTGCTACAGCAGTGCGTCAGTTTTACTAACGTGGTTGCTGTCCGCTATACTTCCCAAGTTAATGTTTTGTGTTGTGACAAGTGGTGTTTGTAACATGTTATCAAGAATCATATTTGGATCGCTCTCCGACGTTTCATTCATGAGCGGTATGTCGCTCTGGTAGATGCGTGATATTTGTCTCTTCAGTGGTAAACATTATGTCGTCCAGGTTATTCTGTTGTGGAGCGTCGCCATCATTTGTCACTCCTGCGACACTCTTCTATGATCTACTTGAACCTTCTGCAGTGGGCATGCATGGCACCTGAACTTCAATTGTTAGATCTCGCAATTCTACGCCATCTTGGATGATTGCGTTTTCGCTATCGCTATCAACAATGGGCATATACTTTTCAAGTGTTATATGAATATGCAAAAAATATAAATTTCACAAAAATGTTAAAATTTCATACGCTAATTATTACAGCTGATAAATGTAATGCTTGCTTTACGATTATTATAACGTGCAAACTATTATGTAGCAATTCTTTATGTTTTGCTGACAATGCGTATCACACTGAAAAACTCCTGTAAATTTTTCGCCAATAAAATTCAAGGAAGAGAATAGTGAGATAAAGGTTGCTATCTACATAAAAAAAGAGTCGCTACCAACCATAAGCATACAAGCAATTTGCATAGCCGTCCTACCTTTGCAGCGCTGAATAAAACAGCTTACTACGGAAAATTTTACGTGACCTGTGTCCAATTCTTAGTCCTCTCAAAAATTTTCTCCTCAATTTTGCCTTTTTGCGTTACTTGCTCCCTGTCGTGATTCATGCAAACAGAAAATAGAGGCAATTAGTTTTTATAATTCATAACAATGTCATAGAAATTTCTTACTGTAACAATGATTAACAAACACCACTCACGACCGTTGCCTCTAAGCCCTCGCACACAGGTCGACAGTTGTAATATAAAAAAATTTAAATAAATATAATTGAATATGATTGCGTTATTAAAATGTCTGTGCTTATTTTAAATTTTCTTGGCGACCGGACTTCACTTTTTAGTTTAATGTGCAGGCAGCGGACTCTGGGAACACCGACACTTGTCGTAATCACGAAAATCCTCTTCCTATAATTTTCCTCTTCACTTCATTAAATAAATGCTTGATACTGTTTTTTAACATCATGTTACTCATGCACACATATGATACTTCAAGATCGCAATACTTCAATCGAAAATCGCACATCCTCATCGTCCTTCTACATACGAAAGCGACAGTATCTTTCTAAAACAAAAAACTGTACAAAAAATGAATGAAAAAATATTTTTGTTTGTCTGAACCTTACCGCGCATTCATAATTAACATCTTTGCTAATGCTTCTAGTCGATCGGTGTTTCAGTTTTGTTTTGTTCTTTAATAAGTAGTAACTTTGCGGCATCCTGGGGATCTTTCATCATGTAACACTAACCAGCACACAGACCCTGGTTGTTAATCCAGCACGCAGATTCTGTTCAGAGATGGGGTATCTCCTGGAAGCAATGCTTTAATACGCATGAGTATCTGGGAAGGTGCCAATTTCCATTGCTCATTCACTGTAAATCCATAAAATCACTTTCCCATTTCAAAAACATAATCAAGGCCTTATTGCACTTGTGGTTTAATGATTACATTCCATAAACTTCACATAATTTTTTTACCACCTACTGCATCTCTATTTCTCATGGAACTCTCCTGTTCAACTTATTACATGGTACGTGACATTGCTTTGCTGCTGTAGAAGAAGACATCTTATCATTTTTATTGCCTCTATCATATTCCATTGCGCAAGTGCCTCATGTTCGTTTTTATGATACATGCAAGACAACTTCAAAACTGAAACATAATCAAGTAGTAACAAGATAACAGTACTGCAAACCACTGTCCTATCTCCAGGAAACATGGCCCCACAAACGTCTGTACCAGGAAACACAGAACTCAGGTATTGTTTGTGTCTTTACCACTGCATCTGAGGCCTATTACTCTGTACAGCACAACATGTATATGACATTTGAAAAAAATATATACATGGTCAGCAAATTCATTATATCACCCATTAAAACTTAGTGATAACGGCATATCAGTATATTTATTCATTCTGTAGATATTTTGGGTGGCCTGCACCTGCTGGCTAACTCCAACATATACACAGTGTGCCTGTTATAAGTGCAGATATTTTTGTATGTTGTACTTTATATGTACACACACCAGTGGTTGGCCGTTTTTCCTATGCATCAAACAGTCTGCCCACAAAAAAGTCATAAACTTTACCACCTGATGTTTTCTGCACAGTCATGCTACACCATTAAGCGGACTATGACTTTCAGTAAAAAAAAGTGATGTTCAGAATCTATGTACAAATTAATTAATTTTCAATGTGAATGTATAATGAGTCATTCCACGTCATTGCAATCTGTCGTGCAAAATGATAAAAAAAATGGTTCAAATGGCTCTGAACACTATGGGACTTAACTGCTGAGGTCATCAGTCCTCTAGAAATTAGAACTACTTAAACCTAACTAACCTAAGGACATTCCACACATCCATGCCCAAGGCAGGATAAGAACCTGCGACTGTAGCGGTCGTGCGGTTTCAGACTGTAGCGCCTAGAACTGCTCGGCCACTCTGGCCGGCACAAAATGATCGATGGAACATATTACAAACTAATTTTTTGCATCCATGCACCCACACTTCAGCAGTTGACCTGCCACCCAGGGAAAAGTAAGCATTAATGGCTTGCTGTTGCCACATGTACCCGGAGGTACTGACCAACCTAAAAATATGACTTGTAATGGCTATAATTATTAGTCTGGTAATAATGTAAATACAGATGTGACATTGTTCAGTACACCGTCCTCAGTCACCAATATAAATTCCCGGACTTATACCCATTATACCCTGTACATGTCCTTCGATACTTGCATTCCAGAGTATCCTATGTAGAGCACAAATTTCAAATAAGATTGGTGTACTGTAATTACAATAAAAGTATTTGGATTTCAAGAACATTCATGTTAATTGTGTCCCTAACGGTTTTAGTACATTGCAAAAAGACATGAAAATTTGTATATTGAAGTCACAAGGCTAAATGAATCTTGTGATATTGTTTCAGATATGGAGGCACCATCTACGGTGTTTGCCTTCTTGCTGTCTCTTGCAGTTCAGTGGCTTCTCGTGACAGCCAATCTGAGTGGTGCCCCACCTACCACCACAACGGGCCTTGCTGCTGACACCACCAGTACAATTCCATATGGCGCACCTCAAATTGGAGAGAACCCCACGGCAGAGCAAGACAGCTTCACGGTGGATCTGGATGCACCAACCACAAATCAACAAGCCCACTCTGGAGAAGGAGGTACCTCCAACATGGCCCTATCTACCCTCACTGATATTCCATCCACTACCAGCAAAGTACAGGATGTTACAGGTGTTAACCCCACCACTGTTACAGTGGATCGAGATGGCATCACGGAACGCCCTACTGCTGCCACGACAGACCTGCGCCCGGTCACTACATCCCGTGGCTGTATCGCTCGTAATGCAGCTGGTGTCTCAGCAGTCAAGAGAGGCAGCAAGAGGCTGAGCGCACACAACAAGAACCCGTCCACTGTCACCACAGAAGCCACCACGAAGCCGGAGACTCGTACTGCCCGTCCCACAAAACCAAAACCCGAACCCATCTGTCCGGCCGGCTGCAAGTGTGAGAACCTGGAGGTGCACTGCTCACGGGCCGGGCTGGTGGCCTTCCCTGAGGGGCTCGATCCACGCACCACCTACCTGGACGTGGGCCACAACCGCTTGACTGCCATCGCCGATGACGAACTGGCCGAGCTGGGCCTCACCCAGCTCACCAGCCTCATCTGCGATGACAACGCCATCGAGACAGTCGGGCTGTATGCCTTCCGGGGCCTCCACGACCTGGCACTATTGCAGCTGTCTGGAAACCGCATCCGCAAACTGTCCCCATTCATCTTTGTAGGCAATACGGACCTTCGCCACATTGACCTGACAGGTAACCCCTTGCAGCTGGGGCACGGGCCGCTGCTGATGGTGCAGCAGCTCGAGTGGCTGGACCTCGACCAGTGCAACATCACGTACCTGGCACTGGACGCGTTTCGCGACATGCGAGGCCTGCGCTACCTCAACCTGAGTGGCAACCGCTTGACTTGGCTGAGATTGTCACAATTCTCCGGGCTCAACTACCTGCGCTACATCAAGCTGAATGGCAACCCACTGGTGTGCGACTGCAGCACAAAATCCCTCTGGCGCTGGTTCAAGCAGCAGGCAGTCCACGTGGATGCCAAGTGCATTGCCCCTAACAATGGCACCACGCATTCCTGGAATTTCTTGGAGGTGCTGCACTGTGTTGATGAGACCGAATATTATCCACCATTATCATGAGAATTGTCAATTTTACAAATACACTCTAAAAATCACAGCTCTGAACGCTGTGTTGTATTACTGTTTCCCTTACTTAACCTGCACATTTGCCAACTTCTGTGGTGTTTTATCACTCTATCCTCAGCACAAAGCTGTTCTGAAACAAAGGATAACAAGAGATCTTGAGCCCTTAAGAACTCCCACTCTTTCAGTGATGCCACATGCAGACCTCAATATGGTTTCTTGAGTGACATTTATCATGACTTCCAAATATGATGTCTTGTCCTGGCATCTTATCTGCAGTTTCACTCAACCAAAAACAATATTTTTTATATCTTCCATTTCCTTTCTTTCTTCTATATGGTACCTAGGGATAACAAAGCATGATGAAATGGCTAAGAGAAGTAGAAAATGAACGTGAGCTAGTACATTTGATATTCATTATTACTGGTATATCCGAATGCACAGTTTGTCAATATAGATCATATCGATAAATAAAATTGATTAATGTCAGAATTCACAAATGTTCTAAAGAATGTCAAAGATCACTTGCTTGTTTCTTAGTAGTCAAAACATGAAACCAATATGTTCATGTACAAAATGCTCATGTAAAATGTATCACCTTGACTGTAAATGAATTAAACATTTACTAGTTGTTGTACAAAGGCAAAATATTTTGTTACAAATAAATGTTTGCAAAATTCTCCTTATGTGATCATATTGACCCTTTTACTATTTTCGAACTATTGTTCCATCCAGCACTGTTCCTCTTCCAGTGCTTGAGAAAATTACAGTTGAAAAATGCCCACCTCAGTTACTTCTGCCACTCTGATATTTCCTGAGATTAACTGGTTAACAGCAGAGGCGTAACTGGTAAGAACACCTTTTGACTGCATTGCATTTATTGATGGATCTGTATACGCACTGAAGGAGGTAGTAAAAATCCATTCTTGCAGGAATACTATACTTTTGTTATAGCTACATTGTGATATCTGTTTCAGTGAGTCGGCCAGCTGAGGGCTAATCACAGTTGTTTCTCCAGCGCTGTGTGCTCGCTGTGTTGCATGTTTTGCAGGTACATATAGATCTTATTCACATGTGGCTGGCAGCATGCCAGTAACACTGTCTAATGCCACCATGCCACCCTCCTCCCCATTCCCCCCAACCCCGCAAATTTCGAGTGTCCCAAAAAAAATATGAGCATCTTACGCCCAAGATTTAAGTAACAATGAACTAATTACAAAATAGTAGTAACATTAAAAAAAAGGCATTTACCTGTTTACAAGAGATACTTGAAGTGGTTGCCATGGGCATGCAGGCATCACCGACTTCATGTGATGATGTTAACAGCAACACGCTGTAATTCTGCGCACACAATGTTGCTAAGTTCTCTAGTAATTTTACGTTTAAAATCATTATTGCCCGAGGATTGACAACATATACTTTGCTTTTTAGTGTGTCCCATAAATAAGAATCACACAATGTTGAGTCTGAAGACCCTGGGTGCCAGAGGCCTCTGCTGACTAGTCGGTCTTCAGGGAACATGTTGATGATGTGAGCCATACTTTGGCTGGATGTGTGAGCTATTGCTCCATATTGTTGGAATACTGCACCAACTTCTCTGCATATGTTAATTGTGCAAAGTAAGAATCAAAGATCTCCAGATATCTAACACTGTTTAAGGTGTGACAGACAACACATACCACACACCTATCTTCTCCGAGTGGAGAGATTCTTCATGTTCAATATGTGGGTTGTCCTGCAGCCAATATCTGACATTCTGGGAGTATACATAACCTGACAAATGAAACCAGGCCCGATCTGACATGAAGTAAAGCAAGGCATCCAATTACTGTTAGTAACTGATATTAACAGCAGTTACAATAGTGAATTGTACTCTTAGTACAAGACAATTCCTCATGAAACAGGATTGCTGCACGCTTCAACCAAGTTATACACCCACCTCTTCATCTTTGAAACCTGTTTCTGCATCATCATCATCATCATCATCATCATCATATCATCATATCATCATATCATCATATCATCATCAACAACAACAACAACAAAACTCCCACTTTCTGATCCAGTAGTACATGCAGACAACTACTTTTCTTACCATCTATTGTTTCTTTCTCACTGATCCCTCCACATTTCAAAGCCCGACTATCAATACCCTTATTTCCTATCCACTCCTCAGCAGCCACTCTCCACTGCACACACATCCAAATTACTTTAAATCCTTCCCACAAGCTCTTGAAAAACAAATTACCTCTCTTCACAACCACCTATCTTACCATTTGATTTTACCAGTAGTAGTTAACATTTCTTTAGCAGTCCATAGTCCATAGTGTGTCAAAACCCCAACATCATCACCGAAATTTAAAAAAAATGTTATTTTTACTTAGAAAATCTGAGCTAATAGTTTGGCTATAGCTATGCTACTCATAGAACCAGTCAGCAGCTTTTGTCTGTGACTCACCAGTCTAGTGAAAGTAGCAACACTTCTTTCACATAAAATTTTTTTCTACATTGTACATGGATCCTGAAATTTTTAAACAGAGGCCATTGCACAATGTATCACCTTAAGTAAAAGTCCCTGTTTAATTGTTCAGTTCATATAACATCATTTTTAACTATTTTGACAAAGCAACAGAAACTTTGTCATCATTCACTGCACACGCATTTAGACAGTCTGGCAATGACCACAGAGTGGATGAAACCAGTAACTGCACTTTCAAATGTTTTTGTGAATGTTGTCACAAGAAAATAAATGAAGAGAGATAACCAATTATTCACCACTGACAATGTCATTTTCTCAACTGGTAGCAGGTATTACAGAATCATTTTACAGTCACAGACTTCTGCTAGTTGTAAATCGGTATGTAAACATTTCTTTTGTGACATAAACTATCTTAATTCACACTATTGGAAGTTTCCTGAGGGAACTCTCTGATCTCTCAAACATATTTTGAACACCAGTTGTTTATATGTAGATCTACACTTTTGTCTTAAATTAGTTTCTAATAGTACTTTGATTCTTGCGTAGTGACAGCTTTATAGCACATATTTTGGCTCAATGCTTTAATGAAAAAAGATCAGTAGTTGCTTCCAGTTTGATTTTTTTTTTTTTTTGTCATCTTCTTCACAAGTGGGTCTCTTCAAATTTATTTTTCTCCTTTATTACATCTGTTGTTGACAATGCAATGTGATCACAGATTCCATTATGAAAGTGAATGGCAGCAAAGAGGATAGAGAGGCTTGTAGACTGCACTTTTAACACAGATCCATTGCTCTGAGATCCATGGCAGTTATCAGAAAAGATGTACTGTATATAACAGTGGTAGTCAACTTGGGCCCTACTGCCCAATAGTGGACATTCCAGCTTTCATAGTGAGCAGTAGGTGGTACTGGTTTTAAAAATATTTTCATTATGTTTTCGAAAAAAATTGTGTAAAGTATTTGAGAAGCAATTTTTATTATACAGGGTGTTACAAAAAGGTACAGCCAAACTTTCAGGAAACATTCCCCCACACACAAATAAAGAAAAGATGTTATGTGGACATGTGTCCAGAAACGCTTAATTTCCATGTTACAGCTCATTTTAGTTTCGTCAGTATGTACTGTACTTCCTCGATTCACCGCCAGTTGGCCCAATTGAAGGAAGGTAATGTTGACTTTGGTGCTTGTGTTGACATGCGACTCATTGTTCTACAGTACTAGCATCAAGCACATCAGTACGTAGCATCAACAGGTTAGTATTCATCACGAACGTGGTTTTGCAGTCAGTGCAATGTTTAGAAATGCGGAGTTGGCAGATGCCCATTTGATGTATGGATTAGCACAGGGCAATAGCCGTGGCGCGGTATGTTTGTATCGAGACAGATTTCCAGAACGAAGGTGTCCCGACAGGAAGACGTTCGAAGCAATTGATCGGCGTCTTAGGGAGCACGGAACATTCCAGCCTATTATGACTCGTGACTGGGGAAGACCTAGAACAACGAGGACACCTGAATTGGACGAGGCAGTTCTTCGTGCAGTTGACGATAACCCTAATGTCAGCATCAGAGAAGTTGCTGCTGTACAAGGTAACGCTGACCACGTCACTGTATGGAGAGTGCTACGGGAGAACCAGTTGTTTCCGTACCATGTACAGCGTGTGCAGGCACTATCAGCAGCTGATTGGCCTCCACGGGTACACTTCTGCGAATGGTTCATCCAACAATGTGTCAATCCTCATTTCAGTGCAAATGTTCTCTTTACAGATGAGGCTTAATTCCAACGTGATCAAATTGTAAATTTTCACAATCAGCATGTGTGGGCTGACGAGAATCCGCATGCAATTGTGCAATCACGTCATCAACACAGATTATCTGTGAACGTTTGGGCAGGCATTGTTGGTGATTTCTTGATTGGGCCCCATGTTCTTCCACCTACGCTCAATGGTGCACGTTGTCATGATTTCATACAGAATACTCTACCTGTGTTGCTAGAACATGTGCCTTTACAAGTACGACACAACATGTGGTTCATGCACGATGGAGCTCCTGCACATTTCAGTCGAAGTGTTCGTACGCTTCTCAACAAAAGATTCGGTGACCGATGGATTGGTAGAGGCAGACCAATTCCATGGCCTCCACGCTCTCCTGACCTCAACCCTCTTGATTTTCATTTATGGGGGCATTTGAAAGCTCTTGTCTACGCAACCCCGGTACCAAATGTAGAGACTCTTCGTGCTCGTATTGTGGACGGCTGTGATACAATACGCCATTCTCCAGGGCTGCATCAGCGCATCAGGGATTCCATGCGACAGAGGGTGGATGCGTGTACCCTCGCTAACAGAGGACGTTTTGAACATTTCCTGTAACAAAGTGTTTGAAGTCACGCTGGTACGTTCTGTTGCTGTGTGTTTCCATTCCATGATTAATGTGATTTGAAGAGAAGTAATAATATGAGCTCTAAAATGGAAAGTAAGCGTTTCCGGACACATGTCCGCATAACATATTTTCTTTCTTTGTGTGTGAGGAATGTTTCCTGAAAGTTTGGCTGTACCTTTTTGTAACACCCTGTATACGTTAATTTGTTGTAACTCTGCTTCATAAATTTTTAAATATAAAGTTACTTCTCTAACTTATAAATCACATTTACTGTGGAACTGGTGGGTGGATAGACAATTTTATTACTAATGAAGATACAAAAGTGAGAAGTAGGAAAAAGAGGTTGACTACCCTGGAATATAATAACCTGTCTTGATTACAAACAGACTAACTAATCTCTTGGCAGATTATTAAAGAAAAATAAATTATCTGCATTACATATGCCTTGGAACAGCTACAACCTTTGAGCTCCACAAGAACAGATCTGGCATGTCAACTTATCCAATTCCCTGATATGGCCCGATTTGCCCTTCATTGCACTTCGCTTTTTGTTTCTATTATATAAGAAAAACTGAACTTTGCTTTCACAACTGTGTAAATCTCATGTTCTTTAAAGAGTGCTGGGGTGACAGCTACTGTATCTACTAGAAAAGAAGTGCAGCGCTAACCTAACTCTATACAGACATCACAGAAGAGTGTATGCAGAATGAATTACTCTAGGCTGCTCTTGTTCATCAGACTAGAATCATTTCTGACACATTCAGCTGAAGCAAAAATAGAACAAATTAGCACATGGTAAACAGCACAGGGCAGAAATCATAAGTTCCAGTAAAGGTGCCACAGGTAGTAGAAAGGTGTAGGGGGGTGTGTGTGTGTGTGTGTGTGTGTGTGTGTGTGTGTGTGTGTGTGTGTGTGTGTGTGTGTGTGTGTGTGTGTTTTTTTTACTTAAAATCTATGATGTTAGAAGGAACTATAAAATTTCGACTGCCATTAAGAACTTCATCTTGACATAATAGTAAGTTTACTTTCTACTTGCCTGAATATAAAAACATTCTTATAGAACAGTGTACAGTGTATTTATTTGACAGTACAAAATTAAGTAATAACTTACCTCCTGCTCATCCATGAGCAACCATGCCAAGGCACACACACGGAAATGGGAATACAGAAATTTGAGATTTTGGTGCTATAGAGAAGCTCCATCTGGAACAAAAGAAGGTAAAAGCAAGATGATCTGATGAATGAAATGCATTAAGCCATGGTTTGAGGTGCTCTAATGTTTTTCTGTGCAACCTTTCTCTACCTGTTCTAGTTTCCATTCTACTTTTTTCTTTCTAATGAATAACTATTTTTAATTTTCCAGAATGTCTAGTTCCAAGGATTGTTTCCTCTGTGAGCTTGTGATCAGCATTTATATGTTGAATGTCAGTGTGGTGAGCATAATTTGGCAGCTCTCATCATTGAACAGTACAGCTAACAATTACAAAATGGAATTCTTAGGGTGCCATTGGACATCACTTGTGATACTAACCCCTAGAGATTAGACCACAGGAGGTCTTAAGGTAATACTACTACAGTACTACTTCGGAAAAATTACACCTTTTTCACCAGTTTGATTTGCTATATTCAAGTCAATGTTTAACAGAAATTGCTGCTGCTGTTGTAAATCCTTTATTAAAGGCACAACCGGTTTCATAATTGTGTGTATTCCAACGGAGCCCCCAGTCTTCACCATTGCCCTCTCCCTTACCGCACAGGTATGGGCAAAGTTACTTCGTGTGCACTCTACGGAATGGGTCTTTAAATATGCTTACTCAGAGTTTTTATTTTTATTTATTTCATGTGGTGCTGTTGCCTACTATGCAGCTCTATTGGTACTGGTTTTTACTCATGCCATGGCCACAAAGTAATTTGTTACTTCCCAGTTAGTGCCACGGTGGCTCCCTCCCACCACACACTGCCTCGCAACAGCCACTCTTCAAGTACGTGCATTAGCCATGCCTGTCTATCATTTGACAATGTTCACCCCAAATCATGCATATGTTCATCAAGGAGTTCAGTATTTTAATTATTCCTTCAAATTATGTAGATTCATTACTGAAATTCATCTTAAATAATTCCTCACAAATTGAGAATATTTGTGTCCACAACTAAGAGACCATTATTATTCAGTTCTAAAGCTGTCAGAGAATCACAAAAGAGTCCAAAATGCAGATGCAAAAAAACTGATTACTTGTGCAAAACCATAACAACTGACAGGAAGAAAGAAAGTTTTTCAATCTAGCATAAAATCACTTTTTCTATATAACTGCTATTCCACACACAAGTTTTCCATTAAAAACTGGTAGCTTGTAAAAAAGCACCACATTTTAGTGTACAACTGGTTACTAAGCAGTAGAAAAGTCTAATACAATAATTCCTATCAAATACACACTGAGGTGACAAAAGTCATGAGATACCCCCCTCATATCATGTTGGACCTCCTTTTGCCCGGCATAGCACAGCACAGCAACTTGACAAGGCATGATCCCAAAAGTCGCTGGAAGTACCCTGCAGAAATACTGAGCCATGCTACCTCTACAGCCATCGATAATTGAGGAAGTGTTGCCAGTGCAAGATTTTGTGTGCGAACTATCTCTCGATTATGTCCCATAAACATTTGGTGGGTGGCCAACTCATTCACTTGAACTGTCCAGAATGTTCTTCAAAACAATTGCAGACAAGTGTCTCTCAGTGACATGGCTCACTGTCATCCACAAAAAATTCCATCGTTGTTTGGGAACATTAAGTCCATAAATCATTGCAAATGATCTCCAAGTAGCTGAATGTATCCGTTTCCATTCAATAATCAGTTCAATTGGACTAGAGCACCCATTCCATTCCATGTAAAAACAGCCCACTCCTTTATGGAGCCACCACCAGCTCAAACAGTACCTTTTTGACAACTTGTGTCCGTGGCTTTGTGGAGTTTGTGCCATACTCTAACCCTACCATCGACTGATGGTGATGGTGTCATTATCATTGTCTTCAGTCCAGAGACCAATTTGATGCAGCTGCCCATGCTACTCTATCATGTGCAAACTTTTCATCTCCAAGTAACTACTGCAACCTACGCCCTTCTGAATCTGCTTAATGTATTCATCTCTTGGTGTCCTACTATTTTTACCCTCCACTACTAAATTGGTGTTGCCTTGATGCCTTGTAATGTGTCCTACCATCTGATCCCTTCTTCTAGTCAAGTTGTGTCACAAATTTCTCTTCTCGCCAATTCTATTCAGTATCTCCTTATTACTTGCGTGATCTACCCATCTAATCTTCAGCATTCTTCTGTAGCACCACACTTTGAAAGCTTCTATTCTCTTTTGTCTGAACTATTTATTGTCCACGTTTCACTCCATACAACAACTTTCAGAAAGGAATTCCCGACACTTAAATCTGTACTCTATGTTAACAAATTTCTCTTCTTCAGAAACGCTTTCCTTGCCACTGCCTGTCTGCATTTTATATCCTCTCTATTTCAACCATCATCAGTTACCTAGTTTACTTTCCAGATAGCAAAACTCACTACTACTCTAAGTGTTTCATTTCCCAATCTAATTCTCTCACTATCACCTGTTTTAATTTGACTACATTTCATTATCCTTGTTTTGCTTTTGTTGATGAATATCTTATATCCTCCTTTCAACACACTGTCCATTCTGCTCAACTGCTCTTCCAAGTCCTTTGTTGTCTCTGACAGAATTACAATGTCATCAACAAACCTCAAGGTTTTTATTTCCTCTCTTTGGATTTTAATTCCTAATCCATATATTTCCTTTTGTTTCCTTTACTGCTTGCTCGATATACAGATTGAACACCATTGGGGATAGGCTACATCCCTGCCTCATTCCCTTCTCAACCACTGCTTCAGTTCCATACCCCTCAACTCTTAAAGTGCCATCTGGTTTCTGTACAAATTGTAAGTAGCCTTTTGCTCCCTGTATTTTACCCCTGCCACTTTCAGAATTTGAAACAGAGTATTCCAGTCAACATTTTCAAAAGCCTTCTCCAAGTCTACAAATGCTAGAAACGTAGGTTTGCCCTTCCCTAATCTTTCCTCTAAGATAAGTCTTAGGGTCAGTATTGCCTCGCGTGTTCCAACATTTCTATGGAATCCAAACTGATCTTCCACAAGGTTTTTCCGCTCATCTGTAAAGAATTCGTGTTAGTATTTTGCAACTGTGAATTATTAAACTGATAGTTCAGTAATTTTCACACCTGTTAATACCTGCTTTCTTTGGGATTGGAATTATTATATTCTTCTTGAAGTCTTAGGGTATTTCGCCTGTCTCATACAGCTTGCTCACCAAATGGAAGAGTTCTGTTATGGCTGGCTCAGCCAAGGCTGTCAGTAGTTCTAATGGAATGATGTCTACTCCCAGGGCCTTGTTTTGGTTTAGGTTTAGGTCTTTCAATGCTCTGTCAAATTCTTTGCACAGTATCATATCATCTTCATCTATGTCCCTTCCATTTCCATAATGGTGCCCTTAAGTATGTCACCCTTGTACCGACCCCCTATATACTCCTTCCATCTTTCTGCTTTCCCTTCTTTGATTAGGACTAGTTTTCCATCTGGGTTCTTGATAGTCATACGGGTGGTTCTCTTTTCTCCAAATTTCCCTGTAGGCTGTACCTACCTTACCCCTAGTGATATACACTTCTACATCCTTACATTTGTCCGCTAGCCACCCCTGCTTAGCCATTTTGCTCTTCCTGCTGATCTCATTTTTGAGACGTTTGTATTCCTGTTCGCCTGCTTCATTTTTATATTTCCTCGTATCATACCTATATTTCATCTCTTGAAGCTACCCATTCTTCTTCTACTGTATTTCTTTTACCTGTTCTTGTCAATCGTTGCCCAATGCTCCCTCTGAAACCCTCTACAACCTCTGCTTTTTTCAGTTTATGCAAGTCCCATCTTCTTAAATTCCTAATTTCTTTCAGTTTTAATCTAAAGTTCATAACCAATAAATTGTGGCCCGAGTTCACATCTGCCCATGGAAATGTCTTTTAATTTAAAACCTGGTTCCTGTACTTCTGTCTTACCATTATGTAATCTATCTGAAACCTTCCAGTGTCTCCAGGCCTCTTCCCCATATAAAATCTCCTTTAGCTATGATTAAGTTGTGCTCTGTGCAAAATTCTACCACGCGGCTTCCTCTTTCATCCCTTACCCCCACTCTTAAATTGTTGTCTCCCTTAACTACCTGAGTAATTTCTTTTATCCCATCATACATTTCTTCAATCTCTTCATCATCAACAGAATGAGTTGGCACAGAAACTTGTATTACTGTGGTAGGCATGGGCTTTGTCTACCTTGGCTACAATAATGCATTCACTATGCTATTCGTAGTAGCTTACCCGCATTCCTATTTTTTAATCATTATTAAACCTAATCCCGAAATGCTAATATTTGATTTTGCATTTATAATCCTGTATTCACCTGACCAGAAATCTTGTTCCTTGTGCCACCGAACGTAACTAATTCCCACTATATCAAATTTTGATCTATCAATTTCCCTTTTTAAATTTTCTAACCTACCTGCCGATTAAGGGATCTGACATTCCACGCTCCAATTCATAGAATGCCAGTTTTGTTTCTCCTGATAACTTCCTCCTGAGTAGTTCACACCTGGAGATCTGACTATTTTACCTCTGGAATATTTTACCCAAGAGGATACCGTCATCGTTTAACCATACAGTGTAGCTGCATGCCCTCGTGAAAAATTATGGCTGTA
Source organism: Schistocerca nitens (assembly GCF_023898315.1). Taxonomy (NCBI): domain Eukaryota; kingdom Metazoa; phylum Arthropoda; class Insecta; order Orthoptera; family Acrididae; genus Schistocerca; species Schistocerca nitens. The sequence continues at coordinate 872,180,809 of NC_064617.1, forward strand.
GTTTCCCCTTTCTTTCAGCCATTTGCAGTACCAGCACATCAAGTCCGTTTTGATTGATGCTACAAGGCAGATCAGTCAATCATCCAAACTATTGTCCCTGCAACTACTTCTTTTCAGGAACCACGTTTGTCTGGCCTCTCAACAGACACCCCTCCATTGTGGTTGCACCTATGGTACAGCTATCCGTATCGGTTGGTTGGATTAGAAGAGGGGGGAAAGGGACCAAACTACGAGGTCTTCAGTCCCTTGTTCCAAATAAAACAATACCGCAAGTGTGAGAATAAAACAAACGAGACCGACAACTCAAAACGGAATGAAAGGAAAAATCACAAGAACGGTGAAGGGTAAAAAACATGTAAATGGACAAAAAGGGACAAGAAAACCACAGAAACGCAAGAAATGGGATGAAGAGATTAAAACAACAAAGCAGATTACCACAGCTGGCTGACCATGAAAATAAAAAAGGAGAAGCCACCCACTCTGCAACACATTAAAACCTCGACCCCAGAAGCACTAGCGTGGACAACGGGACAAAGGACATGCGCTAAAACTTAGATCAAATGATAAAACCCACCCTCATGAATAAAACGTAAAACTAAATCAGCAGATGAGGCGTCGTCAGATAAAATTAGCGGCAATGAGTCCGGTAACCCAAGACTTCGTCGCTGGGCAGTCAAAGTGGGACAGTGGACCATAATATGAGCCACTGTCAACTGTGCACCACACTGACACTCAGGAGCGTCTTCACGGCGCAGGATATACCCGTGTGTCACCCAAGCGTGGCCAATGCGGAGCTGGCAAACTGATTTCCTGCGAGAGGCCTGAATGGAAGACTTTTACACATTCATAGTCTCCTTAATGACAGGCACTTTGTTCTGTGTACTGTTATGCCATTCTGTCTTCCAAAGCTGAAAAACCCTACAGCATAAGTCAGAATGCAGGTCAGATTCAGAGATTCCCATCTCCAGAAGCAGTTTCCGCGTGGCCTGTTTGGCCAGCCTGTGGGGAAGCTTGTTGCCTGGGATGCCGACGTGTCCTGGGGTCCACACAACCATCACTGAATGACAGGAGCGGTCCAGGGCATAGATGGAATCCTAGATGGATGTTACCACAGGATAGTCAGGGTAGCACTGGTCAATAGCTTGTAGGCTGATCAAGGAGTCAGTACACAGAAGAAACGATTCCCTGGGGCACGAACAGATGTACTGAAGTGCATGAGAGATGGCCACCAGCTCTGCAATGAATACACTGCAGCCATCAGGCAAGGAATGCTGTTCAAAATGGCCTCTGTGGATGTAAGCGAAGCCAACATGACCATCAGCCATTGAGCCATTGGTTTAAACCACTTCAGAGCCCCGGAACACATCAAGAATTGAGAGAAAGTGACAGCGGAGAATGGCAAGAGTAACTGAGTCTTTAGGGTCCTGTGAAAGGTCCAGACGAATCTGCAGCCTAGGTGTACACCATGGAGGTGCATGCGGACGGACCTGGATGGGAGACGGTATAGGGAAGGACTCCAGTTCAGACAGAAGGGATTGCACGCTATCGTTAACCCTGACCTGGGCCGCCGATGCGGAAGATGAACTGCCGCAGGTGGAAAAAGGAAATGGTGATTGAGATGCTCAGGAGAACTACAAATGTGTGCAACGTAACTGGTGAGCAGTTGTGCATATCGGATCTGCAGTGGAGGGACTCTGTCCTCCACCAGGACACTGGTCACCAGACTCTTTCTAAAAGCTCCCGTAGCTGGGCGAACACCACAGTGGTGCACTGGGTCAAGTACACGCAATGCTGAGGGCGCTGCTGAACCATAAATCAGACTCCCATAGTCAAGGTGGGATTGAACAAGGGCTCTGTAGAGCTGCAGCAGCGTAAAGCGATCTGCACCCCAGTTGGTGTTGCTCAGGCAGCGGAGAGCATTGAGGTGCTGCCTGCACTTCCGCTTAAGCTGACACAGGTGAGGTAGCCAAGTCAATTAGGCATCGAAAACCAGTCCTAAGAACCGATATGTCTCCACTACAATGAGTGGATGTCATGAAGGTAAAGTTCTGGTTCTGGATGAATGGTAAGATGCCAACAGAAGTGCAGGAGACACGACTTAGTAGCTGAAAACTGGAAGCTGTGGGCAACAGCCCATGACTGCACTTTGTGGATGGCTCCCTGTAGGTGCCTCTCAGCAACACCAGAGCTAGTGGAGCAGTATGAAATGCAGAAGTCATCTGCATACAGAGGGGGTGAGTTGGACGGCCCTACAGCTGATGCTAGACCGTTAAGGGCCACTAAAAATAGTGATACACTCAATACGGAGCCATGCAGGACCCAATTTCCCCTGGATAAGGGGAGAACTATGGGAGACACCAACTTGAACACGCAAAGTACTCAGCGACAGGAAATTCTGGATAAAAATCTTGAGCGGGCCTCTGAGACCCCACCTGTATAATGTGGCATGAATATGGTGTCGCCAGGTGGTGACATACACTGTGTGTGGATCAAAAAAGACAGCAACAAGGTGTTGGCATCTGGAAAAGGCTGTTCGGGTGGCAGACTTGAGGGACACAACATTATCAGTGGTAGAACGCCCCTGGCAGAAGCCGCCCTGACATGGAGGCAGTAGGCCACATGACTCCAGGACCGATCCCAACTGCTGACACACCATGCATTCCAGCAAAGTTGGTGAGGCTGACGGGCCGATAGCTATCCACATCAAGTGGGTTTTTGCTGGGTTTGAACACTGGAACAATGATGCTCTCCTGCCATTGCGATGGAAAGACACCATCGTACTAGATCGCTAGATCCAGTTGAAGATGACGAGGAGATGGCACTTGTAGTCAGACGAGAAACATTTAATCATCCGGCTGTGGATCTGATCAGGCCCAGGAGCTGTGTCGGGGCAATGTGCAAGCGCGCTGAGGAGTTCCCACTCCATAAATGGGGCATTACAGGGTGCACTGTGGCATGTAGAGAACGAGAGGACTTTCCTTTCCATCCGCCATTTGTGGGTGCGAAAGGCTGGGGGGGGAGGGGTGGGGAGGGGGGGTTAGCAGAGGTTCGAGCATATTGCTCAGCGAAGTGCTCGGCAATCACGTTTGCATTGGTACATAGCATGCCACTGACAGTAATGCCAGGGACACCTTTTAAGGTCTCGTACCCAGAAAGACGTCTGATCTTCGTCCTGACCTGGAAAGGTAACGTATGGCACCCAATGGTCAACACTCCTGTTTCTGTCATTTTATAGGCTGGCGTACATGGGCACGGAGCCGCTTAAAGGCTATCAGATGCTCTAGGGAAGGGTGTCACTTATGTCGCTGTAGAGCTCGTCGACACACTAATTGCCTCAGCATCATCTGGCGACCACCTGATCACCAAGGGACTGTCTTTCCCCTGGGGGCACCTTAAAGAGCGAGGGATCGCGTATTCTGCCACAGAAACAATTGTTGTAGTCACCTGCTGAACCATCACATCAATGTTACCATGTGGGGCAGAGTCAACGGTGACATCAGGTGAAAGTTTCTGAGCCCGCCTTGTTTAAATCCCATCTGGGTAGGCGTCTGTGGGCCTGACGCTGGGGCAGCGACAGGAAGATGGGGAAGTGGTCACTACCACACAGGTCACCATGTACTTTCCAGTGGATAGATGGGAGAAGTCCTGGGCCATAAATTGATAAATCAATGGCCGAGTAACTTCCTCAAGCCGCAATGAAATGTGTTGCGGCCCCAGTATTTGAGAGGCACAGGTTGAACTGAGATAGTGAAGTTTCAACATCTTTGCTTCGGCCAGTAAGCACGGTGTCACCCCCCAGGGAGTTATGGGCATTAAAATCTCCAAAAAGTAGGAAAGGTTTAGGTAGTTGATCAATCAGTGCAGCTAATACATTCAGGGGTACTGCACCATCCAGAGGAAGATATACATTGCAGACAGTTATTTCCTGTGACATCTGTATTCTGACAGCCACGGCTTCAAGAGGGGTTTGAAGGGGCACAGGTTCACCACAGACTGAGTTTAAGACATAAATGCAAACTCCACCTGACACTCAATTATAGTCACTATGGTTCCGGTAATATCCCCTATAAGCACTGAGGGCAGGGGTCTCCATTGCTGGGAACCAGGTTTCCTGGGGGGGGGGGGGGGGGGGCACTGCAGAAAACAGGTGTAAGGCTCAACAGTTGCCGTAGCTCAGCCAGGCGGTGAAAAAACCACCGCAATTCCACTGGAGGATGACATCATCGTGAGACTGGGAAGGCATGGAACATGCAATGAGGCAGTTTACGCCTCAGGGTCACCTGCTGCCACTGACTTTTTGCCTGAGCAGTCTATATGCATTGTATCTGAGGGTTCAGCAAGATCCAGGTCCTCAGCGGATATCAGAATCTCCTCCTCAGACTCAGAGCTTGTAGGCAGCAGTGGTGTGGGTGCCACAGCAAGTTCCTTATTCTTAGGAGTTTTCTTTTTCGATTTTTGCGCTGTTCTTTGGGTTTCCCTGGCTGAGAGGACTTCACTGAATCAGTCTCCGGGACTGAGGATGAGCGTGAAGCCATACTACCAGGTGTTTTTGGGCTCTTCAGCTGCTGGCAAGTGTCACCTGTCCCACTAGAAGAAACCTAGGAAGGGAGTGACGCAAGGGACCCCTTCCCAGCGAGAGGAGTTCAAGAGGCCTTACGCTTCTCTGGCTCAGAAGAGGGGACTGAAATCCCCGATGGTTGGGGGGAAAAGGGAGGGAGGGGGGGGGGGCGGGGGTGTTGCTGCTCCCGAAGTAGGTGGTGCGGGAGCAACAGGGAGTGACGTGCCCACCACCATCAAGGGGTCAGGTGCAGTCTCCCAGTACTGACAGGTGACAGGAATTTGAGGAACTGATGGGGGCAAGAACTGTTCTGGTAGTGGCGGCATATGAGGTGGTCATAGCTACAGGCTGTAGGTGCTCAAATTTCCTCTTAGCCTCAGTGTAGGTCAGTCCGTCCAGGGTCTTATATTCCATGATTTTTCCTCTCTTTCTGTAAAATCCTGCTGTCTCGCAAGCAAGGTGAATGATGCTATTCATGGTTGACACAGAGGGGAGGCGGGGCACATGGAATATTGAGATGCGATAGACGTCCACAATGTCGACAGGTGGGGCTGGAAGTACAGCGAGAAGACATATGGCCGAACTTCCAGCACTTAAACCACCACAATGAGGGAGGGATATGGCTTGATGTCACAGGGGTAGACTGTCACCTTGACCTTCTCGGGCAATGTGACACCCTCGAAGACCAAGATGAAGGCACCGGTGTCAACCTGGTTATCACTCGGACCCCAATGTATGCGCCGGGCAAAATGAACACCTCGCCGCTCTAAATTGGCGCACAGCTCATCGTCAGACTGCAAAAGAAGGTAGCTGTGGAATATAACAACCTGGACTGTATTTAAGCTCTTATGAAGAGTGCTGGTAACTGACAAGCGAGTAATGCACCTGACTGGGCAGAGGATGCTGTTTTTATCAAAGCTGACCCAGAGCACAGTTTGGACAAGCCCTCCACCTCCCCAAACGTGTCCTCCAAATGCTCCACAAAAAAACTGAGGCTTCATTGTCATGGAGTAAGATCCACTGCCATCCTTAACCTGGAGTTCCTCGCATGGTGTGGCCAGGGAGGGGAACGACTTAGGGTCATATTTCTTAACATTAAAGTTAAACTTTGCCCGCTTGGAGACTGCTGGTGGTGGACCACTACGTACTACGCTTCAGGGCCTGTCATCCGCCCTGATACCACCCACTCTGACCAGGGGCCCTCTCCACGGGCACCACCCAGCCACAGCAAAGGCCACCTGGCAGGATGGCCATTGCTGGTAGTCCTGATGCCCCAGGGTGACAGGCATCTACTCCTTGGCATACGTGAGGAGTAAACAGTGCAGGCATCAGCAGAGAAATCCCTGTGTTGTCAGGTGGCTACAACCAACAGGGTATGTGGCGGCCCCACCGCAATGGACTGGCTACCGTGCTGGATATGAGCTACAAAGAAGTCCATTCATCGTCAGCACAGAAATTGACACTGCAAAGTGCATGGTGGAAAATGCACCCATGAAGGTGTCCTTGCCCAAGAGATGGAGATTGGACGGGACTGCAATGTGATGACAAGAAAGTGGGCTAAAGATCTCAATACACAATGGACAAGATGCACCATGTAAGAACACCCTTTGCCAATTGGCTCACTCTTCGGGAAAATTTTGAAAAATGGAGGTCAAACCCTACAGGCGACCATCACGTAAAGGCGAAAACGTGTGAGACTCCTTTTAGTTGCCTCTTACGACAGGCAGGAATACCTCTGGCCTATTCTTGCCCCTGGACCTGCAGGGGGGCTATCCTTATCGCTGAGGCACTCAAACCTTCTCACCAACGAGAAGGTCCATGGGGTGGGATTTTGGTTTTTTTTTTTTTTTTTTTGTGGGGTTTAAGGGCGCTCAACTACTGAGGTCATTAGCGCCCAGTCACAATTGTTAGAGCACATAGAATCTAGTAAAACTCAAGGGGAGGGGGCGGGGGGGACACCAGAAAGTCCTTACAAAGATGCAGATAAAATAAGTAAAAGTGTTAGATGTCTTTGGACAAGCCAGTCAAAATTATAAAACGAAGAACACGAGCAGCTGCTCGAGCGTCATCAGCTAAAATATCCTGTAAAGTAGATGGCAGAGACAGCACAACACGAGATTGACTAAAACGGGTACACGACAATAAAACATGGTGCACTGTTAATGCATGACCACAAGGGCACTGCGGGGCTGGGTCACCGGAGAGCAGGTAGCGGTGGCTAAACCGGCAATGCCCAATCCGCAACCTGGTCAGAAGGACCTCTTCTCGCCGAGATGGTCGGGAGGAGGTTGTCCAAGCAGTTGGGAGCGGTTTTACTGCCCGGAGCTTGTTTCCTTGGAGGGATGACCAAGTATCCCACCACAACTACACAAGCCTCTTACAAACAACCCCATGAACGTCAGATGACGGGACACAATGGGAGGCTGGCCGAGGCAGAAGGACTGCAGCCTTGGCTGCAGCATCAGCAGCCTCATTCCCAGGCACTCCTACATGTCCGGGAACCCACAGAAAGCTGACAGGAGAACCATTATCAGCGAAAGAATGGAGGGACTGCTGGATCCGTTGCACCAAGGGATGGACCGGATAGGGAGCTCCAAGGCTCTGAAGAGCACTGAGGGAATCAGAGCAGAGTACATACGATGAATGGCGGTGGCGGCGGGCATACTGAACGGCCTGATGGAGAGCAAAAAGCTCGGCCGTAAAGCTGGAACATTGGTCGAGGAGCCGGTATTTAAAGGTGGCGGCCCCGACGACAAAGGAAAAGCTAACACCATCGTCAGTTTTGGAGCCATCGGTGTAAATAAAGGTGTGACCGGCAAGTCGAGCACGAAGTTCGACAAACCGTGAGCAATACACTGCAGCCGGAGTACCCTCCTTTGGGAGTGAGCTGAGGTCGAGATAAATATGAACCGGAGCCTGGAGCCAAGGTGGTGTCGGGCTCTCACCCTCTCTGAAGGTGGTAGGGAGGGCAAAATCCAATTGTCGAAGCAGGCGACGGAAGCGGACTCCAGGGGGCAGCAGGGCAGACACATACAACCCGTACTGACGGTCGAGAGAATCGGCGAAGAACGACTGATAAGAGGGGTGGTCGGGCATTGACAACAGCCGGCAGGCATACCGACACAGCAGTACGTCGCGCCGGTAGGTCAATGGTAATTCGGCAGCTTCAGCATAAAGACTCTCGACGGGACTAGTGTAGAAGGCTCCGGTCGCAAGACGTAACCCCCGATGGTGGATGGAGTTGAGACGGCGTAAGAGGGATGGCCGAGCAGACGAGTAGACGAAGCTCCCATAATCCAGCTTCGATCGGACTATGGACCGATACAAGCGAAGCAGGACAGTGCGATCCACTCCCCAAGATGAACCACTAAGAACTCTGAGGACATTAAGTGAATGTGTACAACGGGCCGCCAAATAAGAGACGTGCGGATACCAACAAAGTTTCCTGTCCAATGTGAGCCCTAGAAACTTTGTTGTTTCCACGAATGGGAGAACAACAGGACCGAGATGTAAGGATGGTGGAAGGAACGCTTTATATCGCCAAAAGTTGATACAAACCGTCTTCTCTTCAGAGAACCGGAAGCCATTTGCCACGCTCCATGAGTATAGGCTGTCTAGACAACGCTGAAGGCAGCGCTCCAGGAGGCATGTTCTCTGGGCACTGCAGTAGATCGCGAAGTCATCAAAAGAGAGAGCCTGAGACATTATGGGGAATGCAATCCATAATTGGATTGATCGTGATGGCAAAAAGGGCTACGCTCAAGACGGAGCCCTGGGGCACTCTGTTCTCCTGGAGGAAGACGTCTGACAATACGGAACCCACACGTACCCTAAACTTTCGATTTGTTAAAAAGGAATCAATAAAAAGGGGCAGGCGACCGTGTAGGCCCCACCTGTGCATAGTGCGGAGGATACCTCCTCTCCAACAGGTGTCATAAGCCTTCTCCAAATCGAAGAACACGGCTACCGTTTGGCGCCTTCCTAAAAAGTTGTTCATGATGAATGTCGACAAGGTCACAAGGTGGTCAACAGTGGTGCGGCGGCGACGAAAGCCGCATTGGATATTGGTAAGTAGCCGTCGAGATTCAAGAGTCCAGACTAACCGAGCGTTAACCATGCGCTCCATCACCTTACAGACACAGCTTGTAAGAGAAATGGGGCGGTAACTAGAAGGAAGGTGTCTATCCTTCCCGGGTTTGGGTATAAGAACCACGACGGCATCACGCCAACGCATGGAGACCTGACCTTCGGTCCAGACGCGATTGTAGGTACGAAGAAGGAAGCTTGTGCCCGCCGGAGAAAGGTGGGCCAGCATCTGAACGTGAATGGCATCTGGCCCCGGAGCAGAGGACCGGGACAGTGCAAGCGCACGTTCGAGCTCCCGCATAGTAAAGGGGGCATTATAAGTTTCCAGATTCAGCGAGTGGAAGGAAGGTCGCTGAGCCTCTTCTGCCTCTTTCCTGGGACGGAATGCAGGGTGGTAATGGGCGGAGCTTGAAACCTCCGTGAAAAACCGGCCGAAGGCGTTGGAGACAGTCACAGGATCAACAAGGACCTCATTACCTGAGGTCAGGCCAGGTACCGAGGAGTGGGCCTTAATGCCCGACAGTCGACGCAGGCCACCCCAAACGACAGAAGAGGGAGTAAAACTGTTAAAGGAGCTGGTGAAAGAGGCCCAACAAGCTTTTTTGCTGTCTTTGATGACTCTACGGCACTGCGCTCGGAGTCGTTTGTATCCAATACAATTCGCCAACGCAGGATGGCGCCGAAAGGTGCGTAAAGCACGTCGTCGAGCACGGATAGCGTCTCTACAAGCCTCATTCCACCAGGGGACGGAAACGCGATGGGAAGAGGTAGTATGAGGAATGGAACGTTCGGCAGCATTGACGATAACAGCCGTGGGGTATTCGACCTGACTGTCACAACTGAGAAAATCGTGGTCCGGAAAGGTCGCCAGGGAGGAGTAAAGTCCCCAGTATGGAGTGTGGTGCAGGAGACGAACGACACAGGGGAAGTGGTCGCTCGAATAGGTGTCAGAAAGAACATACCACTCGAACCGACGGGCAAGAGTGGTAGAACAGATCGAAAGGTCCAAGTGGGAGTAGGTATGAGTAGAGTCCGAGAGGGAAGTCGGGGCGCCAGTATTGAGGCAGACAAGATTGAGATGGTTGAAGACATCCACCAAGAGGGAGCCTCGTTGACAGGATGCAGGAGAGCCCCAAAGGGGATGATGGGCATTGAAGTCGCCAAACAATAAAAACGGCGGAGGAAGCTGAACAGTCAGGTGCATCATGTCAGCCCGACTAACTGCGGATGACGATGGAGTGTAGACGGTACAAACGGTAAAAGTAAAGGCAGAAAGAGTAATACGGACAGCTATTGCTTGAAGTGGGGTGGTCAATGGGATGGGATGGTAATAGACATCGTCCCGAACGAGCAACATGACCCCACCATGAGCTGGGATACCGTCCACAGGGGTGAGGTCATACCGCTCCGAGGTATAGTGGGTAAAGGCAATACCGTCAGTTGGGCGCAACTTGGTTTCCTGGAGACGAAGGACGAGCGGACAGTGCAGGCGGAGGAGCAGTTGTAATTCCTCCCGATTAGATCGAATACCTCTTATGTTCCAATGTAACAAGGCCATCGCTAGTCAAAAAAGAGGGGGAACGAGACGGGGGAAGAGCTGGTCACCTCGACGGCCGCGGAGGGCCAGGTTTCGAGGAAACAACGCTACAACTGGCGGAAGGCGGATCCTGTTCCATCGAGTCGTCACTAGCTGCGGCTGCTGTCCCGGGTTGTGTAGGAGGGGCAGCATCATTTGCTGACGAGAGGCCAGCTGAGCGCCTGGCAGCAGAGCGTCCGGCGAAACTGAGGACGGCCGGGAGCAGCGACTCATGGATGGAGCGTCAGACGAAACGCGCCGGGGTGGAGAGGGGGATAGACTTCTTCTTGGAGGCCTTCTTGGAAGTCCGAGGAGGCACAGGGATGGTGGGCTGGACCCGAAGAAGGTCCTCACGCGCGGGGTCCATTTTGGAACGCCGGACCTCGGAAGCTGGGGTCCGGAACTTTTCCCCGATGGACGCCTGAGAAGAGGATCGCTTCTCAGGCAGCGGGGGGGGGGGGGGGAGGAGGAGGAAGGGTGGCCCCTGGGGCAGAGGGGGCGGGGGCCACGGGGGAGGAAGATTTGGAAGGGGGGGATTTGGGAGGCGGAGGCATAGACCCCGGATGGGGGGAGGAGGTGGAGGGGGGACAGGATAGGGGTGAGGATACTGTGGAAGGAGTGGACACGACTGAGGCAAACGAAATGGTCAATGTCACGGGATGGAGGCGGTCATACTTCTTCCTGGCCTCAGAGTAAGAGAGACGATCCAAAGTTTTGAGTTCTTGAATCTTCTTCTCCTTCTGATACGCGGGGCAGTCTAAAGATCTAGGCGAGTGGATGCCAGGACAATTAAAGCACTGAGGTGGTGGGGTGCATGTATGTTCCTCACGAAGAGGACGTCCACAATCGCTACAAAGGGGCTCAGCCTCACACCATGACGACATGTGCCCAAAGCGCAAACACCGAAAACAGCGCATAGGTCGCACGTCGCACCGGTAGCACATCACCTATACCTTCTCTGGGAGAACGTCCCCCTCGAAGGCGAGGATAAAGGCCCCGGTGTCGATGCGACGGTCTTTGGGGCCGCGCTGGACTCTCCGGACGAAATGCACGCCTCGGCGCTCCACGTTGGCCGTGAGCTCCTCATCAGATTGCAGCAGGAGGTCCCGATGAAAAATAACCCCCTGCGTCCTATTCAGTGCCAGATGCGGGACAATGGACACTGGGATGTCCCCTAGTTGGTCGCACGCCTGGAGCGCCGCCGACTGTGTGGCGGAGGTGGTCTTTATAAGAACGGACCCCGAACGCATTTTACTAAGAGCCTCGATTTCCCCGAAGATGTCCTCTATGTGCTGAACAAAGAACATGGGCTTGGAGGTGGCGAACGTCCCCCCATCGGTTCGAGAACACACCAAATAGCGGGGGAAGTACTTCGCCGCAAGCCGGCGGGCCTGTCCTTCCTCCCAGGGAGTGGCCAAGGGGGAAAGGGCAGGAGAACCAGAACCAGAGACAGTACCTTTCTTTTTATAAGACTCGGCCGCAGAGCGACCTGTGGTGGGGTGGGGGGGGTTCAACTCTTACTTACTGAAATTGGGGTTCCCCTGGTCAGGCCATTGCTTTCCAGTCATCTAGGCTCCAGCCGATACAGTCATGAGCCCAGGAGATACGCTGCAAGCAGTGTCGTACTATGAGCAAAGGCACTTGCATTGGTTGTCTGCTGCTATAGCCCATTAACATCAAATTTAGCTGCACTGTCCTAATGGGTTCGTTTGTCCCACATCACACATAGATTTCTGCAGTTATTTCAGTGTTGCTAGTCTGTTAGTGCTGATAACTCTACGCAAATGCTCCTGCTTTCATTTGTTAAGTGAAGGCTATCAGCCACTATGTTACGCATAGTGAAAGGTAATGTCCAAAACTTTGTATTCTTGGCACAGCCTTGACACTGTGGAGCTCAGAATATTGAATTTTCTAACAGTTACTGAAATGGAATATGATGTATGCAGCTCCAGCTTCTGTTCTGTGTTCAAAGTATTTTAATTGCCATTGTGCAGCCACAATCACAATGGAAACTTTTTCACATGAATCATCTGAGTACAAATGACAGCTGCACCAGTGCTGCCCTTTTATACTCTACCTATGAGATGCTACAGCTACCTGTATATGGGCATATTGCTATTCCGTGACTTTTGTCACTTCAGTGTAAACCATTATTGCAGGGCTTCACAACATACGTGCTTGCGGAGCAAGCTGTGAGCAGCAAGGCGCGAGCACGGAGCAGCGCGAGCACGCTACCCCCACTACCGGACCTGCGGACTAGAGCGGAGAGTGGGGAGAGTCACGTGGGGCACACAACAGCTGCTGCCAGTCAATGTAAATCTGCGGCCACCTGCAGGGATATCACTCACGAATTATTACTGCGACAAATGAAACAAATAAAGGAGAATGTACATGTGCCACATAATTTTATTAGCTTAGTGTATGCCTCTACCATCTGTAGACACTGAAACTAAGGAATTCCACGACAATCCTATATTTTCAACACTTTCTTCAACACTACTTAAAATATCACCTCTGGTTGTAGTGTTCTTCATGGCTACTACATCGAGGAGCTCCTCCCTCACCTGAAGATCTCTATTAACACCTCTAATAAATATGGCAAGCTGCGCTGTTCCAGTGATATCAACACTTTCGTCCAGAGCTAGAGAATACGCCATAAAATCTTTACAGATATTAGCAAGCGTCGTCTGCCATGTCCTGTATGCGACGCATAATGGTCATGTTAGATAATGGCACAATCCGAAACTGTTCAACTTGAGATGGACACAAATGTTCCGCTGCAACTACCAAACATTCTTTTATTAAAGTTCCTGGCAGATTAAAACTGTGAGCCAGACCGAGACTCAAACTCGGGACCTTTGCCTTTCGCGGGCAAGTGCTCTACCAACTGAGCTACCGAAGTACGACTCACGCCCGGTCCTCACAGCTTTACTTCTGCCAGTATCTCGTCTCCTACATTCCAAACTTTATTAAATCGCCATCAGTTAAGGGGCGCAGCGATTTTGCTAAAAGCAAAGCAATTTTGTAACCCACTCTGAGAGCTACCTCAGTTGATTTTTCTTCATCGTCCAGATCTTCTTCGGATATCTTCCTTTTAAGTTTAATAACTTCCTGTGCACGATCTGGTCAATCACACTTTCCGCATCCGTAGTCTTTTGCATGGTACGACATATAATGTCGCTGCAAATTAAATTTCGTAAAAGAATTCAGCGTTTTGTGACATAGTAAACATTTTGCAACACCATCTTTTTCAGTAAACAGATACAATTCCTCCCAGTGGGGGTTGAACTGCGAAAGCATGGTTGGGGTTACACAACGGCGACTTCACATGATTCTTAACCAGCGAAGTGACTGTTAAGAGCTGATCGTAGTACTTTAAACGTTACACAGTCGGCGCAAATTCAATAGGCACGCTGCAGCCCTATTCAAACGTGCGCGCGCATTTCCCCTCCCTCCCTACTCCGCGAACTTGCAGCTGCTCGCGAGCACGTGCCTGAGCACACGCGAGTACTCGCGCTCAAAACCGGCCAGTTGTTAAGCCCTGCATTATTGTCTACTTAGTGCCTGCAAATGACCAGCTTGTAGCCATACTCTAAAACAAATTGTGTACATCGAGGAGCAAAAACATCATTACCACCACCTTAACAGTGTGTTGGTCCGCCTCAAGTAACGCAATAGAGAATTGATTTCTGCGTGGGATGGATGCAAGCCCTTTGCAGGTTCCAGAGACATGTGGCACCAGGTAGCTGAGCACAGGTCACACAGTTCTGGATCAGTAGTGTGTGGGATTGGAGATGGCACTTGACAGCTTCTCAGATGCATTCCACTGGGCTCGTATCAGGTGAATTTTGTGAGCCTACCACCACCATATATATATATACACCATAGTTTAACTGATGCAACCCACTAACTGATGCAACCCACTAACTGATGCAACCCACTAACTGATGCAACCCACTAACTGATGCAACCCACTAACTGATGCAACCCACTAACTGATGCAACCCACTAACTGATGCAACCCACTAACTGATGCAACCCACTAACTGATGCAACCCACTAACTGATGCAACCCACTAACTGATGCAACCCACTAACTGATGCAACCCACTAACTGATGCAACCCACTAACTGATGCAACCCACTAACTGATGCAACCCACTAACTGATGCAACCCACTAACTGATGCAACCCACTAACTGATGCAACCCACTAACTGATGCATCTACATCTACATCTACATCTATACTCCGCGAGCCACCTTACGGTGTGTGGTGGAGGGTACTTATTGTACCACTATCTGATCCCCCCTTCCCTGTTCCATTCACGAATTGTGCGTGGGAAGAACGACTGCTTGTAAGTCTCCGTATTTGCTCTAATTTCTCAGATCTTTTCGTTGTGATCATTACGCGAGATATATGTGGGCGGTAGTAATATGTTGCCCATCTCTTCCCGGAATGTGCTCTCTCGTAATTTCGATAATAAACCTCTCCGTATTGCGTAACGCCTTTCTTGAAGTGTCCGCCACTGGAGCTTGTTCAGCATCTCCGTAACGCTCTCGCGCTGACTAAATGTCCCCATGACGAATCGCGCTGCTTTTCGCTGGATCATGTCTATCTCTTCTATTAATCCAACCTGGTAAGGGTCCCATACTGATGAGCAATACTCAAGAATCGGACGAACAAGCGTTTTGTAAGCTACTTCTTTCGTCGATGAGTCACATTTTCTTAGAATTCTTCCTATGAATCTCAACCTGGCGCCTGCTTTTCCCACTATTTGTTTTATGTGATCATTCCACTTCAGATCGCTCCGGATAGTAACTCCTAAGTATTTTACGGTCGTTACCGCTTCCAATGATTTACCACCTATGGCATAATCGTACTGGAATGGATTTCTGCCCCTATGTATGCGCATTATATTACATTTATCTACGTTTAGGGAAAGCTGCCAGCTGTCGCACCATTCATTAATCCTCTGCAGGTCTTCCTGGAGTACGTACGAGTCTTCTGATGTTGCTACTTTCTTGTAGACAACCGTGTCATCTGCAAATAGCCTCACGGAGCTACCGATGTTGTCAACTAAGTCATTTATGTATATTGTAAACAATAAAGGTCCTATCACGCTTCCTTGCGGTACTCCCGAAATTACCTCTACATCTGCAGATTTTGAACCGTTAAGAATGACATGTTGTGTTCTTTCTTCTAGGAAATCCTGAATCCAATCACAAACCTGGTCCGATATTCCGTAAGCACGTATTTTTTTCACTAAACGTAAGTGCGGAACCGTATCAAATGCCTTCCTGAAGTCCAGGAATACGGCATCAATCTGCTCGCCAGTGTCTACGGCACTGTGAATTTCTTGGGCAAATAGGGCGAGCTGGGTTTCACATGATCTCTGTTTGCGGAATCCATGTTGGTTATGATGAAGGAGATTTGTATTATCTAAGAACGTCATAATACGAGAACACAAAACATGTTCCATTATTCTACAACAGATTGACGTAAGTGAAATAGGCCTATAATTATTCGCATCTGATTTATGACCCTTCTTGAAAATGGGAACGACCTGTGCTTTCTTCCAGTCGCTAGGTACTTTACGTTCTTCCAGAGATCTACGATAAATTGCTGATAGAAAGGGGGCAAGTTCTTTAGCATAATCACTGTAGAATCTTAAGGGTATCTCGTCTGGTCCGGATGCTTTTCCGCTACTAAGTGATAGCAGTTGT
This sequence comes from Schistocerca nitens, assembly GCF_023898315.1. Lineage (NCBI taxonomy): Eukaryota > Metazoa > Arthropoda > Insecta > Orthoptera > Acrididae > Schistocerca > Schistocerca nitens. The sequence goes on from NC_064617.1 coordinate 872,196,754, forward strand.
TTTTCAATTCCGATATCGTTTATTTCAATATTTTCCATTTTGGCGTCCGTGCGACGGCTGAAGTCAGGGACCGTGTTACGATTTTCCGCAGTGAAACAGTTTCGGAACACTGAATTCAGTATTTCTGCCTTTCTTCGGTCGTCCTCTGTTTCGGTGCCATCGTGGTCAACGAGTGACTGAATAGGGGATTTAGATCCGCTTACCGATTTTACATATGACCAAAACTTTTTAGGGTTCTTGTTTAGATTGTTTGCCAATGTTTTATGTTCGAATTCGTTGAATGCTTCTCTCATTGCTCTCTTTACGCTCTTTTTCGCTTCGTTCAGCTTTTCCTTATCAGCTATGATTCGACTACTCTTAAACCTATGGTGAAGCTTTCTTTGTTTCCGTAGCACCTTTCGTACATGATTGTTATACCACGGTGGATCTTTCCCCTCGCTTTGGACCTTAGTCGGTACGAACTTATCTAAGGCGTACTGGACGATGTTTCTGAATTTTTTCCATTTTTGTTCCACATCCTCTTCCTCAGAAATGAACGTTTGATGGTGGTCACTCAGATATTCTGCGATTTGTGCCCTATCACTCTTGTTAAGCAAATAGATTTTCCTTCCTTTCTTGGCATTTCTTATTACACTTGTAGTCATTGATGCAACCACTGACTTATGATCACTGATACCCTCTTCTACATTCACGGAGTCGAAAAGTTCCGGTCTATTTGTTGCTATGAGGTCTAAAACGTTAGCTTCACGAGTTGGTTCTCTAACTATCTGCTCGAAGTAATTCTCGGACAAGGCAGTCAGGATAATGTCACAAGAGTCTCTGTCCCTGGCTCCAGTTCTGATTGTGTGACTATCCCATTCTATACCTGGTAGATTGAAGTCTCCCCCTATTACAATAGTATGATCACGAAACTTCTTCACGACGTTCTGCAGGTTCTCTCTGAGGCGCTCAACTACTACGGTTGCTGATGCAGGTGGCCTATAGAAGCATCCGACTATCATATCTGACCCACCTTTGATACTTAACTTAACCCAGATTATTTCACATTCGCATTCGCTAATAACTTCACTGGATATTATTGAATTCTTTACTGCTATAAATACTCCTCCACCATTGGCGTTTATCCTATCCTTGCGGTATATATTCCATTCTGTGTCTAGGATTTCGTTACTGTTCACTTCCGGTTTTAACCAACTTTCCGTTCCTAATACTATATGCGCACTATTTCCTTCAATAAGAGATACTAATTCAGGAACCTTGCCCTGGATACTCCTGCAGTTTACCAATATTACGTTAACTTTTCCTGTTTTTGGTCTCTGGGGACGGACGTTCTTTATCAACGATGATAATGTTCTCTCTGGTAAGCCGTCAGGTATTTTATCGTTTCGCCCAAGGGGGGGTCCCTCTAACCTAAAAAACCCCCGTGTGCACGCCACACGTACTCTGCTACCCTAGTAGCTGCTTCCGGTGTGTAGTGCACGCCTGACCTGTCTAGGGGGGCCCTACAGTTCTCCACCCAATAACGGAGGTCGATGAATTTGCAACCATTATAGTCGCAGAGTCGTCTGAGCCTCTGGTTTAGACCCTCCACACGGCTCCAAACCAGAGGACCGCGATCGACTCTGGGCACTATGCTGCAGATATTAAGCTCAGCTTGCACTCCGCGTGCGATGCTGGTTGTCTTCACCAAATCAGCCAGCCGCCGGAAGGAACCAAGGATGGCCTCAGAACCCAAGCGGCAGGCGTCATTCGTTCCGACATGTGCTACTATCTGCAGCCGGTCACACCCAGTGCGTTCAATAGCTGCCGGAAGGGCCTCCTCCACATTACGGACGAGACCCCCCGGCAAGCACACCGAGTGCACACTGGCATTCTTCCCCGACCTACCCGCTATTTTCCTGAGGGGCTCCATAACCCGCCTAACGTTGGAGCTCCCTATAACTAATAGGCCCGCCCTCTGTGACTGTCGGGACCTTGCCGGAGAATCGGCCACTGGCCCAACAGGCGAGGCATCCTGTGGTGGCTCGGAAACGATGTCATCACCACTAGGAAGCACCCCGTACCTGTTGGAAAGGGGTAAGGCAGCCGCCACGCGGTCAGATCCCACCTTCGCCTTTCGGCCAGGCACGCGCGAGCCCACCACTGTCCGCCATTCACCCTGGAGTGATGGCTGACCGGTAAGATGCTCACTGCCGGAAGACGCAGCGACATCAGGGGTTCCATGTGATTCCAAGGCCACCGAAGTAGGCATGCAACCCACTAACTGATGCAACCCACTAACTGATGCAACCCACTAACTGATGCAACCCACTAACTGATGCAACCCACTAACTGATGCAACCCACTAACTGATGCAACCCACTAACTGATGCAACCCACTAACTGATGCAACCCACTAACTGATGCAACCCACTAACTGATGCAACCCACTAACTGATGCAACCCACTAACTGATGCAACCCACTAACTGATGCAACCCACTAACTGATGCAACCCACTAACTGATGCAACCCACTAACTGATGCAACCCACTAACTGATGCAACCCACTAACTGATGCAACCCACTAACTGATGCAACCCACTAACTGATGCAACCCACTAACTGATGCAACCCACTAACTGATGCAACCCACTAACTGATGCAACCCACTAACTGATGCAACCCACTAACTGATGCAACCCACTAACTGATGCAACCCACTAACTGATGCAACCCACTAACTGATGCAACCCACTAACTGATGCAACCCACTAACTGATGCAACCCACTAACTGATGCAACCCACTAACTGATGCAACCCACTAACTGATGCAACCCACTAACTGATGCAACCCACTAACTGATGCAACCCACTAACTGATGCAACCCACTAACTGATGCAACCCACTAACTGATGCAACCCACTAACTGATGCAACCCACTAACTGATGCAACCCACTAACTGATGCAACCCACTAACTGATGCAACCCACTAACTGATGCAACCCACTAACTGATGCAACCCACTAACTGATGCAACCCACTAACTGATGCAACCCACTAACTGATGCAACCCACTAACTGATGCAACCCACTAACTGATGCAACCCACTAACTGATGCAACCCACTAACTGATGCAACCCACTAACTGATGCAACCCACTAACTGATGCAACCCACTAACTGATGCAACCCACTAACTGATGCAACCCACTAACTGATGCAACCCACTAACTGATGCAACCCACTAACTGATGCAACCCACTAACTGATGCAACCCACTAACTGATGCAACCCACTAACTGATGCAACCCACTAACTGATGCAACCCACTAACTGATGCAACCCACTAACTGATGCAACCCACTAACTGATGCAACCCACTAACTGATGCAACCCACTAACTGATGCAATCCACTAACTGATGCAACCCACTAACTGATGTACACAAGTGGGGGGAGGGGGACACCACTGCTATGGGCACCACTACAGGTAATAGTTCAAACTACTTCTGAAGAAACAAGACTCAGATTTTTATTTATCAAACCCTTTTGACACAGGAAATGTGTTAGGGTGTTAGGTAGGTATGTCACAGATTCTGTGTGTTGTTTTACCAGCTGGGCAATTCGCTGAACCACATGTGGCGAAAGTCTTCTTGTTTAAGCAAAAGGTACCAGTCCTTTATTGACCTTCGTGTTTGTCCAACACCTCACCTATCTAACACAGGTTTACCATGTAAGGCTCAAATGGCTCTGAGCACTATGGGACTCAACTGCTGAGGTCATTAGTCCCCTAAAACTTAGAACTAGTTAAACCTAACTAACCTAAGGACATCACAAACATCCATGCCCGAGGCAGGATTCGAACCTGCGACCGTAGCGGTCTTGCGGTTCCAGACTGCAGCGCCTTTAACCGCACGGCCACTTCGGCCGGCTTACCATGTAAGGGTTCAAACCCTTGTCTTAATCATAAATGAATACACTACATGACAAATGGGGCTTTTTAGGTACAATACTGTTCATGTGTTTTAATGTGAATTTAAGATGCTTTTGTAACACAGCAGGGTTGACCTCACGCCTTCTTTTGAAACAAATAATCCAGGAGATGTTTAACGTCCTTAGCCCTGTCACAGTGCCCCCCTCCTCACCAACCCCCTTGAAGAAAGTGGCATGAAAGTGACCATTACAAGAAAAAACTAGAGCATTTAACATTTATTACATAAAAAAGCCAGTTAACTACAGCTCATTTCTGTCAGTGGCCAAAGTGATTAACCCCTTTGCAGTGGTGAATTCTAAATATGTCACATGTTTTTATACTGTCATGTAGTGTTCTATTTAAATTGACATATTTCACGCTGCATTCAATTTAAAAACACTAAGAGAGTTCCACTTACCCACAAAAGTGTGTAATTTTTTACGGTGTGCCCAAACTGGCAAATTTCTCCACTTTAAAACATACACATGTGATGAAATAAGTATTACTTTTTCTAGAAAAATAAAAATATGATTTTGTTTCCATGCAGTTAGCACTCCACTCGATTCAAAGAAAACTCACCAATATTCACAAAGTCTATACAATTTTCTGTGTGAAATGACAAAAAAATGAAATTTTTATTACTATTTGCATAGATAATAATTATAACAATTCTGCAGTACATCACAGTCTGTCCAATGTACATAGTTCTGTACCACCTAACACTCATGTTTTGGAGCAGAATACATTTTGCCAAACCAAGGAAATGCCTTAAGACAGTTTTGTGCTCCAGTATGAAAACAATGTAGGCCTTTTGTCGAGTCCCATATTCAGTGAGCAAGCTATAGAACCTCTCACCTAACTCTCGAGACTTTCTTCCACTTCTTTATGGGCTGGACAAAGTAGCAGCACGTTTAGATACAAATTGCTTAGCTGAATGACATGTTTCGGTGTTTGAAATACTGCTGCAGTGAAAAATAAATATAAAGAGTCAACTGTATTAGATCCCACAGATGGAATATGCTAGGCACCTTGTGAAATTGATGTGGTACCTGCTGTAGTGTTTCAAGTGCAATTGTTTCAATGTACTGTGCATTTTAGACTCTGTCTTCACTTTCAATCACTATAATAGCAAGAACATCACTATCACTTTCTGAACCACTGCTAGTTTCACTAAAATACTTTCTATCACTAGCATTTTCCAATAACTCTTGGATTTCATAGTTGCATACATTTTTATAAAAAATCTGAAAGTAAACGAAATAAACAAACCACAAACATTAACTTAAAGAAAAATACTACAGAAACAATATTAAACAACAATACTCCACAAAAACAACAGTGCCAGATGAAGTAACAAAATGTAAGTATTAAAAAGTTTGATGTCAACAAACAATGCAGTAGCAGAGTTATTGATCGCTGATATTTCATTGGAAGCTCAAAAAAGTTGGTACTATTGATATACAAGTAAATCAAAATGCTGAATATCAATACCAAGCACACTAGCTGCATCTAGAGGCAATTTCATGATCTGAGTGAAAGTAAACCATGTACTGACAAATCGGCCCTGACAGTACTGGCATCTGTAGGGTTAGTGATAGATCACTACATTGACATTCAAAGGGTTATATAACAACCTCACACTGAAAAACTGTGAAACCTGTGCGCAGTGAATTTTTTTGAAAACCGATGGCAGAGCTTGTTTGTTATTGATGATGATGATGATGATGACGACGACCCATACTCCGAGGAGTGTAGGGAACAGTGTGGGAGACCCGCACCGCCGACTAGGCAAGGTCGTAGCGGAGGTGGTTTCCATTGCCTTCCCCTGACCGTAATGGGGATAGATGATGATGATGATGATGATGATGATGATGATGATACAACAACACTCAGTCATCTCGAGGCATGGAAAATCCCTGACCCCGCTGGGGATCGAACCCGGGACACCGTGCGTGGGAAATGAGAATGCTACCGTAAGACCACGAGCTGCGGACTGTTTGTTATAAACAGGTGATAATCCGAACCTTCGTGTCATTAGAGCATTCATTGTTAATGTGAAAAGTATACATTATTAACAGAAAATTGACTACTGAGTAAAGCGAGTTTGCTTTACAGACGTGGTGGAAGTCTGATCGAAATTATGAAGATGATCTTTTGTCGAAAAATTCCCACATACACAGCCACCATGCAGGAGAGCTATCTACAAATTAAATCAAATGTCTCTAAATGACTTTTCATGCAGTGGCCACCCAAAACTAGTAATTACCGAAGAAAATCTACACCTTGTTGCACAGACATTCGTTCAGTCTCACGTGAAACTTATATGAAGAGGAGAAGTTTAAGGAGAATGTTACATCTAAAGCTTCCTAAGTCTACATTACTCCACTGCCTAAAGAAGGATGATTCTGATCAAAGATGTGAATTCTGTTAAGTGGTATGCAATTTGTAGCAAAAGTGATACCAACTTTAACAAAACAATGTCGTGGTCTTATGAAGCACAGTTTAAGGTAATGGAAGAGTTAACAAATACACTTGCATATAAGTGTGTCATGAAAATCCTCAATTTGTTCTTGAGTAATAGTTAAATTTTCTTGGAGTTACTCTTTGGACTAGTATATTCTGAAAAGGAACAATAGGCCCTCATTATTTTTTTTTTAGTGGTACTGCGACTGTGGAAAGGTATTTTGAAATGTTAGGAGAAATTATTACAGAATTATACAACACCTCTGTACTTCAAGCTGTATGAAACAACCTCGTGTTCCTCCACCACACTACAGATTACACATCCGTGCATATTTGGACGACAGTTTTCAAGAGTGTGTTGGAAGATGTGATAAAAATCTATTGGCCTCCAAGATTACTGGACCAAACACCATGTGATTTCTCAATGTGCGCAATATAGAAAGACAATGTTTTCCCCACAAAACCATTAAACCTACAGATTTTAAGGGATTTGATGGAAAAAGACTTTAAAAGTCTTTTGGTAACAACGGAGAGTTACATGGCAATATATGTACATTACTGTTTAAACAGTGCGTTAAATGTTTAGGTAACAATGGAGAACACTGAACAATTTTAGTAGGACATGTTACTTTGTGTAAGCTATTAAACTTACAAAACAATGTGCTGCATTTTTTGTTAACTGACTTTCTGTACCCTGTATAATGTTTTGTTTTATTTGTCACTGAATTTCGTGGACACCTGTTAGATATTGTCATGCCCTGTTATCTCAAGGGGGGGGGAAGGGGAGGGGGGGGGAAGGTGAGGGGGGGAGGACAACAGTTAAATAATTTGATTCGGTATTCTGATCAGCCTGGAAGTAAAAGAATGAACAAGTACTTAAAATTTTTCCTCAGAGACGAGGAAGAGAGGAAATGATACTTTGCAACCACAGATATAGTTGGCAGCAAATTGATTATGCTACTCCGGAAGCAATTATTATTGTTGATTTGTGCATCCACATACAAACTTTATATAGAGAAAAATATCTTAGTAACATATACAAGTCCTTTTTCATTATATATTACATCATCTAGAGGTTCTCATTGCTTCCAGTAAGAGCTTAACGTCACAATGAATCCCCAAAGTGAGAGATCGTGTACTGCTCTGTAATCAGAATTATTTACATATTGTCATGTACCTAACCTGAGACAATGTTCACTGGAGTCTCATGCACCATGTGCAGTAATTTTCTCTGACAGTGTAGTATGCTGCATAGGTGTGTTGGTAGTCCCCTGCTGCCAATATGAAGGTGGGTTGACAATGTATTCATGTTTAAAGATATATCTTGTTGCTAATGAAAGAGTGCTGAAAATGGACAAGCAGGCATGACTTTTAAATTCAAAGCAATCTAGCAAAATCTGAAGGACTTGCTCTATCAAGTTGTCACCACTGATGAGACCTGGTTTCATTAATATGCCCTGAAAAATCAGAAGAAATGGTTGCTTCCACTCAACCTGTTTGAAAAAGGCATCTCAGTCTCCCAGAAAAGTTATGACTTTGAATGCAATGACTTTTATACTCTTAATTTCTGAGGAAAGGGAAAGATTATCACAAAAATACTACAGTGAGATTGGACCTCTTTGGAACAAAATTGAAGGAAACATGGACCCACCTACAAAAAAAGAAAATGATGCTGTATCATGTCTAAATGGCAAGACACTCACCTTGAGTAGCTGATGCAAAACTGCACAATTTGAGTCATGAATTGCTCCCAAAGTCCCCATATTCGCCCAACATGGCTCCCGGCAGTATCTTCATACTCCCATACATGCAGGAATGGTCACAAGTAAAAATATTGCTTAAATTACGAGGTTGTCATAAGACAGATGTATTTTAGAGAGCTTGTTAATTCATATTTTTGGGTTGTTGAAGTGTATTTTTCTAAAAGGGGACTACATTTAGGGAGGTGTTACGTATGACTTCATACACGACAATAAGGAGAGATGGCATAATGAGTATTGCGACAACTGTCATTGTAGGACAGCTCGATAGGATTAGCGAACAAGTTAGCACAGCAAACAGAAGATTTACTTCACTTTTATTTCCCCAAGTGTATGAAGACTCATTACAAATAAACAGCAAAAAACACAGAGTCCAGCTGTCTCACTGTCACCAAGGATTAAGCACGAACGAAGGTGTCACAGAGTGGTGGCTCCAAGTGCAAATGGGAGTGGGATGAGCAGCTGCCGCTGGCCGTCCTATATTGTGGCAGCAGAGGGCGCAGTTAGTAAAGAGTTGCTGAAGGTGCGACTCGGTGGACGAGCACCAATGGATCTGCCGTGCTGTTGTTATCATATGGAAACTTGCCATTTTGTTGCCGACTTGATACACTGATAGAATGACACTGATATCACAGGAGGGTCTCTTACAAAGCACAGTAACCTCTACCAAGGCACGTTTGTCTCTCTATCATTACAAGTAATATTTGGGCAAATATCATCCCCTTCTCCCCTCAACAATCTATAACACAGAGAGAAATATGTTAGTCATAGGTGAACCTCAGCATGGTGACCGTCCACAGGTGCCTGAAACTAATGTACTGTCTACAATTAATGCAATTTATAAAACATAAGTATCATATATTTTGGTTACTGCACCATCAGGAAGTGGCTCGGGATACAGTTTTTGGCATTCATCTACATGAATATAGCATCGTACCTTCTAAATCATTTGAAAAGGATTTTATATATCATTATAGACTTTGTACTTTTGTAACAACACACTTTTTACTGAGTATAAACAACAAATTATGACAATGTGAGAAGCAGTATTAAAAAATGTTAAGCAAATTACTGGGGAGGGAAAGGGGTGGAGATGGGGGGGGGGAGGGGGGGGAAGAAGAATTAGAGGGAATATGTAAAAGAAATAGGATCACTTTCATTGAATATCACTTTTCCTCACTTTTTAAAACTTTTTTATGTATCAACTGAATCACCTTTTACCACCCCCTCTCCCAACATCACATTCTGTCACTTTTAAATCTGCAACATATAATTTCTAGTTCAGTGGCTGCCTGCTTGTATCCAAGCACAAATTAAACGTTCTCATCATTCATCAGGTCCATTTTATTTCCGGGGGGTGGGGGTGGGGAGGAGGGTGATAGCAAGCAAACTGCCTTCTTTCATGTGGAAGGATATGCAGTAAGTAAGTAAGTAAATAAGTAAATAAATAAATAAAAACATAATCCAATATCCAAATAAACCTTCAATAATATTAGAATTTGCACTGCCTCTAAGGGCCGCACTCTTTGCCACTTGAGGGTAGTTAATGCAGTAATGAAGAATCACAACAGTTGATACTATCGGAAAGTTAAGTAGCTAACACCGATAGGTGGTGACTTATGAAAGAACTGGTTGCTTGAAAATGCGCACTGTCAATAATATTTCAATGAATTTTAACTGAAGAACTTAACTGTATTAATTGTAAGTACTGGATATGAAATACCTCAAAAATGTTACAAAAAAGATAAAACAATAAAACTATTTGAGAGGGAACAGGAGAGCATACTTACTAACTGAACAAACAGTGTTGTGAGCAGAGCTTAGACTAGGAGCTAGAAGGTTGTGATGTTGAATCTAAGTATCTTGAAAATAGTTCCCAGTTGAATTAAACCTTTTTTTTTAAAAAAAAGGAGTATTTTTTAAATACTGCAGTCAGCAATGCTTTCTGACTACCTGCATTGACTGGCTACCCAGACACACCACTACAGAAGCCGAGAGCTTTATTTACATCGAATGTGCGAACTGAAAATCCCACCGAGTGTCCTGTATGTTTAGAGACTCTCTTCTGCCTACAAAAGAAGTCAAAGCGGTCAAAATTTCCCAGCAGTTCAGTGAAGTTTGTGGAGAAAACACCATTAGCACTGGAATGGAAGTAATAGGGTTGGAGCAATTAAAAATGGCTGTAAAAATGTTCATGATTAAATGAGCAGTCTTATGGCAGAATGAACTAAGCGATATTAAAAAAAAAAAAAAAAAATTGAGTTCTTCACCATTTTAAAATGATAGGGTTTTATTTTGTCTTATGACAAAACGAACTATCTGACAACTCGCCTTGTTTCATTGCTGTAGCAAAGGATTTCTTTGGCAGAAGGTTGGTACTATTCATTCTCTTATTCCAAAATGAACCATGCAACATCACAAGATGGTTACCGCGGTATATAGCTCATGCGCATGTTCAAACGCAATGGCAGAAAATGATAATTGTGAAGATGAGTCATTTAGTTCTAGTTCTTCTGACATATATGAACCTAGTGATGGTGCCTCTCAATCATCAAATGGTAAGTGGCTTTTAATAACTAGTGATACTTTAGTTTATAGAATAAACTCATTAATTGGAGGTTATGTTGTTTACCTCACATGCCAGAATGAACCATGACCACAAGTAGTAAATCTAAGGTCACTGCACAATCGATAGTGAGTGTATGTCGATATTTCGGCCAGTGCTGCCATAAACAATGAGGGGAGAGAAAAATTGACCCTGTGGAAAGAAATGCCTCTATTTAGGGTGGGAAATGCGATTTAATGTTGAGATGGTTCACTCTGGCAGAAGAGTTCCTGAAAGAATAGTATTTTGCATATTCGTCAGCTACCAAAGTAATGAAATGGATTATCTTAACTTGGTATCATGATTGACATTATTAATAAATCGGTTTTGAAAATGAATTTATAGATCTAAGTAATTTGTTTTTCAGATGAACATGAAATTTCTGGCAATAAAAGAAAAAAGGAAACAGGGAACAATGGAAGAAAACCATAAGGAAGAAGAAGCGAAATAGTGGGGAAACTAACATTAACAGTAAAGGGGAGACTGTCCCAGGAAAGACATTCGTTGATTTTAATTGTTCATGTAGACAAAAATGCTGGCAAAAAATAAATTGCGAGGAGAAAAGAACTTTTTTTTTGACACATTTTATGGAAGTGGGTCTTGGGATGTGCAGACATCAATAATATATGGTTCAGTTAAAAATGTGCCCATCAAAAGGAAGTGTTCTAAAACTGACAAGAGGAAGTGTTCCCAGTGCGAATGGAAATATTGTGAAGGCGTGCAAAGAAACTTATCTAAAGACACTACAGATTTCTGGCAGCAGGGTGCATCGAGCCATAGCCAAAGCAAAGACCAGCTCTTTATGTGACCAGTGTGGAAAACATGTACCTCATAATAAAAGTGCTGACTCAGTTATTATTCACATCCATAATCATATTAATAGTTTTCCCAGTACATCGAGTCACTACTGCAGAAGAGATTCGTCAAAAAAGTACTTTGACAGTAGACTTAATCTTAGTTTCATGTACAGATAATTAATTGATAAGCTGAAAGAAGAAGATCACAATGTTAAACCTCCCAGCCAATCGCTGTACGAAAAAGTATTTAGACGAGACTTCAATCTCAGTTTCAAGCCTCCTCAAAAGGATACACGTCAAACATGCGACAGGCTAAACACGCTAATTACAGCAGAGGAGACACTTAGAGCTGCTGAGGCAGACACTGAGAAGCTACGAAGATTAAGAAAGGAGCAGGAATTGCACCACAGGAAGGCTGAAGCTACAAGAGATTGTCTGAAAATGGATATGGAGAACTCCAAGACAGAAGATAATCTTACAGTTTATTCATTTGATTTGCAGAAAGCATTACTGCTGCCAAAATTGACAACAGGTGTTGCATACTATAATCGTCAACTCTCCTGCTTTAATCTTGGAATTCAAGACTTTCAAAGTGGAAAGGCAGTAATGCATTGCTGGAATGAAAGTATTGCTTGAAGGGGAGTTCAAGAGGTAGGCTCTTGTTTATTTAAGTATGTCGAATCTGATGATATTGGTCCAAGGATGGTAGTATGGTTGGATTCGTGTGGGGGCAAAATGGGAATTTTAAAATTATGACACTTTGGATGTATTATGGTTCAGAGCGACAAAACTAACATTGAGGAAATTACGCACAAATTTGCTGAACCTGGTCACTCGTATCTTCCGAATGACAGTGATTTTGGGGATATAGAGAGGAAACTACAGCATTATCCAGAAATATTTACCCCAGAACAGCTTTATTCTTTATTGTATTATTGAGAGTGCCAGAGTGAAGAAAGGTGAATTTGAAGTTGTAAAAATGGATTGTAGTGACTTCAAAAGTACTATGCTACTCGAAAAAGCTATGACTAACAGAAAAGTAAATCTCTCTGGAGAAAAGGTTGAATAGCTTAGGAAATGATATTTTCAAAAGAGAAGCCGGGGATAATTGATTACAAATACAGCCACAATGACATGGAAGAATACTCTTCAGTGAATTTAAATAAACGCTTATAAGCTCGCCACTGTTCTCTCAGTCAAATTACACTACCTACACTGTATCCATTAGGACGCACTCTACGTCCTGAGAAACTGAAAGATATTCAGAGCCTTCTAATGTACGTACCCCCGATATACCATGAATTCTATAAGGGTCTCAAAATGGCTGAAGTATCCAATTTTCTCTCCTAACTCCAAAAATTGCTTAATAATGCTGTATTACATGAATTCTGAAATTCTATCTGTGTGTTTCAGTTGCCAAATAGATCTATATATGAATATAATACAAAAACAAGAAAACTTTACTTTATATTTCTTACTGAAGTGCATTAATGTGGCATGACAATAAAATAACCTGACGTACATGGATATTTTACATTGTTTCTCTGTAGTTTTAAGTTTCAAACTGTAATTAAATTATGTGCTGCAAGGCTCAAAATGCTTGTAAAAGTTTTTCATACCTATTATGCAGCATACCACATGTACATTCATAAATATTTTAGAATAAATAAGTTGCTGTAAACTCATAACTTCAGTCCTTTATTTTTCAAAACTAACTGTCACTTAGTTCATTTTCGCAAAAGACCACTCAAATATGAAGAGGGTGATCATCTTAAATGACTTGGGGTAGAAATCTGACTTGAAAGTTCAATAGACATTTTATGATTTTGTCTTATTCTCAGGTTTCAACAAGAGTTCTTAACGAAAGTCTTACAAAACATCTAAATTACCAGAAACTGTATTCATTAGTGGCTGGAAAATCATGTGGCAGATTATTATGAGAATCAGATTCTTAAGTTGGTGGTTGGCATGCTAAGTGCCATAATATGGGCTATGCTAAGTGCCATAATATGGCCAAATATTGTGTTGAAAAATAGACTGAGGTACAAGCTTTTAGGTAAAATTCTTTTAAAAATGCACTGTTTGTTTAATGTAAAAACAGTAATTATTTTAAAAAACACGCCATGTACATAGTATTATAGCAGCAATACACACTTTTAAAATCAACAGTCCCAAAGCAGCATTAACTAAGTACGGGATGAAACTTCCCCACACCTGTACACTGCTCTGCAGTGACAGATGCTTAGACGAGTGCTGTAGATTTTGCAATATTACCTACCTTCTGTTCTATATATTTATTTTAACCCGTTTACTCACACTGTAAAATGGATACAGGAGCACTTAAGAAATCATAAACATACTTGAACATAGTAAAATGTCTCAACATAATGTTTAATTTGTATTTAGCCCATAAGCACAAGTCTTGTTTCAAAACAAAGTTGAAGAATGCAACTGGCAGTGCACCAGTTAATCGCACTAATTTGCTTTAGTAAATGTTACAGGCTGCGGTGCTGATTTCACATGACAACAAGTTTCGAAAGTCATCATAACAATCACATCAACTGCCTTGTAAAACCCAGGCAAAGATCTCGCTGTAGCCAACGGCTTGTAAAAAATGGAATTGCATATTATGTCTTTTAGTGCTGCACCAACCCAGCGGCCCCCACAGTCACACTTAAATACACCCTCATCGGTAGCAGCACAGCACGACTCCTATGAACACTGTCCACAGCAGCTCCATAGGCTATCTCGAGTCAGTATGGAACAGTCTTGACACTGTCTCGTTCAGTTCCTCGGTGGCAGAGTGGTGCTATTTCCTGGGGCGACAGCCATCTCCCCACCTTGAGTGGTCTCCCTCTGTGGGCTCTGGAAAATAAAATCCATTTTAGTTCAGACTGAACCACACATACAGTTAATAATTTCTTACGATAACATCAGTCATAAAGGGATAGTCCCACATGGCTCTCGCAGAGTAAGTTAATGTTGCTAGACACTTTCAGGTATGCCTTATGCAATCAAATCAGGTGTGTGTTCCCGTCTAAGTGAATTAAATCACCTGAAGTACTTACGCAGGTCGTATCTTTACACACACACACACACACACGCGCACGCGCACACACACACGCGCACACGCACACACACGCGCACGCACACACACGCGCACGCACACACACGCGCGCACATGCGCGCGCGCGCGGTAGTAGTGTGCTCCCTCTGAAGGAAGCAGGGAGGGTTGTATGTGGCACACAATCATGAGCAGGAGTGGACTGTAAGATGAGATAGAACATGGAAGAGAGACTATGAGGAGAGACCACTGTGGGTTTAGATTACTTGAGTCAGAATAATAATGACACAGGTGGAGACAGGCATGGATCAAAGTGTATGTTGAAGAACAATTCCCAGCCGTATAATTCTGGGGAGCTGATAGTGAGAGTGGGGCATCCAGATGGTACAGACTGTGCATCAGCCATTAGAGTCCAGCAAATTTTGCTCAGCTGTGACTTCTGCCACTGCTCAGTCACAGTTGGCCAGTGGCCATCCATTTGTGAGGACAGCCGGTTGATGGTCACACTCACACACACAAAAGGTTGTGCAAGAATTATATCGGGGCTAGTCTACGATAGTACAACTTTCACAGGTGACTGCCTCAGACAGGGTTGGATAAGCCCAGAATGGCACTGGGACAGGATGTGCTGGTGTGTGCGTGTAGGTAAATGGATCACCATCAAGAAACTTGGTGAAATGTACCATAGTTAGCTTTGCACATGACTAGTGACATTCATGGCTGTCAACTGGCTGTGGACGAAGAGGTTCGCATCCAGGTAGTCATGGTTCCATAGGCAACTGGAAACATTTTTCAATGAAAACACTGTCTGTCTTGTCTCATTGTGGGATAAATCTATTAACAGTTAAGATTATTACTTTTCCTTACTTTTTTCTGTAAGTCTCATTTTCGTTTGCCAACTGTATATGTGCATGCTGATGTTCAGAGGAGCACTGGTGTACTCTGCCAGTCCAGTTGGATTATCAGCACATGCCGAGCCACCGAGCCAAATCTCTGCTGTTTTCAGTGAGCCTAGCCGATCTGAGATGTACACTTGGCACTTTTTGCTTCACACGGGCTAACTTGGCCTGCTGGGTTGCTTGTATATGGCACGGGTAGAATACACAGACTTAAGTCAACAGTCATAGTAACCTAACAACAAAAACATATGGCTCGTATTTTACTTTTCTTGTTTTCTGAGCAATTGAGCATCTCTTGATGATCAGGGGAGCACAGTTAGTAACCATTCCTCTGTGTAAAGGACACCTTTCTAATGACCATAAGCAAAAGCAGATCAAAAAGTAAAAATAAAAATTAATCAAAAAATTAAAACTTGTCTCCATTCCCGAGCCATCAGTAAGCAATAAATTACTTAAAATCTTAACTTCTCCTGAAGGGTAGTTACCCTACAGAGGTTGCTTGGTTTTGGGGTTTGATGGGGCTAAACATCGATGTCATCAGTCCCCTGTTCCAAACAGACATACTTCTAAAAGGCCTATACAGTAAAAGCGTAACCTCTGCACCCAGAGGGAGGGAACACCAACGGGTACAGAGCTAAAATGAACACCAAAGTAACACAAAATAGAGAACACTTAAAAGGAGCAGAGCAAATAGTTGACTAGAGTAAAACAGACTACAGTGGTTGATGGATCAGGTAAAAGGTCAACCACTCAACTACAAACGAAGAACCTCCAGCTAGAAAGCATTGATAGAGGTACCAACACAACTTGTTACCATAAAAGACACTATTTTGGTATCCATGTCACAATTAAAAGTCGCTGGAGTGGGTATAGCCTGAGAAATCATGCGAGAGCGCCCACACTAGGGTGAGTGATAAAATCCAGCTGCACGGATAAAATGTAAAACTGAGTCAGCTATAAAGGCATCGCCACCGAGAATTAAAGGAAGTGCACCTGTCGCCAGTCTGACGCCACAATGGAGAATCGGGTCGAGGATTTGCAACGTTGAAGGTGCTGCCAAGTCGTACACCACGCTCCTGTGGTCGAGACAGGACTGGACTAAGGCCTTATAAAGCTGTAGAAGGGTTGTTCGTGCAGCCCCCCAAACAGTGTGGCTGAGGCAGTGAAGGATGTTGAGGTGCCGCCAGCACCGTTGTTTAAGCTCGCGAAGATGAGGTGTCCAAATGAGGTGAGCATCAAACAGCATGCCAAGGAAGCGATGCGTCTCCTCAATACGAAGGAGTTCATTGGCAAGGTAGAGCTCTGGATGGAGGTGGATCGTTCAACGACGACAGAAATGCGTCACTCGGGTCTTAAGAGGCTGAGAAGTGAAAACCATGGTTGGATGCCCAAAAATGTGTCTTATGGATAGCTCCTTGCAGCTGCCATTCAGTGACACTGATGCTTAGGGAACTGTAATAAAGACAAAAGTCATCGGCATATAGAGAGGAACAGACCGATGAGCCCACTGCACCCGCAAGACCATTAATCACCACCAAAAAAGAGGGGAACACTGAGAACCGAGCCCTGCAGGACACCATTCTCCTGAATATGGGCACAGCTAAAATATGTGCCAACTCTAACCTGAAAGGAGCGATTGGAGAGAAAACTCCAAAGAAAAATCTGAAGTGGACCCCGTAAGCCCCATTCGTGGAGTGTAGCAAGGATATGATGGCGCCAGGTGGTATTGTACGCCTTCTGAAGATCAAAGAAAACAGCAACTAGATGTTCTAGCCAAGTAAAAGCTGTACGAATAGCTGACTCTAGCGAGACTAAATTGTCGATCGCTGAGCAGCCCTGACGGAAGCCGCCCTGTTGCTGGGCTAGGAGGCCCCGAGCTTTGAGGATCCACATGAGCCACCGACTCACCATCCGTTCCAGGAGTTTGCACATAATGTTGGTAAGGCTGATAGGGCGATAGCTATCAACCACCAGCGGATCTGCACCAGGTTTCAGCACTGGGATGGTAAAATGCTATCCTGCCAACGAGTTGGGAAAATGCCCTCCGTCCAAATGCGGTTAAACAGGGCGAGTAATTCACCCCGACAGTGCGCCGAGAGATAGCGAAAAAATTGACTGTGAATTCGGTCTCGACCTGGGAGGTATCAGGGCAAGCTGTAAGGCCACTTTGGAACTCCCATTCACTAAACGGGGTGTTGTATCATTCCCAACGGTGTGTGCGAAACGACAACTGTGTATGCTCAGCCTGCTCTTTAATGGTGCGGAATTCTGCGCGGTAGCCTGCTGTTGCGGAAATACGAGCGAAGTAATCTGCCAGACGTTCGGCGATGGCGATTGGGTCAGTACAAAGTGTACCCCCGAAGAGAAAGGGGAGGGACAGACGCATGAGGGCGAAAGCCAAAAATGCGCTGAACCCGCGACCACACCCGAGATGGGGAGGTGCGAGAACCTATGGTGGCAACATATCGTTCTCAGCAGTCCTGTTTGCTCCACTGGATTAACTGCCGAGCCCGGGCCCGCAGCCGTTTACAGGCAACCAGATTCTCTAGTGAAGGATGACGCCAGTGTCGTTGTAGGGCTCGCCGGCGGTCCCGGATAGCTTCTGCAATCTCTGGTGTCCACCAACGGACTGACTTACGCCTTAGGGTACTGGAAGAGCAGGGGACAGTTGCCTCGGCAGCAGAAACAATGGCCATAGTGACCTCGTCCACCGCCAAATCAATGTCACCAGGAAGCGGAGCTATGGCCATAGTAGCTGAGGTGTAGGCTGCCCAATCAGCTCCACAAAGAGACCATCATGGCAGCTCGTCAGGGGGTTGGGAGTGAAGAAGAGAAACCAGGATAGGAAAGTGGTCGCTACCACAGAGGTCATTGTGGACCCTCCAACTGAGGTATGGAAGAAGACCTGGGCTACTAAGAGAGGTCAATGGCCGAATATGTGCCATGAGTCAAGCTAAAATATGTGGGAGCACCAGTGTTAAGGAGGCAAATGTCCTGCTGTGCCAAGGGAGCCTCAACGTTCCTACCCTGGCCAGAGATCTGGGCCCTCTCCATAAAGGGTGGTGGGCATTAAAGTCCCCCAAAAGGAGGAATGGCGGGGGGGAGCTGGGCAAACAAGGCAGCTAGGTCGGCAAGAGGAGCAACCTCATCTGGGGTAAGGTAGAGGGAACAGACGGTAAGCTCCATTCCTGCCCGGATTCTAACAGCCACAGCCTCGAGAGCCGTGTGAAGTGGCACCGGGCACTAGGAATAGTGGCAAGAACATGAAAACAGACACTGCCAGACACCCTGTCATATTCTACGTGGTTCTTATAGTAACCCCGGTAGCCACAGAGCGAGGGGGTCCGCCGAAGAGGAAACCAGGTTTCCTGTAGGGCCAGACAAGTGGCAGGGAAGTGGCACAAAAGCTGTTTCAACTCAGCAAGGTGGTGGAAAAAACCACGGCAATTCCATTAAAGGATAATAGTATCCGACTGTGAAGACATGAAAGAACCTGGGGGGGGGGGATAGGTTATGCCTTAGAAGCGCTCGCTGTCACAGATTGCGAAGTAGCCTGATCAACTGCCATAGGAGCTGCGGGTCGAGCAACATCTAGCTCCTGAGGGGACGCTAGATGCTCCACATCATCTTCAGGTGCAGTGGTGAACTCCTTTTCTGTCTCTATGTCCTTCTCCTTTTGCTTTTGCTTTTTTTTGGTAGGGTCCTGTTTGTCTTTCGGTTTATCAGGCTGGGCGGGCTTTTCCGACCCAGTTTCATGGACTGAGGAAGACCTGGAAGCCCTATGGCCCTCAGCTGGTGGCTTTTCCAGCCACTGACTGACATCTGGAGGGGCAGTAACTGTGGAAGGGAGGGCACCAAGCGGCGGGCACTTCTCTGGCTCAGAGGTGGGGACTGAAGTCCCCAAAGGAGGAGAGGTTGTTACTCCCGATGTTGATAACAGGAGCAACGAAAGAGGGTGTTCCCCAACTACCTGGGGGGGCAGGAATAGACGGCTGGGCTGGAGGGCCCACAAAATGCGGCTGAGCTTGGGGGCTCGTCGCCAGGGATGGCAACATCGAAGCTGCTGCAGCAAACGTCGATGAAAGGCGCACAGGGTGAAGTCGGTCATACTAGCGTTTAGCCTCTGTGTAAGCGAGCCTGTCCAATGTCTTATACTTCGTAATCTTCTGTTCTTTTTGATAAACCGTGCAGTATAACGAGCAAGGTGAATGTTTCTGTCCGCAGTTGACGTTGGGGTGGGAGGCATGTCCAAATCCCGACAGGTAGGGTTGGCGTCACATCTCTATGACATATGCCCAAACCTCCAGCACTTAAAGCAGCACATGGGAGGAGGGACGTAAGGCTTAACATCAATCGATATATCATCACCTTGACCTTCTCGGGCAGGGTGTCTTCCTGAAGCCAAGATGAAGGCACCGGTGGCGACCCTACTATCTTTAGGTCCCCTGAAGATACGTCATACAAAGTGGACACCGCGGCATTCCAGATTTGCACGGAGCTCGTTGTCAGTCTGCAACAACAGGTCATGATGAAAAGTAAGTCCCTGAACCATATTGAGGCTCTTATGAGGCGTAATGGAGACTGCAACATCACCGAGCTTGTCACAGGCAAGCAATGCCAGTGACTGTGCTGGGGATGCTGTCTGTATGAGGACTGCTCCAGACCTCATTTTAGACATGCCCTCAACTTCTCCAAACTTGTCCTCCAAATTTTCCACAAAAAACTGAGGCTTTGTGGTCAGAAACGAGTCCCCATCTGTTCGGCTGCAAACCAGAAATCGAGAAGAATACGCCTCCCCAGGTAATTTAGACCACCGTTCCTCCGCTGGTGTGGGCAGGGAAGGGAACGATTGGGGGTCATATTGTACAGCATTGAACTTTCCTTTTTTAGAGACTGATGCTTGCGCACTATTTGTACTTTGTTTCATGGTGGTCCCACGAGCAGCTAGGGGAAGGAATGTGCATCCAGATAGAGCCCCGCTTGCCTGGGTAAGCCTAATACAACCGGGGGCAGCAGGTTCCCCAGAGGTCGCCCGCTAGCAACTGTTCTACCTCAACAGCCATGCGTCTCCTCGGCACGCACCACACCTAGAGATTGAGGGGTTTTTATAGAGGTTTATACCATCCTCACGACCCAGGCAGTTAAGCCAAGATCCCCAGGCTCTGCACCGTACAACGTTCCACCTTCACGCCTTACAGTGGTTGTTGTAGCATGCTCAGAGCTTACGGTATTGAGGAATGGTGGCACTTCCCAGTCCACAGCTCAGGGACCCCAGGGTCGCCAACCCTGTACCCAGCAACTAAATGCTGAGCCACCTGAGGGGACCCTACAGAGGCAGGCAGACATCATGCTCAGAAACAAGATACTTTGTAATGTGTAACGTTCTCACATCAGTACTGTATAGAAGCAAAATCCACTATTTACTTGGGGGAGGGGGGGGGGGGGCAGCTGCTTTCTCAGGTTCCACCAAAACCACATCCTCAGAAATCACAATGTATTCAGAAGAAACAATCAAATATTTGTGACAGCAAAGATATAGGTTTCACAGCTGCCCTGTTAGTATGGCAACAATGATTTAAAGTAGTGATACCACAGACAATGGCAAAGTTTAGAATAAGTGTAACAAACTTTTTAGGTAGCTATCTTAAGTCAACAAAAGTTCGTAAGTTTCCTTAGTCGGAATACATTAAAAAGAAATCTTTCCCATGGAGCCTCCAGTAAAGGGGGGGGGGGGGGGGTTGTTATGGCAGTGTTTTACATATCTGTCAGTTCACGTACCAATAAAGCTGAACAGTAGTAGTGAAAAACAAGAAAAGTTACAGTTTCTTGAAAGTTATTTGTGAATTTTATTATTTTGTAATATTATCTAATGTTAATATGTTAGTGCAAAAATTATTTGATGTGTTCCTATGTTGATGTGGCCTTGTAAACTATCCAAAACAGCCATAAAACATTTATCTTAAAAGTTTGTTTTTTCTTCTAAGAGCAAATGCACCACCTCTCCTCTGAACATCAGCATGCACATATACAGTTGGCAAACGAAAATGAGACTTACGGAAAAAAAGTAAGGAAAAGTAATAATCTTAACTGTTAATAGATTTATCCTACTATGAGACACAACAGTGTTTTCATTGAAAAATGTTTCCAGTTGCCTATGGAACCATGACTACCTGGATGCGAACCTCTTCATCCACAGCTAATTGAGCCATGAATGTCTTTCCTAATGGCTCCAAAAATATAGAAACTGCATCCAGAGGATCTGGATTATATAGAAGTTGTGTAAGGGCTTTTCAGCCAAACATCTACAGTGTAAGCAAAACAACATTTGCAAAATGTGGGTCAGTGCTGTCATGGCTAGAGATCTTATGCACACAAGAACTGATGAATATCACTGGAAGTTCTGCTAGGCTCGAACTCTTACAGGTATTAGTGAAATGCTGCAAGTAATGAGGGTAATGGGCAAGGGGTACTACATTAGTAGTGTGTGGATAAGCTCAGAATTTAGGTCTGATCCTTAAGGAGACCCAGGCTGAAATCCCGGTCCGGCACGAATCTTCAACTTCCCCGTGGTCTTCAATCAATGCCCATTTGCAGCCAGTGTCTGTAATTCCTTTGTGTCTTTGTGAGACTTTTGACAGGTAACAACACTGTATGTAAGAACGCCACAATGTCACGAAATGTAATGAAATGCAGGAAGGCCTACAGAGGATCTACTCTGAGTTCTGAGACTGCCAGCTATCTACAGGATAAAAGTAACATGCAATGCAGTATAGAAATCGAGGGAAAGTCCTGTTATAGTTCTGCTCCACAATTAATAAAAAATGTAAACCTAAGAACCACGAACTGTCTGTATGTCAAAGAGAACCATATGAAAATTTTTATGGGGAAAAGCCGATGCCAGACTGAATCATTGGAATAACATTAAGGAAATGTTTTTTCTCCATGAATCAGATGCCTTACAAAACCCTCACTCAACCAATGCAAAGTCCACGTTGAAATGTTAACAATATTATGGAAAGGATAGAATGCTACTCAGTTGCTGCCAGGCACAATGAAAAGACTGTTATAGAAATAAGCTTTCAGCCAAAGCATTCTTCAGGAACCCTAAAGTGAATTGCGGGGTATAATAGTAGATTTAGAAACCGAGTGTTAATTAAGACCACAGACCATTACACTAAAATTACATGCTGCTACTGTATAACCAAATATACAACTGGCCTGTACTTATGTTGAGTAGGTGAAATTCTAATTGCTGCCGGCAAACATCTATGGACGTAAAAAAAAATTCTTGTTTTCAGAACTGTTTATCTCTTAGTCATGGAGGAGGTTGAAGAAGGTTAGAATGGAGGGGCAGCTCACTCAGAGCCCAGGGCGAGAGCGACCCACCTGTCGTCAACATCCTCCTCCTACTTTAAAAATGTTGTCTCTCAGCTGTACTTCGAATTCTGAATCCTGAAGGTAAGTTCAAATCAGCCATTCTGTTTCCTTGTAATTAAAAACATTAGGAGTGTAACGAGGAGACAAGTCATACAATGAAGACAGAGATGACTAAAGAATTTATAGCATGGGACATTCTGTGGGTTGCTACTACAGTGGTATCAATACTGCGAAGAACCAGCTGATGCTGCCATATGAATCACATTCAGCATTAAGAAAATAGCTACACAACATGCATCTAAAAAGCTACGATGTTAAAACTATAATCTGCTGGCTACAGAACTAGTAAACCAATTATTTCTGTCTCAAGCAAACCAAGTGTACACTCTGGGGAAATCTCCATTCTCCACTACTACTCTCTGTTGGTCTACTTCCACGCAAACAACAGCTGTATGTTTACATAATTTATTACTGCAGAGCAGTCATTTTATTCTCAATGTTTTCCTTCTTGTGTCATCTGTTCAACAAGACCAGTATTCAAATAACTTACGGGAATGCAGCCTGGTGACATTGTTGACAACTGCCCATATTTCAACAGGAGCACACCCTGCCACTTTCAAGACAAAATTGCAGCAAATAAGTGCTGGGCAAAGGAATTTTAAACCTGTTTTCAGAAAAATTCCAGAAAGATCCCTCTCTCACTCTCACTCTCGAGCAAGGAAAAGAGGAGGATGCAATGCAGAATTTAAACAAAACTACAATCAATTTACAAGGTTAATTGCTAATTTAATTTCAACAGCTTCTTTAATAACACTATCCCAACAGCAGGAAGTGCATGCTGGTGACCCCTTATTGTTATATTCCATAAGATAACCAGAGACAAGACAATGTTCTGCAACATCAGATTTGCTTGACTGTCTTAAGCAAGTGTGCCATTTATACTCAGCTCATGCACTGCAGTTTTGCTTCAAAAATGGCAAGGTGAGCTCCTGTCTAAATATTGGTGGTTGTTTATGACTTCTCCTGGCAGCATTTCTGTTAAGTTATTTGAATGTCGTATACACCAGGAGAAACTCAGGTCCGACTAGATCTAAATTTTATCATCTGATCTTCATTTTCTAAGTGTCCCAGATGGAATCTAAGTGCCAGATTCATTCCCGCTGCTTTGTTATAGTATTTACCAAATGGTTAGCATGTAAGTTTTTAGGACTAGATTAGCTCTGGGCAGTTCCTTAGTTCCTTTCCACTTATCAAAAGTGATAACAATTAAAACAGACATACAGAGAACATTTCATGCTATCTGTACATGGGTGGCTTATAAACAGGATATAGTACATCAAAGAACATAATATATGACAAAAATCTG
Source organism: Schistocerca nitens (assembly GCF_023898315.1). Classification (NCBI taxonomy): domain Eukaryota; kingdom Metazoa; phylum Arthropoda; class Insecta; order Orthoptera; family Acrididae; genus Schistocerca; species Schistocerca nitens. The sequence goes on from NC_064617.1 coordinate 872,221,041, forward strand.
GTAATTCAACAATCTTTGTCAACAAATTTCTTGGGAATAGGAGACTGCACATTGCCATGCATAGTTTTACAAAAATACTGAGCATGCCTTTAGAAGTCAAAGTAATATCAAAAATTTTCTGAAGTGATGCTTTTAAAGGAAGAACAATTTTGGATAACTGACTGCAAATCATGAAAGGCTCAGAAACTCCAACAGTCCGTCAGTTACACAACTTAAGTTTTTCAGAGTGGGGAGCATGCTTGAGACAAATCGACTGTCAGTGTACGAAGGATTAATTTTCATCTAGTTTTGAGTTCAAAATAAATTCTGAGGTGTGCATTTTTAAGAGGGTGCCAATTACTGTGTGAACAGATTATGGGTAAAGCCATTGCATGTTTTAATTAAGATGCTGAAGAATATTACAGCATTAAGTTGAACTGAGTCTTGTCAATAGGCCAAAATAGTAGTAATTTTAGCACTACATTTAAGGAGCACGTTAGCCTGAACTATAAGATCGGTTACCGCCCTCCTTCACGAAGTACAAAACATGTAGCAGGTAATATTGAAAATTCTACATGTAGCACCTAGGGGAATGAAATTGAGCATACTAGAGAAATGGGAGCTATTTAAAGGTAAGACAGAGGAGCCAGACAAATGAAAGGATGAGGAGACAAAATTCAAACACAATATCTTTTTGGGATTTATGATATGACCCAGTACAGCAGCCAGCTATGGTGGCTGTAGCATGGCACAGCTCCCAGAAAGCTGTGAACAACTATGACAGTGAAACTTCCTGGCAGATGAAAACAGTGTGCCCGACCGAGACTCGAACTCGGGACCTTTGCCTTTCGCGGGCAAGCGCTCTACCATCTGAGCTACCGACGCACGACTCACGCCCAGTCTCACAGCTTTACTTCTGCCAGTATCTCGTCTCCTACCTTCCAAACTTTACAGAAGCTCTCCTGCGAACCTTGCAGGACTAGCACTCCTGAAAGAAAGGATATTGCGGAGACATGGCTTAGCCACAGCCTGGGGGATGTTTCCAGAATGAGATTTTTACTCTGCAGCGGAGTGTGCGCTGATATGAAACTTCCTGGCAGATTAAAACTGTGTGCCCGACCGAGACTATTATGTTGTCAACCAAATTTTATGCAAGGTAGTATGTAGAATCTGTATATGGTGCATAACGAAGATAGTAATCAGATGAGGGAGTAAGCGGCCCCAAGTGTTCTGACTGGACGGTGGGGTAGGCAGTTTGCGAGGTCACCTAATCATCTGTCAGAAATGACGTAATAACGAGAAGTTTCTGTCGATTCGATTCTGAACACAGTGCAGTTTTTATATTACTTGGCAACATTGAATAAACAGAGGCAAGTGTTTGCTTTAGGAGGTATGGAGCTTTTCCTGGTATTATACTCACACACTTCATCTACATAGACATCTGTACTCTGCAAACCACCAGTTTTTACGGTTTCTTCCAATTCCATCCATGTATGGAACGAGGGAAGAATGATTGGCTGAATGCCTCTGTGCGTTCAGTAATTATTCTAATCTTATCCTCACGATCCCTATGTGAGCGATACAGAGGGGGTTACAGTATATTCCTAGAACCATCATTTAAAGCCAGTTCTTGAAACTTTGTTACCAAACTTTCTAGGCATAGTTTATGTCTGTTTGTCTTCAGGACTCTGTCAGTTCAGTTTTGTGGTGTCTAGGAAGTCTGCCTAAAACACTCAAACAAATCGTACTAATGAATTTTGTTACAAAAAAATTATACTTAACTGAGTTCTACTCAGCGTAAGGATGACACACAGTTGCAGACAGGCACATCAAAAAGACTGTTACACATTAAGCTTTTGCGCAAAGTATGTGCACACGAGACCGCTATCTCTGCACAGACTGCAACTGTGTTGTGCCAAACGAAAGCAGCAATCCAGAGTGGGACAGAGATAGATAGGTACATGTGAGGGAGAGAGAAGTGAGCACTGCCTGGCAGAGTGTGCACGGACTGGATGGTGGCAGACGAAGGCTGCTACGGGCAATGTCTGGAGGCTGTGGGGGAGGGAGGGGGGGGTTTGGAATGGGGAGCAGAAAAGGAGAGGAGCAGAGAAGTGGAAAAGAGTGGTGGGTGCGTTCACACAGAGCAGTGCACAATGAGTGTGATGGTACATGAATTAGGAGGAAGTGGTAGGACATAGGGGGGTTGGAAACTGTTGAGTGGAGGGTGTGGAGACAGTAGCTCACCAAAAGTTGTGTCCAGAATGATTTCATAAGCGGAAAAATGTACTGTAAGGATAACCGCCATCTGCGGGGTTCAGAAAAGGTGGTGGTGAAGGGAGGGGCCAGATGGTCCGGATTGTTAAGCAGCCACTGAAATCAAGCATGTTATGTTCAGCTGCATGTTGTGCCATAGGATGCTCCACTTTGCTCTTAGCCACAGTTTGGCAATGGGCACTCATCCTGGTGGACAGCCAGTCGATCATCATAACAATATGAAAAGCTGTTCAATGACTGCAGCAGAGCTGGTATAAGACATGGCTGCTTTTACAGGTGGCCTGGCATCTGATGGGGAAAAATAAGCCTGTGACAAGCGGAATAGGAAGTGCTGGGCTGTTGAACTGGGCAGTTCTTGCACCTTGGTCTTCCACAGGGATTTGATTTAGAGTAGCATAGGGGTGGAATAGGATGTTATGGAGGTTGGATGGGTGAAAGACTACCACTATAGGAGGGGTGGGAAGGATCTTGGGAACAATGTCCCTCATTTCAGGGCATGATGATAGATAAGGCCCTGATGGAGGATGTGGTTCGGTTGTTCCAGTCCAGGGTGGTACTTGGTGTCTAAGATTGTGCTCCCTTGTAGCTCATTCTTAGGGGCAGGGGGCATGTGGGAATATAGAACGAAAAATCTGTTTGTGGTCTAGGTCTGGGGGTAGTGCCTGTCAAGGCCTTTGTGAGACCTTCAGCCTACTGGGTAAGGGAGTTCTTGCCACTGCAGATATGCCATCCCCAGGTGGCCAAGTTGTATGCAAGGGATAATTTTGTGTTGAAGGGATGGAGACTGTCGAAATGCAGGTACAGTCAATGGTTGGTGGTTTAATGTGGACAGAGTTATGGGTGGAGCTGTCATAGATGGTCAACATCTAAGAAGGTGCACACACGATTAAGGTCCTAGCCTCTAGATGGCCTGTCAACACACTGGGATAGGAGAGTGTGTATGGCTGTGTCACAGATTTGTTTGTATACCCATACTTCAAAGTAGTAGTAGTAGTAGTAGTAGTAGTAGTAGTAGTATGTTAGGATAAAGTTACTAAGGTGTATGAGGAATGAGGTAGTACACTTTAAGTATGAAGGATGTTAAGAGAGAAGTAGTGTTCAATACCAGAAAGACAATGGGCATGAGGGATGTTTGTGTATAGAGAATTGGCATCCACAGTGACAAATAGGGATCCAGAGGCAAAGTGATGGGAACAGAATCTGCATCACTTTTAGAAGATCTCAAAATCATTTCTGTCAATTTTAGATGTGTTTTAAAACCACTTTTGTGAATTTAAAAGGATTTTAAAGGTTGTAAAAGAACTTTATGCTTACTGTGCAAACACACAGTCATACTATTTGAACCTCGTGTAAAAGCCATATAAACTGTCAAATTCTTACTGCCAAATACCGAATATTACACTAAAGGGTACTGTTGAAAATTAGCAGAAGTATATTAATACTGTGCTATGATGAGGCCTCACAAACACAGATGGGGCCTCTCAAATGCTCCAACCACATTCAACTAATGGGTGACAATCTATAGTAGGCACTGTGTTAAGGACGAAATGTTCAAAGTTGAACAGTTGTTAATACGTCAAAATGCACAAACATTAATTCATTGATCATTTCAGAACCACTCAGGTATTTTGTAACCACTGCAGTGAACTACTGTGATTTGTAATACAGAATGTCAAGACACTGTATCTAGCTTAATATTTATATTTTACATTTTTACTAATGATAAATAGTAACACTGAATACAGCTGCCGATCCTTTTACCAGCACAATGTTGGAATTCCATAAACACAAACTTTCCCCATGCAGTGCTCTTCAGTGTCATACAAACACCTATGTAATGTTCTGCATTATTTACACTGCAGAGGGCTTCATTACATTCCTCTCAAAGTTTGCACATGTTAAATGTCCTTGCTTACGATTTTTATGTGACTACTATAAATTGCACATATATTTATGCAATAAAGGGCACGAGTAAAATGTGAGGGCCTTACCTACTTAAGCTTGAAGAAGTCAGTAAAATTTAGATAGTTTACTTATGTGAAACTGAAATAACACTAAACTAATTTTACACCTCAGACTGGATTTTATGCGCAAAAAATTTTTGCATGTGCTTCAGTACTACAACATGGCGTTCACAGATGATAAAGTAGTCACTTTATTGCCTAGTTCACCGTGCTACATCACTTTATGAACTACATTTTCGCCTCTCACCAGGTTTTAAGTGTACATGTAGCGTAACTTTGAATCTTTGTATCTCTAAAACAGATACAGATACGAGAAAAATTTTCAAAGTTGTACAAGTCTGGGATCTTAGGAACACATCATAAAAACTACAGCCATTTCCTGTGCATAGCCATCTCCGAACCTGCATCTGAGTTTTGGTCTGCTGGTGATGGTGAAAATACAGAAAATAATCACTTTTTTCAGTTTTTTTAGGAACTGCCCATGAACTAATGGAGCCTCCTGATGTCCGCATCAAACAGTTAAGATTCTGTACAGCATAATTTATGGAGAAAACATGAATTACTGCATTAGTAACAAACACAACAAATACTCAACTTTTCTCTCAGCAAGTGAGGAAGAGTGAGCAGAGAAATTGGATTCATTACTTATTTCTACCTTGTGTTCTCTTGTGGAAAAAAGTTTTAAAATGCGCACTTTCTGTGAAAATAAACTTAATTACAGTTGACATACCCATTTCAGCAGAACAAACAATACTTCCCCTCAAAATCAAAATAGAGAACATTATGTGCTTGCTGTATGAAAACAGAAGTAAGCCTTATTGTTATTATGAAGTACTTATCTGAAGCGTAACAGACTGTAGAAAACAACGTAAGTAATGATACTGACTTTAACATGGATCTGATGCTTCAGCATGGCTGCTCTTAAAATCAACATACGGGTCCTCCTCTGATACTCGCGTCCTACAGCCAGTGACTTCTCAAATGTTGTACTCCTCTGATCAATTTCTTTTGCATAAAGTATCTGTAAAACAATTAAACAGATTATAATAATCTTAAGGTGAGAATAAAAAAGGAGGACACAATCATTGAAGTGTGTGTGTGTGTGTGTGTGTGTGTGTGTGTGTGTGTGTGTGTGAGAGAGAGAGAGAGAGAGAGAGAGAGAGAGAGAGAGAGATAGATAGATAGAGAGAGATAGAGATAGAGAGAGAAATGAATCTAGGAATATATTACAACCCCCCTACATATCACTCTCGTTCGGATCATGAAGACAAGATTAGACCAAGTACAGCACGTACAGAGGTATTTATAGTGGCCTGAAGAGTGTACATGTATGTAGATATTAAAACATCTGAACACGCTCAACAAACAGACCAGGCACAGCGTTCACTACATCGCTTGTGCATGCAGACTAATTCATTATTGGAATATACATAATTGTAAACGTGTACACACATAGGACAGGTTATTAAGGTATCTGGCTAACCAAACAATACAAGTGTGGCAATTGTGTAAGGCCCGAGCAGAACAGCTGAGACAGCTGCAATTCTTTATGAGGTTAAATGTAAATACACTAATTACACTCAAATACACAATTTCACAAATAATCACACCTTTCAGAGAAAGTGGTAGTGTGAATGAATACGAATGTTCTGGCCGACCTGTGGTATTACATGAGACCTCATCAGAAAATATACATCAATCTTTGCTAAGGTCACCAAAAAAGCCTATACCAAAACTGTGTCAGCAAACTGGAATATCTTATGGAAATGTTCACAGAACTACAAAGAAGCCAAAACTCTGTCCATATCGCACTCACATTGTGCACAAGTTTCAAGAACATGATAGAGGATGAAGACTACATTACTGTCAGTGGATTGTGTGTTTTATTTGCAAAAGTGATATGTGTTGATAACGATTTCTACTCTGATGAAACACGATTTCATCTAAGTGCATCCAGAACAACTCATACTGCAATTCAGAAAAATCATTTTCCACAAGAACCCATTACATTCACTGAAGGTTGAAGTTCGGTGTGCGATTTTGTGCGAAATAATTATAGGCCCAATTTTTTTCTTGGAAAATATAACTGCTGACTTATCAGGACACAATCATGCAATTGTTAGCATTGTCAGAGGCTTACGAACGACACTGCTGGCTGTAGCACGATGGGGAATAGCACCATGATGATACTGGGTGAATTGCTTGGGGGAAGTGGAGGGTGAGAGGAAGGGGATGGGGGACATTATTTCACATCATCTATAGCTGCTTCAATTCCCAGATTTTTTTTTCTTTGTGAACATCTGAAGGATTATGTATATAACGTTGTTGTTTTTGTTGTTGTTGTTGTTGTTGTTGTGGTCTTTAGCCCAAAGACTGGTCTGATGTAGCTCTCCATGCTAATTTGTCCTTTCAAGCCTCTTCATCTCCGAGTAACTAACTGCAACCTACATCCTTCTGAGTCTGCTTAGTATATTCATCTCTTGGTTTCCTCCTATGATTTTTACCCTCCATGCTTCCCTGCAGTACTAAATTTATGATTCCTTGATGCCTCAGAACATGTCCTACCAACTGAACCCTTCTTCCAGTCAAGTTGTGTCACACATGCCTCTTCTCCCCAATTCTATTCAGTACCACCTCATTAGTTGTGTGATCTACCCATCTAATATAGAAATAATCTTCTGTAGCTCCACATTTCAAAAGCTTCTATTCTCTTCTTGTCTAAACTGTTTATCGTTCACGTTTCACTTCCATACATGGTTACATTCCAGACAAATACTATCAGAAAAGACTTACTGACATTTAAATCTATACGCAATGTTAACAAATTACTGTTCTTCAGAAATGCTTTCCTTGTCATTGCCAGTCTGCAATTTATATCCTTTCTTCTTCAACCATCATCAGTTATTTTGCTTCTCAAATAATAAAACCTGTCTACTATACGTGTTTCATGTAATAATCCAATTCCCCTGGCATCACCAGATTTAATTCGACTACATTCCATTATCCTCATTTTGCTTTTCTTGATGTTCATCTTATATCTTCCTTTCAACACACTGTCCATTCTGTTCAACTGCTCTTCCAAGTCTTTTGTTGTCTCTGACAGAATTACAATGTCATCAACAAACCTCAAAGTTTTTATTTCCTCTCTTTGGATTTTAATTCCTAATCCATATATTTTCTTTTGTTTCCTTTACTACTTGCTCGATATACAGATTGAATAACATTGGGGATAGGCTACAGCCCTGCCTCATTCCCTTCTCAACCACTGCTTCCCTTCCGTGCCCCTCAACTCTTAAATTGCCACCTGGTTTCTGTACAAATTGTAAATAGCCTTTCGCTCCCTGTATTTTACCCCTGCCACCTTCAGAATTTGAGAGTTTTCCAGTCAACATTGTCAAATGCTTTCTTTAAGTCTACAAATGCTATAAATGTAGGTTTGCCTTTCCTTAACATAGCTTCTGAGGTAAGACAGAGTCAGTACTGCATCAGGTGTTCAACATTTCTATGGAATCTAAACTGATCTTCCCCGAAGTCGGTTTCTACCAATTTTTACATTTGTCTATACCGAATTTGTGTTAGTATTTTGCAACCGTGACTCAGTAAAATGATAGTTCAGTAATTCTCACACCTGTTAGCACCTGCTTTCTTTGGAATTGTAATTATCATTCTTCTTGAAGTCTGAAGGTATTTAGACTGGCTTTTACATCTTGGCAACCAGATGGCTGGCTCTCCCAAGGCTATCAGTAGTTCTAACGGAATGTTGACTACTCCTAGGACCTCCTTTCTACTTAGGTCTTTCAGTGCTCTGTCAAATTCTTCACGCTGTATAATATCTCCCATCACATCTTCATTGATGTCCTCTTCCCTTTCCATAACATTACCCTCAAGTACGTCACCCTTGTATAGACATGACTAACAAATGAAACAAATCACATTACACCAACTACAATTGTTACTGCCAAGAATAAATTATAGCGAAAAGCCATTTGTGGAGATAGCACCAACAGCTGTAACTAGATCACAGGAGTGATTATATTAGTTGCTTTTGTTGCATACGACTTGCATCCTAGAAGATATTGCCACCATCATTTCACTATCACTTAAGCACAGCAATACATATTTCATGCATCAATTTTGTTGACACTTACCATGAGTAATGGCGGGAACGATAATAGCTATGTCAGCTGCGGGTTTTACAGAGTCAATGAGAGGGCGGTGGGCAGAAAATATGTTTCGAAGCAAGGGAAATTTATCATTCTAATGTCAGTATAGAAGCAAAATCCACTATCTGTTCAGAGGGGGAAGAAAGGCTGTGTTCTCAGGTCCCACCATAACCACAACCTCAGAAACCACAATATATTTAGAAGAAATAGCCAAATATTTGTGACAATGGAGATGTAAGTTTCACAGCTCACTTGTTAGAATGAAGACAATGATGGCCAAAAACAGTGATACCACAGATGACAGTGAACAAAAAATTAACATGTACCATTTCTTTTTGTTTATTTTGGTTTTTCTTGTATTATCGCAATGTAAACAATGAGCAAATGGCACTAGTTTAGAAAACTTTTTAGGCAGATACCTTACGTCCATGAAAGCTTGTAATTTTGATTAGTCATGTTGTTGTTGTTGTTGTTGTGATCTTCAGTCCTGAGACTGGTTTGATGCAGCTCTCCATGCTACTCTATCCTGTGCAAGCTTCTTCATCTCCCAGTACCTACTGCAACCTACATCCTTCTGAATCTGCTTAGTGTATTCGTCTCTTGGTCTCCCTCTACGATTTTTACCCTCCACGCTGGCCTCCAATGCTAAATTTGTGATCCCTTGATGCCTCAAAACATGTCCTACCAACTGATCCCTTCTTCTAGTCAAGTTGTGCCACAAACTTCTCTCCTCACCAATCCTATTCAATACCTCCTCATTAGTTACGTGATCTACCCACCTTATCTTCAGCATTCTTCTGTAGCACCACATTTCGAAAGCTTCTATTCTCTTCTTGTCCAAACTAGTTATTGTCCACGTTTCACTTCCATACATGGCTACACTCCATACAAATACTTTCAGAAACGACTTCCTGACACATATCTATACTCGATGTTAACAAATTTCTCTTCTTCAGAAACGATTTCCTTGCCATTGCCAGTCTACATTTTATATCCTCTCTACTTCGACCATCATCAGTTATTTTACTCCCTAAATAGCAAAACTCCTTTACTACTTTAAGTGTCTCATTTCCTAATCTAATTCCCTCAGCATCACCCAATTTAATTTGACTACATTCCATTATCCTTGTTTTGCTTTTGTTGATGTTCATCTTATATCTTCCTTTCAAGACACTGTTCATTCCGTTCAACTGCTCTTCCAAGTCCTTTGCTGTGTCTGACAGAATTACAATGTCATCGGCGAACCTCAAAGTTTTTACTTCTTCTCCATGAATTTTAATACCTACTCCGAATTTTTCTTTTGTTTCCTTTACTGCTTGCTCAATATACAGATTGAATAACATCGGGGAGAGGCTACAACCCTGTCTCACTCCTTTCCCAACTACTGCTTCCCTTTCATGCCCCTAGAATCTTATAACTGTCATCTGGTTTCTGTACAAATTGTAAATAGCCTTTCGCTCCCTGTATTTTACCCCTGCCACCTTCAGAATTTGAAAGAGAGTATTCCAATCAACATTGTCAAAAGCTTTCTCTAAGTCTACAAATGCCAGAAACGTAGGTTTGCCTTTTCTTAATCTTTCTTCTAAGATAAGTCGTAAGGTTAGTATTGCCTCACGTGTCCCAACATTTCTACGGAATCCAAACTGATCTTCCCCGAGGTCCGCTTCTACCAGTTTTTCCATTCGTCTGTAAAGAATTCGCGTTAGTATTTTGCAGCTGTGACTTATTAAACTGATAGTTCGGTAATTTTCACATCTGTCTACACCTGCTTTCTTTGGGATTGGAATTATTATATTCTTCTTGAAGTCTGAGGGTATTTCCCCTGTCTCATACATCTTGCTCACCAGATGGTAGAGTTTTGTCATGACTGGCTCTCCCAAGGCCATCAGTAGTTCTAATGGAATGTTGTCTACTCCCGGGGCCTTGTTTCGACTCAGGTCTTTCAGTGCTCTGTCAAACTCTTCACGCAGTATCTTATCTCCCATTTCGTCTTCATCTACATCCTCTTCCATTTCCATAATATTGTCCTCAAGAACATCGCCCCTGTATAGACCCTCTATATACTCCTTCCACCTTTCTGCCTTCCCTTCTTTGCTTAGAACTGGGTTGCCATCTGAGCTCTTGATATTCGTACAAGTGGTTCTCTTCTCTCCAAAGGTCTCTTTAATTTTCCTGTAGGCAGTATCTATCTTACCCCTAGTGAGACAAGCCTCTACATCCTTACATTTGACCTCTATCCAGCCCTGCTTAGCCATTTTGCACTTCCTGTCGATCTCAGTTTTGAGACGTTTGGATTCCTTTTTGCCTGCTTCATTTACTACATTTTTATATTTTCTCCTTTCATCAATTAAATTCAATATTTCTTCTGTTACCCAAGGATTTCTATTAGCCCTCGTCTTTTTACCTACTTGATCGTCTGCTGCCTTCACTACTTCATCCCTCAGAGCTACCCATTCTTCTTCTACTGTATTTCTTTCTCCCATTCCTGTCAATTGTTCCCTTATGCTCTCCCTCAAACTCTCTACAACCTCTGGTTATTTCAGTTTATCCAGGTCCCATTTCCTTAAATTCCCACCTTTTTGCAGTTTCTTCAGTTTCAATCTGCAGTTCATAACCAACAGATTGTGGTCAGAATCCACATCTGCCCCTGGAAATGTCTTACAATTTAAAACCTGGTTCCTAAATCTCTGTCTTACTATTATATAATCTATCTGATACCTTTTAGTATCTCCAGGATTCTTCCAGGTATACAACCTTCTTTTATGATTCTTGAACCAAGTGTTAGCTATGATTAAGTTATGCTCGGTGCAAAATTCTACAAGGCGGCTTCCTCTTTCATTTCTTCCCCCCAATCCATATTCACCTACTATGTTTCCTTCTCTCCCTTTTCCTACTGACGAATTCCAGTCACCCATGACTACTAAATTTTCGTCTCCCTTCACTACCTGAATAATTTCTTTTATCTCGTCATACATTTCATCAATTTCTTCATCATCTGCAGAGCTAGTTGGCATATCAACTTTTACTACTGTAGTAGGCATGGGCTTTGTGTCTATCTTGGCCACAATAATGCGTTCACTATGCTGTTTGTAGTAGCTTACCCGCACTCCTATTTTTTTATTCATTATTAAACCTACTCCTGCATTACCCCTATTTGATTTTGTATTTATAACCCTGTAATCACCTGACCAAAAGTCTTGTTCCTCATGCCACCGAACTTCACTCATTCCCACTATATCTAACTTTAACCAATCCATTCCCCTTTTTAAATTTTCTAATCTACCTGCCCGATTAAGAGATCTGACATTCCACGCTCCGATCCGTAGAACGCCAGTTTTCTTTCTCCTGATAACGACGTCCTCTTGAGTAGTCCCCGCCCGGAGATCTGAATGGGGGACTATTTTACCTCCGGAATATTTTACCCAAGAGGACGCCATCATCATTTACTCATACAGCTGATTAGTCATAACATATTAAAAATAAATTTTTCTCAAGGAGCCTCCTGAGAAAGGGGGGTCATTTTAATTCAGGATTGTCTTATACTTTGATAAATATAGTAAGCCTAGATGCAAATGACCTGTTCTAGGGGCCAAAGGCTTTTGTTGAACAGCATGTTCAAGTGATTGGACACACACACACACACACACATTCCTGCAGCACCTACACAGTTTCAGATTGCTTAAATAAATGTTAACATGCCGACTATTAATTTACCACCACATGGCACAGTCTTAGAAATCTTATTTTGATTCTGGCAACAGAGAAAACCAGTATCTCAGATGGCTCCAGTGATGTCAGTACAAACAAAAAAACTATGTAAAGCAGAAACTTGGGGATAAAAAATTCTTACCTTGTTGTGTGAATCAATGCGAGCTTGAATTTGTCCGTCAAGAATCAACTGCATGAGTTCATCTTCTAGGGCTAAAACAGTAGTATTGAAAGCAGCTGCCATTTTATGCATGTCTGCAGACAAGTAAGGACTGAAATATTGTATTAGTGCACGGTTGCGTATCTGTGTATATAATGCATTCACATGTGGTGCAATATACATATCCAAAAGGAGATTATCCTGAAAAGAAAAAAAGAATTAATATAGAAGATCTGAGTGAAATGCTGCATAATAAGTTTTGTAATACAAAAGATATCTTGCACTACACTGGACTAAAGCAACAATTTGATGAAAAACATCAACTATGTAGATGGAGAAACTTTTTTGTACTACAGCACAAAATTACTTACACCACCAGAAGTTAATATACAATGGCATAATGTCTTGCATCTCTCTCTCTCTCTCTCTCTCTCTCTCTCTCTCTCTCTCTCTCTCTCTCTCTCTCTCTCTCTCGTTAGCTTTATATTATCTTTAGACATGTTTTGTGTCCCTACTGGTGTAACCTATTTTCAAATTCCTCTCAAATGATTTATGGAAACCGTTTAAAACCTAAATTTGGACAGCCTGACAATTTTGCACCCCACTCCTCCTGGATGAAGGTCCACTGGTTCTATTACTGACTCACTGCACTCGGTAGGTAATAAATACAGGTTTAGAAGAGGAAATGAATGGACAGTGTGTTGAAGGGAAGGAAACATCACTTAAAATCGTCGATTAGGAGAGGCACAGTAAATATGATTAGTGAGGCAAGCAGCAGCGACTGGTGATCATGTGCTAAAGCATTTCTCTCTCTGAATGGCAGCTGGAAATCTTACTAAAATTACGCCACTGGACAAAAACATGTTTTGTAGTTATCTCTCTGTGATAGCTAGAAACCAGTGTCGAGTGCTGAAATGACACCCAGCCACAATTCAAACAACTCAGAGAAGGGATTCTGCTGTCTGTTTTCAACTGCACGTGCTTTGATGTGATGTCATCCCTGCCAGCCCTGACACTACCATGTTGCTCGCAGTGCCAGGTCAGTATTTTCCATTCAGCACTACGCGAAAGAACTTGCCCCCCTTCTAAGAGCCGTGTACCGCAAGTCTCTAGAGGAACGGAAGGTTCCAAATGATTGGAAAAGAGCACATGTAGTTCCAGTTTTCAAGAAGGGTCGTTGAGCAGATGCACAAAACTATAGGCCTATATCTCTGACATCGATCTGTTGTAGAATTTTAGAACATGTGTTTTGCTCACGTATCATGTCATTTCTGGAAATCCAGAATCTAGTCTGTAGGAATCAACACGGATTCAGGTAACAGCGATCATGTAAGACCCAACTCGCTTTATTTGTTCATGAGACCCAGAAAATATTAGATAAGGCTCCCAGGTAGATGCTATTTTCCTTGACTTCCGGAAGGCATTCGATACAGTTCCGCCCTGTCGCCTGATAAAGTAATAGCCTACAGAATATCAGACAAGCTGTGTGGCTGGATTGAAGAGTTTTTAGCAAACAGAATACAGCATGTTGTTCTCAATGGAGAGACATCTACAGATGTTAAAGTAACTTCAGGCGTGCCACAGGTGAGTGTTATGGGACCATTGCTTTTCACAATATATATAAATGACCTAGCAGATAGTGTCAGAAGTTCCATGCTGCATTTCATTTCATGGATGATGCTGTAGTATACAGAGAAGTTACCGCATTAGAAAATTGCAGAGAAATACAGGAAAATCTGCAGCGGATAGGCACTTGGTGCAGGGAATGGCAACTGACCCTTAACATAGACAGATGTAATGTATTGTGAATACACAGAAAGAAGCGGAACGAACACTGGTAGCAGTTACTTCTGTAAAATATCTGGGAGTGTGCGTGCGAAACGATTTGAAGTGGAATGATCATATAAAATTAATTGTTGGTAACGCGGGTGCCAGGTTGAGATTCAGTGGGAGAGTCCTCAGAAAATGTAGCCCATCAACAAAGGAGGTGGCTTACGAAACACTCGTTTGACCTATACTTGAGTATTGCTCATCAGTGTGGGATCCGTACCAGGTCGGGTTGACAGAGAAGATAGAGAAGATCCAAAGAAGAGCAGCGCGTTTCGTCACAGGGTTATTTGGTAAGCGTGATAGCGTTACGAAGATGTTTAGCAAACTCAAGTGGCAGACTCTACAAGAGGGGCGCTCTGCATCGCTGTGTAGCTTGCTGTCCAGGTTTCGAGAGGGTGCGTTTCTGGACAAGGTATCTAATATATTTCTTCCCCCTACTTATACCTCCCGAGCAGATCACGAATGTAAAATTAGAGAGATTCGAGCGTGCACGGAGGCTTTCCGGCAGTCGTTCTTCCCACGAACCACACGCGGCTGGAGCAGGAAAGGGAGGTAATGCAGTGGCACATACAGTGCCCTCCGCCACACACCATTGGGTGGCTTGTGGAGTATAAATGTAGATGTAGATGTGTGTAAAAGATTGTACAAGAGTAGGGTATGAGGGATTTTGGAGCAGCCATTGTCCTCCCAGCACCATGGCCGAGTGGTTTAGAATGTAGACTGGTAATTTGTCAGCTCGGGTTTGAATCCCGCTGCTAGCAAAACTTTTTTCCACTTCATTCTATTCCTCACAATGTTAACCAAGATTTAACACTGACTCCTACAGACGTGCTCTCTACATTCTGTGCTGCGAGTGGCTTTGTTGTCCCTGTACTGCTAGTTTAATGCTGCTGCCTGTGCTGAGAGAGTGTGTTTTGGCCACTACGAAATACTTATTGTCCACTTTTAAAAAAAAAAAAAAATTTGCACGCCTTACAGCCTGTACCTTCACTCAATAAATGTCTGAATTATTTTCTTTATTCAGCACAGTTACTGTGCTGCATCAAACTAAACAAAGCATTGCACAAAATTTGAAAAAGTTTGCGAAGATAGAAATACACTGTGTAAACTTTGCATATGGTCGATTTTTGCCCAAAGGCTGCTGCATGTAAAATGTAGATAATATATATAAATTTTATTTAAAACTGACGGCAGAATGATACCTCATTTTGTTCTTGAGATAATCTTTTTTTTTCTTCTACTGGACAGTCACGTGTAATGTGCCCATTTGTGTCCCTGTGCATTGGAAACTGTGTGGTCATAACAATCTCCACATTTCATAAAATGATTCAGGATGTCAAAATGAGGTATTTCACAAGTGATGGCACACAAAAAGACACATATTTTATGATAAACATACAAAACTTTTTTTCATTGACAGAGATATAGAAATAACTTGTTGACTGCATTGAGAGGGCTGGCAGAACAGGATGCCCAAGCACACCAACAGCACTTAAGTTCCCTAAGTGTATAGTGTGAGGGATTTGTGAGCAGCTGTACACATATCAGTTCTGTAGCCTACAGGTTAAATGCAAGGACTGGCAATTTGTTGAATCTGGTTTGATTTGTACTACTGCCATCTTTTTCCTTTATTTTATTTTATTCCTCAGAATGTTGAACAATTACTGTAAAATTTAAATATATTTAATAGTTAAATTTATATAGATAAAATTAACATATTCAATTTAGTTATAATTACTACCCTTTTAAGCCAAAATGCTATAGGCCATCAAATTGTGGCACACTGGTATAATTTTGCAACTGGGCATACCAACTAACTAATAGTCCAGTTTTAATTACCATAGCACTCTAAATAATGAATTGTCAGAGGCTTACTAGTCAAATATTGCAGCTATGCCATTAGGAAATAAACAGAACTCTGTGATGAACAGAAACAACTATGTGCAAAAACAAACAGAAGGCACCTAAATGCAGTTCTGTGTTTGAATGAAAAAGGGGTGGGGAGGTGGAGGTGGGAGTTGTTCACATAAAAAATAAAGATGGAGGAAAGTAGGGAAATGTATAAATATGGAGGGGGGGGGGGGGAGAGAGAGAGAGAGAGAGAGAGAGAGAGAGAGAGAGAGAGAGAGAGAGAGAGAGAGAGAGGAGGGGGGAGGGGTAGGTGCAACTCCGAAACCAGCCCATGACTGCTGGAAACAATGCTACAGATTACCCACAAAAATTGTACATATTCAGTTAATATATAGAAATGACAGAGGCATAATATCTGAAACGTGTAGCGCAAAAACATCAACAAAAAGTGACTGGTTACAGCTATTTGTGTAACTCAACTGATATTTCTTGTAGTTTCCTAATGGAGTCTCTATTTAGACTGGCTTATTTTGTTTTTAAGGTCGATGTTTATACCCATTTCTACCTTCACTTCTAAATTTATTAAGCCTATGACCCTTACTACATCTATTCTTGTTTTAGCAATTTGTAAGCAGATGGTTCTATTTTGTAAAAGCAACTATTCGTATTTTTTAAAATTTATTTGCACATTAAATAGTACTTCATCTCAGGAATTAAAACTGACTTACCTTTATTTCATCCAAGAGCTTCAGGCACGATGCGTATTTAGACTCGTAAAACTTGAAAATTATATCCCTAAGCTGAGGTTCTAATTCAAGGAATAATTTAAATGAGCTGTAAATATAAAAAAACCAAGTTAGACAATGAAATTTCGTCCACAGAAATAGATACAGTACACTAATCTCAACAGGGAGAGGGGACAGAGGAACTGTCATTCATTGACAACTAACATTGTTTGGACATAACTGTGTTTAAAACTTCAGAAAACTTCGGGTGACATTCTATTATTTATTAAATAGTATAACTTTTTATTGTTTATCCCACAAATTTATGTGACCTGAGGCTGAAAATAAATCAAAAACAACTGTTTACCAGATGGTCACTGTGTTCCCATAATACAATATATCTAGCCTGTGTAAAACTAGAGTTCTGCAAGGTAAATGTACTGCAATTCGGAAACAAAATTTTTGTCTACAGATTTTTTCCACATCTATGTCTTATCATCCTGTACCTTCATACAGTCAGTGTTTTCACATTTTCCTTGCAAATTATCCAAATGTCTCATTTCTTATCTCAAAAGTGCACTTAATTTTCAGAACTAATCTAACACAAGATCTTAAACGCCTCAAGTATCTTATTTTCTGGTTTTCCCCACAGTCCAAGATTCAATTCCATAGCAAGCTGTGCTCCAGGCACCAATCCCCAGAAATTTCTTCATTAAATTAAAGCCAGTGTCCAATACTAGTACAACTACATTAGCAACGAATGCCCTTTTTCCTGTGCGTGTCCACTTCTTTTATCATCTATGCTTCACCCATCATGCGTTACTTTGCTTCCAAGAATTCCTTCATTTCATCTACTATGTGGCTCTCATTTGTACTGCTCTTAATTACTTTCATCTTTCTTTAGTTTATTCTCAATCCACATTCTGTGCTCATTTGATGTAATGTTGACAGTATTGTCCATCTGCAAATGATTGAATATAAAAAAATAGTTGAAAATAGTAATATCAATGGTTTCTGCAGGGTCATCAATCATAGTTAATGTCACACCAGGTCTACCACTGCAAAGATGCTACATGTCCGTGCGGCATCACCAGCAGTGCCAATCTGGACGAGACTCAAGATACACCTCCCGGGAAATGTGAGGCGCTGGTGTCACGAGTGGTTATGAAATATAGCCACAAGGGGCATGTCTGTCTGATGTTCAGATCGAGTCTTCTTCCTCTTACAGTGGACACTTGTTGTAGCTAATTGCATTTAGAGCATTCAGAGTTTTAAATCTACAGACTTGCCACATCACACTACTACTCTGTGTACTTTGCAATCAACAGTTACATCTTTATAAATAATTTTATACGTGTTCACTTCAGTCACAGCAATGGAGAGCTATAAAAGGTAAGTTTCTTTCCATACTAAGTACAGAACTGTGTTACTTCACTGTGTTGAATTCAACTACACCTATGAAAAAACATAACAGAGGCAACTAGTTGGGCGCTTGCTGTAGTAATTTATTAGCTGCTTTTTATTCCATCATTGTTTTTGTTAGTTATTTAACTAAGAGTGCATATCATATCATATCTGCCCTCACTCCAGTGCCAGACTTGTCACTGACTCAAACTGTTTAGTTAACAGGACAACACACTGAATACTAATTACAACACTTCAAGGCATTTTACAAGCTTAAGCAGCAGAAGCAGCAGCAGCAGAAGCAGCAGCAGCAGCAGCAGCAGCACAACTGCCACCCACACTTGTTCGAGTTCAATCAATGCAACAAGTGGCTCAAGCATCTAAGCTACAAGCATTTTTGAGTCAAGGCAAAGAATGAGCAGCATATGTGGCCCAGCTTACAATGCATTTCTGCACCTACAATGCCATCAGTCACCAATGAATTTATCGTTTCTTGTCCACGATAGGTGCAGAAGTGTATTGTTTGGTGGTTAAGTTATTCCTGGACATTCTTCCTGCCGAAGTCCCGTATGATGAACTAGTGCCCAAGTACGTGTCGCAGCTACTAGACATGAACTCCTTTGGCTTAAACAGCAGCCTGGGCAATCTTATAAACAATCGGTCGGAGTTGTGTGGATTAACAAGACACTGTCGGCTCAAAAGTTCTACTGATGTGATGCTTCACTATGCTATCAGTGTCAATGCTTGGCCTGCACGCATTTGGTCCTCTATTATAAAGCTTCCGAACCAAAACTTGATAACTGTTGTCCATAACTGAGTCTCAGGGCGTAGCAGGCATTACCGAGTTTGACATGCAAGGTCCGGCCATTTCTGTAGTAAAGAGTGAGCAAGTTTGGGGGTCAGGCTGATTGCATTTGCATCAAGGACACTGAATAAGGCACAACCAAGTTGTTGCCAATTGGGAAAGGAGGGTTTGGCCATCGTTTATGGGATTACCCAGTTAAATCAGTATTTATATGGACACTGTTTTTACTTAATTATGGACCATAGGCCACTAACAGCATTGTTTGGTTCCTCTCAGCCTACCTCAGCTTGGCAAGTGCAGTAGTTACAGGACTGGGCCTTATTATTGTCTAATTACCAATATTAATTGACATATTGGCCTACCACTAAGCACTCCAATGCAGACCTATCGTCGCAACTACTAGTGTGTTCTGATGCGAAGTTTGATTCATCAGAAGGCTTCTGTTTCCACATCGACTAAGGAGACATGTGCACTGGAAGTATTTCTGCAGACTTTTTGTTAAGCAGTATTCTCGACTTTGTTTGCCTTGGGTGGCCTCTTAGCACAAACGGAATCCACGACCCTGTGATATTTCACTGCTTTGTGCACCATAGAGCCATCTTAGTGCAACCAGGCATTCTCCTCCTCCATGTGGCAATGCTCTTGTAATAGTTCCTCAGTCCCTCCAGTGGAAAGTACTCAAACCATTACACAAGGATCACTATGGTTTCTTCCAGATGAAACAGTTAGCCAGACGCCATTTTCCATGGTCAGGTATGGACACACAGCTCGAGGCAATGACTTCATAGTGGGCCACATGTACGAAGCATCGGGCTGCTCCCACTCAGAATTACTTTGATTGGCCACATTCTGCTGCACCAAGGCAGCAGCTGCACACACACACACACACACACACACACACACACACACACACACACACACTCTTTGCCAGTCCATATTGGAATACCCACTGATATGGGTGGTGGGCGCATATGGCAAGTTGCCCTTCGTCGTGCACATGACCTCCATTACGTCAGTGACTACTGTGCTGTCCCATACTTCAATATTTTGTACTGAAGGGTAACCGGAAGTAATTTTGGTTGATAATGGGTCACAGTTTACATCACATGATGTTTGAACGATTTTGCAGTGACAATGGAATACATCATATCCTCAAGATGTCCTACCATTCCCAATACAGTGCATGGTGAAACATTTTGCCAGAGCCTTCAAGGCACAGATGCACAACTATGAGCTGCTACCCACTCACGGGACCAGGCCCTCAAGCTGTTTTTGTTATCTTACCGCTCCTTGCTCAGGGATGGCAAGTCACCAGTGGTACTTCGAAACTGTCACTTTCATAGGACATTGCTCCTCTATCTGTGTTCATCTCAGAGCCTCTGCATTCCACAATCTACATGTAAGTTTCTGCCTCAGCAAACTGTTTCGTATAGGACCTTAAGCAGCAGGGATTGCAGATGGGAATGTGATCTAGTTTCAGTTGTGCTTTCGTTGTCCACTTACACCCACACCATCAGAAGTTCAATGAGGCTGCACTGGCATCAAAACGAGCTTAGGCCTGTTACTTTGGATTCTGCTGCTCCCCTTTTGCTCACAGACCCAGTTCAACGCCAAGGCCTTTAGCACCTACCACAGTCACCTCCTCCTGCAGCACACTCACCTCCTCAGGAACACCAAAGGAAGTCAATGTGGAGTTGTCTACAGCATTACAGCTGAGCTGACAGTCTGGCCGCAACTCCAGTGGTTGTGGTGCAGTTATTCAGCAGGGCACCCCCGAGGTTCCCGTCACTGTCCTCAGCACCCCATCTGCATCAACACCTGAGTCTGCACATGGATGCTGGTGCTCACCCGGTGGCTGGTTTCTAGTCGTGCTCAGGATGAACGCCGAGGGTGCAGATAGGTGTTCCATGACAACTACAGTCTCAGCTCCCGCAATTGCATCCATGTTCAATCCTCATCCCTGCTGTTGTGCTCCATTTGGGGGGCGGGGGTTAAAGAAATATGGTGTTGTCTGTCATCAATAATGTCACTCCATCAGCCAACCATTGCAAAGATGCTGCATGTCCAAGCCAGCAGCACCAATCTAGACAAGTCTTGACCCACGCCTCCTGGGAGTTGGGAGGTGCCACTACCATGCACTGACTATGAAATACGGTCACAATGGAGAATTGTGGGATTTCCATCTGAAGCTCAAATCGAGTACACTTCTTAGTGTGCACAGAGTCACTGCATCATCACTCTGTAGAGCTTATATCATACTCTTGTGTAGCGAGTGTCAAGCTGTAGTAACTGCATATGGAACATTCAGAGAGCAGCACTCGGGCCAGCTGGAGTTAGCGGTAATGTGTGCATAACGTGTGCTTGCTTGTGTGTATGAATGGTGTGCGTTTCTCTTTTGCTCATGAAGGCTGTGCCAAAAGCTTTATGTAAGTGTCTTAATTACACTTTCTGCAACTTAACATGTCTGCTTTACAGTAAGTAGCAATCTGTCTTTCCCTACATTGCTGATATTCCTACCTGGAATTCCTACCTACACTTCATGTTTGTTTTGTAAGCATAAGTCTCAATCTAAAATCAAAACCAGACAAATACTAACAAACTGGTATCTATGAAGACCAACTGCAGAGAGTTTGACAATATTTACATTGGGACACTGGCAAAACTTTATGTTTACAACAAACATATTTGGCCATGAAAATACAGTACAAACTTCTCAACAGTTGCACATCACCGTAAACAAGCATATCACAGGCCAAGCGTAATAGGAATGTATGTGAGCAATACCACCCACTGAAAATGTACCTTTACATTTCAAAAAACTTCTACATACATAGAGAACTAACACACAGCAAACAGCTGCTTACTGACCAAATAAACATTGGAGACCAAACACTGCACAAAGTCAGTGAACACATCACCTGAAAAATCATTTTAAAAGAGGTTCTAGCTCCACTACTACTCTCCATTCATCCTCCAAATCACCTCCCCCCACCCCCCTACCTCCACTTCGCCACCTTAAACTCGTCTTTAGAGGACCCTGCTCCCTTTTCCCCAAACTGTCTTATGTAAAAGACAAACTACAACATACTGCATAAGAGAAGTATAGAGCAAGGAAGTAAGTATTTTCAGATAAATGAACACTGAATCTAGCAAATAAGTTGGCAGCACTGACCACACATAATGAAACAATTGTTGGCCAGTAGGTACCAACAGGAAGCAGACATTTTAGTACTGCAGAGAGGTAAGTATAGAAGTACTGTGCTACATACTATCTTAACTTTTGTAACTATAGGTTCCTTCCTTGTTAAGGAAAGAGGGATACATTGTGGGGGTTAAGAATGAAAGCCAAATTACAAACACTACGATGAGATAAATTCACCTGTAGTGAGGATAAGGGGAGACCATTAACAAACATCTATGTTCTCTATTTAAATAATTTTGGAGTGAAGGAGAAAACTCATAAAATAGTGGAGCTGCTGAATTGTCGACAGGCATGCACAAAAACGAATTACAACTTTGCAGTACTCTACATTGTGTCCCCTGAACACACAATGCCGTGACTGCAGCTCAGCAAGTAGATTGGGGTGACAGGTTGTGATCGGTGGGGTGGGTAGAGAGAGAAAAGAGGCAGGAAAGTGGGAGGGGGTTGGGTAAGGTTGGCTAACAGCTCAGAGGAAGGCAGAATGTGTACAGGACAGGAATGCAGGAGGACAGGGTAGCAGTTACGCAGGGGCAGGTGCGAAACACAGGCAATGGAGATTGTGAGTTCATGTGGCACAAGATGACGACAGAGGAATGGACTGGGAGGGTGTTAGGACTGAAGAAGGGGAGATTGTAGGGCAAAATGTATAGATGCAGAGGGTTAGTGGAGATTGAGAACTTTAAAAATGAATATGTTGCAGGGATAACTCCCAACTGTGTAGTTCAGAAGAACTGGTGCTGGGGAGGAAAAGGATTTAGATGGCACTAATTGTGAAGCAACAACTGAACTCCACCATGCTGCACTTAGCAAAGTGTTCTGCCACTCAGCGGTCAACACTGCTCTTGGCCACAGTTTGGTGGTGACCACCTACCCTGACAGCCAGCTGGTTGGTGGTCATGCCCACATAAAATGTGCAGAAATTATGTTTGAAATGGCTGGCTTCACAGGCGGTCCTGCCTCTGTTGGGATAGGGTTGGGAGGGTGGGGATGGGGGTGGGGGTGGGGGGTGGGGGTATGGCAAGGCATTGCTGCTAGGCCGTAGACATCTGGTGTCGGCTACTGCACCCAAGCGCACAACGTGGGGACAGCAATTATTAACTGCGGGAGGGTGGGTAGCTGGCAAGACTCCAGACGACCTGTGCTCGTCGCACTCGTTCCTTGCCACTGGTGGCACGCACTGCATCACCGGCTGGTGGGGTGCTTGGCATGGTGGTAGCTGCCACCTGGGATCCAGGACAATGGAAGTCACTAGCGGATTGGGGCATCAGCACATTCTGTGATCGGCTGCGTATGCAAGCACACAGCACGGCCGTGAGGATGGATGGAGTGCGGTATAAGGCTGTCAATACAATTACTGTTTCATGGTACATCCTGGTGCAAGTCTGCCCTCTCCCTTGCAGCTTCTTTCACCCATCCTGACGTGTAGCAGACCGAAATAGGCCAGGTCATTACAACTGGCTTAGATAGTAACCAAAAAAGGAAGTGAAGATAAAAATTAATCTATAGCATTTGTTTTTGTTTATCTCATTTCCCTTGTATCAATTTAAATATTGACAAATAATAAACAGAATAAGTTTAGAATCTTTCTTAGGTACTTCATGATAAAACAGTTTGTAATTAGTCAGAATATGTTAAAAATAAAATTCTTCAGAAGCATCTTAAAAAATGGGAGTACTCCTCTTACATTCTGGGTTAACTTATACTTGGGTAAATAGGAAATGTACAGGGTGACGCACGAAATGTATTATCATTTTGTTTTTGAATATAAACTTTATTGTCAATACAATCTGAAAGGATCATATACTACAATGAAGATCCGTCCATGGATATTTGTTCTAACTCAGCACATGCTCAATATGTCCACCATTTCGTTTACTAACTTCCTTCAAACGAACACTGAAGTAAGTGATTACCCTACGGCACATGTCTTCCATAATTTCACTGCAAGCTTCTGAGCTCCATTAAATCACGTAGACGTTTTGGAAAAATTTTTTCCTTTAGGTACCCCCAAAGAAAAAAGTCACATGGATTGAGGTCTGGACTATTTGGGGGCCAATTTTGTCCATCACTGAAGCGACGTGGAAACCTGAGTGAAATGATCCGCATGTCGAAATGCTCGTGTGAAAACTCCATCACAGTGTTTGCAGTATGTGGCCTTGCTCCATCTTGCACGAACCACTGCGTGTTGAAGGGCAAGGCAGTAGCAAAAAGCTGTGGAATGAAGCTATTGCAAAGCATGCTCAAATAACGCTCGCTGTTCAGTTTCTTCAAAGAAAAAGGGTCCAATAAGTCCGTGACTGGAAATTGCTGCCCACGCTGTAATCCTCGGAGCATAATGTTGTTGTTCATTAAGCACTTGTGGGTTTTCAGTGCCCCAAAAGCGTACATTTTGTTTATTAACCACACCGTCTAAATGAAAATGCGCCTCGTCTGAAAACCAAACATTGTTGAGAGTTTCTTCCCTATCCTCTGCCCACTGAGCAAACAATAGTCTCTGCTGCTTGTGTTCTTCAGTGAGCTGTGCATAGGTCATCTTGTATGGGTACATACGGAGGTCACTTAAGAATGTGTTGAACAGAGCGTCTGGCTATTCCCAGTTGCACTGCTGCCTTTGTACACGATTTCCCAGGACTTCTCTGTACAGCAACTTTTACCGCTTCAATAGTCTCCAGCAACAAAAAGGCTTAGGCCGAGGTCGCTTCGCTTCGAATACTGTTCCTTCCTATTAAAGTTTATCATACAACCTGTGGATGGTCTTCTTGCAAGGGACCCATCGTGTGTTAAACTGTTGTCGAAAACACCTCTGAGTCACAACAAGGTTTTTCGTTTCATGAAAAGTAACACAATTGCCGATCGTTGCTGTGTCGTCAGTCTTCCATTGTCAGCCATTGCTGCTTACTAGTCTCCTAGTGGCAGTATCGTGAATTACATGTCATTTCGTAACTCATTTGTTTTTCCAAGCTCTGCTGGTACTACTGAGTACCGTAGAGATCCCAGTGGGATATCTAATGTGCGTCGTAAATTGTTAAAGAAATAATTGGTAGCACAGCTGGCAAAGAGTTCTCTGGCTTCCAGCCAGGTGGCGGTGTCTTCAAACTGCGACGTTTCAACGAGTGACATACTCGTTGTCTTCTGGTGAAGTGCCGAGACTTTGCGGATGCCGGTATCCGCAAAGTCTTGGCACTTCGCCAGAAGATGACAAGTATGTCACTCGTCGAAACGTCGCAGTTTGAAGACACCGCCACCCGGCTGGAAGCCCGAGAACTCTTTGCCAGCTGTATACGCCAGGAAAGCATACATTCACAATTGGTAACACATTCCGTGCGCCACCCTGTAGTTATGTGCGAGGATGTAATTAGTTATAAATATAATAGAGGGAAACATTCCACGTGGGAAAAAATATATCTAAAAACAAAGATGATGTGACTTACCAAACGAAAGCGCTGGCACGTCGATAGACACACAAACAAACACAAACACACACACAAAATCCAAGCTTTCGCAACAAACTGTTGCCTCATCAGGAAAGAGGGGAAGGAGAGGGAAAGACGGAAGGATGTGGGTTTTAAGGGAGAGGGTAAGGAGTCATTCCAATCCCGGGAGCGGAAAGACTTACCTTAGGGGGAAAAAAGGACAGGTACACACACACACACACACACACACACACACACACACACACATCCATCCACACATATACAGACACAAGCAGACGTATCTGCTTGTGACTGTATATGTGTGGATGGATATGTGTGTGTGTGTGTGTGTGTGTGTGTGCGAGAGAGAGAGAGAGAGAGTGTATACCTGTCCTTTTTTCCCCCTAAGGTAAGTCTTTCCGCTCCCGGGATTGGAATGACTCCTTACCCTCTCCCTTAAAACCCACATCCTTTCGTCTTTCCCTCTCCTTCCCCTCTTTCCTGATGAGGCAACAGTTTGTTGCGAAAGCTTGAATTGTGTGTATGTTTGTGTGTCTATTGACGTGCCAGCACTTTCGTTTGGTAAGTCACATCATCTTTGTTTTTAGATGTAATTAGTTAGACGTATGAGGAATGAGTTAGTGGGATTGGCGTCCAAAGGACGTTGCGAGAGGTAGTGTTCGGTAGCAGCAAGGTCATGGCCATCATCATGGGGGATGTTTCTGAACAGGGTGGTTGCATCAACAGTGATGAATAGGGATCCGGGTGGTATGGGGTGGGTACGCTGAACATTCTGAGAAAGAAGTGGTTTGTATCTTTAATAAGAGGCACTAGGCTACATTTACGTGTGTCAATGGTGCAATGTTCAGTTTTGTTTTACATTAAGAAATGGGTAGTACTGCAAGTCAAAGTGAAAATAGGCAAAAAGGACGAATACCAGATGCAGGACTACTTGACAAATGTGCACACAGACGACCCTTCCAGATGTCAGCAGAAAACTGATGGAAGGCAGTAAGTAGAGTCTACAACCAAAACAATTTTTAAATTTGTTTGATTCCTGACAACTGACAAGGTTTTAAACCAATAAAACTTGTGTATGTATGTGTGTGTGTGTGTGTGTGTGTGTGTGTGTGTGTAAACATTTTTAGTAGCTGCATATGTGGATTAAACTGGCACTTAATTGTCTATTTCTACTCAAGTCATTTTCCTCAATTCTGAACATCTCATTGGCAAAAAATGCCATACTTGACATGTTCGGCCATCAGCATTTAACATAACAGTTGATACCTATTCCATGTTGTTGAGAGTTTAATATCATTTTTCTTTATTCATGTTTTGTCATATGTTATGCATGATCATACTTTTATCTGTTCCTCGTCTTTTCAGTTACTGTTGTAATAATTACTCTTCAATGTTTCTAGAATGAAACTTTCACTCTACAGCGGAGTGTGCACTGGCACTGGCAGATTAAAACTGTGTGCCGGACCGAGACTCGAACTCGGGACCTTTGCCTTTCGCGGGCAAGTGCTCTACCAACTGAGCTACCCAAGCACGACTCACGCCCCGTCCTCACTGCTTTACTTCTGCCAGTACCTCTTCTCCTACCTTCCAAACTTTATAGAAGCTCTCCTGCGAACCTTGCAGAACTAGCACTCCTGAAAAAAGGATATTGTGGAGACATGGCTTAGCCACAGCCTGGGGGATGTTTCTAGAATGAGAGGAGAGCTTCTGTAAAGTTTGGAAGGTAGGAGACGAGGTATTGGCAGAAGTAAAGCTGTGAGGATGGGGCGTGAGTCGTGCTTGGGTAGCTCAATTGGTAGATCACTTGCCCGTGAAAGGGAAAGGTCCAGAGTTCGAGTCTCGGCCCGGCACACAGTTTTAATCTGCCAGGAAGTTTCACTCTTCAATGTGTTCATCAGTTATTCTTGTTTAGTACGTTGCATGATAATTTGATCTATTAAAATGTACTCTCTTAAACTGTGTTCACATAGTTACTGTTGTGGCCGAGTTGTAACTCCTGTAAGCTACACTTCCCTCAAACAATACAAACTACACAGGACGGCTGGCTCACCAGACAGTGAGTTCACCAACAAACTCTAGCGGACTGATGCAGAGGTCACGGGCAGAGTGGAACATGTTTCATGTCATGTACCATGTGGAACAAATGGCGCGGAGCTTAATATTACTGTCCACCAGGATATAAGTCTAATGTGATCGAGAGTGCGCTCCTCCATGAACCAGTCGAGGTTACATTTCCAGTTGCTTTCACTGCCACTGCTCCGGTTCAATCACATATCTCCTATCTGAAGAAGCCCCACCACTCTTTGACAAGAGGAGACACTGCTACAGCAGTGCATATGTCAGACTGGAAACTGCAGTAAGCGATACTTTGATTTAGCCCAAAGCAGGACAGTCACAGACAAGGAATACTGTACAATAATCTCTTCATGTTGATTATTTTGTTGAATGAATGTGTTTTGAAAATAGAATTTTAGTCATTTCAGTAGTTGTGACTACAGGTATGTGTGTCGGATGTTTGGTTGGAAGTAGTACCTGTGTTTACATTGCCACCAGCACCACCTCTGTGCTCATTGTCCCCATACATGTTGGCAACAAAGTCTAGTCAACAAGCTATTATCAGTAAAGCCAGTGAAGGCCACTACCTATGTTACACACTGCAAGTGAATTATCTCAGAAACATCACAATCTTTCAACACAAGTTAAAAACTACATCGCCTTCACACATTCCGTCCTTAGCATACATGGGACATGCTTGTGTCAAAGAAGCCAGTCTGACAAAACATACAGTCAATACCACCACCACCACTTCTTGCAATTACCCTCTCAACATGGTACACAAACAGACTGCCTACACATTCATGGGTGTATCCAGAAATGAAACCACTTCAAACAGTGATTGTACACACTGATTACAACTACTTTTATTATTATTTCTTTCTTTACTTTCTCAGACGTTAAGTCTGGTTAAAAATGGAAAGTGATGCGGGCCTTGATCAAGCGTCACTTCCTTTTAACTGTACGGTATATGTTACATTGCGTTTAGGAACTTTCGGGTAATTGAACATGTATCAATAATTACGGATTTCTGTAGTTTTATATATATGTTTGGATGTAGCTGTATTGCGTTGATGTACTGGTGGATATTGTGTGGTATGACTCCTGTAGTTGATAGTATAATTGGTATAATGTCAACTTTATCCTGATGCCACATGTCCTTGACTTCCTCAGCCAGTTGGATGTATTTTTCAATTTTTTCTCCTGTTTTCTTTTGTATATTTGTTGTATTGGGTATGGATATTTCTATTAGTTGTGTTAATTTCTTCTTTTTATTTGTGAGTATGATGTCAGGTTTGTTATGTGGTGTTGTTTTATCTGTTATAATGGTTCTGTTCCAGTATAATTTGAATTCATCATTCTCCAGTACATTTTGTGGTGCATACTTGTATGTGGGAACATGTTGTTTTATAAGTTTATGTTGTAAGGCAAGATGTTTATGTATTATTTTTGCTACATTGTCATGTCTTCTGGGGTATTCTGTATTTGCTAGTATTGTACATCCGCTTGTGATGTGATCTACTGTTTCTATTTGTTGTTTGCAAAGTCTGCATTTATCTGTTGTGGTATTGGGATCTTCAATAATATGCGTGCTGTAATATCTGGTGTTTATTGTTTGATCCTGTATTGCAATCATGAATCCTTCCATCTCACTGTATATATTGCCTTTTCTTAGCCGTGTGTTGGATATGACTTTATCAATGTGTGGCTGTGTTAGATGATACGGGTGATTGCCATGTAGTGTTTTTATTTTTCCAATTTACTTTCTTCGTGTCTGTTGATGTTATGTGATCTAAAGGGTTGTAGAAGTGGTTATAAAATTGTAGTGGTGTAGCCGATGTATTTATAGGAGTGATTGCTTTGTGTATTTTGCTGATTTCTGCTCGTTCTATAAAGAATTTTCTTAAATTGTCTACCTGTCCATAATGTAGGTTTTTTATGTCGATAAATCCCCTTCCTCCTTCCTTTCTGCTTAATGTGAATCTTTCTGTTGCTGAATGTATGTGATGTATTCTATATTTGTGGCATTGTGATCGTGTAAGTGTACTGAGTGCTTCTAGGTCTGTGTTACTCCATTTCACTACTCCAAATGAGTAGGACAATATTGGTATAGCGTAAGTATTTATAGCTTTTGTCTTGTTTCTTGCTGTCAATTCTGTTTCCAGTAATTTTGTTAGTCTTTGTCTATATTTTTCTTTTAGTTCTTCTTTAACATTTGTATTATCTATTCCTATTTTTTGTCTGTATCCTAGATATTTATAGGCATCTGTTTTTTCCATCGCTTCTATGCAGTCGCTGTGGTTATCCAATATGTAATCTTCTTGTTTAGTGTGTTTTCCCTTGACTATGCTATTTTTCTTACATTTGTCTGTTCCAAAAGCCATATTTATATCATTGCTGAATACTTCTGTTATCTTTAGTAATTGGTTGAGTTGTTGATTTGTTGCTGCGAGTAGTTTTAGATCATCCATGTATACCATGTGTGTGATTTTGTGTGGGTATGTTCCAGTAATATTGTATCCACAATTTGTATTATTTAGCATGTTGGATAGTGGGTTCAGAGCAAGGCAGAACCAGAAAGGACTTAATGAGTCTCCTTGGTATATTCCACGCTTAATCTGTATTGGCTGTGATGTGATATTATTTGAATTTGTTTGGATATTAAGTGTGGTTTTCCAATTTTTCATTACTATGTTTAGGAACTATATCAATTTAGGATCTATTTTGTATATTTCCAATATTTGTAGTAACCATGAGTGGGGTACACTATCAAAAGCTTTTTGGTAATCAATGTATGCGTAGTGTAGCGACCTTTGTTTAGTTTTAGCTTGATATGTCACCTCTGCATCTATTATCAGTTGCTCTTTACATCCTCGTGCTCCTTTGCAACAGCCTTTTTGTTCTTCATTTATAATTTTGTTGTGTGTTGCATGTGTCATTAATTTCTGTGTAATGACTGAAGTTAATATTTTGTATATTGTTGGTAGGCATGTTATGGGGCGATATTTAGCTGGGTTTGGTGTGTCTGCTTGATCTTTAGGTTTCAGATAAGTTATTCCATGTGTAAGTGTATCAGGGAATGTGTATGGGTCTGCAATGTAACTGTTAAATAATTTAGTTAGATGTGAATGTGTTGAGGTGAACTTCTTTAGCCAGAAATTTGCTATTTTATCTTTTCCAGGGGCTTTCCAATTGTGCGTAGAATTAATTGCTTGGGTGACTTCATGTTGCAAAATTATCACTTCAGGCATTTGTGGTATCATCTTGTATGTGTGTTTCTGCTTGTATCCACCGTGCATGCCTGTTATGTTGTACTGGGTTTGACCATATGTTGCTCCAGAAGTGTTCCATGTCTGTTATGTTTGGTGGATTGTCTATTTTAATGTGTGTGTTATCTATTGTCTGATAAAATTTCTTTTGGTTTGTGTTGAATGTCCGGTTTTGTTTCCTTCTATTTTCACTTTTTTGTATCTTCTAAGTTGTTTGGCCAATGCTTGTAATTTCTGCTTCTTTTCATCTAATTGCTCTATCGCTTCTTGTTGTGAGATTTTACCTAATGTTTTTCGTTTTTTTTTCTGACATTTCATTTCTTATAAATTGTGTTAGCTGTCCGATGTCTTTTCTCAGTTTTTCTATTCTGATCTGTAGCCTGTGTTGCCATGCTGGTTTTGTGGGTTTCTTCTGTGTGTTGGTTGGTTCTGATCTCTGCCTAGCGTGTATATTTAGTGTAGTGAGTGCTCCTATATAAACCAGTAGTTGTAACTATTCCATAGTTGTATATTCATTTATTTTGTTGTGTATGATTGTGTTGATAGTTTTTATTGTTGTTTCGACTTGTGGGTTACTTGGCAGTCTATGCAAGAATGGTCTAATGTCTGTATTTGTGTCTTTGTATTCTATATATGTCAGCTGAAATTTTTCTTCTATATCTAACATGTGTGTCACTTCTTGTTCTATTTGTGCTTGTTCTGGTGGCTGTCGCAAGATTTCGTTTTCCTCTGATTGTTTAATTGATGCGTGTTGTTCTTTGTTTGTTTGCTCTGGGATGTTTGAGTTCATTACTGTATTTTCTTCTTCTTCTGATTGCACATTATTTTGTTCCAGTATTTGTTGTACTTGTTTGATGTTTTCTAATTCTGACTGGGGTATCCTGTTATTTTTTATTATTACACGGATCTCATCAGCTAGTCGTTGTTCTGTTAAAAATTTTAATTCTGGGTATCAGGTAATAAATGTTGTGTATACTTGTGATCTGTATCCAGTTGTGTTGGTTCCTAGGTTTGTTGCTTGGTAATAACAGAACATGAGGTGTCGATTAACTTCATCTGACCATCTCATCCTCTGCCTTTGTTTTCCTTCTAGGGTGGTTACAGGAATTATTATTATTATTTCATGTGGCACTACAGCCTTGCCACACTGTATCTTTGTGTCTCAGTTAAAGCTCTGACAACAGATGAACCCATTTTTGCCCACTGCGGCAGGCAAAAGTTAAATGGGCTGCTGACAGTGGCAGATAGAGAGATTCTGCATGTCCATTGTACTACTAGAACACTGCAAGTGAACTAACACTCCAGTGGAGCACACTGGTAACAGTGGACAGTAAATTTTATGTCGAGAACTCATACTGGTGGAGCTATGTTCTAAGGCATCAAGTACCACTGAACGAGCAGTTTTAAAGAGGGTCCAAGCTCTCATTACTAAATAATATACTAGGAGGCATCAATATTCTTCACTGCCAGGACTATAATTCTCTTAAGTCCTGTTCCTTGACAAGGATCAACTTATGTACTAGTCACAACTAATCAAGAACAGTGACTTATAGTTGTCCTGAAAATACTTTTCATAAGTGCCTACAATATCCCATTAAATCATTTCCATATGGTATGGATCAAATCTCCACAAATGACAATCACAAAAATATTTGCCCAAGTACAGTGTGGGGCAAAAAGACCTGAGGGTATTTAATTAATAAGACCTCATGTTTTATGCAACATGTCCACTGTCGCTCTGTGACACATTGTTTGTTGCCTGCATGATGCCGTTTCACTAGCCTTTGAATTCTGCTTATGTAAGCACAGTGCACCTTTTCTGAGAACATTTTTAAATGTGATGACTATTGCTTTGCAACACAGCAACAGTTCAGCCAGCACTTCAATGTATGTCAAAGAGGGCACTTTTCATCCTACAACATAATTCTGCTATGGGTGAAATAATTCAGAGCAACAACTTCAACTCTAAAACAAGTCATTCAGAGCACAAGAAGAGATTGGCAAGTGAGATATGTGGTGGGTATTAATACCAGCCAGCTTGTAAACTCACTTCTGATTTGCACCTCTCTGATTGCAGTGTACAGCAAATATTTTATCATAAATTAGACTTTCGGCATCACAAAATTGTCATGGTTCACCAATTTAATCAAGTGAAGACTTGGTTCTCATGATGAGTGGCTAAACTCATTTCCTTTTATCTGGTTATGTTAGCAATCAGAACTTTTGCTGCCAGACAGACAAAA
Organism: Schistocerca nitens; assembly: GCF_023898315.1. NCBI lineage: Eukaryota > Metazoa > Arthropoda > Insecta > Orthoptera > Acrididae > Schistocerca > Schistocerca nitens. The sequence continues at coordinate 872,254,107 of NC_064617.1, forward strand.
CCTATGAAGTGACGTATGAATGTCTTCTTCACACTGACAAAGTGACAGTGAGAGATGGAATTGTGAAGTACAGTAGTGCATAACTGGGCCATGTTTCAGCAAGGAAGGGCAGTAGCTTACACACTTAACAAAGATAACTTCATTGAGTGTGAACATGACTTCATTGAGTGTTCAATTACCTGGTCATTAGTTTCTCACAATGGCAACATTGCCTGACTCAAAGAATTATCAATATCAGATCTCAGCATTTGGTTTTTTCTTTCTTTTTCATTTTAGTTATTTTATACACTGGAAAATGTCAAGATGCCATTTGCCAGGAACACTCTAGCATACCAAAAGAAGTTTGGGTGTGTGCGACACCTTTGGAACGAGTCAAGAGTGCACAGCTAAGAACAGACACCACTCTCATTGTGTCATTTTCAAATCATAAGATGATGTTTTATGGACATTTTAGTACTCTTAAACAGATGCTGAATCAATAAACTTGTTAAAACGTTGTGTAATAAGCATGGTATTATTGATTAAAAATCATCCTTTCATGTTGACACACCCTGTAATATCCTACTATCATCTACTGATACATGTCTTTTCTCACAAACTAAGGCAAAGAGTGTTCCTTGGGTTTGGATATTTTCCCTTTATGTTATCTTATGAAATTATATTTTGGCACAGTCCACCTAAATTAAATAAAGTATTTATTTAGTAGAAGCTAAAACTTAGACTGTTGCGCACACAATCTTGTAGATAGGGCAACCACAGCTATGAATAGTCATCTTGGGTATTAATGACCGCTTAAGCTGTATTTAGTCCTTTATTATTTGATCACTACCGGTTTCGTGGCACTACAAGCCACATCTTCAGTTAACATATGAGCAAAATATTAGTGCGAAGTTCTGATGGACAACGAATATTGGGTAGAAAGTGTCTGAGCTTTTCCACTCTGATGTTTTAGTCATATGTTCACCTAAAGATGTGGCATTTAGTGCACACACCAACTGTAGTGATCCAATAATAAAGGACTACATACAGCTGAAGTAGTTATTAGTACCCGAGATAAAAACTGTTGTGTAAAGTAAATAATGACGAATGTAGCAGAGGCACTTTGAAGGATATTTCAATTCTAATACTCAATTCTCAGTGTACTTAACCTTTAACAGTTTTCGTTGTTGATGTTAAAAATCCATTCTAACTGAAAACCTATTTGCACAATAACAATACAAGACCCAAAAATAATTTCCTATAAATAATGTCTCCTTGCTGTCATTTCTTTTGCCCTTTTCCCTTCCGTCCCTCAGAAACGCCTTACAAATATCAAAATATTGTCACACCTGATGCCATTATAACTAGGTTTAACAATTCTACATTTCTTTTTATCCCATCGTCTAATTTCTACTTTCAGCACTGTTCAGTTAACACAAAAACTGATTGCATTTGCAAGTCTCTAAATGTATCTTTTCCCTCTTGGCTCTGGAAGAAAGGCAGACTGGGAGCTGGAACTTTTACAAATCTATAAATATTGATTGTGCATTTGCCACAGATCGACTGCCTTAAAAGTTGACAATTGAGATTATCTTCATACAGTTCACTGTAGTTATTACATATTAAACAGGATTCATTCATGTAATATAGCTCAGCAATTTTTGTGGCGGGTGCTGAGTGCAGTTGTACTGCTATAAGTTGGCCAATATTGACTCATTTCTGCTACGAAATTTCTATCCTAGTATTTTTATAATTTGTAGCAACAAGATTTCTGTTTCACTTATAGAAACTCAATACACAATCAATATCTGTCACCTACACTTTCATGGAAACGCACATTTCCCCTTACATATATGCTGCCTGTCCTGTGAAAGACATGTTGGTGGAAGGCAGGGATTGCTCCCAGTACCACCCACATGAACTGCCAAGTTACATTGTGTAAATAGTACCCATGCTTCAACAGTAATGAAGTTTTTTTGTATTAAAAATCCTTTGTTACAAACCTGCTGAATATAACATTCTTCTGAAGTTCATGGCGATCAAAGGTAGCGAGGGCACATAAACCACCATACATTGCAACATTGCTGGCCGACAGCAGTTCCGGGAAATCACAGTGATCAAAATTTGCTTGCAGGAAGTGTCTCGCTGCAGACTTATATTTCTTGGTAGCCAGTTCCGCTAGAGCAGAGGCACACTTCAGCCTGGTGAGAATCGTCTGATTGCTATCTTTGCCGTGTACCTACATGAGCAACATCAGGGGTTCAGTGAACACTTCCACTTCAAGATACACTATCAATATATTTACATTCCCACAAATGTGGTAAAATATGTTGTCAATCACATAATAAATTACACATTACATATAGTACAAAAACAGAAAAAGCTGTAAGTCAGAAAATAGCGAAGATACACAATGACACACTGGAAAGGGCAAGTAATGCATAGAAACAATGTGAGAAACACACGATGAACACTATCTGTTAGAGTGAGCCCCTCCTACAAGTTACAAAAATGATATAACACTATTTAACTCAGTAGCACACCTACATTTATCATCAGTAGTATGATATATGCAATCCATATCAAGTGAAATTTAGGTTGCACTGAAGATTTTTGATAGGGATTATCTGGATTATCTTGGATCATGAGTCCTCAATAGATGTAGAAGTAACTTCAGTGGCCCATGGAAAGGGTTTGAACACTTGCAGTTCATGTTGTACACTGATAAGCCAAAACATTATGACAACTGTCCATCACAACATTTGATGCCGCCTGGTGGCATTGTGGCCATATGGCGTGGTAACAGAAGTGCGTACACAGAGAACAGAAACAGTCTGGGCTGGAAATGTGGAAATCCATTGCCATAAGCGACTTTGACAAAGGGCATATTATTATTACACAGAGCTTGTTAACGAATATCTTGGAAATGGTGAAGCTGGTTGTATATTCATGTGCTACTGTCGTGAGCATCTACGGAAACAGGTACAAGGACAGTGAAACTACCACTAGGCGTTAAATGGTTGGACATGCACGACTCTTCATAGAATGTGGAGTTTGGAGGTTTGTCTGCTCTATAAAGTAGGATAGATACTGATCTGTGGCACCTCTGCCAAAGGAGCATAACGCTGGTGCATGCACAAGTGTTCAAAGCACACCATTCATTGTATGTTGTTGAACACCGTTCTGCAGCAGACCACCCCTACATGTTCACACATTGACCCAATGACATCATAAATTACAACTGCAGTGGGCACGAGACTATCGGGTTTCAATCATCAATCAATGGAAATTTGTCAGCTCTACAGGTGAATCACGTTTTTGCTACACTATACTGATGGTCGTCTCCACAAACGCCGTCATCGAGGTGAGTGGGGGCTCGACGTGTGCAGTGTGCCACAGAAGTTAGCTGGTGGGTGCAGTATTATGCTATGGGAGACATTCTGCACCTGCACGGTACCTGTGGTAATAATCGAAGACACACTGACAGCTGTGAACCACCTGCATCCCTTCATGTTTGTTGTCTTGCCCAACGGAGATGTCATCTTTCAGCAGTATAATCGCATGTGTCCCTGAGCCAGAACAGTGTTTCAATGGTTTGAGGAGCATTATAGTGAACTCACATTGGTGTCTCAGTGATCAAATTCACCCGATTTTAATCCTATGGAACCCATCTGGGTTGCTGCCGGGCACCACATCACGTATGCAGATCAGTTGCCCATGTCTTAAATTACATGACCTGTGCATGAGCTCCAGAAACCTACCAACAAACTGTCTGATCCCTGATGCAGAATCAGTGATATATTTTGTTCCACAGATGGACACAAGTTATTAATCAGGTGGTCATAATGTTTCAGCTGATCAGTGTACATTAATGATCTGTTATATAATGAAATGCATGAAAATATTGATTTCATGGATGATGCAATTACGTGTAATGAATTACTATGTGGAAGAAGCTGCACATATTCAATAAAATTTTGCACTTCACTAAAATAATAATAATAATAATAATAATAATAATAATAATAATAATCCCCGTGGAGGCCCGGAAAAAGAATAGGCCTCCAGTATATTCTGCCAGTCATAAAAGGCGACGAAAAGAACAAACCACTAATAGGGCTAACCCCCCTTTTAGTGTGATGAGTTGGTTCAGGACAGAACTAAAGAAGCCTCGGACAAGCGCCGTCATGGTCGGGGACGACGCTTGAACCCTATGCCCGCCCACAATGGTAACGACACTGCTAGCCAACTGGAAAATGATTTAAATCCAAATAGAGGTGTTTTGCAGGATATGCTTCCTACAACCACCCTAGAAGGAAAACAAAGGCAGAGGATGAGATGGTCAGATGAAGTTAATCGACACCTCATGTTCTGTTATTAACAAGCAACAAACCTAGGAACCAACACAACTGGATACAGATCACAAGTATACACAACATTTATTACCAGATACCCAGAATTAAAATTTTTAACAGAACAACGACTAGCTGATGAGATCCGTGTAATAATAAAAAATAACAGGATACCCCAGTCAGAATTAGAAAACATCAAACAAGTACAACAAATACTGGAACAAAATAATGTGCAATCAGAAGAAGAAGAAAATACAGTAATGAACTCAAACATCCCAGAGCAAACAAACAAAGAACAACACGCATCAATTAAACAATCAGAGGAAAACGAAATCTTGCGACAGCCACCAGAACAAGCACAAATAGAACACGAAGTGACACACATGTTAGATATAGAAGAAAAATTTCAGCTGACATATATAGAATACAAAGACACAAATACAGACATTAGACCATTCTTGCATAGACTGCCAAGTAACCCACAAGTCGAAACAACAATAAAAACTATCAACACAATCATACACAACAAAATAAATGAATATACAACTATGGAATAGTTACAACTACTGGTTTATATAGGAGCACTCACTACACTAAATATACACACTAGGCAGAGATCAGAACCAACCAACACACAGAAGAAACCCACAAAACCAGCATGGCAACACAGGCTACAGATCAGAATAGAAAAACTGAGAAAAGACATCGGACAGCTAACACAATTTATAAGAAATGAAATGTCAGAAAAAAAAACGAAAAACATTAGGTAAAATCTCACAACAAGAAGCGATAGAGCAATTAGATGAAAAGAAGCAGAAATTACAAGCATTGGCCAAACAACTTAGAAGATACAAAAAAGTGAAAATAGAAGGAAACAAAACCGGACATTCAACACAAACCAAAAGAAATTTTATCAGACAATAGATAACACACACATTAAAATAGACAATCCACCAAACATAACAGACATGGAACACTTCTGGAGCAACATATGGTCAAACCCAGTACAACATAACAGGCATGCACGGTGGATACAAGCAGAAACACACATACAAGATGATACCACAAATGCCTGAAGTGATAATTTTGCAACATGAAGTCACCCAAGCAATTAATTCTACGCACAATTGGAAAGCCCCTGGAAAAGATAAAATAGCAAATTTCTGGCTAAAGAAGTTCACCTCAACACATTCACATCTAACTAAATTATTTAACAGTTACATTGCAGACCCATACACATTCCCTGATACACTTACACATGGAATAACTTATCTGAAACCTAAAGATCAAGCAGACACACCAAACCCAGCTAAATATCGCCCCATAACATGCCTACCAACAATATACAAAATATTAACTTCAGTCATTACACAGAAATTAATGACACATGCAACACACAACAAAATTATAAATGAAGAACAAAAAGGCTGTTGCAAAGGAGCACGAGGATGTAAAGAGCAACTGATAATAGATGCAGAGGTGACATATCAAGCTAAAACTAAACAAAGGTCGCTACACTACGCATACATTGATTACCAAAAAGCTTTTGATAGTGTACCCCACTCATGGTTACTACAAATATTGGAAATACACAAAGTAGATCCTAAATTGATACTGTTCCTAAACATAGTAATGAAAAATTGTAAAACCATACTTAATATCCAAACAAATTCAAATAATATCACATCACAGCCAATATAGATTAAGTGTGGAATATACCAAGGAGATTCATTAAGTCCTTTCTGGTTCTGCCTTGCTCTGAACCCACTATCCAACATGCTAAATAATACAAATTATGGATACAATGTCACTGGAACATACCCACACAAAATCACATATTTGCTATACATGGATGATCTAAAACTACTCGCAGCAACAAATCAACAACTCAACCAATTACTAAAGATAACAGAAGTATTCAGCAATGATATAAATATGGCTTTTGGAACAGACAAATGTAAGAAAAATAGCATAGTCAAGGGAAAACACACTAAACAAGAAGATTACATATTGGATAACCACAGCGACTGCATAGAAGCGATGGAAAAAACAGATGCCTATAAATATCTAGGATACAGACAAAAAATAGGAATAGATAATACAAATATTAAAGAAGAACTAAAAGAAAAATATAGACAAAGACTAACAAAATTACTGGAAACAGAATTGACAGCAAGAAACAAGACAAAAGCTATAAATACTTACGCTATACCAATATTGTCCTACTCATTTGGAGTAGTGAAATGGAGTAACACAGACCTAGAAGCACTCAGTACACTTACACGATCACAATGCCACAAATATAGAATACATCACATACATTCAGCAACAGAAAGATTCACATTAAGCAGAAAGGAAGGAGGAAGGGGATTTATCGACATAAAAAACCTACATTATGGACAGGTAGACAATTTAAGAAAATTCTTTATAGAACGAGCAGAAATCAGCAAAATACACAAAGCGATCACTCATATAAATACATCTGCTACACCACTGCAATTTCATAACCACTTCTACAACCCTTTAGATCACATAACATCAACAGATACGAAGAAAGTAAATTGGAAAAAGAAAACACTACATGGCAAGCACCCGTATCATCTAACACAGCCACACATCGATCAAGACGCATCCAACACATGGCTAAGAAAAGGCAGTATATACAGTGAGACGGAAGGATTCACGATTGCAATACAGGATCAAACAATAAACACCAGGTATTACAGCAAGCATATTATTAAAGATCCCAATACCACAACAGATAAATGCAGACTTTGCAAACAACAAATAGAAACAGTAGATCACATCACAAGCGGATGTACAATACTAGCAAATACAGAATACCCCAGAAGACATGACAATGTAGCAAAAATAATACATAAACATCTTGCCTTACAACATAAACTTATAAAACAACATGTTCCCACATACAAGTATGCACCACAAAATGTACTGGAGAATGATGAATACAAATTATACTGGAACAGAACCATTATAACAGATAAAATAACGCCACATAACAAACCTGACATCATACTCACCAATAAAAAGAAGAAATTAACACAACTAATCGAAATATCCATACCCAATACAACAAATATACAAAAGAAAACAGGAGAAAAAATTGAAAAATACATCCAACTGGCTGAGGAAGTCAAGGACATGTGGCATCAGGATAAAGTTGACATTATACCAATTATACTATCAACTACAGGAGTCATACCACACAATATCCACCAGTACATCAACGCAATACAGCTATATCCAAACATATATATAAAACTACAGAAATCCGTAATTATTGATACATGTTCAATTACCCGAAAGTTCCTAAACGCAATGTAACATATACCATACAGTTAAAAGGAAGTCACGCTTGATCAAGGTCTGCGTCACTTTCATTTCGAACCAGACCTAAGGTCTGAGAAAGGAAAGAAAGAATGTTGTTGTTGTTGTTGTTGTGTCGTCTTCAGTCCTGAGACTGGTTTGATGCATCTCTCCATGCTATTCTATCCTGTGCAAGCTTCTTCATCTCCCAGTACCTACTGCAACCTACATCCTTCTGAATCTGCTTAGTGTATTCATCTCTTGGTCTCCCTCTACGATTTTTACCCTCCACACTGCCCTCCAATACTAAATTGGTGATCCCCTGATGCCTCAGAACATGTCCTACCAACCGGTCCCGTCTTCTGGTCAAGTTGTGCCACAAACTTCTCTTCTCCCCAATCCTATTCAGTACTTCCTCATTAGTTATGTGATCTACCCATCTAATCTTCAGCATTCTTCTGTAGCACCACATTTCGAAAGCTTCTACTCTCTTCTTGTCGAAACTATTTATCGTCCATGTTTCACTTCCATACATGGCTACACTCCATACAAATACTTTCAGAAATGACTTCCTGACACTTAAATCTATACTCGATGTTAACAAATTTCTCTTCTTCAGGAACGCTTTCCTTGCAATTGCCAGTCTACATTTTATATCCTCTCTACTTCGACCATCATCAGTTATTTTGCTCCCCAAATAGCAAAACTCCTTTACTACTTTGTCTCATTTCCTAATCTAATTCCCTCAGCATTACCCAACTTAATTCGACTACATTCCATTATCCTCATTTTGCTTTTGTTGATGTTCATCTTATATCCTCCTTTCAAGAAACTGTCCATTCCATTCAACTGCTCTTCCAAGTCCTTTGCTGTCTCTGACAGAATTACAATGTCATCGGCGAACCTCAAAGTTTTTATTTCTTCTCCATGGATTTTAATACCTACTCCGAATGTTTCTTTTGTTTCCTTTACTTCTTGCTCAATATACAGATTGAATAACATCGGGGAGAGGCTACAACCCTGTCTTACTCCCTTCCCAACCACTGCTTCCCTTTCATGTCCCTCGACTCTTAACTGCCATCTGGTTTCTGTACAAATTGTAAATAGCCTTTCGCTCCCTGTATTTTACCCCTGCCACCTTTAGAATTCGAAAGAGAGTATTCCAGTCAACATTGTCAAAAGCTTTCTCTAAGTCTACAAATGCTAGAAACGTAGGTTTGCTTTTCCTTAATCTTTCTTCTAAGATAAGTCGTAAGGTCAGTATTGCCTCACGTGTTCCAGTGTTTCTACGGAATCCAAACTGACCTTCCCCGAGGTTGGCTTCTATTAGTTTTTCCATTCGTCTGCAAAGAATTCGTGTTAGTATTTTGCAGCTGTGACTTATTAAACTGATAGTTCGGTAATTTTCACATCCGTCAACACCTGCTTTCTTTGGGATTGGAATTATTATATTCTTCATGAAGTCTGAGGGTATTTCGCCTGTTTCATACATCTTGCTCACCAGATGGTAGAGTTTTGTCAGGACTGGCTCTCCCAAGGCCGTCAGTAGTTCACTTTCATTTCGAACCAGACCTAAGGTCTGAGAAAGGAAAGAATAATAATAATAATAATAATAATAATAATAATAATAATAATATCCTATGAGTACAATAACAATGAATAACAGCTGGAATCAGGCACCCCATAAAAATTCCTGGTGTAACTGTTTGCAGGGATAGGACATGGAATGCTCACAAAGGCTCAGTTGTAGGTAAAGCTGCTGGCAGACTTCAGTTCATTGGTAGGATATTAGGAAAACGCAGCCTATAAAACTGACGGACTGATGCTTACAGTGTATACAATCCACACCAAATATAACCAGTAGGGATGCTGGACGTACACAAATAACAGCAGCACACATGATCACAGGTTGGTTTGACTCATGGGAGAGCACCACAGAGGTGCTGAAAAACTGAAATGGCAGATGCTTTTGGATAAGCAGTAACTGTCTTGAAAGCATACTTCCCAAGTTTCTGGAACAATTTAAGTGAAGGATTTACAAATATAGTACAACATCCAATGTATCACTCCAGCAGAAATCGCAAATACAAGCTTCGACTAACTACAGAGTGTACAAAAGTTTTTAAGCGATCATTCTTCCCTTGCTCCAGACACAAATGGAACAGGAAGAAGCCCTAATAACTTGCACAACAGAAAGTACCCTCTGCCATGCACCTCAGTATAGTCTGCAAAGTGCTGGTGTAGATGCAGATCTGCCAAAATAGCAGGGAAATGTGTGTAAAGACTCTCAGAAAAGACACGTGGTACATTCTTTTCGGAAATTTTCACTTCTGTCAATGAGAGACGATTTCAAGAATTTTAGGTTGTTTCCTTCATTCCTTTATACAGCTTTCTGTTTATCTTTTTCATCCAATTTAAATCACTCTGCCTGTACCACCTGAAGTGGGGGAAGCACAGGGAGGAGGCAAGTCATTTTTTATACAGCATTCAAGCAAAAGAAAATAACTCAATAAGAAAAGGAATTATTCTGGAAGAACCTTTTGTCAACTGAAATGTAGTGCCTCTAGGATGATATTTTGTGTTGCCAACGTGATGGAAACTGAGGATAGAGTAATAAAGATGCAGAACTATGGGAAATGCATCCTGACAAGTTACGGACAGATGCAGAAAAAGTAAGCAAGCTAATGACTCAATTCAAAATATAATTTAGGGGCAACTAATATTTTCAAAAACTGTATAACTGGGCAGGTATGACTAGTCAGCACCCAGTTGCACCAGCAACTGGTCACTAAGTATGGATTACTGGGAAGCAACACACAACAATATAATAAATACAACCCTGTTGCTGTCTTGGAATCTAAACTTTTGCTGTATTAGAAGTGTCCAGAATTTAACAATACCAGAGAAGGAAAGTTGCTACTCACCATATAGCAGAGACGCTGAGTCGCGATAGGCACAATAAAAACATTCACACAATTAAAGCTTTTGGCCATTAAGACCTTTGTCAGCAGCAGCAGACACACACACACACACACACACACACACACACACACACACCTGCAGTCTCAGAGAGCCGAGTGTCCAGAATTTACTGATAAGACAACTGATGTCAACAGACTAGATAATGCTATCATCAATGAACACAATAAGACACGTAAAATTGATACTAGATTTTTAGTAGACTTGGAGAAAAAAAAAATAATAATAAAAATGTGTGTGTGTGTGTGTGTGTGTGTGTGTGTGTGTGTGTGGGCGGGGGGGGGGGGGGGGGGGGCGGCACACTGAAGTATAAGGAACTGCATCAGGCATCAAAGCAATCTAATTTCTGTAGAATGTTGGAACATAAGCTAGAGTGATTTTAGCAGAAATAGTTAAGAGAGAGAGAGAGAGAGAGAGAGAAATGTGAAGTCCTGAGAAGGTCCTCAACTGAGGTAAATGCCACTTCGTAAGACTCATTTCTAAAGAAAGAGTGATGGCCTCTTCATATGGATGTTAGCTGCTCCTGCAACTATTACGGAGATTTGTGTAGAACTAACGGAGGAAATAATGCTTCTGAATGACTATAATGATCATTATGATAATGAAATTACAACCAAACACCAGAAAGCTGAAATGTGGAACAAAGACAATTTTAAGTGAACATTACTTTGTACATAAACAAGAAAATTTTTACTTTCATAATTACAATAAAACAGTAGTGCTATTTGAAGTGGCTACTTAGGGAACAAAAGTAACAGTAATATTTAACTGACCACAGAAACGAAGAAAAGACAGTAATTCTATCAATAAAAAATTCTTAACATAACTTTCTGGGGAGGGCAAAAACAGCTCAGACACATTATGAATAACAATAATGCCACTCAACTCTCAATAGATGTTCAAATTATCATAAAAATTACAAAAATTCAAAAGTCAAGAATGACTAAGTGTTTCAAAAAGCTGCATGGCTGTATGAAGGTGCTTTCTCGCAACTACCGGTTTCACATCAGTATAGATGCATCTTCGGGTTTATCTGTCAAAAATACAAATCACTGTGTGAAATTTTTGAAACAGTAGAAATACAGAACCATAATGTTTACATTCAACAAGAAGCAATGATGAGTGCTCACAATGGTCATATTTCCATAATGTAGATTGAAAACTACAGTGTCCCAGCTTTTGGGAAGTTATCCAAGTTAAAAGTCAAACCACAATGATGGGTTGCCATAATAAAATTGAGTACACCCAAAAGATACTTGTAAAAATGTGCAAAGCGTGCCTGCTGAATAAGCCAGCTGAATGTAACTTCTGTGAGTACTCATCATTGTTTCTTGTTTTATGTGAACACTATGGTTATGTATTTCTATTTCAAGAATTTCATACAGTGATTTGTATTTTTAACAGATAAACCTGACAAAGTGTCTATAATGATGTGAAACCAGTATTTGTGAATAAAGCACCTTAATACAGCTACGTAGCTTTTGGTAACACATCATTCTTTTATTTTTAATTGTTGTAATTTGTATGGTAATTTGAACGATTATTGGGTGTAGTTATTGTTATTTGTAACTGTATGTTTAACGGTAACCAATGCAATGTGCAAAAATAGAAACAGTGCAATACAATTACTTAAACTATGTTAACAAAATTTTTTTGAAGTTATAACTAGAAAGCATGAAAAATACAGAGAAAGCATACTGATAACATAGGAACAATAACTTGTGAAACTGCTACATTAGAATATGATGTAATGCAATGCAAAAGTGGTGAAAGCAATTAAAGAACACTGTTGCATTGGTTTGATCCATAAAATGCAAACCGAGCAAGATATTGAGGAAAATCATAACAGTAGTGTGTGGGAAGCCACAGTTTTAACAACTTGTTTTGCAGTGATTTCACAAAATTCCTAAGTATATCTAATGTATAAAAAAATTATATCACTGCAGAAGCTTACCTCTGTAAAGTCAGGCGTTGCTTCAGCCTTGCTAACATAGCTCAGAACGTGGGACCAGTTCTGCAGATAGACACTCACCTGTTGGATCAAGAGCTTACTATAACAACATACCTGAGAAACTTGACAACAGTTAACTAGGTGATTAAGAAAGCATGGTAAGCATAATGATGGTCTGACTGCATATTTTAAAACTTAACTTCTTAACATGTTATTCAATAGGGTTCTGTTTATGCAATAAGAAATAATGAGAAACACAAGTTCCACTCTCTCAACTTGCATTTATACATTTTTTATTTATTTCGAATATGAATTTTGGTCCAATGCTACCACGCTGACTAGCTAAGGCAATGTCACCAACAAGATATTCTAGCCTTTTTCAGCTCCAAATCATGGAAGGACCGAATTCTTATTATGGACACTATCGGAATGACATGTAACAGTACATCAATTCAAAATAAGTTTCCTTAATGAAACCTGAATCAGATAATTAATATAAACTTTTCTCAAGTGGTCAATCCTTATTAGAAATACGAGAGTTGTTCACAAAGTAAGTTCCATTTCTATTTCTATTCACGGCAGTGCCACAATCGCAGTTCCGAGCATGCGCGGCACTTACTCTTACTCATGGAGAAGTCATGTATGCCATTTTCAGATTGCTGCTGCCGACATGTGCTTTGTAGTGCTTCTTTATAATGTCAGCCGTAATTGAAAATGCGCCGCATGTGAAATCAGGTCTGTGATTCGTTTTCTAAATGCAAAGAAAGTTAAACCAAAGGAAATACATCGGCAAATCTGCATGGTTTACGGACAAAATGCTACGAGTGATTCAATGGTTAGAAGATGGGTTAGACTGTTCAATGAAGGATGTGATCAAGTGCACTATGAAGAACGAAATGGACGCCCATCTGTGGTTACTGATGAACTGGTTCACACAATTTAAGAGAAGATTAAGCACAACCACAAGTTCACACATAGTGCCCTTGCTATGGAAGTTCCACAAATCTCATGATCACTAATTAATTAAACTTACTGAAAAACTGAAATTTCGAAAACTTTGCTCATGTTAGGTACCCAAAATTCTGATATAACAACACAAAAACAATGGATGGGCAGTGCACTTCAGTTTTTGGCACACTACAACGAAAAAGGCGGTGGTTTTCTTTCTCCGATATTCACGGGGGATAAAACTTGGGTATCGTATGACACCCTTGAAACGAAACAGCAATCAATGGAATGGCGGCACACTTCACCCCCAACGAAGGTTAAGCCTAAGCAAATCTTGACACCTCAAAAGTCATGTGCACTGTTTTTTGGGATAGAAAAAGGCATTTTGCCGATTGATTTCTTACCACAAGGCCAAACAATCAATGCACATTGTTACTGCAAGACCATTAAGAAAGCGCACCATGCAATACAGAACACACGCCAAGAATTACTGCCAAAAGGTGTAAGAAAAGTCGCAAGAACTGTGGGTCAGTGGAGACTTACCAGAATGAATGAGAAGGAAAGACTAATTGTTGGGGACTGGACTGGATGAGATTTGAAAATCCTATTTAATTAACTTAAAAGATAATTAGTATAGAAGTATAGGTACAATCAAAATTGCTGTTGCTTTTTGTTCTGTTTTACCTGTGTAATTCCCAAGTTGGACACCATACTTTCATTGCCACTATTTTTCTAAACCAAATGAACCCTTCATTAATCAATTAAGTCACTAAGAATTTGCATAACATCATAATTTCATGTGGCAACTGTACTCAAAATAGTTGATTCCCAGTGTAGACAGAAAAAAATAGTTCTGTAATCTTCTATAATTTACTAACTGTTATGTAGAAATGTTTGCGCATAGAAAGTAGTGGGTAAATAATTTGATGCAAGTTTGTGTGTTTTCAGATTAAATTAAGGAATGAGAAATATAAAAGCTTGTCCGCCATCAGAATAATTTGCCTGTCCACATCATCTCTCTCGTTACCATGCATGTGTGAAGTGTCTTCACAGACTTCTTTGGTTGTTGCAAATATAAATTGCATTTATCAGTCTTCACATTGTGGTTATGTTTTCTATTCTTGTTCTTGTTCTGCACAAAATATTTATAGTAACTTATGCAGAAAACTGACCCTGGGTGTTTTTGTAGAATGAAGTTTAGAGCAGTTATTGTCACAAACTGTCACTGAAGGTCTAGACTATCCAGCAGGTCAATTTAAAGTTAGTAAATGTGTGACAATCACAAAAAACTACAAAACAGTGGTGTTGTGTCAATTTTTGAGTAAAATTGGTCAATACTCAAAGTTTCAGTCCCAACACAATGAACTTTTGCACTACTGAAATGAACAAGATGAGTCTCAAACCAGATTACTGCCATTCCATGCTGAAGGTGAGTTGTGTTGTGTTCATTCTGTAGTATTTTGATCATCAAGTTCCCCCTTTCTGCTGAGGGGAGATAGAGTTCACACAGTCTATTAGCACGTCCTTTAGCAGGAAGAGTAACCTTTTCAGGCAAACTACACTTGAGAAGACATTCGTTGATATATCAAGGTTATTTTATTACACACGAAGTCAACTTCTAAATAACGCATCTCTAGTCACTAAATTCTGCAGCAGCCACCATCACTGAAACCATCTACTTTCACTTGTTTCTGGAGTGTCTAATACCGTGTAAAACATGTAAGTAAAAAATTGTGTTCAGAATTCTTCTAATAACTAACACACAGTAAAACACACATGCTTACTGGTAAAATGTATGCTGTTACTCTCACTATGAGTTTTCTATTTGCATATTTCTCAGTAAGTTAATATCCAGATATATATGCAGACACATCTGAAATGCAGCAACCCAGTCTTTTCGCATTCCACGCTACTGTGAAGAGTAAACAATCTAATGCTTCCACACGAAAGGTTACAGGGGGCACAAGGGAAGCCAATTTTGTATTCATTTTCAGCAGAGCAACAGAATGCAGTGTGTGATGTAGGAGATGCTCACTTGGAGGAGGGATGGGCATGTGGTCAGGTTGTGACTGGAAAGCAGCCACATGGATGGCCTCCAAGAGCTTCGAGAACATTCTGAGTAGTTGACTTTCAGGCCTACAGAAGTTTAAAAGACACAGTGAAGACACCTCTCAGCCAAGTAAGTGGTCTCATCCAAGTTGGGTGGAAGGAAGCTTAGGGGTTACTGTCCTGTTGAGATAGATGTAATTAGTGATTGAGTACAGGCTTGGATTGTTTCAGAGATGCAGAAGGAAATCGCTTATACCCTTTCAAAAGAATTATCCTAGCACCTGCCTGGGGTGATTTGCGGAAATCTCTGAAAATCCAAATCTGGGTGGCTGGATGCAGAATTGAACCATCGTCCTTGAAAATGGGAGTCCATTGTGCTAACCACTGCACCATGCCACCCTGTCCGAGTTCGGTGGGTTGGAGGGAAAAATGGTGCAGTGGATAGTTATTATTTCTCTGACCAGTAAAATAAGAATAAAATTTGTGATAACTGATTATTGAAGGTTTTTTTTTTTTTTTTTTTTTTTGTGGTTTTAGGGCGCACAACGTCAACGGTCATTAGCGCCTAGACTACTTTAGGAATGCACCGCGAGTCACAAAGTTTAAAACAGCAACGAAACGGAAAACACGATGAAAGACATACTGACAGGCATAGGATTAAAAAAGAAAACAGCATAATCAAATGTCCTTTGAGAGGGTTGTCAAATTGATAAAATGAAGAACGCGAGCAGCTGCTCGTGGGTCATCCGCTAAAATGGCTTCTACAGTACATGGCAGGCCAAGATCGAGACGAAGGGTGTTAAAATCCGGACACGACGTTAAAATGTGGCGGACCGTCAGCAATTGCCCACATGGGCAGAACGGCGCCGGCACTGCCGTCAGCAGATGGCGATGGCTGAACCGGCAGTGGCCAATTCGCAACCGGGCCAAAACTACCTCCTCCCGCCGAGAAGGGCGTGAGGACGACGTCCAAGCCACGGGAAGAGCTTTCAAGGCCCGAAGCTTGTTGTCTGGAAGTGCAGCCCAATCGGCATGCCACAGCGATACAATGCGCCGACAAATTACCCTGCTACAATCTGATGAAGGGACACAACAAGAAGCTGTCCGAGGCTGGAGGACCGCAGCCTTGGCCGCGGCATCTGCAGCTTCGTTCCCAGGGATACCGACATGGCCAGGAACCCACATAAAGCTAACCGGAGAACCGACGTCCACCAGCTGCTGAAGAGAGCGTTGGATCCGGTGCACGAAAGGGTGAACCGGGTACGGATCACCGAGGCTCTGGATAGCGCTAAGGGAATCGGAGCAGATGACATATGCAGAATGTCGGTGGCGGCAGATGTAAAGGACAGCCTGGTAGAGGGCAAAGAGCTCAGCTGTGAAGACCGAACAATGGCCATGGAGCCGATATTGGAAACTTTGTGCCCCGACAATAAAAGAACACCCGACCCCGTCATTGGTCTTAGAGCCATCTGTATAAATGAAGGTCATATTAATGAACTTCGAACGAAGTTCGAAAAAACGGGAGTGGTAGACTGAACCGGGGGTAACCTCCTTCGGGAGCGAGCAGAGGTCAAGGTGGACGCGAACCTGAGCCTGGAGCCAAGGTGGCGTGTGGCTCTCGCCCACTCGAAAGGTGGCAGGGAGTGAAAAATTAAGGTGTTGAAGGAGGCGACGAAAGCGAACTCCAGGGGGTAGCAGGGCGGAGACATACAACCCGTATTGACTGTCGAGAGAGTCATCAAAAAAGGAACGATAAGACTGGTGGTCGGGCATTGCCAGTAGCCGACAGGCATACCGACAAAGCAGTATATGCGCCGGTAGGTGAGTGGCAACTCACCAGCGTCAGCATGAAGACTCTCGACGGGACTAGTATAAAACGCTCCGATCGCAAGTCGTAAACCCCGATGTTGTATGGAGTTGAGGCGGCGTAAGATGGATGGCTGTGCAGAGGAGTATACGAAGCTCCCATAATCCAGCTTGGAGCGGACGATCGACCGATATAGGCGAAGTAGGACGGTTCGATCCGCTCCCCACGACATACCACTGAGAACACGGAGGACATTGAGAGAACGGGTACAACGGGCAGCCAAATAAGACACATGTGGAGACCAACTAAGTTTCCTGTCAAATGTACGACCTAAAAATTTTGTTGTCTCCACGAATGGGAGAGCAACGGGACCGAGTCGTAAGGACGGTGGGAGAAACTCTTTGTAGCGCCAGAAGTTAATACAGACTGTCTTCTCGGCAGAAAAACGGAAGCCATTGGCGACACTCCAGGAGTAAAGACGGTCAAGAGAACGCTGAAGACAGCGCTCCAGGAAACACGTACGCTGCGCGCTGCAATAGATGGTAAAATTGTCCACGAAAAGGGAGCCTGATACATCAGCTGGGAGGCAATCCATTATTGGATTGATCGCTATGGCGAAGAGAGCGACGCTCAAAACTGAGCCCTGTGGCACCCCATTCTCCTGGCGAAAGGTGTCTGACAGGACAGAACCCACACGTACCCTGAACTGTCGATCCATTAAAAAGGAACGAATAAAAAGAGGGAGGCGACCGCGAAGGCCCCATGTATGCATGGTGCGGAGAATGCCCGCCCTCCAACAGGTGTCTTAAGCCTTCTCCAAATCAAAGAACACAGCCGCGGTCGGGCGCTTCCGCAAGAAGTTATTCATAATGAAGATCGACAAGGTAACCAGATGGTCAACAGCAGACCGGTGCCTACGAAATCCACATTGTACATTGGTAAGGAGGCGTCGAGACTCTAGCAGCCAAACCAATGATTATTGAAGGCTGATGTCTGAGAAAAACGTAAAAACATCTGAAGTGGTATCAGATGCAATAACGAGGAAATATTAAAGACCTAACATGTGGATGGCTCAAGTATACCGTGGATGATGTGGTGGTGGTGGTTGTTGTTGTTAGTGTTTTAGGATGCTAAACACCAAAGTCACCAGCACCTCAGGAGGTGGTGGGAACACACATTGGGGGAGACTCAGCAGCAGGTGATGGATGACGACTGACGTCTCAGGAGCTTGCCAAGGAAATGCACAGATTACACAGTAGCAGTTTAACGTGTGCTTCCTCCATATGCTGAAGTAAAAAAAAAAAAAAAAAAAAAAAAAAATCAAATAGCTGTTAGCTTTCAGATGCAGTTCATGTGCAGGGTTTTGTCTGAAGTAGATTTCATATATGTGATTAATGTGGTTAGAGAAGGAACTGCACAGTGAAGACTCCATGTCCCACCTGAACAAGTACATAAGTACATGTATGCTATGCACTTTGTCTTGCCTCGTTTCATTTTTTGCTTTCAGTAGTTTTACTCCTGATGATGAATGGTCACAGTATGGTGTGCTCAGTGAATGTGTAATATCTTTCTTATCCTGTCAAGGTGTACAGTGAAACATATAACTGAGTGTGTAGTGCTCCATTACTTTATTTCAAGATCCACGTAGTAGAGAAATAAACTTTACAGACACATGTTTGAGTAGTGCAAGTCTGAATTCCTTGTAAAGATGAAGATTCAGTGTGTTCCATAACATCATGTTGAACAAGCAGAAGAGTATATTCTGGGTTATTGTTTCCCGTGAAGAATCTTGGCGCTATGGTGTCAGAGAGAGACCACATCAATGTGTTAATATCACATGTCGAGCAGGGTGTTTAGAGACCACTGCATCTTCACCAAACTGTCATTAAGAATATTTGGTTCAGTTTTTGCTTGTAGGCTTAATAATCTTCCCTGGCCTAAACTGATTTTAGTGTTTTGATATAAGCCAACTGTGTGAAGGAGGGACAGCTTAACTTGAAACATTCTCATAATAAAAAAAGTTTATACAGGATAGCAAACTGCAGAACAGTGGCAATCAGTTATAAAGTTAAGGTGAGTCACTACACAACTTAAGTTTGTTCCTGATCATCATCAGGCAGCAACAGGACAGGCAGGAGAGCAAATAGCTAGCAATCAAAATTAATGTCACAGTGAAGCTATCTGACAAGTTCTACACTGGCAAACAATTCACAAGTTAGACAGTAACATCTCAAAATAAAATAATGTAATAAAATTGCTTTTCAACCTTTATAACATTGAGACACATGTTGACCACATGTCTACCACTGGTGCAATAGTCTCTGGCTCTTGAATAACATTTTAATGCATTTGATAAATCACCACAGTCTAGGTAATGGTCTCCTAGGTCATCATGGCCACGCCTTATACTCTCTTTAATTGAATTCGATTTGTAGTTCTTTAAGTCTGTATCCAGTTTCTCCAACTGTAAGAACACAGAAATTAAAAAATGAGACTAGTGTAGACCACATCTGCAAGTGTAATAATTTAAAAGAAAACAAATGAATACCTTCAGTGCAGCCTTTTTTGACTTTGATTCAACCCACACTAGATCAAGTGTCGGTAAATCTTGCGACGTGGATTGTGCACCACCACCTGCAATATCTGGCAGACTCTGCCCTCCTGGACAACCTCCTGTGGTTCTGTAAGAAAACTTTCTGTATTTGATCTGGGAAATCCTATGTGATGAACACGATGCAGAAATTCAGCAAGTAACTTGTTAAGCAGAAACTTATGACAAATCTTAAGTGTTTATTAATTGCATGATTGTCATTAGTAGTTTCTCCTCATGTATCTCAACCACACATTTGATTGCATCATCATCCAGCATTCCTCTTGGAGTGTAAATGCCTGCCACCATAACAAAACTAACCAAGTTTTTTTTTTAACAGTGTAGGAACAGACAGATTGCTACTTACCCTAAACAAGACATGTCAAGTTGAAGATAGATGCAATTAGAAGACACTTACATAAAGCTTTCAGCCACAGCCTTCATCACTAAAAGAGAGATTAATACCATTCACACTCGAGCAAGCACACCTCGCACACACACATGACTGTCAACTCCGACATCTCGGGCTGGAAAGCTGGAGTTGGCAGTCTTGTGTGTGTGAGGTGTACATGCTTTTGTGTGTGTGTGTGTGTGTGTGTGTGTGGGCGCGCGCACTTTACTGATGAAGGCTGTGGCCTAAATCTTTATGTAAGAGTCTTAATTGTGCACGTTTGCAACTTGACGTGTCCTTTTTATGGTAAGTACCCATCTTTCTTTTTTTAATACTTGCTTCCTTAACATAAATGCCGCAACTAGCATGAATATAATCACTCAGTCTGCTGTAAATAACCAAGTTTGAAAGTTGTCTTAATTAGAGATGTTCAGATTGTGCTGCAAATTTATTCAGAATGTCCCGAACAAGGAAAAAGGCTATCCTACGCTTTAAAACAATGTAAGTCTTACAATAAGATTCTCTTTTAGGGTTTTCAGTAAGTCTTTCGAATCTCTCAAGCAATGCCAGCTAAAAATTTTGCACCACTTAAAACCAGCAAGGTCTACCACAAAACATAAATAAAAACTTTACACACCACATTTTAAGGTATGTCCATGTATGGTTCAGAAATACCAGATACTTAAAGTTGTGTGTGGCAATATGGTGATACATTATTTTCTTTATTGACATTAAAACAGTATATGATTGAATACAGTCAAAGGTTGTGGATAAAATGAATGTAGCTACAACCACCCAACCTGGAAAAAGCACACTAAAAGACATAACAATGGAAACAATCAATTATAGATGAAATTATTTAATTGGATAAATAAAAATCTACCCACCAAGTGGCGGCAGAACACACACATTGGCAAGCTTTCGGAGCCAGTGGCTGCTCCTGCAGGCAGAAGGGTTGAAGGGGAAGGAAGAAGGTTGAAGGAAAAGGACTGAAGAGGTCTAGGAAAAGGGGAAGACTCTGGGAAAGTCACCCAGAACTGCGGGTCAGAAGACTTACCATACAGGATGAGAAGTAAAGACTGACTGTTGGGGACTGCATCAAACAAGATTTGGAAACCTGAGAGCTTAAAGGTGAAGGACAGGGTAATATACAAGGCAGAGATTACAACTAAAACATCATGCACAGGTTAATAAGAGTGAGAAGCTAAGTGCATTGTACGTAACAGAGGTGGGAGGGGGTGGCGAATAATAGACGGGAAAGATAATGAAAGATGTAGAAAACTAAAACTGAGTGAAGCAGAGAGTAGTTACAGTGAAGAAATTAACATAAATTAAGGCCAGGTGGGTGGTTAGAACCAAGGACATGTTGTAGTGCTAGTTCCCACCGGCAGAGTTACGAGAAACTGGTGTCTGGGGGATGAAACTGGTGTCTGCGATGAAACAGGCGCCGTCATGAATGTCATGTTGTAGAGCATGCTCTGCAACATGATATTGCGAGTTGCCAGTACATACCCTCTGCCTACGCCCATTCATCCTAATTGATAATTTTATGGCAGTCATGCCAATGTAGAAGGCCGAACAGTGTTTACATGGTACTTGACTGAAAGGAGTATGTTAGTGAAGCTCGACACCAGCTGTCTGACACCTCTACATACAGTGTGCCATCAAGATCCCATCACTGTGATTCAAACTGACCTGCAGTCCCTCCTCAAAACCTCAGGACCCTCACAAGGACTAACACATCTATCAATAGAACTTCTCACCCCACCCAAACCATGCACCCCACCTTTTACCTTCTTCCTAAGATCCACAAACCTAATCATCCTGACCATCCCATAGTTGCTGACTTCAAAGCACCCACCAAACATATATCTGCCTTAGTTGATCAACACCTGCAACCCATAGTACAAAAACTCCCCTCATACATCAAAGATAGCAACCACTTCCTAGATCGTCTGAAATCCATGCCCGTCCCACTCCCACCACACACCTTGCTTGTCACCACTGATGCCACCTCCCTCTATACCAACACCCCCTACGTACATGGTCGGTCTGCTGCTGAAAATTTCCCCACTCAGCACCCACCTGATTCCAAACCTATGGCATCCTTCCTACACCCTTAATTTCATACTTACCAACAACTACTTCACCTTTGAGGGGCAGACACACAAACATATCAGAGATACGGCCATGGAAGTAGGGTGGCTCCTTTCTATGCCAACCTTTTCATGGCTTGCTTGGAACGGGCTTTCCTGGGATCCATAAGTCTTCAGCCTCTGGTTTGGTTTAAATAAATTGAGGACACCTTTGCCATATGGGCTCGTGGTGAGGCTGACCTGCTAAAATTCCTAGAATCTCTGAATACCTTCTCCCAATTAGATTTCACATGGTCCTATTCTGAATCCCATGCCACTTTACTTGAAGTTGATCTTGTCCTCGCCGAAGGCCAGCTACACAGTTCCGTCCACATTAAAGTTACCAACAAACAGTACTTACATTTTGGCAGTTGCCATCCTTTCCATGTCAAATGTTCCCATACAGCCTTGGCATCCAAGGCAAATATATTTGTATGGATGCAGACACTTTATGGCAATACACCACCATTCTCACCTCAGCCTTCACCACACAGCCCAGTTAAAATGCAGATTTCCCGGGCCATCACATCCAATCCTGGTACTGCTGATACCTCAACAAAACAGCTTCAGAGCACACCATTGGTGACTCAGTATTATTTTGGTATGGAATGTGTTAATCAGCTATTTTGACAGGGCCATGACCTAAAATCACACCCTGAAATGAGATCTATTCTGTCTGAAATTTTGTCCACCATGCCTAGAATAGCTTTCTGTTGCCCTCCCAATCTCCACAATGTTCTTGTCAGACCCTATTCTCCTTCTGCACTCATCTCGTTACTCTATGGCTCCTACCCGTGACCGTCCCCTGCTGCAAGCCTTGCCCTATGAACCGTCCTACCAAACCAATAGCCCTGTAACTGGCAAAACATATACTATCAAAGGGCGAGCCCCTTGCAAAATGACTTGTCATATACCAGCTATTATGTAAACACTGATCAGCCTTCTACATCTGTATGACTACCACCAAATTATCAATTAGGACGAATGAGCATAGGCAGAGGGTATATACTGGCAACTCTCAATATCCTGTTGCAGAGCATGCTCTACAACATGACATTCGTGACCTCGGCGCCTGTTTCACCACATGCGTCATCTGGATTCTTCCCCCAAGACACCAGTTTCTCAGGATTCTGCAGGTGGGAACTAGCACTACAACATGTCCTTAGTTGTCACCACCCACCTGGCCTTAACTTACGTTAATTTCTCCCGTCTCGGCTTTTCTTCACCATAACTACTCTTTGCTTCACTCTGTTTTAGTTTTCAACATCTTTCATTGTCTTTCTCGGCTATTTTCACCACTCCCTCCAACCTCTGTTGTGTACAATGCACTTAGCTTATCACCCTTATTAACTTGTGCACGATGTTTTAGTAGTAATCTTTGTCTTGCATATTACCCTGTCTTCCACCTTTAAGCTCTCAAATTTTCAAATCTCATCTGATGCAGTCCCCAACAATCAGTCTTTCCTTCTCATCCTATATGGTAAGTCTTCCCTGACCCGCAATTCTGGGTGGCTTTTCCAAAATCTACCACTTTTCCTAGACCTCTCTAGTCCTTTTTGTTCACCGTTCTTCTTTCCCCTTCAACCCTTCTGCCTGAAGAAGGAACCACTGGCTCCCTAAAGCTTGCCAATCACAACAGTCTTATGTGTGTGTTCTGCCACCACTTTGCGAGTACACACTCAAAGAGTATTGTTTTCATTTTATTTGAACTAATTCTATTGAACTAATTCTAAAGACATTACTTGAAGAAAGACACAAAATACTCCCGATGAACAAAATTTAATTTTCCAACTCACAAGCTACTAAAGCCACAAAAATAGGTATAACGTACTGAATATTTCTTGCTGTACAGAAATTAACTTTTCAAATAAAATAGTAATTAAAATAAATAAATAAATAAATGCCAACACACTGGCTTCTTACCCAAGTGCTTCTTGAAGCTTTTTATGCAGCTGCTGATACAGTCCTACATTGTATGTGCACATAACGTATGTGATTGCCATCTTCAGAGCTTCTACTCTCAGAGATGGACAGTGGTCTGCTATATACATCAGTCTGTACAAGCGTGCAAGCCCAGTGTAACTGTTTGCTAAATTCTCAAGATCCTAAGGGAAAGGAAAATGAAGTATATTATACAAGTCCTGTACAAAAAAAGTTATTACAATAATATGTACACAACACACAAAAAAACTAGTTGAACAGTTTTGCAACAAAGAATGTACTGCTCATTAAGCCCTGAATTTCAGGCCTTACAAGGAGAGGTCCCCAACTGTGAGATGAACTTTTTGAAACATCTACAGTGATGTGGGTTAAGGTCCTAGGTATCACACTATGCAACCATCCACCCTGGTGGGCCCCCATTTGTAACTAATCAGTGAAAAAATGTTTCAGAATTTCTCTACAGCCTTGGAAAATAGTGATGTTAATGACCATTTAACTGGTTTGAAAGCAATTTTTTAAATTTCTATTCCTTTGTCACAGCATTTTAATCAGCGTATTAACTATTCCAACTGTTCTGATTTCTTCCTCCTATCATTCTTTGTCCGCTTGGAACTTTTGTGCATGTTAATTTCATTATTTTTATTTATCTATCAGAATATTTGAAAATGCGAATTTATCAGTTAAAAAAGATTAAGTAATCTGTTCATACTGACTGTGCAACGATTCGAAAAAAGTATTTTTTGTTCCAAGGAACATATTTTTTTGGATGACAATCATCAAACATTTAAAACAAATTCTTATTTCACCATGCAGAACATAACACAGATGAAGATTACAATAAAAGAAGGGATTTGAGTAAAACACAGTTCCAGCAAAATGAGGAATAAAAAGAACGAATGCAATAACATGGAAGAACATATATGATAAAAGGGAAGAATTATACTGAAATCAATAAATAACAATAATTAAATTCACATGCACAAAAATTCCAATTGGAAGAAGAATGATATGAAGGTAAAATGAGAGTAATTCAACCAGTTAATACACTGGTTAAAATGATGTAACAATGGAATAGTAATAAAAAATTACATTTAAACCAGTTAATTCAACAAGGATGATGACCAAAATCATTTCGATAAAGATTTTTAAAAAAATTCAATGCACCTGACAAGATCTGAACCCCATCCTTCCTGTGTAAGGAATGGACGATAACCGTTACACTATGGCAACATTCTGATTGCTTTACAATTTTTAAAGCTGTACAGTGTCATGTTAAAATCCGAAATATTTTTTTGTTGGTTACTTGCAAACAAGGACTCACCAGTGTGGGTTACTGCAGGGTGTGATACCTTGGATCTTAACCTACATCACTGTATAAATGGTTTCACAAAGCCAATTCCACTGCTGGTAACCTCTCTTTGTTAATGCTGTTGACAGACACACAAAACAGCAAGAAGCCATTCCAGCTTCTGATGCTATTAGTTCCATGGTAAGGGAGAGAAAGGGTGATAAGTAAGATTAGAAGGCAAGTCAAGTTCATGTTTTGTCCAACCATCCTGATTTAGGGTTTCTTACAGCACTTTAAGCAAATGCTGGGATGGTTCCTTCAACAAGACTATGGTTGATCACATGTGATCTCCTAGTTAAACATATCTGCATGTGTATGGCTTAAGTTCTTTCTTGTATCACACTGACAAATCCCATATCATTGTAGGACTTACTATCTTGGAAGTGGGAGAAAAAAAATTTTGTTGAAGTATTCGGCCTCAGAGGTCTGATGTGGATGTCACATATAAAACTAATTAAAACTCTGAACCATGGTTTTTGTGGTTGCTGGGCAAATTGGCGACAGTATGGATAACATTTAGCTCAAATTGGTGGAAATGGGATAGGACAGTAGGACAGGATCAAGTTGTGTTCGATTAACATGAGAAAGATTTTGTAAAAGATTTTACTTCATAATTTGTGTAACACAATGGTTTTAAAAATATATTAATAATCTATGTTTATTTTTATATTACACAAGGTGAACCCCTAACTCTTGACAACATTTTGGAGATATTTTTTGAGTACTTTGATATAAGAGGAAAATGAAATAATAACGTAATTATGATTTATTCAGTTTGTTTCACCAATTATGCCTGTTTCTGTGAAAATAGGCTTCACAAAAGTGAAAGATCCCGTAATATGTAAGCCTAGGCAGGGAAGTTTGTTATTGTATAGAGCCAAAGGATACCTTTGAGGTAAGGAGTATTGTCGCTGAGCAGGTAGTCGGGCAGAAGTAGTTGGTGGAGGGAATTGATAGAGGCATCTGATCTAGTGCAAACGCGGTGAGCGGGAATGTGAGGAATAAACTGCAAGATTTTTAACACACAGCCAGACATATTATGTGCTTGTAAATGGGCACAGTACATTATCATCAAGAAGAATTAATATTAAAGAAGAGTACTGTGGGCTCAAACTTTTGTTATATGGAGTGACAATAAAGAAAAGCCTGCTGTCATACATTGTCGACAAATGATGCCTTACACTGCACCAGTAGCAACTCATCAACATAAAATCTGACCAGTTTCATCTTTCAATTGTACAAAGCTAGCCAGTGTAGTAGTTTTTCATAGGCTAATTGAATAACAGTGCTTAATAAAGAAACTGTTATAGTGTAAATGAATTTTACCTCAATCACTTATCTAATGGTGTCATAACTATCACTGACTACCAGTGAGAGACTAGTAAAATGTTGAAAGTGATGAGCTTATCTGATTTCAGTAACTAAGACAAAGAAATTCAATTTACAAAAATTAGAACTATCTAAAGCTGTCATTTAACAGTAGTGAGCTTTGTTGCTTGTTAGAACAACTAGTTACCATGGAAGGGAAGGCTGCCAGGTCATATGAGGCAGCATATAAGAATCCTTCACCATTCGAAGAGACGGCTGTGTGAGAATGGCCAAATTTTTGCAGCTTGATACACTTCATGTGCCAAGCATCCGCCCTGATACCACCCACTCTGGCCAGAGGCTCTCCCCATGTGCGCCACCCAGCTACAGCAAGGGCAGTCTGGCACAGCGGCTGTTGCTTTGAGTTCCGATACTCCAAGAAGACAAGCAACCACTCCTTGACATACAGGGGGAGGGAACGGCTCAGGTATCAGTAGTGTGATCCCTGTGTTGTCAGGAGGCTCAGCCATATGGGTACATAACAGCCCCACCACATGGATTGGCTACACATGATGGTGACCTAGCAGGGCAGAAGGGGGCTACAGTGGGGATGGGAGAGGGGAAGGGAGGGGGGAGAAGAATCCACACTGTAGATGCTAGGGAGGGAGTTCTTCCCAATATGGCTCTCACTAAAAGCAGGAAATTTTGAACTGGAGGTCAAACCTCAAGTGGGGACAGAAATGCCAAAAGGGTGAAAAAACAGGCAAAAGGAACAAAATTGCAACCAATACAGGAAACCAGGGTAATAGCCAGGTCGACATAAATCAGAACACCGGGAGAGCGGAAGGTGGTGGAAATGGAGCGGGATAGGAAAGGACGGGGTAGGGAGAAGGAAATGCAGCTAAGGAATGAAGAATGAGCTGCAATAGCTTGGGGCCCGTGTGCGCCACGCACGAACTCATGAAAGAACTGAAGTGGAAGCAGACAGAGAGATGCCTGCCATAATATTAGACGGCTCCTTGTTGAATACAATCTACAAATTATGCTACCTTGGATTACTAGTATCACAAGACCTTTCTCTAAATGAGAAAATAAATGCGAGAACTGGTAATGCGTTCAACACTTTCAGGGAAGCTCCGACAAGAGTATGGCCAAACAAACACCTTACAGCGACCACAATAATGCTCATCTACAAAGCACGTGTGCTGCGTGCGTACCCTCTTGTATGGTGCTGAGACCTGGACAGCATATGCCAAACAAGAGAGTAAGCTCAGCAGTTTTCATCTGCGGTACATCTGAAATATTCCAGGCATGACATGGCGAGACTAAGTGACAAGTGAGATGGTCATGAATGCTGTGAATCTACCAAGTACCACTGCCACTCTCTAGGAACATCGCCTGTGATGGCTAGGATACTTACACCATATGGACCACTCCCATATTCCCTGACACACACACACACACACACACACACACACACACACACACACACACACACACACACACACTATTTAGTGACTGATATAGCACACACCATGTAAGTCCTGCTTTGTGCTTTGAAGACCGTGTCAAGTGCAATATGAACACTTCTAACACTGACTTCGACAAATGGGAGGAGCTTGCCAAAGACCACAGTTGATGGAGGAAACTCATCAAGCATAGCACCTGGCTCAACAGCATACCTAGTGAGTAGACAAGTGCCTCTGACGAATCCCTCTTAGTTTGGTATGCACCAAGCAGGCTCTCACATTTACCAAAGAAAGTTCCTTTATGATGCTACTTGAATCTCCCGTTAGAAGTACAGGCCACTGATGATGATGTGATAAGATAAAGGAAAAAATAAATTTTCTTGAAACCAAGAAGCTTATTTCCACGAATTAGCATGGTTTTAGAAAGAATAACTTGTGTAGACCTCCGCTTCCCCCTTTTCTCACACTATATACTATGAACTATGGATGAAGGGCAACAGGCAGATTCCATATTTCTGGAAAGTGTTTAACATGGTACCCCATTGCAGGTTGTTAAAGAAAGCAAGAGCATATGGAATAGTTTCACAGATACGTGAGCAGCTCGAAGACTTCTTAAATTATACAACCCAGTATGTTGTTTTTGACAGTGAGTTTTCACCAGAGGCAAGGGTATAGTCAGGAGTGCACCAGGGAAGTGTGATAGGATCACTATAATTCTCTATATACATAAATGATTTGTCGGATAGGGCTGTCAGCAATCTGCAGTTGTTTGTTGATGATGCTGTGGAGTACAGTACGGTGTCAAAGTTAAGTGACTATAGGAACATATAAGACAACTTAAACAAAATTTCTAGATGGTGTGATGTATGGCAGCTAGTTCTAAATGTAGAAAAATGTAAGTTAATACGGATGAGTACGAAATACGAACCAATAATGTGCGGACATAGCATTAGTTATGTCCTGCTCGACAGTGTCACATTGTTTAAATATCTGGGCATAATGTTGCAAAGCTCACTGGGAGAAATTTTGGTAAGTGTGGTTTATCTGTAAAGGAAATCGTATAAAGAATGCTAGAGCAACCTATTCTTGAGTATTGCTGCACCAGGTCGGATTAAAGGAAGCATTCAAAGCAATTCAGAGGCAGGCTGCTAAATTTGTTACTGACAGATGTAAAAATTACCGAACTGTCAGTTTAATAAGCCACGGCTGCAAAATACTAACAAGAATTATTTACAGGCGAATGGAAAAACTGGTAGAAGCTGACCCCAGGGAAGACCAGTTTGGATTCCGTAGAATTATTGGAACACGTGAGGCAATACTGACCTTACGACTTATCTTAGAAGCTAGATTAAGAAGAGGCAAACCTACATTTCTAGCATTTGTAGACTTAGAGAAAGCTTTTGATAATGTTGACTGAAATAATCTCTTTCAAATTCTGAAGATGGCAGGGGTAAAATACAGGGAGCGAAAGGCTATTTACAATTTGTACAGAAAGCAGATGGCAGTTATAAGAGTTGAGGGGCATAAAAGGGAAGCAGTGGTGGGGAAGGGAGTGAGACAGGGTTGTAGCCTCTCCCCGATGTTATTCGATCTGTATATTGAGCAAGCAGTAAAGGAAACTTTGAGGTTCGCTGCTGACATTGTAATTCTGTCAGAGACAGCAAAGGACTTTGAAGAACAGTTGAACAGAATGGACAGTATCTTGAAAGGAGGATATAAGATGAACATCAACAAAAGCAAAACGAGGATAATGGAATGTAGTCGAATTAACTCGGGTGATGCTGAGGGAATTAGATTAGAAAATGAGACACTAAAAGTAGTAAAGGAGTTTTGCTAATTGGGGAGCAAAATAATTGATGGTGGTCAAAGTAGAGAGGACATAAAATGTAGACTGGGAATGGCAAGGAAAGCATTTCTGAAGAAGAGAAATTTGTTAACATAGAGTATAGATTTGTGTGTCAGGAAGTCGTTTTTGAAAGTATTTGTATAGAGTGTAGACATGTATGGAAGTGAAACATGGACAATAAATAGTTTGGACAAGAAGAGAATAGAAGCTTTCGAAATGTGGCGCTACAGAAGAATGCTGAAGATTAGATGGGTAGATCACATAACTAATCAGGAGATATTGAATAGAATTGGGGAGAAGAGGAGTTTGTGGCACAACTTGACTAAAAGAAGGGATCAGTTGGTAGGACATGTTCTGAGGCATCAAGGGATCACCAATTTAGTATTGGGGGGGGGGGGGGGGGCAGAGTGGAGGGTAAAAATCGTAGAGGGAGACCAACAGATGAATACACTAAGAAGATTCAGAAGGACATAGGCTGCAGTATGTACTGGGAGATGAAGCAGCTTGCACAGGATAGAGTAGTATGGAGAGCTGCATCAAATCAGTCTCAGGACTGAAGACCCCAACAACAACAGGTCTGAACAACAAACAAGTTTTACAGGGATGCTTTGGGAACTCAAATGAGTATTCCTGGAGGAAGGCGATGTTATTTTCAAGGAATGCTAAGAAAATTTGGAGAGCCAGCATTTGAAGCTGACTTCAGAATAATTCTGTTGCCTCAAATATACATTGTGTGTAAGGGCTACAAAGATTTAAGAAATTAGGGCTCATATGGAGGCACACAGACAGTTGACGTTCCCTCATTCTGTTTGTGAGTGGAACAGAAAAGGAAACAACTAGTAGTGGCATGGGGTAGCCTCTGTCACACACCATAATGTGGATTGTGAAGTATTGACATAGATGTATATCTGGTATCATTCCAAAAAGACTGCGCCCAAGTCCAAAAAGACTGCGTCCAAAAGGACTGCGTCCAAAAGGACTACGAAAATTACCACAATAAGTATTCCAATGAAGACCAAAGCAACCACATGTGAAGATCACATTGCTTTGTGCACTAACTCACACTTCAAAAATATTAACAAAAATAATATAGTGATGCATTAGAACAAGACTGAAAACCTGAAGCCAATTTAGCTGAAGACTAATTTGGGTTCTGTGAGGGCAGCAACAGAAAGAAGCTATCCTATGCCTTCATAATACAACTGAAAGCAGTTTCAGGCTCAACAGAAAAATTTAACTGGACTTTGTATACCTCAGGAAAACAATCAAAACTCAATTCGAACAAACTAAAGGAAATTCTAAAATGATTAAACTAAAGATACAGAAAAATAATAAAGATGCTATACAAAGATAAGAAATGCCCAAAAAGAAGACATAATCCTAAAATTTGCTAGAGTAGAATTCTATCTGTTCCTATCCCTATTCAACATCCACATAGAATATGCATCGAACAAGTGCAAAGAATTTGTATAGGCATCATAATAAATGGAGAAAGACTAGAGACAATTAGATTGGCAGATGACTTAGTTATGATGGCTCTATATGAAAGAAATCTGCTAACTAGATTAGAAGTTACGGACATAATACTAAGAGATGAGTACAAAATGAAAATCGGCTCAAAATGGGGACATTTAGTCAAAGAGGATCACTGACCAACGTAGCCGAGTGAAGGTGTGCATCATCTGTGCTTTGGACAGTCAATTTGTGCTTACCAACGCAACAGAAATGTGGCTTTCTGTACTGTGTGGTCATGAATAATGTTTAAATCAGTAATACTTGTGTTTGTGTGTTATGGGTGCGTTACTTTCCACTACACAGAGAAAGACATCCACTCTGGTGAATGTGATTGCAGTGGTTGCAGAGTTATTTGCAAAATACAATTTCTCATTACTTTATTGTGCATTAATAAAATGGACAAAATTTACTTTGATCACTGTTTCTCACAGCTCTACTGCTCTGAATTCATCATCAGTGACTACGGTCCAGTGTTCTCATTGGCTTCACCAAACAACAGTGCGGAATATTGTACAAGAAGCTTGCACGAACATTGCCTTGTAAGAGACAATGACTGTAACTCAGAATGCCCACCATCAGAGCCTTTATTAGTGAACTTGCATGCTGACCCATGTTAACCAGCTTCGAGGACAACTCGTGTTTGGTTTTTATGCAAACGGATATGGTACCAACGGTGTCTTCCATGTCTACTGCTGCACCATCGCTGGCATTCAACACAACTGTTTCGTACAAACAACCATTGTGCAATGTTGTCGCAAGGTTCCCAGAGTCAACCATGGCACAAACAACGATTTCGGTTCAGGCAGTGCAGCTACTTCTCAACCTCACAGGACAATGTAAAACTACACCAAAATATAAACTTCCACTTTTCTGGCCTTATAAAATGACATTATGCTTTGTGATGGCCAAGTGTGAATTCCCTTCACTAGGCATTGTGAATGATAACTCAGAATTTGTTATGTAGATATGCCACCTTACCGAACTTGTAGGAATAATCAGTAACATTATTCCATTACTGCTGGTACACAACAAGTATGATGCAACAAAAACAGCACTACTACAACTAATTGCACACACCCCTGAGCAACAGATATGACACGTGATTTATGATGAGCAACACACTGCAGGATGTCCTTCACTAATGTGGCATCGATAATGTTTGCTTGTGGACTCTGCTTATACGTCGGACCCGACATTAGCGATCGTCTAACTCCCACCTCGCTTAGAGCTCACAATAATTGTGCACAAAGTGAATCTGTTAAACAAAAATCTCACCCTAGAAGACAGGTTTTATTTAGTGATACAGCACAGGAGCACATCAATTCAGGTACCACTACCGCCACGACCCGACCAGACAGCGAAGCTGACATAATGGGCCCCTCTCCAAGCACTGAATGCTGATTGCAGATGGCACCACAACACCTGCAGCAAACACTGTGCCAGCTGATTCCCATTCACTGTAGCCAGCTGCTCGCAACTGCCAGCAACCTTACTGTTACAAAAAATGACAAACATGAACCATCTTGAGTGCACTGGCCCCCACCACATCACCAAGTCTCCTCCCTTCTACAAAAACGTCATCCTCCAAAGGATGCTTGTATCTCTTTGACCATTCCATAGATTTACACTACTACATTGACACGGGTTCAGATGCGTGCACAGTGCCTCGTCAGATTATTTGAACCACACTCTGAAAACTTCAGACCACAGCTAATGATAACAATATCCATGAGAACTGCACTGTGGACCTAGTCAAACAACTTATGGGCAGGCTATGTTGTCCTTGGACTTTCCGTTGCCAACATGGCTGAACTTATCATAGTGGCTGACTTCCTTTGCAAATTCATCCTTTCAACTGACCTCTAGCATGGTGCTTTATTCACACAGCAGTCCATCTTAGGTCTTTTTGCCTCAACATCACCACAGGCCATGAACCAATGCTTGTGCCTGCCTTCGACTTGCAGCATGGCCTTTGTCAGTTGGTTTAATGATTAAAGAGACTGAACCATGAGGTCATCAGTCCTTCCTACCTGGAACAGGCAATTAAAGAAAACCACCCACCAAAGACGTGCCTAGTGCGCAAAACTCAAGGAAAGAAAATCCTAAGGTCCTAATATCAACACAGCCTAGGGAAGGGAACAAGAAAGACAAGAAGGGGGAAAGAAAAAAAGGCACGCAAGGTGCCTCATCCAGGGAGCAGCCAGAGACCCCCCAAGGCAGAAAGTGCAATGGAGGCCATACTCCCTGCCACTTACCAGATGCTCCGCACGCATTACCCAGAAAAACTAGTGACACAAACAAGGCAAGAGAAGCATATGAAAACTGAGGAAAAGTACCAAGTCAAACAGAACATGTGAGAAGGGGGAAGAAGAGCAAAAGTGTGGGTAGGGGAGCACTGGGGCGGACCACTAAGCCCAGACAGCCGCTGCGGCGGACCACTAAGCCCAGACAGCCGCTGCCCATTTGGGACAGAGGAGGCAACAGGGCACCCTGCCAAACTCATTGGGCCAACGTGGCTGACGCACCCTGCCTTAGAGAGAGAGTGGCAAGAAAAAAACCCTTTACGAATAAACCAAAAAACTAGGTCAGCCACTGAGGCATTGTATGCTAACACCACTGGCAGTGGGTCAGGAAGATTAAGAATGTGCTGCAAGGTGGCTAGGTTAGGACAGTACAGCAAAATGTTGACCACCATCAAACGGACACAGCAACGACAATGGGGTGGATCCTCACAATGGAGGAGATCACCACGAGTCAGCTAAGTGTGGCCAATGCGGAGCCAGCAAATAACGATAGCTTAACTGTGAGAGACCCACGTGGAGGACCTCCACAAATTTGTGATCTCCTTTATCACCCTTAGTTTGTTCAGCAAAGTCAAAGTACACCATTCTGTATTCCAAATTCTTACAATCTGATGGCATAAAACTGACTGAAGATTTGATTCCAGATACCAATCTCAAGAGGCGGCTTGCTGGTAGCCAACTGGACCAGCCTGTCAGTGAATTCATTCCCCAGGATCCCCACGTGACTCAGGATCCACACACAGACCACTGAGAGTGCTCAAGGTTCAAGAGCAAAAAGAGAATCCTGGATGGTCAGGGATGGCGAGGGTAAAACTGTTCATGAGTTTGTAAACTTATCAAACAGTTGCTAAGATGAGGAAGGACTCACTGGTGCAGGAACAGAATTAATCCAGAGGGCGAGAGATGGTTAGCCACTCTGCACTGAAAAGACTGCAGCCACCTGGCAGAGAGCAGAGTTCATTACAACCCTTACGAACATAAGCAAAGCTTGCATGACTGGCAACCAAAACGCACCAAGAATGGAGAAGTATTGGCAGCGGAAGGCCTCAGAATGAGCTGAGGCTTTCAGACCTTGTGACAGATCAAGACAGAGCTGTGAATGGAGGAAGAGAAAAAAGGGACAAGATGTGGATGGTGACTGTAACCCCCACACCTGGGCTGCTGTTGTGGGAAGTCGATCTCTGTACCTGGGAAGAGCAGACAGTGTTCGGGTGCTCCTGGGAGCAGCAGATGCATAATGCATAAGCAATCAACTGTTGTTGGTGCAGAACCTGCAATGGTGGAACCTTTGTGTCCGTTAGAAGGCTGATCATGGGGCTAGTCCAAAAGGCACCAGTTGATAATCGTACCCCACAATAACGTATCGGATCCAGCATCCGCGATGTAAAAGGTGATGACGAGCTCTATGCGAGATTAATGTAACCTAGATGGGACTGAACCAATGCTGTGTAGAGCAGTGTCAGAGTAGAGTGGTCCACACTACAATTGGTGTTGCCGACGCATTGAAAATCTCTAAAGTGTGTCCAACACGTCTGCTTTAGTTGAAGATTGGAAAGCCATGTCAACTGGGCATCAAAGACCAGTCTACCACATTGAGGAACTGGCCATCAAGGTACAGATATGGTTGTGGATGGACTGTACAGAAATGACAGAAATGCATAATGCTGGTTTTGGCAGCCGAAAAATGGAAGCCATGAGTGAAAGTCCAAGATTGCGCTTTGTGTATTGCTCCTTGCAGCCTGTGATAAAGGGAATCATTCCAGATGGTATCTGAGATAATGGAATACAGGCACATAGCAGACGCTGAGGCATGGGCGAAATCTCGAGTAAAATTCTCAGCAATATGATTCCAAGCTGGTGAGGATAATAGTGTTCAGGGAAATTCCTGGAACACCTGTAGGAGGATGGCAGCCAAAAATGGACCTGATACTTCACCATACATGCATAAAGAGGGATTATGCTGCCCTATGGCAGCAACATATCATTCCCAACAAATCCACTTCACACTTAAGAAGATAACAGGTCTGAGCATCCCATTTAAAGGCCAGGATGTGGTCGAGAGATGGATGCTGTCTGTTGTGATGAAAGGCACAATGGCAGTTCTTAATAGCCGCAACAATTTCTGGGGTCCGCCAAGGGATAGTCTTCTATCGGGGAGAACCTGAAGAAGAAGGAAATGCCGAAGCAGCTGCCGAAAGAATTGTGTCTGTCATACTCCGCACGGACTCGTCAGTGCCATCATGTGATGGAGCAGTTGGGATGGCAGCCGAGGAAAAGGCATCTCAATCTGTATTAGTTTGGGCTCACCTGGGTAAGTCAAAGCCCACCTGGGAAGGCACCCAGGTGAGTGCTGCTGAAGAAAAGACGATGGGAAAATGATTGCTGTCACACAAACAGTCATGAACTGCCCATTGAACAGACGGGAAGAATCCAGGGCTACAGATGGGCAGATCAATGGCCAAGAAAGTGATGTGTACACACTAAAGTGTGGGGGAGCTCCAATGTTGAAGAGGCACAGATCAAGTGCTGCCAGCAAGTTTTCAACAGTCTTGCCCCAATCAGTGGTCACAATACCAATCCATAGACGGTGTTAAAATTCCCAAGGAGGCAAGAGAGGAGGCAAGAGAGGAGGCAACAAACTGTCTAGGAAGTGTAAGAAGAGCAGGAAGCTTGGGAGATCAGCCTGGTGGGAGATAAAGATTGCTTATTGTTACTGCAGAGTCCAATTGGATCTGAACGGTAATTGTTTCCAGTGCAGTTTGAAGAGGAACTCAGGAACTAACAACATCCAAGCAAACCTACATACAGACACCCGGAGGCTCACAAATGGATGACTCAGTTCTTGCAAAAGATTAGTATGCTGGTGTTTTTTAGTTAAAGGGATCAAACTGCTAGGTCACCAGTCCCTTCATTCTATACATATCGAATCAGGGATCGTCAGAAGAAGCATAAAAAAGGCAAATCCTGTGAAGCCCAATTGCAACCAAGGTATAATAAGAAAGAGGTAAAATCAAGGAGAAGTAGGAGAGGAGTGAGAGGGAGCAAGGTGGGAGAGTCGCTCCACCAGAATGCAGTTGGGAAGTCACCCAGATATGATTTGCAATGGGAGAAGCACCCTCTGCATCTGGCCAGTACTACTCACCCTCTGTTACCCCAAGAAAACGAGCAGCTCACACAAGACAATAAAATTTTAGGAAAGAAAACATTAAAAATGGCAAATATAAAAGAGAATAAAAAGGTAGGAAGTATAGGAGCCAGGCTGGACCACCGACCAAAGGCTGCAGTAAATCAGTCTGTTAGTCTTAAGTATTTGTATTACACATGGTGCTGGCAAGTCCTGGTAAAATGTAAATAATTTACAGGCAAGGGTAACAGCTCGTAAATATTAGAGGCATGGAGTCATCAAACGGCATATAACAAAACCTGTGGAAGACTTACTGCCTCCACTTTTCAGCGAGTTGCTACCTTTGCTCCTAAATTATTTACATTTGTCAGTCTGTCTAGTCAGAATGATTTCTATTATTCCACACTTCTCTACAACGTATAGTCTTACAAAATGTAGCCAATGTTATTAACATGTTGAAATACGGAGACAGACTGTATGTGATATTTTTATCATTACCTATAATACGTGTCATGAACAACTAGGAGTTAAGAACATTTGCTTGGCAAACACCCCAAATAACTTTTGTGTATTTTGAAGACCCTTCATCAATGATAATGTGTGGTTTTCCTTCATTCAAAAAATATTCAGCATCAAAAATTTATCATCAAATCTGCAATATGTGAACACTCAAATGGCAAGAGTAAAACAAAAGCACCTCACAACACACAAACAAGTACAAGTGAACAAAGTTCTGACACATGGGAAAGATCCATTTTGCTTCAATGGTCACAGTAGAAAGTTACTGTGAGGACAAAGAATTTCATCACATACTTCAGACTCCGCTCTTTTTAAAAAACATAAATAGGACTAAGATTAAATGAGTGCAGAAAAAACGTTATGACAAATTTTTGATGAATTATAATGTAATCTCTCTCCACCAAACAGAAAAGCAGCCAAATACTTTTGAAATACTCATACAATTGTTCACTGACTACAATGGCAGCAAACTGGGAAATGACAGAATTTTTTTCTCTCAAAATGTTTTCACTGAAGAACAACAACTCCTCTTTTGGTTGCGTCATAAAAAAAATTATGGACAAGGAGAAATGTTTGTGGAGCTCAACAGTGAAGTTCATTGGTATAGGCGCAGATAATGCGAAGCAACAGAGATTTTATCATAAATTTGGAAGTAATTGGGTGTTCCAAACACCTGGAAAATGTGCAGTTACCTTGTATTTTCAAAAAGGTTCAATGGACACATGCATTTTACTGTGTCGCTGTTGATTGGTTGGCGGTTAAGGGACTAAACAGAGATGCAATCAGTCTCTTGGTCAACAGGTAGCTCATTGAAAGTTAGTGACATCCACCAGAAAGCAGACTGAATAATGAAAGTACATAGCAGTGATAAAATCAAGGCACTGGAAGCAATACTGATGCCAGAACTGAGCAATAATTTAAGAACACAGGTCATAGCAGACAAGGGGTCTCCCAGGGCTCACGTGCGGCAGGAGAAGCCCCACCAGCATCCAACCCCCACCAAACTGACTAAGGTGGAAGACAGTTAAAGGTATAGAATGCCTTCTAGTTGGGAGATTGGTTTGGGGTATAAAGGGACCAAACTACAGAATCACCAGTCCCTTTTTCCTGATGCAAGCAAGGCTCAAGGTACAAAAACATCCAAAGTACGTTTGAGAAAGTAAAAGGAGGTAAAGGAATGGGGAACCATACCTAAAAAGAAATGGAATGAACAAAAAATGGGGAAAACATACACCACAAGGAAAAGTAGAAGGAGGTAATAAAACCCTAGAGCAGACGGTCTGGGCTGGCTAATCACAATAATAAAAGAGGATGAGCCAGCTACTCTGCAATACATTAAAATGTCCACCCCAAAAAGACAAGGCACGATGAATACATGTAAGGAAAAGATAACCACCAAGACAAACAAATGCAAAGAAAGTGTGACAGAGTTAAAATGGAAGGAAGGTGGTGGCCTCGGAGAGAAGGCTAAATGGCCACCCTTAAATGGTACGATTAAACCACCCCCCTCCCCCCCTCATGAATAAAACTTAAAACTAAATCTGCTGTTGAGCCACTGTCGCTCAACACCGAACGTAGGGTGCTGGGAAGGTTAAAAGTCCGCTGCAGAGGGGCTAAAAGTGGGCAGTCCGGCAAGATGTGGACGACAGTCATATGTGAGCCACAGTGACGCCGAGGTGGGTCCTCGCGACGAAGTAGGTAGCCATGTGTTAGCCACGTATGGCTAATGCGGAGCCGGCAGAGAACCACAGAATCCCTGCGAGAGGCCTGCATGGAGGACTTCCACACATACATAGGCTCCCTTAATGGGTCACAATTTGTTGTGCGTACTGAGATTACGCCATTTCGTCTCCCAAATCTGAAAAACGTGGTATAAAAATGATAGGTCAGTTACGGGCATGCTGGTCTCCAGAAGCAGTTTCCGTGTAGCATGCTGGGCCAGTGTGTTGGCAAGTTCATTTCCTGGGATTCTGATGTGGCCTGGGGCCCACAGAAACACCATGGAACAACTGGACCATTCCAGGGCATAGATGGATTCCTGGATGGTCGCTATCAAATGATGGCGGGAGTAGCACTGGTCGATAGCTTGTAGACTGCTGAAGGAGTCAGTACAGAGAAGAAACGACTCACCAGGACATGAGTGGGTGCAATCAAGAGCACGAGAAATGGCCGCCAGCTCTGCAGTGAAAACACTGCAGCCATCTGGCAACGAGTGCTGTTCAATATGTCCCCCATGAACATATGTGAAGCCAATGTGACCATCAGCCATCGAGCAGTTGGTGTAAACCACTTCATGGTCCCGGCAAGTGTCAAGAATCGAGAGGAAGTGACAGCGGAGAGTCGTGGGGTTAACTGTGTCCTTAGGACCATGTGAAAGTTCCATGCAAAGCTTCGGCCACCTCACTTGTTGAAGACTATGTTTAGCAATGACATAGAGAATGGAGGGGGGGGGGGGGGTTGGCACATTCCACCAGGTTGTGAAGTACTGTCCATAACATCCTGTAACCACAATCTGGGTGTGGTTCATTGCATGAAATGAAACTATGGCTCAATCTAATACGACAATGCAGAGGTGATGTAAGAAAGTGGATTCCTTCCGGGAGGAATGGAAGTGAGAGTGCCAGCCAGCGGGATAATGCCAGGCAGCAGCAGTCTCCTTGGCCGTACAGAGTATATTAGAAGCAGCAGTAGACCACCAGATGTTTCATCTACGAGTGATAAGAGGTTTTGTTTGCACCTACAAATTCACACCCAAGATGATCAAAGTGAATGCTGGTGAGAATTGCTTCTCTAGCCAAATGGTCAGCCAGTTCACACCCTAGGGAACACAAGTTTTGGGGACCCAGAAAATGAGAACTGAGCAGCATGGCTAAAGTCAGGCAGTCAGGAATAGCAGAGATCACAGGGACAAGAGTAACACCAAACAACAAGTTGAAGACTGCTTGTTGAATCCCTACAAATTAAAATACAGATGAGGTGTATCTGTTTAATAAACATAGGCCTTTGTTAGGGGCTACCAGCTCTGGTGTAAAAATACTAAATGTTCTTGGCAACAAATATTCTTCTTGACTGGCAGGAAATGTAAAAGCACATCCTGTACAATCTGTGGTTTTAGAGCCACCAGCAAAAATTACAGCAGCATCCTCATATTCCTGGAGGCAACAAACTTTAGATCCCTGAAGTAGATTGGTCCTAATATGTTGTCTGAGTACTAACCAAGTGGGGAAGTGTGGGAAAATGTGTGGAGCACTTTCTGAGGAAGTCAGGTGGAGATCACAGCAGACAGCCTCCAGGCACATTACCATTGGTAATCCCACCCGAGGGTGGGTGTCAGGGAGACTATGCCCATTGTATACAAGGAGAATTTGATTGATTGGGTGATTAGGAAATTCTCAGATGGTAATTTCTTAAGTGAGCGAGAGTTGGTATCACTGGAACTGAAGGAGGATCTCTGCTTTGGAAGAGATACTGTTTATGGGTCTAGTCCAGAAAACACCAGTGACCAGTCTTACTCCGGAATGTTGGACTGAGTCCAACAATTTCAAAGCTGAAGGAGCCACTGAGCCATAAACATGACAACTATAATCCAATCGGAACGAGACCAGGGGTTGGTAAATATGGAGGAGACTAGCGCGATTCACAACCCAAGATGAAGCTGAGAGAGAGTTAAACTTTTCCATGCAGCTAGTCTTTAGTTGACAAATACGGGGCCGCCAAGTCAGCTTTTTAGGAAAGAGGAGTCCCAGTAGTGCACGACTTGCAGTTTTAGGGGAGAAAGGTGGAAGTCATGGGGAAAGGGTCCAAGAAGAGGTCCCATATATGGCACCTACTAGCTTCAGCCAATGTCAAAGACTGGGAGCTACACTACATGCAAAAATCGCCAACATGGGACATAGGAGAGGAAAGTTGTCGGATGGATGTCACTAGCCCATTGATCATGAGGGAGTGTGTGACATTCAGTACAGAGCCTGGCTGCATGGTATTCTCTAGAACCTGTAGGGATCTGAGTGATGTACTAGCTCTCAGACAAAAATCTTTACCGAGCTTTGAAATCCAATTCACAGAGGATAAGAAAAATATTATACCATCATGTGTTGCCATTTGCATTATGTATGTCAAAAAAGAGTGCAGTGAGGTGTTGGCATTTAGAAAGACTTGTCAGATTGTTGTTTCCTAATCAGATGGCTGGTAATGGATCGTCCCTCCTGGAAACTACACTGACAGGGGAACAAAAGCCTCTGTGACTTGAGAATCCAGTGTAATTTTCAGGCTACCATTCTTTCAACCAGTTTGCTGAGCATATTGGTGAGGTAAATGGCTGATACCTTTCAATGGATGTCGGGGGTTTTGCCTAATTTAACGATTAAGGCGATGATACTACCTCGCTACTGCAAAGGGAAAACACCTAGCCAAATACAGGTGAAGAACATGAATCGATAAAGTCTCCAAGTAACATTCAGATGTTGGATCATCTGATTACGAGTTTAATCGCAGCCCACAGCCTGGAGCTGTAGCATGTGAAGCCTGAAGCATTTACCCAATCAGCAAAATGTTTATTACGTAATTTGGCAAGACTGAGGGGGGTGGGGTAGGTGAATGGTACAGAGATTTCTTCAACTTTTTGCCTATGCATTTGAAAGGTAGCTGAGTAAGAAGTTGGTGTCAGTGCTGCTGAATAGTGAGTTGCAGGTGTTTAGCAAGAACCAACACTGGTACAAATACCACCATTAGGATGAGACCTGGAGCAGTTGTTTATCTTTGGCGGTTAGAAGATTACAGAGCTTGGCCAACACTTTGAATGAAGTGGCAT
Organism: Schistocerca nitens; assembly: GCF_023898315.1. Taxonomy (NCBI): domain Eukaryota; kingdom Metazoa; phylum Arthropoda; class Insecta; order Orthoptera; family Acrididae; genus Schistocerca; species Schistocerca nitens. Next base: position 872,296,798 of record NC_064617.1, read on the forward strand.
ATCTTCTAAAAGACGAGACATTTAGTTAGATAGTGTGAACTAGCTCAAAGCTGCTTAAAAATAATGAAGGTCTACATGAAGGATGTAACTCAAGATGTTGCTGGGCCCTTCAACAATACTGAATAGCTGTTGCAACATCTCTGGTCCCTCACGTCACCAGCTAGCAGTGGAGTGGGCCTGTAGAAAGGGAAATAGTTCCAGCAACACAACTGTATTGGAGAAGTCTTCCACAACCTCATCAATGCAATCTGTAGGTTACAGACACAACATGGCAACTGGTTCATCAGGCAGTGACAAGAAAGTGATAGATCACCTAAAGCTGGCCAGTTGCAAAGATTGTTCAGTCGCAACTGTTGTAGTGAAGCCACTGGACTGAAGGAAGAGGCTGTATGGTTGACAGCCACAAGGTGGCAGGGGCAACATGATATGGGTACATAGCAAGATCAGAAAGATGTTGGTTAATCCGAAGACCACTTTTTCAGGAACTATTGCCATTCTCCATTAACATATCCTCTTGGTTTCTGCAATCAGTCATCTTACTACCCAAATAAAAAAAAATTTTCTTCGGCATTGCTCAATTTAATTCATCTGCATCCCATTACCCTTGCTTTACTTAGCCAATAATCATGTGATAGCCTCTTGTCAAGACACTGCTCATGCTACTGAACCAATCTTCCAAGCTCTTTTTTGCCTACTGCAACCAAAATGAGTTTAAAGCCTTTATTTCTTCTTTTTGAACTTTCCAGAGTTCTCTTCTGCAGGATGTTCTTGAGTTCACATCACATATAACTCTTACTGCACGTTTTTGTGCCCGGAAAACTTTAGCTTGGCTTGGTGAATTCCCCAAAAAAATAATCCCATATGACATTATGGAACGAAAGTAAGCATAGTATGCCAGCTTTTTTATTTTTATGCCTGCTATTTACAGAATTTCAAAGAGTGTATTAAAGTAAACAGTGTCAAAAATAATGTTCTAAATGTACAAATAGTATAAACGTCAAGTTACAGAATGAATCCTGCTTGTCCCTGCTTAACTGGTAATTTCCTTTTCTTCCCCTTGATTCTTAGGCATGGAGTCTAGTTTCAGTACAATTTGTAAATAACCTATCACTCCCTGTATTTTATGCCCGCTGTTTACAGAATTTCAAAGAGTGTATTAAAAAGTAAACACTGTCAAAAATCATGTTCTAAATGTACAAATAGTATAAACGTCAAGTTACAGAATGAATCCTGCTTGTCCCTGCTTAACTGGTAATTTCCTTTTCTTCCCCTTGATTCTTAGGCATGGAGTCTAGTTTCAGTACAATTTGTAAATAACCTATCACTCCCTGTATTTTATGCCTGCTGTTTACAGAATTTCAAAGAGTGTATTAAAAAGTAAACACTGTCAAAAATCATGTTCTAAATGTACAAATAGTATAAACCTTTGGCCTTTTACAATTTATCTTCTAAAATAAGTCAAATGGTCAGTATTGCATCGAGTGTAGCTGCATCTGTCCAGAATCCAAACTGATCTTCCCTGGGGTTTGCTTCTACCAGCCTTACCCTTCTTTTATGAATAATCTGTGTCAGTATTTTGCAACCATAACTTATTAAGTTGATGGTTCAGTTCTACTCTCAACTGTCAGCACAAGTCGCCTTTAGAATTCAGATAAAGAAGGATGGTATTTCACTTTTCTCATATCTTGCATACTAGGTGGAATAGTTTTGTCAAGTATGGTTTCTCCCAAGTCTCTCAATAATTCTGAGGAAATGTCACATACTGCATGTGCCTTGTTTCGCCTTAGGTTTTTCATAGCTCTGTCAAATCAAAGGGACAGAAATTTTGCTGTCCACTTTAGAGACCTCATGTACAGAAGTGTCCTCGGAAAGTACCTACATGCAGAAAAACAAAATAGGCATGCAGACTGCAGACAACATCCGTAACTAACAATATAATGTGCACAGAACAATAACAATATTTGCCCCCAGATTCCAGTACTAATACTATGATTCGCATGTTCTTAATTGTCAGAAAAGCCTTTTCAGTCATCTACAACAGTTTCACACACAGTTACACAACATTTGTTACAAATTTTATGTTTTGTTCACTGTTTTTATGAAGCTATGTGCACATTCAGATCTAATATGTCCTTATCCTGTAGCCTAATGAAACATCTATTGTTCTGTTCAACTATAACTTCGTGTTGTATAGACAAGATTTTGTTACTGGTCTTTCATTTTCAAGGATGGATACAACTTTTAAAAATGGACACTTTCATACTAAATTATTCATGGATACTTTGAACAAAAGAAATATCTACATTCTAAAACACTTATTTTACTCTTTATTGAAAAATAATACTGCACAAGCAGGGTCGACTGAAGTGTCCGATCCCACCCGTTGGCTTTGACCCGTGACGTAAGGCTGTTGTGTGTGACGTCACAATGGCGCGGAATTTAGTTTGTGAGAGTGGAGTGTTTGTAGGTGTCATTTGGATGCGATCGGTGGTGCTCTCTGGTGGTGTGTAAGGTGATGTTTTTGGCCGAGTTTGCGAGTGTGGCATCGTGCGGGAATTTTGGTAAATTGCTTTTTTTATGTCTTTGGTAGGTATGGATATGACTGACAGGGTCAACAGTATTCGGTTGTCGGCTATGATGATGGACAGTGCGTTGTCTCTAATAAAATTTCTTCAACTATTCGGAGTTTTGGATGAAGTCGTGAAGCGTTCAGTATGTCGTGAAGAAATGAGACTTACTTAAAGTTCCGGCGTCTCGGACCATGGATGGCTGTATGTGGAGATGTCGTAAGGATAACAGGTCAAGGGAAGTGTTCGATCCCAATGTGTTGGCATCAGGAGATGTTTTTGGGCTATATAGGTCAAGGGAAGTGTCAGATTCCAGATGATATTGTGTTTAGTGGTATTTGGGGAGTTTTGTGATATCGGTTTTTTTCGTTGTTTTGTATGGGGGTGGGTGTGTAAATTTGTTTATATTTAGTTTGTCCCCACCCAAAAACCCCCTATTTCCCCCACTTGTCCCGTTAGTGTCATTAGGCTTTTTGTGGAATGTGTGTGTGTGTTTGTTTTTCGATGTATTTTCGTCCTCATAATATGTATGTAACGACTTTATATGCGCCATATTGGAATCGTGATTTATGGTCGTTTCCGCCATATTTGTGACGTCATGGGTCAAAGCAGATGCGCGGGATCGGACGCTTTCATATTTCCGCACAAGCACCAGTTACTGGTCAAATTCTTACTTAAGGTTGTTGCCTCACTGCACAGATACCTACTCAGATATATAATTTGATGCAAAGTGTCAGCAGTGTTTTATTCTATATATTTTGTGTGTAAATGAGTGAGATAATTCGTTAGTCTCTTGTCGCATGTATTTCTTAAGACTTCAAAAGCTATTCTAGCATTTGCCATAATCATTTTTTGGTAATCAGGGAACAATTAAATCTTCCAGGGAATTAATGTGCCACCTCATTCAGTAATAGCACTAACCTTACTTTATGGATGCTGTAATTTGTACTATTCTTCATCTCAATTACTGTGAATGTGCGATTGCTCGAGAAATCATCATTTTAGCATCAAAGTGTGTATTTAATTATTCAACTGGGAAAAGCACACCACAGAACTGCTTAAGCATCTTAACAAATCTCTATTTGCAATGCGAATTGTGTCAGACATAGGGGATATAAAAATGAAAAAGCTGGCATACTATGCTTACTTTCGTTCCATAATGTCATATGGGATTATTTTTTTGGGGAATTCACCAAGCCAAGCTAAAGTTTTCTGGGCACAAAAATGTGCAGTAAGAGTTATATGTGATGTGAACTCGAGAACATCCTGCAGAAGCTTGTTTAGGGAACTAGGGATACTAACTACTGCGTCCCAATATATTTATTCTTTAATAAGATTTGTCATTAAAAATATATCACTTTTTCAAATCAACAGCTCAATTCATGAAATCAGTACTAGAAATAATAATAATCTTCAAAAGGATTTAAAGTCACTTGGTCTTGCACAAAAAGGTGTGCATTATTCAGAAATAACAACTTGCCAGTGGCCATAAAAAGCTTAACAACCAATGAAATTCAGTTTAAGAGAAGCCTAAAGGATTTATTGGTGGCCAACTCCTACTCCATTGATGAATTTCTCAGAAGAACCAACTGATTTTGTGTGTGTGTGTGTGTGTGTGTGTGTGTGTGTGTGTGTGTGTGTGTGTGTGTGTAAGTACAATCTAACTTCAATGTGTTCATTGTAAATAAGCATTATAGTAGTTGTATTACACGTTTATTACCTTATAAATAACCAAATAAAAACTTTTCTTATTTTAAATTCAGTGCATTAGTATTTGTAAAATGATTCTTTCATATAGTGTTCATTAAAAAATGAATATCATTCCACTTGGGACCTGTGGAATGGTACATTATCTTATTTGTTTGAGTTGTAAACATTTGTCATGTATTGTTGTTTTTCCAACATGTTCTACATCCTGGAGGACCTCCTCACTACGGATCAATTGGAATGAAAGTAAATCTAATCTAATCTAATCTACACCACACTTCCCTTTACTGCACTACATACTGCAGCTTGTTTGCCTCCTACACTGGGATGTCACAATGGCATTTATTCCAAAACCTTCTTTAACTGAGGCAAGAAAATCACTGTTACACTATCGGTAATTGCTGAGGTACAAGAATAAGGAACAAATATACAATACAATTTATTTCTATCAACAGCTTGGCTTTGGCTTTCATGTTTGGGAAATTACACACACTGTAAACCAGTGTTCACTTTCGAAATATATTTAAGTAAAGTATGTTTAAGATTTGCTGCTATTTCAATACTTTGTGTAACCATATGCCAACAAAATATGTAAACAAATGCAGGTAGAACTGCGTATCAGCATCCAACACTAATGACATCTTACAGGCTCGATCGGAAAACACCTTACTTTTTCTTGACAAGCTCACATTCAAATCACAAATGAGCAGAGCATGTGCCAAATCTCTCAACCGAGTGTCTTATGCCAAGATCTATCTTGGCATAAGACACTCGGTTGAGAGATTGGAGAACAACGTGCCAAAGGACAAAGATGAACATCCACACCTTTAATTGCATAAAGAATGCTAATGACAACGATAATAGCCCAGTTAAAAAATATAATTTAATGCCAGTGTTGGTTAACATGTTTCTGAACAACTTCCTTACAGTAATACTACCAAGTCGTCTTTTTTTTACCCACTGGGCAGCAAACTTCGATATTTCATTTCTACTCACACCAGCAATACCGTATACGCTATATACCATATACTTTATACACGACCTTACATAGATAACGTAATTTCAAATCAGCAGTCTGTATTACTACTCACCAACGTTGGGTTTTCCACAATATATGGTTCTTCTTCATTATTATCGTTATCCTCCGGTGGTGCGTCTACTTGCATTGGCTCAACAGGACTCTGAAAACCAAATACTCCCAACATTAAACAGACTGTATCTAACACCGATAAGTGATAATTAACCTCATAGTATACGCTACACGGTCAAAGTTATGATCACAGACTTTACTAATGATGACCAAAGAAAATCAAATAGTAACAAAAACAACACATCTCTTCGAAAGAAAAACACGCATTTCACTGACAGCACCAATCTCTAATAGTATGTGTTTATATTACAGCTCTGCATTTACTGCTAGAGATCTGCTTATACCCAAATCGATTCCTCTTTGCACTTTACTGTACTACGCAAGCGTGAAGAATTACTAACGACGATACAACTCTGATAAAACAATTCAATGTATGCAAATAGACGAATGTCATACTGCCTCTTGAGGTTACAACACATTATTATCAAATCATATTAAGATTTCCATTGAAAATCACGAACTATACTTGCATGGCTGTCACTGAAATACTTCGCGAGGCGCCGCATAGCAAAACAAAATTCGAGATTTCTCACAAAACAATTAACTCCTCTTTTCTGTCAATTCTCAACCCCTTCCACACTCACTTGGTACAAAGCTGACTGCATCGGCAGCGGCATTTTGATGTAAACTGCGGACACTTGATCAAAGATATAGACTTCAACTTATTTGGAAGATGATCACTGGGTCCTCCTACAAAATTTTCACAGCAGAATATGTTATATATTTGTTCATATTCTGAATTAATTTAACTTATTGCTAAATTATAAGTAACGAGAATAATATTTATGTTGCAGTGGATTTTATCTACAGATTCCAAAGAAGTAACAGATGATCGAGGTGATCTTGTGTCACAGTAGGGTGTAAACGTGAACTACGAGCGATACGGTAACCAAGCAAAAGTCAACATATTAAGTACTATAAATCGAAAAGCAAATACCATTTTTTTCACTGAATCACTTATCTTCATAATCAGAAACAAAATGCAAGCATAAGACACACGTAGTTATCGATCACTTAATCAAACTAACATTTTTCAGGCAACAATATAAAGTTGTTATAGATATCATACACTCAATACCTAACATTACAGAAAATAAATAGTGAAGCTTTAACGCATATGAAGGAGACAATAAAGTTTATGCCCAAAAACTGTAACCTGTAAATAGGTATGCTTTATTAGAGTTATACTGTAAAGAGAAATTCCGTAGTCCCTTACTACAGAGGAAATTAAGTCCATACGAACTTCAACAACACTTATTCGTCATCATCATCATGATTAGTTTTCTACTATGTTAGTAGCAGTGCCAGATCGAGAACATTTTCCCGCACATACGATATACAATGTGGCGCCCTTCTTCCCCTTACCCCTGGGGCGTGCTTTCACCCATGCCAGTTTTCGCTGCTAATTAAGTTGCACCCCATATAGAAATTTTTCATGTAGGCGCCTCTGTTCCCTTCGCAGCTTGGCGCCCCAAGTGGCTGATTGTGTTGCTTGACGCTTAAACTGGCCCTGGTTAGCAGCCTCTTTGCTCTCTTAGCTCATCACTTCCTTCTTAATGTTGCTATATGTTCTGCCTTCCAGGACATCACACAGAATATGAAATCTCTTCTTTCCCAACCGTCATGCTATATATCCTTCTAAGACTGTTTTTACAAGACACTCTCTCTCCTTTATTAATAAATGTTCTATGGAGTTTATTCTAATTACAATTAATAGTAATCTCTACTCTTCTACTCTTCTCAATACCTCCCTACTTCTTTTTCTCATTTCTTAAAGTAATTACAAACAGGTTTTATTGTTCCCTTCATAATCTCTTGATAAACTAAAGAAAAAATATTTTTTTGAAAAGCGAACACTTTATAAAAGAAAATGAGATTTAGAAAGCTTGCATAAGGAACCTCATAATAATGCCACTTGTAACAGAGCATGGTGGGACTGTCCTACTTGTTAGCATAGCACCTCTGACATCTATATTAGTTTTTCCCTTGTTTGATCTCGTTTTGTTAATAGTAAGTTCACAATAGCTACTTGAAATATCTAATTTCTTGTTCAAATAGTGAGTCACAACGCTTGATTATTCACTGTGTAATTTTCCAAATACTGAAGAAAGTAGTAAGCTTATAGATGGTTCACATAGAAATGTTTTACTTAAAGAAATACTCACAGGTTACTACGAATGCAAACAAAAAGAATGTGAAGTTTTCAGTGAGCAAAGAGCTGCATCTTTACAATTTCTTAGACATTCCCAGTGACTCATTGTCATGTCATAGAATCGGGTATACCACCAGTGGTCCTCATCTTCCAAGTATGATATTTTGACATCGTAACTTGATGTCTTCCTCAGGTACTCCCAGACACTGATCTCTATGCTTCTTTTTTTCATTCTTTATTCTGAGGAGGGGACAGAGTGGGCTGTTGTTTACCCTTTTCAGCCCATGGAATTTTAGAATTTATTTTTATTGCATTTATTTACGTTTTCTTGCAATATAGAGCATAATCCATTTAGAGACAATTACAATTTTACAATATAATTAATTGAGACTGTATTGTAATTTTTGATACAATTTATTAAGGCATTACTATAAAATTTTTTGCAAATATCACATTTTTATTTTGCACTTTCTTTATTTTCTGAATGTAGTTAACTGAAATATTTTTGATGTATATTACTTACAATATATTGACAGTAGTATAGTGCTTATGGAGAGTGATGTGAGGAGAAAGGAAGAGTTAGGACATTGCAAAAGTGTATGGAGTTCAGGTAAAGTGTTTGTACAGAGGTGAGGTGTATGAATTACTACTTACATAGGTCAGAGTTGATTGACTGTGATAGGTCCTTGAGTCGTCCTTGGCAATGTCTTGAGATTGTTGTGGCCATTGTGCTCTGTGTGTATGTGTGTGTGTGTTTTTCAGTCACCTGTTCTCTCATGTAGATGTGTGGGAGGGAGAGGGGTGGTGGGTTGTAGTGTTTGCAGTGAGAGGTTCCAAGATGGGGGCTAGGTCTGGGTGCATTGTAGCGGTGTTCTGGGCTAGTGTGAGGGATAGGATGACGTACTTGAACACAGGCTTCCGTTGTGTTCTTTGGTTGGTGGCAATGTGGCCTTCTATGTCGGGCCTATTGTTTAATATATGTTTTCCATACCTTGTCCTCAATCTGGCCAACCTGATTTGGAGGGGTTCGACACTGTTTTATGGTAGACCTCAGTGCTGGGTATGATTTGGGAGAGTGTTGCAATCCTGTGAAGGAATCTCCTTTCTGTGCTGTAAAGTCTATTTCCTATTGATGCATGTATGCCTCCCAGGGGGGCTGCAGTATATGCCAGGATTGGTTGCATGAAAGTCTCATAGGCATGCAGTGCGTTTTGTGTATTGCAGCCACTGAAGTGACCTTACACTTGTCGGAATCTTGCACTTGTTGGAGTCTAGTTTTGTTTAGGAGGCGACGTAGGTGGGTCTTCCATTCCAGGTGTTTGTCAATATGGATTGCAGGCCATCTGGAAGTGTCGTTTTGGCTTAAGGGGGTTTCCCATAGTGTTAGGTGAATGTCGTCTTCTTTTTATTGTCTTGTTTTGGTTAGGTGTCTGTGTGTGAAAATGACTATCTGTGTTTTTGTGAGGTTAGGTCGTTTCCTCCATTTGATCATCCACTTTCCTAGGCAGAGGAAGAACAAGTGTGTCTTACATTTTATTGTTGTTATCTGTAATTCAGTGCAACAACAGACTGTATCGCCTGTGTAGAGACCTATTGTTTCGCATTCCTTCTTCATGGTAGGTATGCCAGCAGTGTGTAGGATGTACAAGAGTGGGGACCAGATGCAACCCTGAGGGACACCAGCTTGTGGGGTGAAAGCTTCAGAATTATGGGTGGCGACATGCACCCTGCAGGTCAGTTTAGTGATGTACTCTTTGATTACTCTGACGGTTTTAGCTGTTATACCCATGTTAACCAGTTTGAAGAGCAAGCACTTGTGCCATAGTTTGTTCAGCACACAGGAGCACTGCAAGTGTGCAGTGTCCCTGGTCGAATACTTTGGTTATGTTGTCGATCAGTTCGGAAAGTGGGTCGTTAGATGAGTGGTTGTGTCTGAACACTGATCTTTGCTGAGCAGGTCCCATATTTACACCTGGGAGGTGCCTGGTGTTCACTACACGTTCTGGCCTGCTGTGGCTGTTACTTGCAATTGTCAACGTCTTCAGGCGCTCGCTCTTCTGTCTGCATCTGTTACAGCTGTCTTCTGCAGTGGTGGCCATCCCATGGAACTCTGTGTTAGGTTCGCGCCCGCCATGAGCACTGTAGACGTTCCTTATGCTGTTCTCGACCACTGCAGTTTTCTCTCTGGGCCATGTGTTCTTCCTGGCATTCTGAATTCAGTATGTGCTTGTGTGGCACGAGGCTGGTGTTGGAGCTGCATATTATGTCTGTGAACACTTCTGCAATCCCTTGTGGGAGTAGCCGCTGTGGTGTTTTGTATTATGTCTTCTCCCAGGTTGTATGGTCCCTGAGGTTTCAGGTGGTTGATGTTCTCCATGACTACTTTAGCTGTCTTCTGAGGAGGCAGTTACCACCTGGTGCTCTGTATGACGTCTGATCCTGTTAATTACGTCCCTGGTCGTCTGAGATTCTTTACCAGAGAAAGAAAATTTTTGTGTGTTTCTGTAGTAGTTCCAAATCCGGATTCCAAGCCATACTGAGCTGATATCCTGTTTCCCGGTTGATCAGGTTCTCTGCCATCTTGATTTCAATAGACACAGTGATGACACTATCCCACAATCTGTGGGCCTGAGCCAGGATTCTAGTTTTGTCATAATTCGTTGTGCGTTCAAGACCAAGACAATGTTCTGCTATAGCTGTTTCAGTGACCTGTCGTAGCCTCATATGTCTTTGGTGTTCTTAACATCTTATGTCCACTGTTCTGGTGGTTTGACAAATTTAAGACGTACCAATTTCACAAGGTATAAGGTAAATACCACATTTTCTTAATCCAGACTGTCCTTGACCGTTACAATAAGGGCCCTGATCTTGCTGGGTGGGCAGAAGACACTTTTGATTTCATGTTTCTTCAGGGTGCTGCTGATCTTAGCCAAGACAGGTCCTGATAGTAGAAAGGCTACCTTCCTGGTCTCTTCTTCTTGTTCCTCTTCTGTATTAGGTCGTCTGGTGGCATGTAATGCTTTGCAGATATCTCTCGTTGAATATCTGTTGTTCATGAATACACGTTGAAGATGTTGTAGCTCTGTTGTCAAGCTGCCCGTGTCAGAGACTGTCTTGGCTCGGTGTACAATCGTTCTGAGCTCTCTGATCTTCTATGTTGGACGGTTGCAGCAGTCAACCTATAGATATACGCCATTGTGAGTTGGTTTCCTATACTCATTGTGGCTGAATTTCCCCCATGCGTTCCTTCTCACAATGACATCCAGGAACAGGAGTTGACCATTATTCCCTAGTTCTATGGTGAACATAATGTTGGGATGTCTTGAGTTCAGATGGTCCAGGAATTCGTTCAGTCTTTTCCATCCATGTGGTCAGACGACGAATTTGTCATTAACACATCTGAAGAAACACATCGACTGGTAGGCAGCAATTGTAAGAGCTTCATCCTCGAATTTCTCCATAAAGAGATCAGCCACTACTGGATATAAGGGCCGACCCATCGCTACTCCTCGAGTCTACTCATAGATTTGGCCTTCACATAGGAAGTAAGTTAACGTTAAAGTATACTTGGAAAGATCCAGCAGAGCTCCATCAAATCTCTCACCGATCAAATCGTGTGTTCTGAAGTGGCACCCTGGTGAATAGAGACACATCGTCAAAGCTAACCATGATGTTTGTGTTCGAGATTCGTAGGCTTTTGAGACATTCTGAGAAGTCTAAGGAGTTGTGGATGTGGTGGACACTCTTTCCCACATATGCTACAAACATCTTCTTTAGGAAGGGTAGGTGACTGTACCAATATTACTCACAATCGGATAAAGTGGTACACACACGTTATGGATCTTTAATAGCTCCCTGGAGGAGAAGTCCAGTCTAGGCCGAATGTCACGAATCCTTTCCCTTACCAGAGCATTACTAGCACGATGCTTGATCCTGTTAGCTGCCTTAGATATATGTGATGTTGGCAAATAGAGGCACCATGTCTCCTTCTCTGCATCTCAGTAGGAAATTATACAAGCTCACCATCCTCTCTTTGCGTTGTCATACCTTGTCCAAGAGCTTCACCTTCATGCACATTTCCTCCCCTTAGGGTCTTGCAAAATAATTTCTTAGACTTTTCTCGCATTTCGTTGTCATCTCGTAGGAATGGGTGTACTACCAGTACCCAGCACGTTATTTCGATGTAGTAACTGAGACTGGTCGCTTTGCTATCCCCTGGGCAGTGCCTGGTGTTCATTGTGCCGTGAGCGTCCACTATGGCCGTTATTTGCAGTCGTATCCATCGCCAGACGTTCGCTCTAATATGGTGTTCCATATTAGATCTGCGCCCTCCATGGGCATTCCTCACTATCATGAAGCTGCAGGCGTTCCTTGTGCTGTTCGCGACTGCTGCGGCTTTCTCTCTTGGTCATGTCATCATCCTGGCGTTCTGAATTATTGTAGCATCAGACTGCTGTTGGGGTTGCATGTTACCCACTGTTTGGTGTTTCGAAATGAAAAGTGTGTTCTTCCCACTCAGCGAGATCAGGGCGCTTCTTGGAATTGCCAATTATGATCTCAGATTAAGAAAATCTGGTATTTACAATATACCATGTGATGGGGTGTGTCTTACATTGATCAAACCACTAGAACTGTGGCTGGAAGAGGTAAGGAACAGCAAAGATATATGACACTACGACAGGCCACTAAATCAGCAATAGCAGAACATTGCCTTAATCTTGAAAACACCCTGAATTATGACGAAACCAGGACCCTGGCTCAAACCCCCTGATTCTGGGGTACTGTCATTAATGAATGTATTGAAATCGAGATGGTTGAGAACCTGACCAGTTGGAAATCAGAATACCAGCTCAGTGTGGAGTGGAATCCAGCTTTGTAGCTACTACAGAAACAGTGGAAGGAAGTTCTCTTCTTTGGTAAAGAACCTGAGGTAAATGGTAGTGTGTTTAACAGGATGAAACCTCATATGAAGCACCAGGCAGCAACTACTTCCTTGGGAGACAGCCACAGTGGTCTTGGACGAGATGGGGAACGTCAACCACTTGAAACCTCAGGCATCGCACAAACTGGAAGCATGCATAATACGGAACACTAGACTGCAGTTACCCCCACAAGGGATTGCTACAGCGAAAGTTGACATAATATGTAACTCCAACAGCAGCCTGATACCACAGGAAGCACATCTTGCAGTCGCATACCAAATTCAGACTGCCAGGAGGATGACACGGCCACGAGCGAAAGTTGCGGTGCTCGCGAAAGCGTAAGGAACGTCTGCAGCGTCAACGTAGTACTAGGAATGCGCCTGGCGTGCGTGGACCTAATTCGAAACGCCATGGGACGGTCACCATCACGGAATACAGCTGCAATGGGCGTGGACGGAAGAGCGAACGCCTGGAGACGTTGACGACTGAAAGAAACAGCTGCAGCGGGCGCGGATGGCATAGTGAACACCAGGCACCACCCAGGCATAAATATGGTTCCAGTCAGCAAAGGGACAATTCAGCCTGAGTCGGTGAGGCGAGCGCATTGTGCCTGCACTGCGCTATGCTTGCAAGGCTGAGAAATAGCTGCGACAGAGTGATTGTGGTATGGTGAGTGTGAAGAGCAGATTGCCCAGTGTCGTTTGTAACGCCGGAACTGCATATCCTCCTATTTCATCTATTGTACTATAAATTTTTTCCTTATTTTGTTACCTGAATATATGACATTTCTGTCTCTTTATATATTGTAATGTTTTACTATTTGTATATATGTATATTTATGCCCATATGACGATGTATAATTAGTTTGTTTTGTAAATATTATTTGTATTTTTACGCTGGGTCTGGCCTAGGGAAAACTATGCTATTGAACGATTACATCGATAGGTCGTGTGGAGAACCAAAGTGTTTACGATCTTTGGTAGTGTTAACTCTGCCGTATGGAGCGCGGGCAGAGAGAGTCTGGCTGGAGTAGGGCGGTGGAGCAGGTGTGTTGTGTGACGCTCCCGTGAGTTGCCGCGCTTTCGGGGTTTGGCAGCATGTAATTGCGCTCGACTTGCTAGGATAATTTCTGACATGGTGTCGCGGATGGGAAGCATTAGCTGGTGCACATCAAGAGCCCTTTTCGCCTGGTGACTGTGTCGAGAAGAAGGCGCGCCAACATCCAGCTTCTGCAACAGCTACGGCCGACAATGAGTGATTGTCGCCACACCTACTAGATCGACGACTTCAAACCTTCAATCAACCAACAAGGAAGACTGGAAGCACGTAAAGTTTTAGAACTGTATGGCAGACCGCAGCTTTTCAAACTTTTAAAATTGTTGCATCACAAAATTACAGCTACTTAGCATGAACCTTTGTTGCTCATTGTCCCAATTGCATTACCAAGCAGGGTCCCTTCCTTTTCCGGAATGAACCCGAGTGTCGTTGAAATTCAAACGCCAGCATCATTTTATTTCACTACTTTAATTTCAAAGTTCAGTTAAAGTATTCATAGCTGGCTACAATATTTAGATTACACAAGCACAAATTAAGAGTGCGAGTTTTGTTACCGTATTTTAGCTTACCTGTGACTGCAGCTCAGCTTGGTACGTACTAAATTTTACTATTGTTAATTGTTCAGAATCATTTAATTCAAGTTCAAAGTTAAATCTCCTATTTCTAAATTGCGTAGATTCAAGTAGCTTTTGAAATGATTGTTGAGGTAGTCCAAGACTAACCGTATTTACTGAATTTCGATGTGCTTCAGAAAGAAAGCTCACTATTAACTTCAGTCACTAAATTAACTTTCGATTTTCCAGTTTTATTAATTCTTTTGCTAAATTAAGTCAGAGTGTAGCGAAATTTATTACTTCTGACGAACATTCAGTTTTCACACATGTGTCAACCTTCAGATGCCACGCTTTTAGTGCTAAATATATGTGCATTAATCTTTCATTTTCAGCTATTATAGTAGTTGTCCATGGGACTGGCGACCGTAATTTTCCCCAAATCTCAAGTAACTAATTAACGCCCATTATTGGTTAACGTAACGACCGCACATTTACTTTCTTTATTAACTTTACCCCTTTTCAAAATTAATTTCCACCAATTTCATTTGCAGTTTTCCTTTCATTTAGATGTAACCCTTTCCTCCCTCTTTACCGACAGATTAACTTCAGTGATGATTGCTTTTCCCAAATTTCCATTAGGTACACGTGGTTTAATTTTTCACTGTCATTAAGGTCGATAAGTGAGGGGGAGGTTACACGTTTTCACGACACAAAGCAAATTTGTTGTGTTTCGTACCACGGCATTGTCGGACGAGGTGAACAGAATAAAGCTGATGCAGCAGTTGAGCCTTCAGTAGTGCAGCTCATCGAGATTGGCGATCGACAGACAACAGATGATGGTATTATACTTGTCCCTCGCCTATACATCAAATGCAGTGGTACAATGGACAGAAGTGTACGATGACATAGCCATCTGCTGCAAATACGAGGTCAGTATCGGGTCTGTCGACTCTGATGCCGCAATCGCGCTGCGAGCGGCGAGCATGGCCGATGACAGTGCACTCAAGAGTGCTATGGGCGCCCACATCTTGGAAGTGCCTGAGGAGGAGAAGAAGATGCCATCAAAGACGCGCGAAAAGACGATCAAGATGCTCCTCTGCAGATGGCCCTGGATATATGACAAGGTGGCAGCCAAGAAATGACTGTTGCGTGCTGGTCTCAAGAATAGCAGTCAAGCTGTACAACCGGAAAAAACTGGAGGAAACCGCCGCTGTTTATAGTGGAAACACAAATGGCGGAAGACATCTTTGCGCTGCAGAAGCTCCTAGACGTCCAGATACAAGTGGAAGCTCTGCCTCCTGGCCTTGACCGTAAGCCCCAGTGCTTCAGGCACCAGGGAAACGCAATGTGATTAAGTTCTACATCTACATCTACATCTACATCCATACTCCGCAAGCCACCTGACGGTGTGTGGCGGAGGGTACCTTGAGTACCTCTATCGGTTCTCCCTTCTGTTCCAGTCTCGCATTGTTCGTGGAAAGAACGACTGTCGGTATGCCTCTGTGTGTGCTCTAATCTCTCTGATTTTATCCTCATGGCCTCTTCGTGAGATATACGTAGGAGGGAGCAATATACTGTTTGACTCCTCGGTGAAGGTATGTTCTCGAAACTTCAACAAAAGCCCGTACCGAGCTACTGAGCGTCTCTCCTGCAGAGTCTTCCACTGGAGTTTATCTATCATCTCCGTAACGCTTTAGCGATTACTAAATGATCCTGTAACGAAGCGCGCTGCTCTCCATTGGATCTTCTGTATCTCTTCTATCAACCCTATCTGGTACGGATCCCACAATGCTGAGCAGTATTCAACCAGTGGGCAAACAGGTGTACTGTAGTCTACTTCCTTTGTTTTCGGATTGCATTTCCTTAGGATTCTTCCAATGAATCTCAGTCTGGCATCTGCTTTACCGACGGTCAACTTTATATGATCATTCCATTTTAAATCACTCCTAATGCGTACTCCCAGATAATTTATGGAATTAACTGCTTCCAGTTGCTGACCTGCTATAGTGTAGCTAAATGATATGGGATCTTTTTTTCTGTGTATTCGCAGCACATTACACTTTTCTACATTGAGATTCAATTGCCATTCCCTGCACCATGCGTCAATTCGCTGCAGATCCTCCTGCATTTCAGTACAATTTTCCATTGTTACAACCTCTCGATATACCACAGCATCATCCGCAAAAAGCCTCAGTGAACTTCCGATGTCATCCACAAGGTCATTTATGTATATTGTGAATAGCAAGTTTTGCTGCAATGCCCTGTGGTGCTTGATGTGTTCGAGAGGACATGACAGCCACGCATTGCGACAGGCCATGTGGCGGGCCACATGTCGCAAAAATCCAGTGCAGCCCAGATTAAACCGGCAGAAGCCGGTCAAACGAAGCGTAAATGCCACCAAGAGGAAGAAGACTCGGAAAACTCGTTACTTCGCTCCTGGTGGTGAGCTGTGGTGAGCCAGCAGCGGCCTCCCACGTGCACAGCAGTCGCCTCCATCAGAGAGAGAAGAGGAGGAGGAAGCCGACCGCAAAGTGCAGAGTCCAAGCAGTCAGCGTTGGCCCATAGCAAGGGGCAAGACATCGCAGTAGCAGCTGGCAGCACATCAACCATCAGGCAGGAAGACGACTGGCGCACTAACGTCGACGCCGACCTAGTAGAGACTGAGTCCAACTTTAGGATGGCGCTCTGTGTGGAGATGTAGGCTGCCTGCCTCCTACTGAGGGGGGAAACCACCGTTCTCAGCCAACAGAGTCATGAGTGTACCAAACCGGCGCTCATCGACTTCGTCTCATCGTCCTCCCATATAGAGGGCTACCTTCACCACCGTGAGACACAAACAACATCAGATATCCATGACAAACATCCAGAATGTCGACCATAGCAGTGCACACGTTCGAGGTGCCCAGCAGAGGCAACGTTCTGAGAAGCCCTCAAGAGTTGGAGGAATTCAACCAACAAGACCAGTATTATCGCTGAAAACAAGAGAAATACCATAGGAGTCAATCCCAGCATAACACATAAAGTGTCAACACCAGCAGTTCTAGCTAGGATTTTCAGAGGTTTCTCCTCAGCCATAAGGCGAACGCTAGAGCTACCCCCCTAATGCCCTCTGCAAAATTCCTATTAGGAAACGTACCCTCCCAGTACAATCCCCCATCTCAGAATAAACAGTGACCCAACAGCACAAAATCAGGATAACCATTGGCTGAATAGCACAGCAAGGCATCGAAGCAGCCCATCTTCCCCTCTTACAGGGGAACAAAACAAGCAAAGGACCAGTCCCAGGAAAACCTGATGGAGACGCCGTCGAAATATTATGCTGGAAAGATGTGGAACACTGGCTGTTCACCCGATTCTGCATAATGACAACAAATCGCCAGGAAAGTCTAAGGAATTATATTGCAAGACTCTATGGAGAGGAAAAGTGCATGAAGATGAAGGTATTGGACAATTTTCAACAGTGCAAAGAGAGGATAGCGAGCTCACTTAACTTCTTGCTCAGATAAAGAGAAGGATGCGTGGTGCGTGCATTTGACAAAATTAAACATCATATACATCTAAGGCAACTAACAGGATCAAGCATTGTGCAGGATTGCTCTGGTAAGGGAAAGGATCTGTGAAATGCGCATGCACTGGACGTCACCTCCAGAGAGCTATTATGTCCACATCTGTGCTTGGGAAACCACTTAGCACCAGAGGACTGGGACATGCATGACGGTCATCATGACCATTTGCGGCATGCATCGAACACAACGCTATAGCTCGATAACTGGCGAAGTTTGAGCACTTGAAAAACAGTATGCAACAAATACATGAACCCACAAGATGGTAAATCTGAGTGGTCGCACATTATACGATGTTACCTTAAAGGTACACGGAAGGAGCCTCAAGTTTGCAGTCATTTGTAGGGAACTGGTAGATACCTACCAGTTTGTGGCTTCATCACCTCTGTGGAGCATGTGGTCAACACTCTACCATCAAGTGTTGCACAAGAGATTCGGAGAGAGACATGTGGGGCGCTAATTAGAACCATGCCACCCAAAACGAAAATCTTACGCGACAAGAAGATGGTACTCAAGAATTTGTGGGAAGATGAGAACTTGGGGATATCTGCTGTCATATTGCAGACGACCGACTCTCACCTGAAGATCTGTCGACTTCTAGAGAACCCTGCTTACAATCCACAAGAGAATGACACCACTGAAAGAGTGAACAAATAGCCAAGGCTCTTCTTAGGGAAACAAGGTGGCCTGAAAAAGTTGTCAGGCAACTGAAAGCTAGGGCACCAATATCATGTAACATCCACGAGATAAATTTTAGCTACAGTGCGACGAGAGGAAATTATGCCTCTAATGGTTATAAACGTTATCTATCCAACATATGAAAAAACAGTGAAAACGATGATAAATATTAATTGTTTATCTAATATTTTATGACATAATTGGACATATCGATATGTATCATACAAAGACAATGATAATTGTAAATTCCTTTTATGATCTGCGTTTGTCTTCCTTTGTCTTTACCTTTTGTTGGTTGGCTTTTGTAGGTTCAGGACGCAAGACGCATATCAAACTGAGGTCAGTTAAGAAATTGTAATTATCTGTTAATCATTACTTGAGAATAGAGTTCATTATTATTATAAATATGAGTGAATAATTATTTGTACTTTAATTCCTCTCTCAGTAAGCATTATCTGTGTTAATTATTTCTTTCCGCTGCAAGGAGCGCAGCCATTGATGATAGCGATTTATATCGCGTTTTTTGTCTATGTTTTCCTTAGAAAAAAATCAAATGTTTGCTTGATGAAGTCTAAATAGTGCACAATACGAAAGTAAAGTTTAATAAGCATTTCAAATATTTATCCTATTTGCTCTAACAATAGAAAGTCTCTATCAATTGTCTGCCGCCATCTTAACAATTATCTCAGCGGCAAATTCAAATTACGCAACTCTGCAGTCATAAATGCCAAAGGTAATACAAATGTGTAAAAATCAATGTGCACCGGTGGTCCCAAACTCATTTTAATGAAAATAATTCGAATCAGATTGGTTCTTTAAAAACAGTGCTCATAGCATGATCGTTATAAGAAACTTTTGTAGCTGATGTATGGAGCCGAAATTAATTAAGCACGAGTTGCGAAGAATATTGTTTCAGGTAACATATGTCAGTGTTGTGCGCGACTGATATTCGGTGGTTTTAATGATCATTTTGCTGAAGATAACTGTTTCCATCATAATCAATAGTTGTATAGAATCTGTTGTATGAACTGTGATTTAGTGACACTTACACAACTTACAGACAACACTTTAACACGATGTTAACTTGGAGTTCTTTAGCAACTTGACCAAATCTTTAGCCGGGAGAAAAATTATTTAGTAATTACTCAATGTAATAAAATAAGATTATCATTTTCATTTACAAATTAATAAAATATCAAACCACCGAATAACACAGCGAACGCCACAATCATCCAGATTATATGGATTATTCAAGATCCGTATAGAGGATGTACCACTTCGTCTGATCGTGGGCAATATCGGTGCAACCACCTACCTTACAGCTACATACCTTAAGAACATACACTCCTGGAAATGGAAAAAAGAACACATTGACACCGGTGTGTCAGACCCACCATACTTGCTCCGGACACTGCGAGAGGGCTGTACAAGCAATGATCACACGCACGGCACAGCGGACACACCAGGAACCGCGGTGTTGGCCGTCGAATGGCGCTAGCTGCGCAGCATTTGTGCACCGCCGCCGTCAGTGTCAGCCAGTTTGGCGTGGCATACGGAGCTCCATCGCAGTCTTTAACACTGGTAGCATGCCGCGACAGCGTGGACGTGAACCGTATGTGCAGTTGACGGACTTTGAGCGAGGGCGTATAGTGGGCATGCGGGAGGCCGGGTGGACGTACCGCCGAATTGCTCAACACGTGGGGCGTGAGGTCTCCACAGTACATCGATGTTGTCGCCAGTGGTCGGCGGAAGGTGCACGTGCCCGTCGACCTGGGACCGGACCGCAGCGACGCACGGATGCACGCCAAGACCGTAGGATCCTACGCAGTGCCGTAGGGGACCGCACCGCCACTTCCCAGCAAATTAGGGGCACTGTTGCTCCTGGGGTATCGGCGAGGACCATTCGCAACCGTCTCCATGAAGCTGGGCTACGGTCCCGCACACCGTTAGGCCGTCTTCCGCTCACGCCCCAACATCGTGCAGCCCGCCTCCAGTGGTGTCGCGACAGGCGTGAATGGAGGGACGAATGGAGACGTGTCGTCTTCGGCGATGAGAGTCGCTTCTGCCTTGGTGCCAATGATGGTCGTATGCGTGTTTGGCGCCGTGCAGGTGAGCGCCACAATCAGGACTGCATACGACCGAGGCACACAGGGCCAACACCCGGCATCATGGTGTGGGGAGCGATCTCCTACACTGGCCGTACACCACTGGTGATCGTCGAGGGGACACTGAATAGTGCACGGTACATCCAAACCGTCATCGAACCCATCGTTCTACCATTCCTAGACCGGCAAGGGAACTTGTTGTTCCAGCAGGACAATGCACGTCCGCATGTATCCCGTGCCACCCAACGTGCTCTAGAAGGTGTAAGTCAACTACCCTGGCCAGCAAGATCTCCGGATCTGTCCCCCATTGAGCATGTTTGGGACTGGATGAAGCGTCGTCTCACGCGGTCTGCACGTCCGGCACGAACGCTGGTCCAACTGAGGCGCCAGGTGGAAATGGCATGGCAAGCCGTTCCACAGGACTACATCCAGCATCTCTACGATCGTCTCCATGGGAGAATAGCAGCCTGCATTGCTGCGAAAGGTAGATATACACTGTACTAGTGCCGACATTGTGCATGCTCTGTTGCCTGTGTCTATGTCCCAGTGGTTCTGTCAGTGTGATCATGTGATGTATCTGACCCCAGGAATGTGTCAATAAAGTTTCCCCTTCCTGGGACAATGAATTCACGGTGTTCTTATTTCAATTTCCAGGAGTATATTTAGCTCCATATGTGGGAAACTGCGTTCACCACATCCGCAACACGACGGACTTCGTGGAACATCTCAAAGACCTACGAATCTCGAACACCGGCATCATGTTCAGTTTCCACGCTGTCTCTCTGTGCACCAAGGTACCACTTCAGGACGCACTTCATTCGACCAGTGAGAGATTTGACAGAGCTCTGCTGGACCTTTTCAAGCATATTTTAACATCGACTTTCTTCCTATGTGGAGGACAATTCTAATAGCAGCCTGAAGGAGTGGCGATGGGCAGCTCCTTATCTCCGGTAGTGGCAGATCTGTTTATGGAGAAATTCGAGGATTAGGCCCTTATAACTGCTGCTTACTAGCCAATGTGTTTCTTCAGATATGTTGGCATAAATATGAGACCCAGCCACCAAAGAGACCACTTTCAGGAAACCTCTGATAAAGATGCCAAGTTACGACTTCGAAATAGCGTGTTGAGATGACGCAGACCACTAGCAGTACACCCAGTTCTATGAGATGGCAGTTGCATGTTTGTTTCTAGGCTGGTATTGTTTATTTGAAAGCTCTCACTGTCCTATTTCCAACAAATGATTCGCTTTTACTCAAAAATTTTATATTTCAGAAGTTACTCATACTCAAAATTTTAAGGCTACACAATGTTCACATCTTAAAATATACATTTTTCTGAAATTCAGTACGACAGAAGTCTTATAGCCCTGATTGTTCCGTTTCCAAAAATACGAATTTATACTAAAACAACTCATTTATTCGAAGCTTTTGGTCAGACCTTGGGAATCCCCATGTTCATTTAAATCACCATAGATATGTTATAGTAGTGGCCAGAGATAATAATCATGTGTGTCTGAGTTGTTTTTACAAGAATGGGTGTGTGTTTTCTATGTTACAAGTGGACCTTTAAGCCGAAAGCACACGTGTGTTGCAGTCTTTTTGTTTTGTGCCTCTCTGCAATTTAACATCTCCTCTATACGATGAGTAGCAATTTGTCTTTTTCATTATATTGTTATGCCCTCCTGGATTTTCTATTATTTGATTTTAACTGTCATTTTTGCCATTTTACAGTCATACCAACCACACTTAAACAAATTTATTTCTTTGCTTGTTGTATCCAGTATACTTTAATCTTGCTTTCTTTAAGTTAATAACTAAAACAAAGGCCAATTCACGCTGGTCATCACGCTGCACCTGATTACGTCACATTACATTAAAAAAATCCACAATTTATTTCAAATGGTGACATCCACAAAGGCCGTCAACACACAATCACGTCATTTTGAGGTTCCTAGGTGAAAACATTTTAATGATGTCGTCTGCTAACATCAAAAGTTAACCTATTTGCGCGACGTTCATTAATGTTATAGTAGGTGATCTTGTGCTTTTGTTTCTTCTTCAACTTTATGATATTAGTTTGCTTTGTTTCCGTGGCAAATTGCCAATGTTCCATGACGACTTGAATACTTTTTCCCATTGAGTTTTCTTCCACAAGCGAAATCAGATACCTGAAAGGGAAAATGATTTAGGCCTCAAATAACAGAACTGAGCTGATGTCCACGTGGTATACAAATAAGAACCTAAGTTAGCGAAGCGGTTTTGATTAACAGCATTTTAAGTAAAGCAGTTAGCCCTAATGAAGGAGAAAAATACAGTTTGTAATATCTCTTTATATTCTACTAATTATTCCTGCACAATTCTATGAGTGAATTACGTTTCCAACTTGACCATTGAAAGGTGGCTACACTGAGCCACAGCGCCAGAGATCGCGCTAGAGAGTATTGTTCCGCCGCCTCCACTGGCAGTGATTATTGAGATGTAGCGGAGGGCAGTGCTTGTCGAGAACTCGTAGTAGTCAGTGGTTATTGAGAGGTAGCGGAGGAGAGTGCTCGCTGAGATGTAATGAAAAGTGTTTGTTCCATGTTTTATGCAGTTGTTTGATGGGATAGATAGCAGATGTTGTTCGAATGGAGATATTGTAATGATTAGAGTGCTTTTCATCAATATATATGAAGGTAAAATATTCCCTGTTTTCTTTTTATTATTTCAGTGTCTTAAACAATGCGTCATTACAGGTTCAGTCAACAAAGCATCTGGCTTGTGTTCTTGTATTAGAGTGTAATTCTGGGTTTCTTGCGTAATTATGGTATTTCTATTTCCTTTAATTAATTCAGTATAAATGATATTTAAAATTTCTTGTGTTGTTGAAGAAGAACCGTGCCAGATGCGTACATTGAGTCATACTTCCACACACAGAACAGTTACACTTGTGCTTTGGTTTCGTAGGTTTTATAGTTGCTGGGGACTTAATTAATTCATTGTGTTAATGAAAATTTTCATTTCATTCTTTGTTGTTGTTCTATGCAGTCAGATTGCGTACAAATACTAGTCAGGGCCAACAGTTTACGAGACTACGTAATCGGACAGACAGCTACTAAAGCAAAAAATTAAAATTATTTTCATTATATTTAATTAAGCCCCCATGCACGCGGCGTCTCCTGCCAGGATCGTCCCTTGGAATTCTTCTGATTGTAGAAATAGTAGACAGTAGGATTGTTGTAGTAATTTGTAGTTTAGTAATTGTAGTCTATTTGCATGTGTAGATTTGGTAATTGTCATTCTTCTAATGGTATTTTGTTTGCAGAATTTAATTTTGTTATCTTGTATACCGGTTTGACAATTTTGTGCAGTTAGGAAGATTTCAATTGTTCGTTAATCGTGTTTGAGGGAAACATTTCGTGTGAATGGTATTGTTGGAGATAAAGTGTCATTGTGTGTAATTTTCATATAGTGACGAGTTTTGTATATTTTGTAAATGATTACGCGATCAATGAAAAAGGCAAAAATGATGAATAGTGAGAATGACGAAATTGTTGACATGGCGAACCCGCCAACAGAGGAAAACAGTATCATGAATAATGAAGTGGAAAACAATTTAATAAGTCGGGAAAATAGTCCGGAACCATTTCAAAATTTTTCTCAGTCAGAAAATTCACAGAATACGAGATTAACGATAGAAGACTCTGAAATAATATCGAACACAGATAGCTTTACAGCTATGACGAAAGAAGTTGGTTTCGCGGGAAATGTTAGGGGTGGAAAGAATTTCGAACAAGTTAATATGGAGCAGTTGATGAGTGCAATATTAAATTTTCAATCTGAATTAAAAACAGAGATAGGAACAATTAAAACAGAGATAGGAACAATTAAAACAGATAGGGGAACAATGGAAACACGGTTAGACTCACTGGGATCACAGTTGGGATCTGAATTAAAAACAGTGGGATCACAAATAGGAACAATTAAAACAGAGATGGGAACTTTGCGATCTGAAATTAAAACTGATACAGGAACAATTAAAACTGATATGGGAACAATGGAAACACGGTTTAACTCACTGGGATCACAGTTAGGATCTGAATTAAATCAATGGAAACACAGTTAGATTCGCGAATAGGGACATGTTTCAAAAACATGAAGGATGAATTAAAGAAAGAGATTAGAGAGGATGTACAACCGATTTTGAATGCTCACAATAATAGATTAATTGCAGTAGAGATTAGACAAAGGGAACAGGATAGAGAACAGGAAGAAAGAGATCGCGTGATAGTACAAAAATTTTCAGAGTTAAATTTACAACGTGCACACGATAAAGAAGAAATATTTGAGAGAATCGAGGAATCCGTACCAAATGACAGATTAAATAACCTGACACAACAATATGAATAGTTAACTACCAAATGTGTCAATACCGAAACCCGAGTCGCGACACTTACGGAAGAGGTAAGTAAACAGAAAGAAAAAATAGGTGACTTATCAGAAAGAGTTGAGGAGATTTCAGATAAATTGACAAGTCTTAGTTTAAATGGGGATAGAGATTCAGATGATATAGCTCCATTACCATTTGCAGAAACCGAAGAGTACCAGCATATAAATAAGCATGTTGAAAATCAGGGAAATTTTAATGAACGCGTCAAAAGGGAAGTTGAAGCTACAAAAGCAAGTCAAACAAACTGAAGGCGAAATCGTAGGAAAAGACAGCAAAAGAAATTTGAATCACAGATACCAGAGGGGTTTGAAGAAAATAATTTGTTTCATTTACAGAATGCAACAAGAGAGCGCCAGGCGCGCGAACTTGACAATAATCAACATTCGGACTGGGACAAACGCGGTAGGTCTTTGTCGCCACGAGGCGAACACTTTTTGACTGTTCGGAAATTTAAGATCTTCCGCAATTCTAAGAATGACATACATCCATGTTCATGGTTAGATCAATTTACGTACGCACTTCCGCCAAATTTGCCACTAATTCACAAACTGAAATTTATGTGCAGCTATTAATGTCCTCACGGGATTCACTATACTAAGTGAATATGTGCCGTAGCGTTCACAGGGCCCCGAGCTGTAGTGGTGCTATTTCCCTTTTAGTTTTCTGCACCGCTGCCTACTCTTTTACTATTCTTTGCATCTATAAAAACAACTCTTCTACTATCCATCTACCTAGACAGTAGGTAAAGAATAACCGGATTTGACTGTTTTACCCAAAAGTGACTTCGGAAATTACCGTTTGGACTTACTATATTTTGTGCAGCATTCATTCGTAGTTTAAACGAAAGTTTACCTGTTTATCTTCGTGACAATATTACTTCATATGTTGACGACATTCTTATTGCTAAACATTCTTGGAGTGAGCACAACAAAATTTTGGATTCATTATTACGTATCTTTGCAAGAGTTGGCATTACAGTGAACTTGGAAAAATCTGAATTTGGTCGTTCTCAGGTGAAATTTCTCGGTCACATTATTTCTACAGAAGGTATTCTCCCTGATCCAGAGAAACTAGACGCTATTTGTAATTATGCTGTTCCTTCCACAAAACGTGATGTTCGTAGTTTCCTTGGTGTCTGTAATTTTCTTAGACGCTTTGTTAGATTGGACAATTTGGCCACACCTCGTTTATGTGAACTATCTGGAAAGAATTCTAATTGGTGTTGGGATGAGGAAGCTCAGTCAGAATTTGAACAACTTCGTGATGCTTTAGTTGCTGCTCCACTTCTTTCACATCCGGATTTGTCTAAAGATTTTTGTTTGGCGACGGACTCATCATACAAAGGCCTAGGTGCACATTTATTTCAAGAGATAGAAGAAAACGGCGTTGTAGTACAGAAGACTATTGCATTTGGAAGTCGTGTTCTCTCTAAATCCGAAAAGAATTATTCGATTACGGAACTTGAAGCTTAGGCTGTTGTTTGGGCTTTCACAAAATTTCGCACATTTTTGTTCGGTAGACATACTAAGGTTTACACTGATCATCGAGCTCTGGAATTTCTTATGTCGACAAAATTAACTCATGGCAGATTGTCACGATGGGCGTTGTACCTACAGGAATTTGATTTTAGTATTGTTTACATACAGGGATCTTCAAATACTGTTGCTGATGCTTTATCACGTGCACCTATGGGTTTGAAACAAAGTGCTGAAGAGGACTGCAAAGAAAACCATTATTGTTTGATGTACATTCAAGGTGTTGCGTTCGAGAACTTTATTTCGTCTTCGCTCCAGGACATCGCTAAGGAGCAAAACAAGGATCCAATCTGGAAGGACATTAAGGAGAAGTGGAGGAGAAAGGAAAGCGTAGCGATCAGACAGTATTATTTAGTTCGCAATGATATTCTTTTCAAACGAAAATCGGTCGACAACTCTGTTTGGTTAGTTTGTATTCCTGATGAGTGGGTCAATAAATTGATTTGGTACACACATTTCAGTTATGCGCACTTTGGTCCCAGAAAATGCTTTCATAAATTACGAGAAAATTGCTACTTCAGTAATATGGAAAAACGTATTCGATCTGTTCTTGCCAAATGCAAATTATGTCAAAAGGCTAAGCCGCCAACTGTTTCTCACAGAGCACCGTTGTTTCCTATCAATCCAGTGAAATTAAAGGAGATGGCTGAAGTCGATATGTTCGGTCCAGTGGTTCGTTCTACTAATGGTTTTGCGTACATTTTCGTAGCAGTGGAATTGACATCAAAATATGTGTGTTTTACACCTTTACGCAAAGCAACAGCTCGTTCAGTATCTAATGCTTTCATCAAACATTTTCTTAAAGAAGTTGGTCATGTTGATAAGGTTATATCAGATAATGGATCACAGTTTCGCTCTAAAATTTGGCTTCGTACTCTACGGCGTCGGAAGATTAAACCAATTTTCATTTCACTTTTTCTCCCTGAGTCTAACGCTTCAGAAAGATGGATGAAAGAAATTAATAAATTGTGTCGTCTTTATTGTCATCAGAATCACAGAACTTGGGATCAGTATCTTCATATTTTTCAAAACACTCTGAATGAACTTCCTAATGACTCAACTTCTTTACCGCCTCTATTGATATTAAAAAACAAAGCACCGTCAAATCGCATTTCTGAAATTGTTCCTTTTCCGCCTTCACGGAAACTGCGGCATTCCGAAGTTGTCAACCTGGCTCTACAAAATATTGCATCTGTGGCTGCTAGAAGAGAGAAATCAGCTAAACGCCCTGGTCGTTTAAAAATCTTGTCAGTTGGTCAGAAGGTGTTAATTAAGTCTCATCGTTTGTCTCATAAAGGAAAAGGCTTGTGTCGCAAATTTTTTCTGCTTTATAACGGTCCATATAGGGTTCGCAAAATCATTCATGATAACACTGTTGAAATAGAAACTCTTAAATCTCGGCGCTCTAAAGGAATACATCATATATCAAACGTTAAAATTTTTGTGGAATGACATACTTTAGAGAAACTAACAACTACATGTAAACATGCAGAGAATACAAGGATACCGCGCTGTGTTTTGGCGGCGGCACATACTCAAAGCAACAGTCAGTCTGCGCGCCGCACAAGGCAGTCGTTGACCGCAAACAATTACTTCCTACGTCACGCGTTCCTACAGCTGATCGAGCGTTCAGTGTGAATGCACTGACAGACGTAAACAAATACACAGTCTAATTTCTCGGATTAAATTCAGTATAAAGCTATAGTGACTTGATGAATTATGTTATTAACGTTCAGTATTTTTCAGGATACGGTTGTGTAAAATATTTAAGACCTTCAGGTAAATTCTGTGCGTGTCCGACGTTAAGACGACTTGCTATGGAGAAAATTTCAGGAAGAATGTAAATTCGAAGAAAAAAGTAATAAACTAAAAAGGGTAACTATTAATTGAGTTTATTTTTCAGGTAATATATTTCCACTTAGGTACGTACTTTAGACGTAATTTGCTGCTTGCGATTACGTGACTCATACTTTGTGCTAAATTTCATGTTCTATGAATTTACTTGTGAAGCGACGTGCTTGTGTACATTTGCTGATTTTGACAATTATTGATTAATGAACAGTGTTATTACTTGTGTATATTACGCATCGCTTGGCTGCTATGCTTTTTCACTGATGTCATATTTTTTTATTATGTGCCTGCTGTGCTTATTTATTTAAATTGTAATTGTCAACTGATTAATTGTGCTGAATGTGGTTATGTATGTAAGTTATACTTTGTGATTTATCAGCTTGCGCCTTCATGTTCACTTATTAAGATTACGTATGAACATTTATTTGCTTATGCTGATATGATGCTAATGACCTGTTTATTAAGTAAGATATATGTTTGCTGCTGTGCGTATGGATTGCATATTTACACATTTCCTTTTGTTGTCATAACTACTCTTTAATTTGGTGTACAGAAATGCTGATATACTGTGTGCGAACATGGAGTTTAGGTCACACTATGGTATTAATTATAGATTGTTCGCTTGGCAGAGCCATGTTGTAGGAATTGTGTTGCATCCACTTGTTGACATTCTGTTCTCTACTGGTATATTTACTCGCTATTGCTTGTTTTGCTTATGCTCAGTGCCTTATATTTTTAAGATAAGAAAATGAACTGCAGTAATTCGACGAACGACATTAGTACAAGAAACTTCATAGAAGTCACATGAGCTGGAGGTTTTATGGAAGCTGTATAAATTTATGTTACTAGGAAGGAAGCTAACGACATGACACACCAACATTAGGTTTAGACCATTGACAGTTATTACACTGCATTCTTCGTGAGCAATTGAAATAGGAAGTGACACTTGACACAAAAAATACTCCACATGTTTGCTTCTGCTATGATTCTTGAAGTGGTGTACACACTGTGAAATATTATGATCATTTACACTCCGTAATCGTACTTACTTACTGAGAGTTATTCGAACTAAAGTCTGTTAGAGGTCAGGTATGCATTTCTTTTATTTAATGATGAACAAGGAAACCAAAATGTATCTTATAATTTATAATGAGTAGAAGATTTGGGTCAGATGGCTTATACAGAGGTTGTGTGTGGACACTGTGTCTTCGGATTGTATGGGATGCTGAATTGAAGTTTGCACTAGGATTTTGTCTGTACTTGTTCGAGGAGACTGACTAGAGGGAAGAGTTGTTATGGAAGTGACATGATATTGGCGCTGAGGTTTATATGTATCGAAGTATTGAAGAGGTATTATTGATGATAAGGTTTATATGTATCGACGAAAGAGGTATTATTGAAGTATTGAGATTATGTGATGCTGAGGATTATTGGAGTTCTGGTGGATAAGAGGTGAAGTAAGTGAGGAGCATATTTTTTTTTGTTGGTCTATATGGAACAAGGAGGATGAAGATGGCAGACTAGAACACTCAAGTAGAAGGAAGATTGTCTACACACACACTCTGTCAAATCACTAAGCAGTATATACTTTTTTTTGAGAGAAGAAGCATTTGCATATCTTGGCTCACTGACAGTTGTTCAGCAACCGTACATTTGATCTGGCTTGGCAAACATTGGTCTTGACATGATGACTATGACGTTGACTAACTATTATTGACTGTTATACATTGCTGCCACTACTACTTGATACACATGATGAACATAAAATTTGACAGAATTGCATTTACACAGTTAACACTATTCAACTACACAGTAGCACTAAATGTGGCTTGCACTGACACCCATAAATATTATAGGTTTACTGCTATTTGTGTATTGTAATAGTTAATATGACAACTACTTGATATCATTTGTGCGTTTATTATGATTTGTATGTTTAGTGGAAGAGCATTGATAATAATTTTGTTAATTGTGTGTGCACTCAAACTATGGTTCATGACTGAACTGTCTCATTAGTGATAGTGAATATTATGGACTGTTACCTGCACTTGTTCAACATAATGGGTGCCACTTGGAAATGTTTAATTTGTGCTAATGAACTTTGAGTAACTGACTGATTAGTGATAGGGAATATTATGGACTGTTACTTGCACTTTTTCTACATGATTCGTTCCACTAGGACATGTTTAATTTCTGCTGATGAACAGTGTGATTAGTGAAAGTGAATATTATGGACTGCGGTCAGCACCTGTTCAGCATTGCTGGGTGCCACTGGTGGACTGCTTCTACTGAAAAGATGTCACCTGTTGATGTCTGCACCTGTTCAACATTACTGGGTGCCACTGATGGACTGCTTCTACTGAAAAGATGTCACCTGTTGGTGTCTGCACTTGCTCAACATTGCTGGGTGCCACTGATGGACTGCTTCTACTGAAATGATGTCACTTGTTGATGTCTGCACCTGCCCAGCATCGCTGGGTGCCACTGATGGACTGCTTCTACTGAAAAGATATCACCTGTTGATGCCTGCACCTGCTCAACATTGCTGGGTGCCACTGATGGACTGCTTCTACTGAAAAGATGTCACCTGTTGCTGTGTGCACCTGCTCAACATTGCTGGTGCCACTAATGGAACTGCTTATACTGAAATGGTGTTACTTGTTGGTGTCTGCACCTATTCAACATTACTGGGTGCCACTGATGGACTGTTTCTACTGAAAAAATGTCACTTGTTGGTTTTTGCACCTGTTGACCATTGCTGGGTGCTACTGCTGGAACTGTCAACTACTTGTTTCTTGGGCTATGGAAAGCGTTTATGTGAATATTTGTATAAACTGATTTTTTGTGTATTACTGTTTGTGAAAAGTTATGAGACTCTTACCTGCACATATTCGTCATTGCTGACGCTATTGATTGAACTTTTGAACCACATAATACTTGTGTAAACTATTATGTAAAGTCATATGTATGAAAGAATTTGTATTGCTTACTGTATTTTATATATTAGGTTATTGAAAGGTCAGTGCAAAGCCAAAATTTTATCTAGTTATATGATATTTACGCATTAATATTATCTTTTATTTTTGTCTGTATTTTTTTGACGAATTTGGTGGTATTTTCACCACCAATGCTGGCAAAAATACCATCAAATTCTAGCCCTTGGGGGAAGGGCATATGAAAGGTGGCTACACTGAGCCACAGCGCCAGAGATCGCGCTAGAGAGTATTGTTACGCCGCCTCCACTGGCAGTGATTATTGAGATGTAGCGGAGGGCAGTGCTTGTCGAGAACTCGTAGTAGTCAGTGGTTGTTGAGAGGTAGCGGAGGAGAGTGCTCGCTGAGATGTAATGAAAAGTGTTTGTTCCATGTTTTATGCAGTTGTTTGATGGGATAGATAGCAGATGTTGTTCGAATGGAGATATTGTAATGATTAGAGTGCTTTTCATCAATATATATGAAGGTAAAATATTCCTTGTTTTCTTTTTATTATTTCAGTGTCTTAAATAATACGTCATTACAGGTTCAGTCAACAAAGCATCTGGCTTGTGTTCTTGTATTAGAGTGTAATTCTGGGTTTCTTGCGTAATTATGGTATTTCTATTTCCTTTAATTAATTCAGTATAAATGATATTTAAAATTTCTTGTGTTGTTGAAGAAGAACCGTGCCAGATGCGTACATTGAGTCATACTTCCACACACAGAACAGTTACACTTGTGCTTTGGTTTCGTAGGTTTTATAGTTGCTGGGGACTTAATTAATTCATTGTGTTAGTGAAAATTTCCATTTCATTCTTTGTTGTTGTTCTATGCAGTCAGATTGCGTACAAATACTAGTCAGGGCCAACCGTTTACGGGACTACGTAATCAGACAGACAGCTACTAAAGCAAAAAATTAAAATTATTTTCATTATATTTAATTAAGCCCCCATGCACCATCTATATACTCGCAGAATCGATGCGAAAAGTAGTACAGTACTATTACTATTCCATGAGTGCATAATAACTCTTTGTAATATTCTCTCTGGCGTGTGTTGAGAGGACTTCTAGGAATTTCTACGTGCCGAATAGCCACATTGAACAATTGTGATTCTGCTATCGAGATTACTGGAAGAAAGAGATTGGAAATATATTGTATGCTAATCAAGAGAATATATACTGAGCATTTAAATCACAGGTGTGTAAGGAAATTAATTATATATGTATTCTCTAATTGGAAATTTGCATGGAGGTGTCCTTTCGTTGGTAATCAGAAGGGAACTTCCGATGAATTGGAAACGAACCTGCAATTATTAGATCCAAGAGCTCCATTATTTCATCAGATAATTAAACTCTATCAAAGCAAACTTTCCACTTGATCTGAGGTTTCCCAACTGACTACACAATGCAAGAAAACCAGGACATTTTATTTACACAGGATTGCAGATCGCTTCGAATCATTGAGACTGCGGACATGGAGAGTCATTGTCCGATTCTGATTAAACAAATGAAGCTTAATTATAGAAGACAGGAACTGCAGTAAACCTACAGAAGTCTCACTTTGCATTACCACAGATTAAGTTCTTGGGGCATATGATTGATGCAAAAGGCATTCTGCCGACTGAGAAGAAGATAAGTGCAATTAGAAATTTTCCATCTCCACGGAATAAGAGACAACTGAAGGGATTCATAGGAATGGCGTCGTTGTTCCGTCGTTTCATAAAGAATCAAACCATGAATTCCGAAGCATTAAACCGACTTCTGCGGAAGGATGTGCCATGGCAATGGACCGAAGAATATGAACTAGCGTTTCGAGACATTAAAGACCAACTTCGTCACCGGACTTAAAGAAGAATCAAGAACGGATTTTTATTCTTATTTGAGTTAATATATATATATGTTTATGTGGTTGATAGGTTAACAGACAGTGAGATTACTCCTGTGATAGTTTAGTATAATCTTTAGAATAGGTATCAGATTGTAGCATTTGCTAGTGTGTGTATGTATTGACTATAAGTAACAGCCATAAGGAGTGTTAATGTGTAGTTAAAGTGCACCTATATTCTCTCAAGACATAACAATCATATGAACATGCCGTGTGAAACTTTAAATGTAGTAATTATGTATGGAAGTACGTTGAAGGCAGGATGTGTGTTGTTCGCGGTAAAAACAAGTGAAGTGTGAAGTGAAACTACAGTCAATTATATCACGAACAGTTAAAGACACTCACTGGTCGCGCGAGAGAAAATTTGCTATATTTAAAAGTTCTCATTATGCATTCTTTTTCAGTTGAATTAATTTAAGAGTTTTAATTGAATTTTTAAGAGTTGGGTTTCTTGTGTTTTCATATTATTAACATGATTGTTGAAAATATGTTTTCCATTAATGTTCATGAGAGAATGACAAAGATTCTGTGAGTGGATGATGAGCCAAATGAGCATACATCACCATTAATGCTATTTAATTGCAGGTGGATTTGCAGATCAAATAACGATAGTAACAAATATCAAAATTTTTAGATATTTGTACTGGAAGAATATAATTTTATGTGTATTCGATGTCACATGCCTATATTTTAAAATTTTCTTCATGTATGAACTTGAATTTTATCCGTAATTTCGTACTTGAAAAGAAAATTCGGACAGATTCAGTGCCTTACATCCACCTGAACTATATCAAATCGAAGATTAGATTAAGAAAATTTTTGGGAGGAATACATTCAGTACGTGCTACAGCAAAATTAAATTAACAGTTTCTTTTGCCATACTTTGGACGATCTGCAGTTGTGATTCTGAACAACTTCAGAATTGAGGACGACAATAAAATTCGCGATTTTCAGGACTGA
Organism: Schistocerca nitens; assembly: GCF_023898315.1. NCBI lineage: Eukaryota > Metazoa > Arthropoda > Insecta > Orthoptera > Acrididae > Schistocerca > Schistocerca nitens. The sequence continues at coordinate 872,330,887 of NC_064617.1, forward strand.
TGGATATTCCAGTCTAGTACAGATGGAAGAGTAAATGAATCAATTTAACTTCGAATTCAACGATGAAATATGGACTTCAGAGCCTTAATCCACTCTATTCCAGGGATTTATTCAGTCAGAACCTTTTCTCATTCCACTTTAAAACTGTTCTATGTTCACGTCCCTGACCATCTGTTCCTAAGACCATCTTGCTGTTTCTTCGGCACATTACCAGCTTCTGTCCTGTACCGCTAGTCATCGCCTGTCCTCCGTACCGCCACCACCAAATGCTGTACGTCGCCTACCCGCTGTCCGTATCCAGTGTTCCTGTTTCATCAGCTCCCCTACGAGATCTTCGCCTACACCTTCGAAAGAAGAAATTTAAAAAAATTTTTTTGAAACACTGTTGTAAAGATTTTTTTTGGCTATAAGGCACTTTTCTATGTACCTCATCTATCAAGTTTTTATAAGTTTCAGAATCACTTTGTTTAGGCTTTCCTATCGTATTTAGTACCTGAGCTGAGGTCTATTCTTCCATTCTACCGGGTTCTCCAGGGTTTCCCTGTGAAGGCCAGCTCCCAAATGGGTAGACCTTTTCTGCAATCATACTGATTTATATATTCCCTGGTTATGTATGTGGGATGCGGATGTACCCCGGTGCATGTAAAAGTCACAGCCTAGGTATTCTGGTAACATACAGTCTTAACATGTTACCCATACACTCTATGGTAGATTTCTAAAAAACTAATCTTCAAAATATTTCTCTTTTGAATAAAGCTGTGAGGGGCAATTGTAATATCGCTTTATATTCTACTAATTATCCCTGCACAATTCTATGAGTGAATTACGTTTCCTACTTGACCATCTATATACTTGCATAATCGATGCGAAGAGTAGTACGGTACTATTACTATTCCATGAGTGCATAATTACTCTTTGTAATATTCTCTCTGGTGTGAGTTGAGAGGACTTCTAGGATTTTCTCCATGGTGAATAGCTGCATTGAATGATTGTGATCCTGCTATAAATATTACTGGAAGAAAGAGATTGGAAATATATTGTATGCTAATCAAGAGAATATATACTGAGCATTTAAATCACAGGTGTGTAAGGAAATTAATTATATATGTATTCTCTAATTGGAAATTTGCATGGAGGTGTCGTTTCGTTGATAATCAGAAGGGAACTTCTGATGAATTGGAAACGAACCTGCAATTATTAGATCCAAGAGCTCCATTATTTCATCAGATAATTAAACTCTATCAAAGCAAACTTTCCGCTTGATCTGAGGTTTCCCAACTGACTACGCAACACAAGAAAACCAGGACATTTTATTTACACAGAATTGCAGATCGCTTCGAATCACTGAGACTGCGGACATGGAGAGTCATCGTCCGATTCTGATTAAACAAGTAAAGCTTAATTATAACTTTCTTGAGTGCCTGTGATGAAGGTGATATGGCTGCTTATGAATAGATCATCCATAAAATAATAATAACCAAATTTCCTCCTCACCAGCCATTAGTATAAACACAATATTAATTAAAATTATAAGTTGTTTATGATTTTATTAATTGCATAAGGAGAAAATACTAGATAAAGTAAAGAGGCTCTATTTTTTCCATATAAAGTTTGGTTTATATGTTTGGATCAATAGCGTTTCCCTAGCAAACAAATATTGAAGATCTGAAACGTTTTCTCACTTCTCAGCACTTTACCATACAAAACCGATCAAGAACATTGTTTGAAGAAGATCACTATTGAGCTTTAACAGCGTTTTTTGGTAGTTCCTTAGTTCAGATACTATACATCGACTTTTTGTATCATGGATAGTAATGCATAACCTCACTTTCACCTTTCAGTACTGGGCAAACTGATGTGATGTGACGTGGCAGACAGTGTGAATAAACCCTGACATGATGATTTCGTGACATGACAGCCAGTGTCAATTGCCCTTAATAGTGTAGTATCTTGTCAAATTTCGACTTTCCATATTATGTGTGTCTATAAATAGGCACGCTGCATAAAGTCTCAGTCAGCCAGTAACCAGTAATGGAAATAGCAACTACTACACTATGTGATCGAAAGTATCCGGACACCCCCCAAAACATACTTTTTTCATATTAGGTACATTGTGCTGCCACCTACTACCAGGTACTCCACATCAGCGACCTCAGTAGTCATTAGACATCTTGAGAGAGCAGACTGTGGCGCTCCGCAGGACTCATGGACTTCGAACGTGATCAGGTGAGTGGGTGTCACTTGTATCAAACGTCCATACACGAGATTTCCACACTCCTAAACATCCCGTGGTCCACTGTTTCCGATGTGACAATGGTGTGGCAACGTGAAGGGACATGTACAACACAAAAGTGTACACACTGACTTCGTATGTTGACTGACAGAGAGCGCCGACAGTTGAAGAGGGTCATAATATGTAATAGCAGACATCTATCCAGACCATCACACAGGAATTCCAAACTGCATCAGAGTCCACTGCAAGTACTATGAGAGTTAGGGGGGAGGTGAGAAAAACTTGGATATCATGGTCGAGCGACTGTTCATAAGCCACACATCACGCCGGTAAATGCCAAACGACGCCTCCCTTGGTGTAAGGAGCATACACATTGGAGGGAGTCAGGTAGTGCCAAACTGTTAGCATGTGAAGCCTCTGTGTTTCTGAGAGTTGGATAATTAATTTGCCACTAGTGAACTTAGTGAATGTTTGCTAATTGATGCATCTTACTGATCTGTTTTCAATACTGAGACTACTGCTCGCAACAATGATCATACAAAAGAGAACATTATGTGTCAATGAATGTGCTACTGTGTTGTGTATTTTCCTTATCAAATGTTTATCAACTCTATAAATAGCAGGAGGTCGATTTAAAGAAGACTTGTTATGAGAGGTTCAAGGTGGGCTTCCAGGCCGATTAGCTACATTTGTTGTCCTGGACTGACGATGATGTGTACAGTAAAAGAACTTATGGTTTTTAAAGAAATGAAGACAGTATAACTAGTAGAATATTATACAAAGAGGCGACCTAAGAAAAAGGTGAGACTGAATGGTCAGTTCCTACAAATAGTGGCAGAAATTGGAATTCGATGCATAGAACACAAGCCAGAGGGGAGCCAATGGAAAACCAGGAATGTCTGCCCCATGTTGGAGAGGTGTCAGCCAGTAGGAAGCTTTTGAGGTGGTCACTGTATTCAATAGGCAAAAACAGTTGGGGCCCTGTTAAACGTAAGCATATTAACTTGATGAACTTAGAGATACAAAAACTTCAAAGATAGAAATCAACACAAATAGAACTAACAGGAAGATAAAAGAGTTTATTTTGTTATATGTCTAACAGCGAAGGCTAAAATGAATGACAAGAAAGTTCAGAATCGTACGTAGAGCAATTTGAATTAATTGGTATTATATATATGGACAAGAGTCTGGCCATGATGGTAGTCTTATAATAATACAAAAATTTGTGGAAAAGGTACTTAATAATATTAAAAGTGACATGTTTAAATAAAAAATTAGACACATTTAGCAGTTACATCGACAGTTTCAGCACATAAACGAAAGAAACCAATCACAAAAGGGTTAATGATCTTAAAAGGGATATCAAAGGTTTAAATATAGAATTGGATCTAACTAGCACTGACAGTAGTAAATTAGAATCTGATTGGAGCAATTGTCTTCATGACTTAAGAATTGAATTGCTTCCAAAAATGAATTTATTTCATTGCAAAATAGATGGTGACATAGATTCAGTATGTTTAGGAAGTTTGATTAGGAAGCGAAATATGATATGTAAAATAAAATTTGTAATCTAAATTTTCAGAACTGATATGGTGTACAGAGGAGAGGAAATCATAAAACAATTTTAACTAGCAAATGGCCCTTGTTGGTCATTCCTGTCAGAGTAAATCAGAGATGGTAGTAGGACAATCATATTCTGGTAATAATAATAATGAAATGATGTACCAAACAGAGCAGTTAGAGAATGACTGTAAAGAAAGTGAAAGAAAGTGAAGGAACTGTAAATGCAAGTATTGCTACAGACAGATCAACATGTTACAGACGAATGTAAAATTTTCAAAACTGACAATAAAATAAATCAATCACAGCTAGATGAGACATGTAAACAGGGTTGAAAGAGCGCACATGCAGGCAGGGTATTAAGTTTTGCAAGGTTCACAGAAGAGCTTCTGTAAAATTTGGAACGTAGGAGGCGAGGTACTGGCAGAAGTTAAGCTGTGAGGACGGATTGTAAGTCGTGCTTGGGTAGCTCAGTTGGTGGAGCTCTTGCCCGCGAAAGGCAAAGGTCCCGAGGTCGAGTCTTGGTCCAGCACACAGTTTTAATCTGCCAGGAAGTTTCATAGCAGCGCACAATCCGCTGCAGAGTGAAAATCTCATTCAGGGGATTAAGAGGCTGAAAAACTAGAAGCTGTCAAAGTAAATGAAACTGTTACAAAATTTCCTTTAGTAAATATACAAAAAATTTTCGAAATTGACAGTAGAGTAACCGTTGCGCAAAAGATACTTTCAGTGTGAATACAGTATATGGAATGGTATTTGTAAATTGTAAAATGTTCAAAGATTTTGTTGTATGTGCAATTGATTTGGAAAACGAAAGTAGGATATCAACCAACAACCACAGACTAGGTTGGAAAGTAGAGTGTCAGATGAATCTTAAGTAAATTGATAAGTAGGGGTTCAATGAAGTTTATTGAACACACTATCTGGCAATTAGTGCTTCTCCAGCTGGGTGAATCCTTTCTTAATTTCCTATTTCATTTGCTTCTCCCACTGTCCTGCCTGTAGATTATAAGTGACTGTAATTATCTTCTACTGTTTTCAGCTACTCTCAGTGTTATAACGTAAATGGACTTTTTGAGTACCAGTGAGTACTGTCATTGCCTTTTCCAGCCTTGGACTTTGGTTTTTGATAACTCGATGAAGCAGATTAGGACTTTTTTTGGAATGGGCCCGTCATTTATTTCCATTATAACAGCACTCTTAGAACTGTGTGATACGATACAAATTTGTAACTTACCATGCAACCACGAAATAACAATTAACAAGGAGTAGGCTGTTCAGCTCGAATGATTTCTGGGCGGTACTTATGAGTAAGGACAAGCCACAATACAAAACAAAATACAACAAAACAAACTTTTGCATGTTCACCCCCACACAAATTTCGTGCTGTAACCTTGCCTTGTCAGAACTTTCTTTCAATCGCTGGGCTTCTACAGTACCTCATAGCAGAATCTGACTGACAGTAGCTCAGCCAGCCAACTGCCTTCTCAGGTAAACAAACATGAAAGTGTAAACCGATTTAAAATAACCAACAAGTGAACATTTTTGACTGCAATGTTTTCCTAATGCTCTAAAAGGCAAAAATAGCTTTGAAATTATGAAAGGCATGAAGTATCAAATATAAAAATTCTACTGTAGATTCAATTAATTAAACTTTTTGTATATTTTACATTTTTATTTGAAGGTAAAGTAAAACATACCCAACACAAAAATCGTTTTAAACACTTGTCTCTGTTACTAATGGATATGCTTTGAATTATTATAGTATTATACTATGAAACTAAACAAGAAACGTTTGAAACTTACCAAAACGAGTGAAATAGCTCACCCTGTATGCAAAACAAAAAGTTGGTGAGGGGTCTGGAGTTTAAAATTTGTACTTGGATATGTGTACATATCATGGAACATGCATGTTTGATGTGGCTAAAATAGACTTATTTGCTAATTAAAACATTGGTCTCACTTTGATTTAAATTTTTTTATTATACTTCCATCAAAATTCTGTATCTGTTGATAGAAATTAAAATACATTCATAAATACTGAGAGACACCTGGTGGATCTCTCTCATTACTTTATGTTACATTTAGTGTACCTCCTGACTAATTCTGATAGTTTGAGAATATAAACAAATTCGAGGAAGGGAAAAGTTGTCATGTATCCAATTATTTTTTAATAAGGTATAGCCAACTTCATTCTCCTGTAGTACTCCTTGTAACCACAGTGTCTGTGGTGTTTGGGATACTTTGCATAGCAAAGACATCTCTGGTGGTAGGCTGTAGCACCTCCTATGGAGGTGTGCCAAAAGTGAGTGGAGCACTGCTCCAAAGAGGCTGACAGGTGCCACAGGAAACTATTCGCTGGTCAATTCATGGTGAATTAGGTTGGTAAGACAAACAGCACTTTGGAAGGAAGCTGGGTTTGACGGACATCCATGGCGCACAAAGGAGAGTAATGGTCAGCTGTGTTTCCAGCATTCAAGGCGTAGCAGCTAATGGTAGGCAACTTGGTTGCAATGCACAATCCAAAGGTACAGTGAGATAGCTCGATCCACCTTCAGTGAACCATTGGTAGGAATTAGCATGTTAAGTAATAGTGGGATTTAAAACATGTGTGTGTGGAAAAATTATGGATGTTAAATCTTAAGTTCATTTTCATGAAAAACTTTATGTTAGATCATGCTCACAATCACGCTGAACAATGGCACAAAAGGATTGTAAATTATGATGTCTCACAGGTGGAGATTGTTAGCTTCAATTGCAATAAAATCCACATGTGGAATAAGTAAACATGTTGTTGATTAAGACCGATTTTACGTGTGAAGCTTTGGGTGAGTCCATGATCTCACTGGTGCCGAGCGAGGTCACAAAAGGTCTGTAAATTATGGTCTCTTTCAGGTGGAATATATTAAGCTCTACTGCTATAACACGTGCATGTGTGATAATATTTTGCATGTGGTAACTTTAGAAAGGATCTCGTGTAACTTATAATCAAATACAGCAAGGATGAGTTCAGAAAGTGATTTCTAAGTCAAAAAGTGGGGTACTGGATATTGAAAGGTGAATTTCCGTTGTAGGCGGACTGCTTTGTAAGAGTTGATATGCCACTTGGTATGTGATAGAAAAGTGTTCTCTTGATGGACCTCCCTCTAAATTCGGTGTCATACTGGTGCATTCCCTCAGGAAAATCAAACTGAGATGACATGGTAGAACTTCTGTCAATAATGTGTGGAAGGTGGCACATAGACAAATACTTGTAGACTGCACTGTGGAAAACCATCCAGCACAATAGAGCTTAGTCAGTTAAGGGGCTCTGGAACGCCCTATACTTGCAATGTTAAAATAACGCTTATAAATTACATCTTTCCTCACAAAGTATTTGAGGTAGGAAGTTGAACTTTTTACAGATTATTTATTGGAATATGGGCTACAACTTAACACAGGGATTTTACAAAATTTTAGTTCAGTTATTAAAGATGATTTTTTTCAATTGTAATGAAAATTCACAACATTTTTTTGCAATTTTTTATTTATATATTCAAAAATATACAGTTTTTTGGAAAAAGGCTGTGTTAAATTATGCAGAAGGTACTGTGTAACATTTACTGAAAGTTTGAAACAAATATGTTTGGAAGATCCTTAGAAAACATGTAATTAGTATGAGAAAATAAAAGTTTTGGGAATCGAGCGACAAAGATTGGATTAACTTTTTAGTGCATTCCAGGTCCATAGGATGGATTATCTTCAACCTCTGCAAACTCCTCCTCCAGCTTCCTCTTGTTCCTCCTCCTGTTTACTCTTGCTTGTATTTCTAGACTCTTTACAGCCTTGTCTGCAGCCCGAAGGCGTTCCTTGTCTAAAGCAAGCATCGCTCATACCATGTTAGAACCTATCTTCATTCCCATATTTCTAAATACCTTGCACTTTACAATGTTGCCATCATTGAAAGTCGCAACAGCATCATACACACCAAAGTGAAGTGTTTCTATTCCAACAAATACAGTCTTCGGGATTCTCGACCATATAACACTATTTACACTTTCATTGGGGTTTTGAGTTTTTCCGTGAATACACTTTTTCAACAGTTCAGGTGCTGCTAAGTCTCTGAAAATAGGTTTTATCACCTCCATTATTGCATGAGGCAGACTATGCTTATGAGTGTACACTTCACCAGTTAGCAATCCTTTGTTATATTTACACCAACTGTCTTCTTCTTTGGGACACAAGCTATGTTGGGGATTTTCATCGGTTGAAGAAGTATGAAAAAAAAGAGCCCAAACAGCCTTCTTCATTTCATCGACACTTTGTGTATTTTGCCTAATAGCCATTCCATAATAGTTCTGTATTTTGTCAATTACACTGTCAGTTAACCTTCCCTTCCCATCCAACCATTTACCATCACTGAGTTTTTGTTTTTTGTACGAAGCTTTCAGTCGCCGAAGTCTTGTTCCCATTCGCTTCTGTACGTGTCCAATACACTCAAATTTCTGCACTACAACATCGTAACCATAGGGCTTCAGTCCTTGAACGTTTTTGAAACTTTTAGAGTCACCGTCACCAAGGTAATTAACATATCGCACTTTATCACACGCCTCAGAACGCTGGAATATACTGACAACACCAGCCACTTCCATTCCTCCACTACTGCCACTATAGTTAGCTTTGCAATTATTTTCATGTGTACCTTTATATTTTTGTGGACATCTACAATACTTTGATATAACTGCTACATCTAAAACTTTCCCTGTATACATACTGGTGGCAGATACTACACCATGAAGAGATGTGTGTCCCCGTTTATGCCAGGTACCATCGAACGCTGCAGTCAAATCTCTGTTACCATTATTTTCCATTACTGCCTCTTCCACAGCGGTCTTCATAGATTCTATACAGACATCTTCTACTTTAGACCCTATTAATTTATTATAGGTCGTAAACTTGGTTGGGGGATTTGGAAGATTCATGATGCCACAGAAAATTGCACCTGCAGTAGCAACCTTACCAACTGAACGCAAGGAATAAACAAATCTAATGTTGTATTCGTAGATTTTGCTACCATTTTCTTCAGTTGCAGTTACTGCAACACTGTTCCAAAAGGTGGTCATGTATGAACACTTATCACATTTCAGTTGTATTTCACTAGCAAGTCCTATGTGCTTTATTATGGAGAGTTCCAGACCAACTTCACTACAATGAATAAATCTTACACAGTTTGAAAAAATTCCTTTGAGAACCGACATATCAAATATTTCATTCACATCCGATTCGCCCATAAAACATTCATAGTTTTCACTCATTGAACCAAGCTTCTTCTGTGAAGTATTTTCTTTCCCACTTTGACTGCTATGGGCAGGTGTACTTGAGAGGTTAGGTTCACTCACTTGGTTATCGTCTTTATTGTTTACAGTAATAACACATACCTTTGGCTTTCCAACATTTCTCCTTTTCTTAAAAGCCTTCAGAGGATTTTGTTGTGTCGATTCCCTAAGGTCTCGACACAATGAGTGGCTAGGTGCACGCGAAACTAACGCAGACGGGCGTAAATTCTGAAACAGGAGACTGGATGAAAAACTATAAAGAAAAGAAGAGAGATTGTCATCTACTTAACTTTTAATGATGTTCTTCTTGTTGAAATACATCTCTTGCATAGTAGTAAGCAATTAGCAATGATACACATGGCGCCTTGCTAGGTAGTAGCGATGGACTAGCTGAAGGCTATTTAATCTGTCTCTCGGCAAATGAGAGGAATACTTGGTAGGTCTAGTCGCAAGCTATGTCGTCCGTACAACTGGGGCGAGGTCAAGTCCGTGTCTTGTGACCTGCCCTGTGGTGGCGCTACGTTTGCGAATACACAGTGGCGACACGCGGGTCCGACATTTACTACAGGACCGCGGCCGATTTAAGTTACCACCTAGCAAGTGTGGTGTCTAGCGGTGACACCACAGATTTCTAATAACTTTACTTTTACTCATTATTATACTTCAACAAAACAGAGACTCAAGAAACAGAATTAATTACGAATATTTTCGATATAACGACAGAGTAAATAAACATGAAACAATCGACAATCACACCAGCGATATATATTGAACCATCACAGGTTAGCCACAACACATACTTTATCTCACATCACTAAAATGTACCTGATGAACACGGACGTTAATAATAACACCATTTGACAGCAGTTTAATAGCGCCACAGTGGGTCACGCCCATGTAGAACACATTTTAAAAAAAATTTAAAAATAGTTGTAGTCTTCAGAATTGAATAAATTATATATCTATTAAAAGGTAATAGTCTGCAGATTCAGAAAACGCAAAAAAGTAATAATTGAACTTTTCACGATTTTGAGCCTTTCTGGAGCCCCTTAACCTGTTTCTGGTCTAAATTAGGTTAACAGTAGTATTCTCTTCTGGAAATTGTGTTTAAACGACGTGTAAAGAAACAAAGCACTGTCCCTTTTCGTGAAATCTGTTCAAATTTAGTATCCATGTGCAGATTCTCCGTACTGGACGTATTTGTATCTAGTGTTCTTTTCTTGTAAATTAATTCACAGTAGAAATATTTCCAGCGAAGGTAAGAAAAACTAGGAACTTTGCTGGCACATTCTCCTCTTTATCCACTTCCCAGTTCTTGGTTTTCAGTGAGAATGCTCTGTTGATTTGCCAGTAGAGTATCCATTGCATCTGGACACTGTCTTTAAATGTGCAAGCTGTTTAGGAAAACTATCTGCATCTGACACTGTATAGGCACTATGTACAGGGTTTTAAGCACACTCATTGTTTGGGATGTGTGATGGAAATTTGATGAGTGTAGGTACAAATCAGTATGAGTGGACTTACAACATTTCCTTCAAAATAGCAGGAATCCTTAGTAATTTTCAGGTGAAAGTGATTTTCCGCGCACCATCTAAAGTGTCAGACCTTCTGAGATTGGTGAAGGTTAATTTGTTATTGTGGAAGACTGGAATTTACAAAATACCTTGCCTGTGTGGTATGGCCTATATAGGATAAACCACATGCACAGTGGAAGAATGTTACACACAACACCAACGCTACACTCGCCTTTTGCAACCCTGCAAGTCTGCAATTGTTGAACATTGTGTGCCCAACAGACATTCAATGGAGTATGACAAAACATTAATTTTGGCCACAGGAACATCTTTTTGGGACTCCATTATAAATGAATTCGTTGAAGTAAACATCGTGTAAAATCTAATGAACCTTCACAGCGGTTACCAGCTGGATAATGCGTGGAATTCCGTCATCTCCGAGATTTGTCCAGACGAAGACGCCAGAATACCCCAGTGGCTGCAGCGAGTGGCAATGTCGAAGACAGCTGATCTTCGCAGATCCACCAGAGATGGCGCTGCTGCCTGGAGGTGTGGTGTATCTGTCATCGTGACTGACGCATGTGAGGCAATACTATCAGCACGCTATATAGGGAGAGCGTAGAATGTCTTCATCAGTCGTTGATGGCTCACCTGAAGATGACTGGCGAGTGTTCAGTCGAAATACCGTGGAGTGAAGTTTACGGCGAAACGTTTCAATCCCGAAATCTCTTCGAACATGTACTTTGCTGTGAAAATTTTAAATTTCACAAGAAATAGATGATTTTACAGGAAGAAGTTAAAAGAGCATCGCTCCTTCATTTATTCTTTGTTGCTTTGTATTCAGACCTTTACAACTTTTGTAAGTTTTGCTGTGTTAAATATAGTCTTTGCACATTTTTGAAATACGTTTATCACCCATTGGCTTTTTACAAATGCGTCACACTTTTCTTATTATGCATCATTACCTTATGAATTATGAGAATAGAAATTAGAGCACAAAAAGAAGTAATGATATGAAATGCTTTAAAGGTCATATACACAAATCTGCTCCAACACTGCAGCCAGCTCTTGCACTAGAACGTCGGCCAATTCCACATTATATGTTGCAGTCAGTCACAGAATGTCTATATTTGTCTGAAATGATATTCAACGCTTCCGCGCCGATGTCTTCCAATATTTGTCTTGTCATCACATTGTCTTTCCCATACAGGAGAAACGGTAGCTTTGCCTTGACACCATGTCTCACAGTGACGAACTTGGAGAATTTACTACGTGGATAATACTTAAATTAACCACGCATCTCCTTCTTTAACATTACTGACCGTATTTTTTTTATTCACTTCTGACAGTCCACTTGACCACACATTTTAGCTAGTGTAATGTTTTTGCAAATCGTTTCTGTGTTGGTGTAAGCTCATTTAAATTCTTCTGACAAAGAATCATATCATTTTCGGTGTAATTTATGCAGCCAGTGTTACTAACAACATTGCCCAAGTTATTCAGTAATAATTACAACCAAAGCATTTGTCGGTTGGTCCCGTCTTCCTCCCTACTAGGTGAGGGATGTTCATTAATTTGGAGGAGTCCATGTCGACACATTCCACTACCACAGAAGACATTGCTTGCAGCTGTAATGTATCATTGTATTCTCTAAACAGCCAAGATGGCGGCACTCTGGTGACTTACACCATGCCACAGCTGTTCCATACGTTATTTAACAGATACTGCATAGAAGTGAACGGTGCAGAACACAGCGGAGCGCAATGTAAATACTGATTGTTAGTGTTTAGTACACTTCAACAGTGCTGCAAACGGACAATTACATGATCCATTCTGTTCCCAGCTATAATATTCTATTGCGGCGTAAACTTGTAGTCACTCATTCACTTAATAAAGTGTTACTTCTATACATACGAATATAGCGAGAAGAAAGATTGCTGACATGCACTCTATCCACTTACCTCGACCTGTGTTCTTACTAGTACACTATGAGTTCTAAGATACTCTTTATTTGGGTTCTAAATGCTGTGGAGCGTGAGGCGCCTGTGTATGTGTGCGGTCGTGTGGCTGCCTGCTTCAAGAATAACCACATTGTAATTTGTTATTACTGCTTCCCCATAATAATGCCCACACAGGTTAAAAGTTAAGCCGGATGTTATTAAAAGTACACCGAGCAAAAAGAAAGGAGGAGTCGTTTCTGTGTGCATAAATCTATAGGTAAAATTTAATAAAGACATTGTACAAGAATATTTTTTATTGTATACTCTACCTTACCAAAAAATCCTAAAAAAAATCTCCTATTTACAATGAGCTGCATGTATGAAACTGGGTAGTTGGATGATCTTGAAAAGTAGTTGCAACTAGGTAGCTGAACTTAGTGTCTATCCTATGTAAATACTTAATGATAGACTCCTTCTTCCGAGCTGACCTCTGGTGCCACTGCTGCTGATTCAGACAGAGGCGCTTCGTACTGGTGACATATACAGATGGTAAATGACTGCATTCAGTCAATAATGCTTTCCCAGAAAATTATATTGAACAATTAGTTCATGAGCCCACTCGAAGTGTAAATGATTGCGAAAGCATACTTGACCTCTTAGCAACAAATTATCCTGGGCAAATAGTGAGTATCGTGACGAATACAGGGATTAGCAACCACAAGGCAGTTGCTGCTAGGCTGACTACTGTAACACCTACAACCATCAAAAAGAAACGCAAAAACATATGTCTCTAAAAATGCATATAAAAATGCTCTTAACGCATTTTTGGGAGTCAGTTTTCACTCCTTCCGATCTGATCACGTAAACGTAGAAAGGTTGTGGAATTATTTAAAAGAGATTGTATCGACAGCAATTGAGAGATAAAAATGGTTCTGAGCACTATGGGACTTAACTGCTGAGGTCATCAGGTCCCTAGAACTTAGAACTACTTAAACCTAACTAACCTAAGGACATCACACACATCCATGCCCGAGGCAGGATTCGAACCTGCGACCGTAGCGAGCGCGCGGTTCCAAACTGCAGCGCCTAGAACCGCTCGGCCACTCTGGCCGGCAATTGAGAGATACATACCACATAACTTAATAAGTGATGGTACTGGTCCCCCATGGTACACAAAACGGGTCAGATCGCTGTTGCAGGAGCAGCGAAAAAAGCATGTCAAATTTAAAAGAACGCAAAATCACCAAGACCGGCATAGTTTTGCAGAAGTTCGAAAGAGAGAGCGTACTTCAATGCGAGATGATATTAATAGTTTCCACATTGAAAATCTGTCTCGAAATCTAGCAGAAAACCCAAAGAGATTCTGGTCGTACATAAAGCACACCAGTGGCAAGACGCAATCAATACCTTCATTGCGCGATCACAAGGGTGAAGTCACTGATGACAGTGCCACTAAAGCAGAGTTATTAAACACGGTTTTTCGAAACTACTTCACCAAATAAGACGAAGTAAATATTCCTGAATTCCAATCAATTACAACTGCCAAGACGAGAAACATGGAAGTAAATATCATCGGCGTAACAAAGCAGCTTATATCACTTAATAAAGACAAGGCTTCCGGTCGAGATTGCATACCAATCACGTTCCTCTCAGAGTATGCTGATAAAATAGCTCCATATTTAGCTATTATATACAGCCGCTCGTCCACAGAAAGTTCCGTGCCTAAAGACTAGAAAATTGCTCAAGTCATACCAATACACAAAAAGGGAAATAAGAGTAATCCGCTGAATTACAGGCTCACATCACTGACGTCGATTTGCAGTAGGGTTTTGGAACATATACTGTATTCGAAAGTTATGAATTAGCTCGAAGAAAACGATTTATTGATTCATAGTTAGCACTGATTCAGAAAATATCGTTCTTGCGAAATACAACTAGCACTCTATACTCATGAAGTAATGAGCGCTATCGACAGGGGATGTCAAATTGATTCCATATTTTTAGATTTCCAGAAGGCTTTCGACACCGTTCCTCACAAGCGTCTTCTAATCAAACTGCATGCCTATAGAATGTCGCCTCAGTTGTGCGACTGGATTCGTGATTTCCTGTCAGAAAGGTCTAGGTTCGTAGTAATAGACAGAAAATCTTCGAGTACAACAAAAGTAATATCCGGTGTTCCCCAAGGAACACTGTTGAAGTCCTGATCTATATTAACGACCTAGGACACAATCTGAGTAGCCATCTTAGATTGTTTGCAGATGATGCTGTCATCTACCGCCTTTTAAAGTTATCAGATGACCAAAACGAATTGCAAAATGATTTTGAAAAGATATCTGTATGGTGCGAAAAGTGGCAATTGACCTTGTATGAAGAAACGTGTAACGTTGTTCGCACGAGTACTAAAAGAAATCCGCAAAATTTAGATTATGCAATAAATCATACAAATCTGAATGCTGTAAATTGAACTAAATACTTAGGGATTACGCCGGCCGGTGTGGCCGTGCGGTTCTAGGCGCTTTAGTCTGGAACCGCGTGACCGCTACGGTCGCAGGTTCGAATCCTGCCTCGGGCATGGATGTGTGTGATGTCCTTAGGTTAATCAGGTTTAAGTAGTTCTAAGTTCTAGGGGACTGATGACCACAGATGTTAAGTCCCATAGTGCTCAGAGCCATTTGAACCAGCCGACTTATGGATTACAATTACAAATAACCTAAATTGGAACGATCACATAGACAATGTTGTGAGTAGAGCAAATCAAAGACTGCGATTCATTAGCAGAACACTTAGAAGGTGCAACAGGTCTACTAAAGAGAATGCTTACACCACGCTTGTCCATCCTATTCTGGAGTATCGATGTGCAGTGTGGGATCCACATCTGGTGGGACTGACAGATGACATCGAAAAAGTACAAAGAAGGGCAGCTCGTTTTGTATTATCGTGGAATAGGGGAGATAGTGCCACGATACGTGAATTGGAGTGGCAATCATTAAAACAAAGGCATCTGGTTGTGATGGGATCTTCTCATGAAATTTTAATCACCAGTTTTCTCCTCTGATTGCGAAAACATTCTGTTGGCATCCACCTACAGAGGGAGAAATGATCATCACGATAAAATAAGAGAAATCAGGGCTCGCACAGAAAAATTTAAGTGCTCGTTTTTCCCGTGCTCCGTTCGAGAGAGGAACGGTAGAGAGACAGCTTGAAGGTGTGATCGGAGGCTTTCCCAGCGTATGTGTTGTTTCCAGGGCTCTTGGGTGTCCAGCCGGATGCGACTGTTGAAGTCCCACAATATTTTGGCGAAGAATTCCATCAGAACCACCTGATGATGGCGAAAAGGTTATTCACCGAAATATCGTGGGACTTCTACGATCGCATCCGGTTGGACACCCGAGAGCCCTGGAAACAAGAAACAGCTTGAAGGTGGCTCATTGAACCCTCGGTCAGACACTTTATTGTTAATACCAGAGTAATCACGTAGAAGTAGATGAATCATACTATCAAGATTAAAATTTCTCGAAAGGGGGTGGGGTGGGGGTGGGGGAGGGGGCGAGTATGCACACCATTGGTGCCGCAAGGGCCCATGAGACTAACCCCAATGTCTACAGGGAGAGGGGGAGGGATTATGTGAACATGAATTATTATGAAGATATTTGTAATGGTATCATTGAGAAACTTCACTAACATTACTAAGATCAACTGTTTGTTTCGTATAAATGGGTTTACTGGCAGTTTCCTGCAAGTGTCTATAAATTTCATTGGAGTACTAGGTCGCAAAATATTCTGAATTTGCTCATACATTAACGAACTATCAAGAATTACTTTTGTGACACACACGTGTAATCAACCACTATGGTATGTACAGTACAACAGATTATTTTACAGAAGAAGTTTCAGAGAATGCAGGAGTGTATTTTTGAGCTTCCGGTACATTATTCGAAACTCGCCTTGTTGCCTCTTAATCATAACATTCAGATGCAGTCAGTTTCACTGTGGATGCGGAGTGGTTGCAGTGTATGTACCATCAAACGTTGAATGACCAATGTAAACTTTAGTGTGCTCTGGTTGGCCATTAGTGACTATACAAATGCAGCATACACATTTTATTTTGTAATGCACCATGTGCAGGTATAGGCAATGTGGTCAAATATAGCAACAAAGCAAAGTACTGATACACAATTAAGTATGAGAGATGATCACAACATGTGCTCATCACATTGCTGTATATCTGATAATGAGGATGATTTACAATTTCTTAGAGCAAATCTGAGAAATGATATATTTTGTACAAGTTTTAATTTGAATAAAGATACAAAAATATACTTTATCTTACCTTGTATCCATCACATAATAGTGTACAGCAAATTAAAAGCACAGGGAATTTCATTACTTTAGGATCCTGTTAACCTCTGATAAGCCAGAAAATTCGAAACAGAACCATGAATTTAAGAGGCAAACCAATATTACTCTTGTCTTAAGATAGTTCTGAAAAGCAAATTACTTGCTTGGAAATCGAAACCGTACATTTTCAAATAATTAACTGCACCAATTTTAACCTATGAATCCAAAACTTGAACTTTGAGGAGAAAGAAGACAACAAATTAAGGATATTTTAACCAAATATCTTAAGAAAGATATTTAGACCCATATGAGACAGTGCTAATAACGAATGCAGAATATTATATAATGATAAAATTTACAACATACAAAGAAGCATGTACAATAGCCAATATTAAATCCAAAAGATTGTAATGGATAGAGCACAGAACCATCAAGTAAAACCATAATGAATGTGACAGAAGAATTTGTAATTGGAAGTTGACCTTTTTTAAGATCCATGTACAAGATTCTAGGACAATATACAAAGTGGTGAAAAATACTGGAAAATTATTTTCAAGAGAAAGCAAAATGGCTTAACATTTTTCATAGCAAAGGAACTTCTGGTCTCGTGAAGCTTAATAATAATAATAATAATGATAGTAATAATAGTAATGAATATCTATATTCTGTATTATATATTTAATGTAGTGTGGTCTCATTTGTGTCCTAATTCTTTTAAATACTTGCTGTGATACAACAGAGACAACCCTTATATTATTATGTTTTAATGTGTCCATTACTTCTGTATAATGTTCTTAGTGAATAGACCATTGTCATTTGCTAATGACACCAGAAATTGCACTAATAGATTTTAAGGAGTTACATTTCAACATCATTTCCAAATATTAAAAACTCATTTATTAAGTCTGCTGTGAATATACAATATAAGAAATAAAATACATTACTGTCTTCATTGTTGAAGTTGAAGTCAAAACTGCATTGTGGCTACTAAATCCAGTAGGCTTACAAAAGTGAGAAGATAACAACTCTTAATGATGTTGGGCTCTTAAGATCTTTGCTGATGAACTAGAATCTGATGTCCTCAGCCAAAGGTGAAGGTTGTCCTATAAGACTCATAGAGATTACTTGAATTTAAAGTTTACGTTATTTCAGTACATGCTAGGGATAGCGTGTATAGGAGACAAATAGGGTGTAGCAAAATTAATTTCTTTTTCCAAGAATGGAAAGAGAAATGATCCTAATACTGGGAAAAGTATTAACGTAGTTTTTCAAATACCGATTGCAACATGCATTGGAAAAATTACTGAAGAACAAACAGGTTTTGTGAAAAGGAGAATTCATAGTGACAATATTTTTACTGTTGAATTCAGCTCTACTTCTGGCTAACCAACGTTTGCTTGACGTGTTTGTAGCGACTAAGTGAACGACGCTTCAACTGATTCTTTGTAACATTATTAGGAGGGCACGTCAGACATCCCTCTTAAATGTAGACAGAACAGAAATGCCATAATTCTAACTCTAATCATTGTCATAAAAAGGAGTTGATTACAGCCTACAACTCGGTACTATGTAACAGAAAGTTGGCAAGGAGCATATACCACCCAGAAGTTCACAAAAACAGAGAATAAACAGAACGCATAGAAAAGATATAAAGGCATAAAGAACACAGCACGCCTGGCGGCTGGGCGTGGAACTGCTCAGAGAGCTGTGATTTGCATGTTAAGAACACTGCACCATACCATACACTACACAACACTGAACTTCGCGTTGGCACATGGCAGCTAATGAGCAGGTCACAACACTATAATAAAACAGGTAATTTAAAGAAAAGAGATTTCAACGTGGAGACATACCCAGAACATCGACAGACACGTATGTTCCTTTGGGAATCAAATTAGGAAGCAATGATACACGAACAATTAATGCTGAAGACTAAGTAATCATTCAAGAAAGTGAAGACAAACTGAAGAGGGCCAAATGTAAGCTACATGCCTTAGCTCTACGTATAATTAAAAGATCTGAACAACTGAAATTAAGTTTATGGCATTCGTAGGCAGAAAATCAGTGAGATCAAAAACCTGCATCAAGAGGCAGAATATTGGAACATATGTATGATTTCCAGTACTTCGGCTGCGACATAACCTATGAAGAGGAAAAATCAAACAAACACCTATCAGATAATACGAGAAACAATTGCAAGAATCCTCAAAGGGAAAGGTAAGAACGAGATACGAATGAAATTTTTTAAAGTAATAGCAGTTTGCACCCTGTATGGAGCAAAATGTTGGGCTCCAAGAAAAGAAAGTTTGCAATTGGAAATATCAGAAATGATATTCCTTAGATCAGGAGTTGGTTGTATCAGAGAAGGTAAATTATTTACTTAGGGGCAGAATTAGATGTAGAATTTACAATAGGGAAAGCTGCACACCACAAAAACTAAGGAAGCGAGGTGTTTTGCGTTAGTCGGAGAGCAGGATTCCAATGAGTTGCATACTATACAGCTTTGGGAAGACGATCAGTGTGTAGGATGAAGATGTATTAATAATACCAAAATCTTCTAAACCTAAAAAGCGTAAGTTTAGAATAATGTGAAAGACACAGATTACACAAATACCACTACATGTAAAGTACCCTTGACACTCTTCTGTCAGACAGAATACTGAACAGTAAAGTGTTCTCTAGCCGAGCCCGCCTAGGCACCTTGGTGCCTTTGTTCGTCAGTTTTCACGGCGTGCGCTACCAACACGCTGAAATTCCATCGATGCAGGTCTGCTTCCCCGGTACCTATCCCAGGTTTGACGCTGAGTGACCCGTTGGCGTAGCAAGCACTGACTATCCCCTGGAGGTAGGTCTCTCGTACTGCTGCAGGCATTCTCACCGTGAACGGGATCACCGCCTTCAAGGAGTCTGTCAACATAAACGGCATACTGTCATCACACCGAGAGCCTCTGTGGCCAAGGCACGTAAGTCGTGCTAGTCTTAGATGTATATGCGCGGGTATACAGGGCGACTTTCTAACATGTGCAGAAAATTCGATATCATACAGATAATGTGACTGTAGGCTTACTAAGCCTAATAATTGTTGGTAGTCTCGTAAAGTTTGCTGTCGGACCCTAGAAACAACATGACTCGATATTCCGACGCTCCATGTGTCCGCCATCTGCGACGTCTATTCTGAACGTCACATGCTGCCAATGACTTCGATTTTGTGTCTGCTAGAATCGGTCTGTCAGTTATGCCACAGTCTAGTACATACACCAATATTCAAGGTAGTAGGAGTAAGCCACTAAATTACAGGCCCATATCATTAACGTCATTAAGCAGCAGAAATTCCGGAACAAACATTGATTTTGAACATTATGAATTACCTCGAAGAAAATGGTCTGTTGACATACGGTCAACACGATTCAGAAAACATTGTCCTTGTGAAACACAAGCTCTTTACTCGCACGAAATGTTGAGTGTTACTGACAAGGGATTTTAAATGGATTCCGTAGTTCTGGATTTCCGAAAGGATTTTGACACTGTACCACACAAGAGGCTTGTAGTGAAATTGCGTGCTTATGAAATATCGTCTCAGTTATGTGAATGGATTCGTGATTTCCTATCAGACAGGTCGCAGTTGGTAGTAACTGACGGAAAGTCATCGAGTAAAACAGAAGTGATTTCTGGCGTTCCCCAAGGTAGTGTTATAGGCCCTTTGATGTTCCTTATCTATATAAACAATTTGGGAGACAATCTGAGCAGCCGTCTTAGGCTGTTTGCAGATGATACTGTCGTTTACCGACTAGTAAAGTCATCAGAAGATCAAAACAAATTGCAAAACCATTTAAAAAAGGTATCTGTATGGAGCGAAAATTGGCAATTGACTCTAAATAACGGAAAGTGTGAGGCCATCCACATGGGTGCTAAAAGGAACCCGTTAAACTAAATCTAAAGGACGCAAATTTAACCAAATATCTCGGAACTACAATAACAAAACACCTTAAACTGGAAGGAAGACATAGGCAATGTTGACCAAAGACTGCGTTTTATTGGCAGGGCACTTAGAAAATGTGACAGATCTATTAAAGAGGCTGTCTACATTAAGCTTGTTCATTCCTTTTTTAGAACACTGCTGTGCGGTGTGGGGTTCTTACTAGATAGGACTGATGGGGTATATCGGTAAAGTTCAAAGAAGGGCAACACGTTTTGTATTATCGCGAAATAGGGGAGAAAGTGTCACTGAAATGATACAGGGTTTGTACATCTACATCATCGTGATTACTCTGCTATTCACAACAAAGTGCCTGGCAGAAGGTTTAATGAACCACCTTCAAGCTGTCTCTCTGCCGTTCCACTCTCGAACGGCGCGCGGGAAAAACGAGCACTTATATTTTTCTGTGCGAGCCCTGATTTCTCTTATTTTATCGTGCTTATCATTTCTCCCTTCGTAGGTGGGTGCCAACAGAATGTTTTCGCAATCGGAGGAGAAAACTGGTGATTGTAATTTCATGACAAGATCCCGTCCCAACGAAAAACGCCTTTGTTTTAATGATTATCACTCAAGTTCACATATCATGTCTCCCATATTTCGCGATAATAGAATACGAGGACATCATTAAAACAAAGGCGTTTTTCATTGAGGAGGAACCTTCTCACCAAATTTCAGTCACCAACCAACATTTTGTTGACGCTGGCCTATATAGGGAGAAACGGTCACCATTATAAAATAAGAGAAATCAGAGCTCGCACGGAACGATATAGATGTTTGTTCCTTCCGCGCGCTATACGAGATTGGAATAACAGAGAACTGTGAAGGTGGTTCGAAGAACCCTCTGCCAGGCACTTAAATGTGACTTGTAGAGTATCCATGTAGATACAGATGTAGATATAGATATAGTCTGCTCACTTGAAAGGGTCCTGTAGCCACCTTTCATTGCCAACTCTCGTAGTGGTCAAGTCGGCAAAGAGGTTTCCGCTACTTGTGAGAAATCCACCCGCGTTAGGTTGGTGGCGGCAGTGGCATCCTGGGGTTTTCCGGTCCACGCGGAGCGTGGAAGAGGCTGGAGAAGCGGGAGGCAGTCTGCTGCCGGTACGGGAAGCGTACACAGCTGTGCTCCAGTCGAAGAAGGGTGAGTTGGACTGACCGCGTGGCGCGTTGTCACATAGAGAGGGGAGCTTTTAGCTTTTGGTCTCGAATTTCGTCTTATAAAGATTTATTTGCTGGGTTGCAGCAGGGAATGCAAGGCTTTTGTAGACTTTCAGTTTGATTCCCAATGCAGTCTTGACTTTGATCCGTGAGAGGAACGCAGCACAAAGGAGTTGCATATGTTGAAGTGCCCTCGGTTCAGTGTGAATGTTTATGTGCCTACAACTGTGTGTGTATGCTTCTAATCTTTTCCGGATCTTGGTAATTTTTGTGTATTTGTGAATTTTCTTTGTCTCATGTGATTAAAATTTGGCAACGGTCCATAGAAATTGTCTCTGCGGACCGAGTGGGCACGCGAGTCTGTTATGAAACGTATAGTATTTCACAAGCAATTGTACATAGTTAGCATGCAACAGCAGTCTATAGATGCACTACATCAATGTTTTAAGGAATAAATAATTTTGCCTTCAATCTTATCTTGTGTACCGATGTTACGTCGCCGTTACCTTCGCCATTTTACCTTGTAGTTTTCCTTGTTGGCCCACCTATAGCGTTTCCATGTGCACAGGTGTAGTGATTAGTGTTCCTTTTTTTATCTGAAACAAATGCTCTGGAATAGATCGTGTTTTCACGAATCTTGCTGCAGGCTGCACTTACGCATGGTGTTCACGCCCTATTTACTTTACTCAATATTTGATTCACGGGAAGAATGCCTGGATCATATTAATAACTACATCCCATTCTTTATCGATGACTTTACAATGAATGTTCTTTTGTGAGTTTTTCTTATTAATAAATTAAGTAATTTTCCGATTCAGTGCTACCTCTTCTTTGTCGTGTGGCTAGAGTTGGTGGCGACCCTATCTTTTATATTGATTTCAGTGTCAAATAGCATTTTCTTATTCAAAGTGCGCGTGGCTCTTTTAGCTATCAGGATACATTCAAAGGGCGCTTCATGCTTCTTGCACATAGCGTCCTTTTATTCACGCCACTTACACATGGCTTACCCTGCTCACGGATTTCGGTAAACCAGAGATCTTCTGATGCGCAGTGAGGATTAGTTATTTTCGGTTGGATGTGCTAATTGGTATATTGTCTTTCTGTGATACAGAATTTATGATATAGGTGTGCATTTTCTTACATGTTTTATCTTGTATATGTATTACTGTATAGATATTGTGATTTAGTATTCAATTGTGTTACAAGTGTGGGTTGACTCTTGTCCTGTGGCGTGTATCGGTGTCATATAGTAAATCTTGGGTGCTTTGTGGGGACTGTGAGTCCATTAGGAGACTTTGGCATTATTCTTGTTGTATTTTGGAGCACGGAGTAACTATCCTTATGATGGAGACGCGTAGCTGTTCAGGGAGCCGCGATCGGAAAAACCTCCAAGACAATAACCCTGAACAAGGACGAGGTCAAAACGTCGAGTCTGACCAGGAACGAAACGCGGAAAACGCAAGTACAAGTGTTGTCCATCCTGAGCCCGCCGTAGTGATTTCGAATCATTCGATAGATGCAAATTCATTACAGGCTATGCTACGACAATTACTAGACAGTAATAGGAGACATATCGAGGAAGTGAATAAAAAACAAGCAGAAGAAATTAGGAGGCATATCGAGGAAGCGAATAAAAGATTGACTAGTGAAATAGTACAGGGTGTTGGGGAGAAACTGGCGATCATTGACCAACGCATCTCCGCCTTAGAAGAGGGGCACCAAGTCATTAGCAAGCAGGCGATGGAGCAAGAAGAAAGATTCGCTGGGAATATACGTATACTAGCAGAACAATGCCAGAGTGAACAAGCGGCTCTTGAGTCCCGAGTAGGACGAAATTCCGCCAGGGATCTCCGCGCGTTAGCAGAACAATGCCAGAGTGACTACGCGGCTCTTGTGTCCCGAATCGAGGACACTGCGGCTAAGTGCCCGGTCCACCTTAGCGCGCAGGTAGAAACCCTCAGCCAGGCGATAATAGCTCTCGAGCGAGAGCAAGGGCTTACGCAAACAAAACAAGACACGGCCCACCGAGAGATGCGAGAAGAAATAGCCAGGATCTCAGACGCAGTGGCGCGAACGTCTGACAATAATAGGGAAACGATTACCTCGTCATCAGCGGATGCAGACGAAATACGGTCGATAACGAAATGTCCGCGTGGACAGTGTGAAATAAAAATACAACAAAGAGGGGTTACCGAGGGAATATGTGAGCGCATGGCCCGTTTAGAACTTCACCTAAAAGGGTTAAAGGCTCATGAAGTTGAAAGAAATGAACGAAAGGGCCATTATTCCGACGATGATTCCGGGAACGATGGCGAATTTGATCATCGTCATGATCACGGATCTCGTACCAGGTGGGAACGGCGCGGATCTCCTCAGGAACGTTCGCCAAGGGAAACTCACGAATTTGACTTTAAACATTTTCTGACCGTGAGGAAGTTTGAAGTCTTCCGTAACTCGGCTACGGGGATTCAATTCACCCGCGGGCCTGGTTACAGCAGTTCGAGTTCTCCCTCCCTCCTACGTGGCCCAGTGCGCACAAGATAGAGTATATGTGCAGCTACCTCGAAGGTGAGCCAGCGGCGCGGATGAGGTCAATTGCACGCAATTGCTACACTGTTGGGGAGTTTCGTCAACACTTCCTGTCGATATATTGGTCAGTGGCGGCGCAAAGTCGTGTAAAACACGGACTCATTATGCTACCAGAGTTAAACAGGTCAAAATTCTCCAGCCCTGTGCAGATGTTCGAGCACATGCTGCAGGCGAATGAACATCTTGACGATCCTTATGGACCTGCAGAAATTATTCGTATTTGCCTGGGAAAGTTTCCAATGCAGTTGCGGCACGTTATCCTTGCAGGACGATGTAAGGATGACGTAGAGGGGTTTCGCAATTTCCTTTTAGAGCTTGAGTGCGATGCGAATGGCACCACGCAGAATTACGGTCAGAGTGCCTACGAGCAGCGGCCGCGCGAGCGAAGCCGCAGCCGTAGAGACAGGTGGCACTCCAGACGTAACGGGTCGCCTCAGAGTTACAGGGCGCGCGAGCGTTGGCAGCGTCGCGATTCCTCACGGAACGCGGGCAGAACGAACGATGCCAATCGTCATCATTCGCCGAGAGTAAATCAAAGACACCCCCGGGAGTTTAGAAGATATGGTAATGAGCAGAGATATTGGAGTAATTATAGCGGACCTAGGAACGGTAGTCGTGACCGACCACAGAATAATTATCGAACAAGCAACAGCAGGGGTGCTGTAAACAGTACGGGTGGTCCGCCATTGGGTGTTGAAATTCGTCCCGCAAACCCGCGTCACAATCCGCTACATGACCCTAATCAAAGGGATCAATGACTAGCGGCTGACTCGGTTGGCGACAACTTAATGAGGACCAGTGATATTGATGTGCATTTGATAGAGGGAGACGATATTAGGGAAGATTTGTTGAGGGAGGACCACAGTATTGGTGTGCCCGCGGTAAACCCAGTCGTGTCTGTTTACATTCGGAGAGTCAGTCTTAGATGTGTACTCGATACAGGCAGCCCCTTTTCGCTGATTAATGAGGCGGCGTTTCGGAAGTCTGAGGAAACGGGGAGTTGGCCAACTTTCCAGGTGAGAGGAACTACAGTCAGGGGCGCGATATATGGAAAAAGTGTTAAAATTAAAGTTCAGACTCGAGTAAACTTCGTCTGTCAAGGACATGAGTTTGAATTTAATTTTTTTGTGATGCCGCTGATGAGCGTGGCGATGATATTGGGGACAGACTTCATGAATGCCCACCGCGCCGTAATCGACGTGGCTGGCGGTGTTATGACTATCATTGCCGGGAGCAACCCTGTCAGTCTAATTTTCGAGGAATGTGTTTTGCGCAAGGAGTCTGAGGTGAGCTGTCTGAAATTTCACGTTAGGACTGAGTCGCGACCTGGGCAGGAGGTTTTGGTCAATCTGATTAGTGACCTAGATTCACAACCTAATGAGTATGGTAGGAACGATGTTTTCACGAGCGCGGTGAAAAGGTGTATTGCTGGTGCGGGAGCCTCGGAAGCGAATCGTATGGAACTGTGTCGCGTTCTGAGAAGCCATTCCCGAGTATTTTCGGATTCACCGGAGGCAATTGATGGATTTCTGTACCGCTTTACGGTGCGCGAGCATCTTCCTTTCTTTGTTAAGCCCTACCCCATCCCACTGGTGCACAAGAGCAGTGTGGAAGCCGAAATAAGTAGGATGCTGGAGCAGGGTGTAATAGAGCGAGCTAGGAGTTCATACAACTCGCCATTACTCGTTGTGCCAAAGCGGGACAAGTCCGTGCGTTTGGTGTTGGACTCGCGGCAAATAAATACGGTAATCATGTCTGAGACAGATAGGCCAGAAGGATTGGAGGAACTGCTGCAAAGGTTTCATGGCGTGAAAGTTTTGTCATCCGTTGACCTCCGAAACAGCTATTGGCAAATTATGCTCGATTCGTCTTGCAGGCAATACACTGCCTTCCTCTGCTATGGGAGCTGCTACCAGTTTAAACGTCTCCCTTTCGGGTTGAATGTTTCTTCAGCCGCCTTCATAAGAGGCCTGAATAGCATACTACCTGACGACCTAAGAGCGCGCGTAACTGTGTATGTGGACGACATTCTAATTGCAGAGAAGTCATGGGAGGAACACAACCGGGTTCTAAATCGATTGCTCGAAGTATTCGAGAAAGCGGGGGTGACCGTGAATCTGGACAAATCCCAGTTCGGGCGTGAAAGCATAAAGTTTCTGGGTCATATTGTGTCGGCGGATGGAATTCATCCGGATCCCGAAAAAATTTCAGCAATTGCGGAGTGCGCAACGCCCACGTCAAAGCGTCAGCTCAGGGGTTATTTGGGGCTTTGCAATTTCTACAAGAGATTTTTAAATCTCAATTTTTGTCCACCCCTCGTTTATGTGCACTGACGGGTAAGAACACCGTTTGGATGTGGGACGAACAAGCACAGAGCGAATTTGACGAATCGTTAACGCTCCATTGCTCGCCCATCCGGATTTGAATCAAGAGTTTTGCCTGATGACAGATAGTTCACTGACGGGGCTGGGAGCGGTGTTGTTCCAGACGGATGGTGGAAAGGACCCGTCCACCTGGAAAACTATCTCGTTCGCCAGCCGTGTGCTCTCGCGGAGTGAACGGAACTACTCTGTCACGGAGCTTGAAGCCCTGGCGATTGTCTGGGCATTCAAGAAATTCCGTTACTATTTGTTCGGCCGCACGACCAGGGTGTACAGTGACCACCGAGCACTACAATTCCTAATGAGCGCCAAAATCAATCACGGTAGACTCGGACGGTGGACGGTGTTCCTCCAGGAATACCACTTCACGATAGAGTACATTCCGGGGCACAAGAACATCATTGCTGATGCTCTATCTCGGATGCCTATCGGGCTCACCCATGCTGAGGATAACGCTATTGATGAAAACAATTTCAGTGTGTTATACCTTCAAAATGTGGCATTCGAGAATTTTGTCACTACGTCACTAGGCAATATCGGGGCGGAACAAGACAAGGACGAAGTCTTGCGTGACATCAAAGAGAAATGGCATGATAAATCCCACGCGGCCATCAGGCAGTATTATATTATCCGGAATGGCATCCTATTTAAGAGGCGAGCTCTGGATGACTCCAGGTGGCTGTTAGCGATTCCGGAGGAACTGGTGAACAAGCTCGTGTGGTACGTGCATTTGAGCTACGGTCACTTTGGTGCGAGGAAATGCTTGGAGAAGCTGCGGGAAGCCTGTTACTTTAATAATATGCTTCGGCGTATACGTAAAGTAATTAGGGTATGCAAGCCCTGTCAGCAAGCCAAGCCGCCCACTGTGTCGTTTGCCGCACCAATACACCCGATCGTTCCCAATAAACTCAGGGATCTCGCAGCAGTAGATCTATTCGGTCCGCTAGTGCGTTCTAGGAACGGATTTGCGTACATTTTTGTGGCAGTAGAGCTGACGTCAAAATTCGTCTGCCTCACCCCGCTGCGTAGGGCCACCGGGAAGGCAGTAGCTGCCGCGTTCGCAAATCACTTCTTACGGGAGGTTGGCACTGTGAAGCGTGTGATTTCGGACAACGGGCCACAATTCAGGTCACGTCACTGGGAGCATATGCTTCGGAGAAAGCGAGTGAAACCGATCTTTATCTCCCTTTTCTGCCCTTCAGCAAATCCTTGTGAAAGGTGGATGAAGGAGATTGGAAAATTGTGTAGGTTATACTGCCACCGTGACCACCGGACGTGGGACACGAAACTAGCCGGTTTCCAGAACATACTAAATGAGTTGCCAAATTCCTCGACGACGTTGCCACCGATTCTGGTCCTGAAAAACAAGGAGCCTCCGAGTAAAATAAAAGAGGTGGTTCCCTGGCCAGTAGAACCCAGGTTACGAAGATCTGCAATTGTGGAGGTTGCCCTGAAAAATATAAAGAGTGCCGCCGAGGCTCGGATAAGAACCTACAAAAGGAAGGTGCGGAATATAACTTTTCACGTGGGCCAGAAAGTACTTGTACGCTCGCACAAGCTCTCTAATAAACGGGCTGGGTTGTCAAAGAAGTTCTTCTTCTTATTCAACGGGCCGTACAGAATCAAGCGGATTCCCCATCCGAATGCGCTTGAAGTAGAAACACTCCGCTCTCGAAAAGTCGAAGGGCCTGCACCACATCTCCAACGTAAAACCTTACATTGAATAAGAAGCAGAAGATCTTGCCCCTCGGAGGTCGGAATGACTATTGCCCATACGCTTTTTCGCACTCATTCTTTTGTGAGTAAAATTACAGTGCACATTTTCCAATGTTTTGATTCACACTGGTGTGATTAAAATTAAAGTGTATATTTTCTGTGTATTGTAAAGGGTCCCCCAATATGTGTGTAGTTATTTCTTCTTGTCAGCAGAAAGGAGTAGTGTTGTGCAGTTTCAAAACATCTGAATGTGAATGATTATGAGGCTCATATGAAGCGTTTCCTATTACAGTAAGGTGGCTTTCGTTCTTTGATGACGAAAAAGGTATCGTGTGTGTTGGCGTGGCGAGTCAATGGTCGTAAGGTAAATTCTTGATGATAAATTACAGTTTTAGTGTTCTTATTCCCCTTAGGTGAGTATGATTCAGTGAGATTTTTCAAATGTACTGCGATGTTAATGAAGCAACTTGGTGACTTGTAGGTGAAGGAATTGTGTATGAAGGGAGATTAATAGTGTTTGATTTTCAGAGTTGCCATCTTATAAGATATTTGGAAAGTGTAACTTGCCGTCACATACTACTAGGTATGGTTGAGGACACCAGGGTGTGAAACCCCAGAAGATGTATATGGAAACAGCTTATAAACTCAAGCAGCTTGATATTCAATAGAGAATCAATGCGACTACCTCCAAGCTAAAATAACATGACGGTAGGTGAGGACCCCTGGGGACATGTGGTGAGTAAGTGTGTAATCATTATGAGTATCTTATGATAGCAGTAAGTTGGGTACTCATGGCCCTGGACAATGGATTTCTTTTGACAGTATTTTTTTATGTACTTATAGGACGAAGTGTTTATGTGTTTGCTAATAGGATAGGATGATTTTTATTTTCATTTTTATGCCCACTGACCTTTTGCATTAGTCTGATGAATAGATGTTGAAACATTTACCATTCCAGATGTGACTTGAATGAACCTTCTGTGTCTCATTAATCATAACTTTTATTATGCAATGTCCATAGAAAAGAAGTCTCGGAAATTTTTCACAGATCAGCAAACATGTTCTGCAAACCTTGGAGGAGCAGTCAATGAACAACGATATGGGTATTGGTGTTGAAAGGAATATTTTGTTTATATGTGGGAATTGTAGTCGGGCTATATGGTGATGGTGACTAGTACGAGCTGTGTAGATTGTGTGTGAGAGCGTAGTTAGGAGCAGGTAGAGTTTTGTGTCTGTAGCTATCAGCGGCGCCAAATCCTATCCAAATCCTGACCAAACCTTGTACAAGATCTACCCTGAATGATTGACAGCAGATGTAATACTGGAACTATATTTTATAAAAAGGATTTTTTGTTTGTTTGAATATTGGTTATTTAATTTTCTTCATTGTTTTTTTTATTAGTAATGTTAAGAAGGCCCTTTTTGTCAAGTTAATTTTGGGCACTATTCCATGTATTGATCAGGAGTGAGAAACTCCGAAGATTTTGTGGTAATCTGTACACATGATATTTTGTAACGATCCCTGTGAGCGCAGTTCTTAAGTGGGTGCAAGGCCGCCTAGGGAGCCTCCGCATCAGAAAGCACAGGGCTTGGTCCACCGGCAGGCGTTGCCGAACCCTGGTATCAACAGCGAAGCAGTGATGCGGCGAGCGGTCACAGCTGTTTCCCCGTCAGAGGGGAGGGGATGCTGGTTTTCCCCCAGGCGCAGGCTCACACCGGAACCCGCAGGCGTGTCACCACGGCAGCGCCAGCTGATGGCCGGCGTTCCACCCCATGCGCTAGTCATCTGACAAGCGAAAGGGAAAGTATGACGCACACCAGGCGAGGCCGCCGATCCCTGAGCGCCGCTAGTCCAGACGGCTGCTGCGGTGAGGTAACGCCCACTGCCCGGAGGGACACGGGTCCCACCACTGACGCATCAGCTGAGACGGTGCAAAGAGGTGATAAGCGGGTCTCAAGCCCGACACCCGCACGAGTTTACGTCGACCTCGATGCGACGCAGAAGAGCGCGTGTCTCCCCATTGACACGATAGGAGACGGGGGCGTGTGTCGGTAAAACACATTCCTCCACAACACACGGACGACGACCGCCAAGCCGCCTTCTCGATGATGAGGCAGGGCCCACAAGTGGCGATGTCCTGCAAATCTGCAATGCCGAACCATCCCACAGTATGGACGCAGAGGGTGGAAACGGGCACGAGGCAACGTCGCGGGGTGCTGTCTGGGATGAACAACCTGGGTTACAACGGACGTTACAATCAACGCCGCTGCGAACTCCCCAGTTCAGTGTTGTGGTCCCCTAGTAGCTTATCCTCCAAGTCGCCTTTAGAAGAGACGCCCACCCCAGCACCTAAAGAGAATACCCAGTGAAACAACCATGTGGCGAAACTGAAAAATGACAGCGTGTCAACGAGTTGATTTCTGGATGTGTTTTTGTACTCATGTCTTATTTTCAATAGGTGATTATTTACCAGCTGTCATACCATTGGGTTCATTAATGATTTTGTATCACTGTATTTGTTGTGAATATTGTATTTTGCACTTTCACTTGCATGTTTTTATATATGTCAGCACCAGATGATACTGCTTTGGTTCGTGATAATGATTTTGCATCATTGTATTTGTTTATATATTTATATATATATTATGTACCTGTTCACCTATGTCTCTATGTTAACTTTTGATAGTTGGTTAAAGCAATTTTAAAATAATATCTCATGGTTGTGGTCGTAGTAGGTCAGATGACATGATGTTAGCGTAGTATATCACGCTTAATTTAATTTGTTCCGTTTGCTCTGCGGACCGCATGAGGTCACAATTATTGACTAAGGTCAGATAAAGCTCACTTGGATATAAGAGATTAATCAACTCCTTTGTGCTGCTGTTTACTGTTGCAATTGTTACTCGTTAGGGTATGTTTGTTTCGAAGACTGTTGGCGAATCTCCTAGCATGGCGAGAAAATTCGCGGCACAGTCTTCTCCGGGACGTTTGGGGTGATGAAAGGGTCCTGTAGCCACCTTTCATTGCCAACTCTCGTAGTGGTCAAGTCGGCAAAGAGGTTTCCGCTACTTGTGAGAAATCCACCCGCGTTAGGTTGGTGGCGGCAGTGGCATCCTGGGGTTTTCCGGTCCACGCGGAGCGTGGAAGAGGCTGGAGAAGCGGGAGGCAGTCTGCCGCCGGTACGGGAAGCGTACACAGCTGTGCTCCAGTCGAAGAAGGGTGAGTTGGACTGACCGCGTGGCGCGTTGTCACATAGAGAGGGGAGCTTTTAGCTTTTGGTCTCGAATTTCGTCTTATAAAGATTTATTTGCTGGGTTGCAGCAGGGAATGCAAGGCTTTTGTAGACTTTCAGTTTGATTCCCAATGCAGTCTTGACTTTGATCCGTGAGAGGAACGCAGCACAAAGGAGTTGCATATGTTGAAGTGCCCTCGGTTCAGTGTGAATGTTTATGTGCCTACAACTGTGTGTGTATGCTTCTAATCTTTTCCGGATCTTGGTAATTTTTGTGTATTTGTGAATTTTCTTTGTCTCATGTGATTAAAATTTGGCAACGGTCCATAGAAATTGTCTCCGCGGACCGAGTGGGCACGCGAGTCTGTTATGAAACGTATAGTATTTCACAAGCAATTGTACATAGTTAGCATGCAACAGCAGTCTATAGATGCACTACATCAATGTTTTAAGGAATAAATAATTTTGCCTTCAATCTTATCTTGTGTACCGATGTTACGTCGCCGTTACCTTCGCCATTTTACCTTGTAGTTTTCCTTGTTGGCCCACCTATAGCGTTTCCATGTGCACAGGTGTAGTGATTAGTGTTCCTTTTTTTTATCTGAAACAAATGCTCTGGAATAGATCGTGTTTTCACGAATCTTGCTGCAGGCTGCACTTATGCATGGTGTTCACGCCCTATTTACTTTACTCAATATTTGATTCACGGGAAGAATGCCTGGATCATATTAATAACTACATCCCATTCTTTATCAATGACTTTACAATGAATGTTCTTTTGTGAGTTTTTCTTATTAATAAATTAAGTAATTTTCCGACTCAGTGCTACCTCTTCTTTGTCGTGTGGCTAGAGTTGGTGGCGACCCTATCTTTTATATTGATTTCAGTGTCAAATAGCATTTTCTTATTCAAAGTGCGCGTGGCTCTTTTAGCTATCAGGATACATTCAAAGGGCGCTTCATGCTTCTTGCACATAGCGTCCTTTTATTCACGCCACTTACACACTCTATGGTGTGAAAGTTGTTACTGTTTGACGGCTGGGCGCCACTAGCGCTCCAGGCGATGGGAAAACAGTCATATGCGCCGTAATGATAATGTTTGTTTATAATTATTTTTTACTTAATAAAGAATTAGTTCTTATATTTATGTGTTCCATGCGTTAGTAAATTACTAAGAGACATGGATGATCACGAAATACATTTAAAAACATCCGAACCACACTGATTCAATGTCAAAAGCTGCAACTTATTCGTGAAAAAATACTTTCGAATATGTATTTGCTGTTTATTCCGCTGAAAGCAAGAGAATATAAACATGTATTTTAAGCACGAGGAGCATATATTTCTGTTGTTGTCTGTTGTTATTAACATAGGTACTTTCCCTAACACTTAAAATTTTTTATGGAGTTTAATAATTCGCCCTTTCTTACATTTTACTCGACCATCTAATTCACCAGTATTTTCGTATATGATATGACCTCTGCTTCAAAAGCGAAGGTGTTGAAGATTCTTGCCGTTTGTGGTCAGATTCAGCAACAATTGTGGAATTGATTTCTTATGTGCTAGGAAACAGTTTTATTCCCTTTGGCAATTTATTATCTCGTCTGCGTTATTTTTCCTTAAGATACATCTGTGGAGGCTTGTTTGGTACGTTAAATAATGTAGGTCTTACACTCCATATAGGTTTCTCACGTTCCACATGCACTGTTTTGGCTGAAAGGGCAGCGAACAAAACACCACTTTGTTTGGTAGATATTCGGCACGTTTCTGTAAATGGTCGGGTCCTCTTGTAATTACTAGAATTTTTTTCTTATTAAAGGAAAACAGCATTATTCAGCAAATGTCTGTACGTTATAAGAGAATCCTAAGTAAGCTGTCCTCTAACGTGTCGTTTTGTATCTCCCAGGATCCTGAGGAAACTAAATAATGACAATTGTGGTTAAATTTTTTTACTTATTTTAGTTTTTCATGGCATTACACACACACTACTTGTTGTAAATACAACGTTACAATTCAATTTAAATGTTAGTGTTCGCACTCATCCGATATCCTATTTAGAATTGTCATTTTCTGGCAGCTTGGGGCGCTACTATCGCTGTGTGTAACAAAAAAGACAGAAAGTACCGGACTGTTATGGTTTATAAGAACGAAATTAAGAATAATTATTTTGAGTATCCGTCAACCTAGTATGTGACCTTGTTATTTACTTGCTTTCGTTTTTTCGTAAGCAAGTTCTAAAGTAAAGAAATACCTAAAGGAAAAGGCATTGAAAGGTGTATGGGAAATGCCATCAACTACGTCACAAGCTGACATTTTCAGGATCATAGATCTATAGATCGTTTACGAATACAAGTGCATTGATTTGTTGCATTTGCCGCAGCTGGTATGAATTTAAAGGAATTCCTTAAGATCGTGGGTACTTGTTGGGAATGTTAGTAGTGGCAGAATCGGATCCGCAGCTCGATCGTCCAAATTTCGTGAGTCCAACCACCACGTTGTAAATTTTCATCTCAGTTACTCTGTATGATCATTTTCCAATATAGCTTTAAGTTTATTTTCTTCCTGTCCTTTCTTGGAATAATTTAAAAAGACTGTTTGGTTTAATGTCAGACGAACTAAAGTCAAAACAAAGATATCTTTTTCAGTTACATGTTTCAACAAATATACCTTTTGTTATGAGGGTAGTCAACTGTGTTATAATAAATACAGTGTGAGTCCGGAGGAAAGGTACATGCTTCGAGGGGTGATAGTATAAGATTAGTGATTGTGAACAAAGAACTTCATATGGACGTATGCCCTATTCCGAATGGTTTTCGAGACAGAACACATTTTATATAACTTTTTTACGTTTTCCTTGAATAACTCTAAAATCACACCCTCCAGTGAAAACTATATTAAATTTCTTACAAAAAAGATCCTATTCATTTTTTTCTCTAGATCTAATGGTTTGTGCGAAGAGAGCTCGAGAATGTTGAAAAACTCGCTCGGCGCGCAAATGCTGTAGTTTACGTAGTTTTTGTAGGCCAATTTGAGATAGCTTCCCGACTCACGTATCAAACTGTTCGTCTCAACTTGCTCTACACTACTGTGATACATTGTAAACAGTGACAAAGGTTTGATAGTAGAGAAAATAAATAACAATGAATATTAAGTGAGTTCTATCTCGGAAACCATTCGGAGTGTAGCTTAAGTTCATATGAAGCTTTTGATTCAGTATCACTAATACTATCACCCCTCAAAGCATGAACTTTTGCTCCTGACTCACCCTCTATATTTCAGACTATCTTTTCTTTGCTTAATTCGTTATCCTATTTCTGTGTTATCGTGTGTATCAACAGACACACGTTAAAAGTTGTTGTTTAACGTGAGAACAGATCATTACACATCTGTAATATGTACTCAAAATTGCGCCATTGTTAAGGAACACCGCAGAATTATCACATTCAGCCGCGATATTCCATCTCTTTTTTGTTACCCATTACGCCAGGAAGTTTATCATTGAGTTCGGCGAGATCTTGTGAAAGCGAAAGCGAATCGTAATTGTTTATATTGGTTCGTAGAATGGTTTTTACAAACAGGAGCGTCTGTAGCGCAATAAACTGCAGCATCACGAAGAAGAAGGCACTACGTTTGCTTTTTTTAGGTTTCCTAACGACACTAGGATAGTTTATCTACTATTTTGTAACCTACAGATATTTACTGGAGAATGTCATGTTCTTTAAGAACAAAAAATGTGCTAATAAACAGGAGAGGACCTGACCTTTTGCAGAAAGGCGTCGTGGATCCACTCAAAAACTTGAAATTTCCTTCGCTACGCTTCCAGCCAAATCAGTGAATATGGAATATAGGTAACGTGTATGGAATTATTTAACGTAGGAAACACGGTACTATAACTGTAGCCGGCCGGAGTGGCCGTGCGGTTCTAGGCGCTACAGTCTGGAGCCGAGCGACCGCTACGGTCGCAGGTTCGAATCCTGCCTCGGGCATGGATGTGTGTGATGTCCTTAGGTTAGTTAGGTTTAATTAGTTCTAAGTTGTAGGCGACTGATGACCACAGAAGTTAAGTCGCATAGTGCTCAGAGCCAGCCATTTACTATAACTGTAGCTGAAGAAAAAAGCCACAGTCGTGATAATAAAAGAACAAAAGCAATAAAACTATTTCCCAACGCAGAAGAAACCATTTCCCCAATTTTTGGTGCATTTGAGCCACAAAAGGCAAGAATCTTCAACACATTCGATTTTGAAACAAAAGTAATAACATTTACAAAAATATTTATGTATTAGAAAGTCGAGTGAAGTGCAAGACTGTGCGAAACGCCACCTCCCAAAAAGTTATTGCATGTCAAGGAAAATGCCTGTCATAATGAGAACAGACAACAAAAGAAATATATTCCTGTCACGCGTGAAATATGTTTTTTTATATAAGGCGACTGGTTGCAGTAATTTCTGAAAACCTGTTCACACCACAGTCGCAGTGCTCCACATCCACAATGGATAAAAGTCTTTTTATATATTTTTTGTTGTCAGTGGAGTAAGCTGCAGTTATACACATATTCGAAAGTATTGCTTCATAATTAAGTTGTTTCTAACATCACTGAGTCAGGGATATTAGGCTGTCTTTACATGTATTTCGTGATCATTCATGTCTCTTGATAATTTAATAATGCTTGGAACGCAAAAATTTAATAACTATTTCACTCATTCACTAGAAAAATGATTAAGAACAAACTTTAATTTTATGGCTGCTTTCTCGCCGCTTGGGGCGCTAGTGTCGCATCAACTGTCAGATGAAAACAATTTTCA
The DNA here is from genome assembly GCF_023898315.1 of Schistocerca nitens. Classification (NCBI taxonomy): domain Eukaryota; kingdom Metazoa; phylum Arthropoda; class Insecta; order Orthoptera; family Acrididae; genus Schistocerca; species Schistocerca nitens. Next base: position 872,367,639 of record NC_064617.1, read on the forward strand.
CAGCAGTGGCGCAACAGTATATGTTACACTGTGTTGCTACCGTGGAGGTACCTCAAACACGGAAGTAAAGAAAGAAGGGAGATGACACTATAGACTTACGTTGCATGTTGTTTTTAAGTCAGAGTGGGCGAGGCCTACCACCATTTTAAGTATCCCTAAACATTAGCAGATTACTATTTATGTTCACCTCTTGTTCATTATTTTTGTCGTTTACGTGCAACAACTGTTTTAAATCCTAAAAATTGCTGTGGTTTCATGAATAGGATAGCGTCAGAAAGGCGATTTCGAACGTCTTTCTGTTCTTGAATGCCTGTTTGTACTGGTAATACGACACATTTGGCCTCGTTATTGTAACTTGTTTTTGGTTGATACATTGATATATTTCGAAAAACCAAGAATAGAAGGAAGTGATGCAAGAAGATACTTTCGTAATGCATTTAATTCCGCTTCTGCTGTATCTGTACTGTCTTCAAATAAAGGTGAACTCCGAAAACAATGCTTGTCTGCTTACTGGTACTGCTTCTTCTTTGTTACATTTTCAGCTTTCAACTCTAGTGCACAACATTTTTAATGTCCACGTTTGCAAGAAACTTACCAACGTGTGTTTTGTTAGCCTATAAACGAGTGAAATGAGGAAAGAAACAAGGGACGCAATCGTACCTTGTGCATGTCAACAAACTGAACGATTATTGAAATGTGAAAGAAACAGAACCTCCAAGCAGAATATTTTTATTTTATTAGATTGTCACTGCATTAGTCTCAATTTGAAATCTTACCCATAACGAGTCATTCAAGACGTGGCCAATAAAAGCAGTTTACGGGGTAAAAAAAAAAAGATATAATTTTTTAAACTTCTTTCAGCTTTGTGATTAAGGAAATGGTCTCAAACGCTTAAGACCCCGTAAAATGGGTATTTTGTTTTCATATCTGTGTAAGTATTTTTTTGGTAATGATAGCCTAACCTTTGTAAGATGTAGGCCTACCTTCCAACAGTAACTCTGTCAGTTTTTCAGGAGTAACCAGATGTAGCGCAATTGGAATGTATGTCTACTATGATCATCTGGTTGATTTTACATTTGAACTGCATTTTGAGGTTTCCAAAGTATATAAGCCTATACCATGCTTTTTGGTATACCAGTAGTTAGTTAGTTATTTAGTTAGTTTTATGTTTCATGTATCATATACACGCTGAATCGTAATGATGGCTCGTTATATACTGACATCAATTTCTTTTGTAAACATGCCTCCAGGTTGGTCATTTATCGTTTTTTTCGTTTTTTAATTAAAGACAGACAGATATTAGTCAGTAATTACTAGCCACCACCACTTACACATTACTGTAATAGATGACCTTCTGCAGAAGAAAAGGTTTTTAATTTCAAATTTTACTTTGCTGTCTGTCTGGCATTTTATATCAATGGGTAAGTGATCATAACTTTTGATTGAAGCGTGTCGAACCTCTGTTTGGATTGAAGCGTGTCGAACCTCTGTTTGTGCTGCAGAAAATCTTGATGTGGTGTAATGAATGTCATTTTGTCTTCTTCTGCTGTTGTAATTATGTACTTCATTGTTACTGTTGAAGTGTAGTGGAGTTACAACAAACTACATGAGTGAATAACTGAACTTTGAAATGGGTAGACTTCCACTCACATGCGGAGTCGATTGCAGGCACGTCGAAAAGAATGCTTACATAAGTTTTCAGCCAAAGTCTTCTTCAGAAAGGAAGCAAAGCACACATACACGTTCACACAATCATAGACACAAAACTTACACACACATGACACATGAACGCTGTCTCCTGACGTTCTAGCCAGACTCTTTTCTAAAGGGGGAGGAAAGGTGAACAACGAAGAGTTATCAAAAATGGTTCAAATGGCTCTGAGCACTATGGGACTTAACATCTATGGTCATCAGTCCCCTAGAACTTAGAACTACTTAAATCTAACTAACCTAGGGACAACACACAACACCCAGTCATCTCGAGGCAGAGAAAATCCCTGACCCCGCCGGGAATCGAACCCGGGCGTGGGAAGCGAGAACGCTACCGCACGACCACGAGCTGCGGACGAAGAGTTATCGGCGGGAGGACTTTAGGGCATGAGATACTGCCCCGACAATCAACACGGTTACGTAGCCGTGCAGGGACGAGACCGTTGATATTATGCAGTGTGGTTCGGACGTCGGAGGGTTTGCGATTTGGAAGACGATGAAAAACACAGAGCAGAAGAGAAAGAACGGACACCGAGTAAAGGAATGCAAAGCTAAGGTCAAATTGCAGAAATAAAACCACTACAGTAAAAGTAAAGAGAGCAGCTACAATTCATGAATACAAAAGAAAATATTGCTCGAACGGCTCCACTTACTTAAATTTTAGATTACAATCGGATCGGTTAGTACAAAGGTAAACAACGCAAGCTGGCAATTTTGATGAAGCAACTACGTTTCTATACATTCAAAGCCCCCAACATGGTCGAAACTGGGCTGGGCACGTTAGAGTACCGTCACGGAGAAGTATCACCGCCGTGAACTTAATGTTTTGGTCTACTCAAGATGGCGGACGATGGCTTCACACGTGACGTAATGACAACTCCCTTCTTTCTTTACCTCCATGAGTATCGTCTATGAATATTATCTTTGGCGTGTGAATTTCACTTGTCCAGAATCACACGGAAGTAGCCAGTAATAAAGAAGCCACAAACCATTTACTGCAAGACTTACCAACTGGATTAAGATTAAGATTTAACAGTCATTATTCGTTACGCTGGTTCTGACGCTGCTATTAATGTACCTTCCTACACACGATTATGAGGAATGATGTACATACCGATATAAATGTCTTGTGTATTCACTATCATTAGAGCTAAAGACGGAGACATAATAAAAATTCATCACTTAAGGCTACTTCATTCATATTTCTACCGAAGATACGCATGAAATAGTCCCCAGAAAATAAGTAATAGAATTTTTTATTAACCTGGCACTTCCACATTCTCAGAAGAGACGCTGTTACTGACAAGTCCCGCCGAGAACTGATACCACAGAACACCATATTATGGGAAGTGCAAGGGCCATGTTAAGATGCGGAAACGGAACAACAGCTGCGCTCGTAGTGGGCCGGCAGTGAACTTTGAATAGAGGAAAAAAGGTGCGAAAATCTGTATTCTTGCTTTGCGAAATAGGAGTATTAGATGACAATATTTTCCACTTATACTTTGTGGATGGGGCTGGTAGTCAGGTGCTAACGTGTGTTCCTGGAAACGTACTTGTTACCTTGCAAAGTAATAGCTTCGAGAAATATTAATCAAAAAATGAAATCAACTTTTCTTAGCTGGGGTTAACAGTGGCGTAAAATTTTGTAAATGAAATCGTGGGCACATTTCGAATGAAGAAATTATTTATTTGTAAAACTCAGTATTCAGTTTCGCACATGTGGCCATTATCATGTGAAAATAATTGTGCTTTTCCATACGTCCAAACTTAAAATTCATCCGACAAGTCGTGACGCCGAAGTTGCTTTCATTGCATTGTGTTCCCGATGACAGCCTTTTTACGTACATTGGACCCTTTGATTATTTGCATTGCAAATTTTGCTCGTATTGTGCCTAATTTTTGCTTACACCCGTAATATTGCGTGGGGTGAATAATTCCATATTTGTTTTTGTTCCATATAAAGTAGCTGCTGTTTTCGTCGTATGGTAGTCGGCGGACTCATGCATATTTGTTATTGCTTTCGAATACGTATGTGAACTGCTAGATTTAAATGCATTATAAGTATGTTGCTCATATTGTACGTTATTTTTATTCGAATCTGTTTTTCATACTTAATCATATTTCTGCAGCTATATACAATATCTGCAAGCCACTGTATAGTGTATGGCGGAGGGTGCCCTGTACAACTACTATTCATTTCCTTTCCTGCTCCACTCACACAAAGAGGAAGGATAAAATGACTGTCTGTATGACTCCCTATAGTCCCTAATTTCTCTTATGTTCGTGGTCATTTCGCGAAATGTACATTGGCGGCAGTAGGATATTTGTGTAGCAATTTTAAAATGGCAATTCCTAAATTTTTTCAACAGTGTTTCACAAAAAGAACGTCGTTTTCCCTCTACTGATTCCCATTTGAATTCACAAAGCATCTCCGTAATACTCGTGTGTCGATCGATGCTACCAGTACCGAATCTAGCACCCCGCCTCTGAATTGCTTCGATGTCTTCCTTCAACCTGACCTGGTGGAAATCCCAAACACTTCCATTTGGCTTTGTAATGTTACGTCTAGATATTTAATCGATGGCACTGTGTCAAGCAGCATACATCTAATGCTGTATTCGAATATTACGAGATTTTTTCTCCTACTCATCTGCATTGACGTACATTTGTCTTCATTTAAAGCAAGCTGCCATTCATTACAGAACTAGAAATTCTACCTAAGTCATCTTGTATCCTCCCATAGTCACTATATGTCGACCTCTTCCCGTATACCACAGCGTGATAAGAAGACTGCTGCTCACATGGTCCGCCATATGATTTATGTACCAGGTGCAGAAGTATGAAGCTGAAATTTGGTTGCAATAATTACACATCTGCTCTTTGAAACTGACAAACAATATTTTATTCAAAATAATCTCCAGTGCTATTTATACATTTCTCCCACCTCTCCGGCAGGCTATGAATGCCACGCCAAGAAAACAGTTCTTCTTTTGCAGCGAACAAGTCCGCGAGCCATTTTCATACATTTTCATAATATTGAAGCGTTGTTCAGCGATAGCGTGTCCCAGCGATGCAAATAGATGATAATCGGACGGAGTCTGGAGAATAAGCCGCATGCCTTAGTATTTCCCAATCTAACGCCTCGATCTATATCTGACGCGTTTTGCTGTGTGTGATGGCTCGTTGTCATTGTGCAATATGGCTTTGTGTTGCCTTTTTCCTTGTTCCGGTCGTTTTTCACGAAATGCTCGATTTAAATCGATTATTATTTGCTGTTGGAAGAGATCAGTGTTAACGATTTCACCAAATTTTAGCAGCTCATAATAGATGACGTCCTTCTGATACCACCAAACACAGAGCATATTCTTCTTTCCAAAGTGATTTGGTCTTGCAGTAGATATCGATGGTTTTCCTGGATTCGCCCATAATTTACCACGCTTAGGCTCCTCAAAAGATTTTCATCATCTGTCATTATTCGATGGAGAAACGACTTTTTTTTGTATCTGGCGAGCAGCATTTCACAAGTGGTCTTTCGATTTGCTAGCTGTCCTTCATTCAGTTCTTGCGGAGCCCATTTTCTCACTTTCTGCACCTTTCCCATAGGTTTCAACCGAAGAGAAACGGCTTTCTGCGCCACATTCAATTGTTCCGCGAGTTCCTATTGAGTTTGAGTATCATCTTCATCCAATAAAGCCTGCAATTCGTTGTCTTCGAACTTCGGCAGTTTCCCGCGCTCTTCGTTTCTCACATTAAAATCACCATTTTTGAATTTTTTGAACCACTCGAAACACTATGTTATCCCAAGAGCATGTTCGCCGAAAGCTTCGACAAGCATTCGATGGGATTCTGCAGTGTTTTTCTTCAGATGATAACAGAAAACTAATGCTGTCTTCAAATCGTAGTTCATAGGCACAAAACTCGACGTGTTTACGGGCTTGAAACAGATACTGATATGTGGAACTTGGGTTACTGTGTGTTGACATTCGTCGTCAGCCGTTACAGGAAGCAGATGGCGCTGCAGACGCGGTCTCACGGACCCTAGACCAGGGCCGGCCAGAAATTCTGCACGCGTGCGGTGCTCATGCACATGTGCAACTTCCGGGTCACAGCGTGCACGCCGCAGCCGTCAGCGTTCATGTAGTGCATGTTTCTACGCACAGATGTCGCTTTATCCTCTTGCTGAGATACTCTGTACCGGCGCATTCTAGTGCTCTTTCCACAGCTTGCAAGCCAACCATGGGAAGGTATTTCGCATATTAAACATTTAAAATACTGTCACAGTCTACTCCTTGAGGCGTCTACTTTTATGTTAACAGTTTAACCCAGTAAGACAAGTAATACAGTTAACAACCGTGGGTTTTTATTAAGGCAGCTTGACTGACGGCACGTAAATACGCGTAATGTTTTTGATCTAGTATTTAAGAAGGAGCGCACTTAGCGACTTCCAACGAACCTTAGTCATGATTTCAAATAACATTAAACCAATGCAATTACACCCACACAATTTCTGTCTCACTGACCTCTGAACAGAATGACAACCGCAGACCTCTCGATGATCACCTGTACCATTATTGCTATATCTTTCATCAGTTCCGTCTGAAATCTGCGTAATAACCGACAATTAGATGAATGTTATGTTTTATCGACTTCAACTGAGCGTAGCCCTTCACACATTTAAAAAAAACCCTAAATGTATGTATACAACAATCGGTTTAATGACCAATTTTCCTGATAATAATGTAACAAGGAGCAGAATGAGGCAATAATGCACAGTTAGTAAACACTAATTTTTAATTATGAAAGGAATAAATCCAAACACGTTTATCACTGATCATGCGAAATGATATAGTTAATGTCGGGCACAAAAGCGCGGCTCATTGACAAACGCAAGTAATTGCGGGAGATTTTCATCACTGATGCTTGATTCAAACGACCGAGAGCATAGATCCGCCGTCCTTTGCTTTTTCACAGTACCTGCCATTTCTCAGTTCTTCTCTGTTAAGGTTACGGTCACCAGGGGTAAACGAGACTGGGTATGTTGCGCTCGTGCTTGTACCACATAAACAGGGAAGAGGAGCCGACGCCGTTCATTTAGGACACATGTCTAATAACAGATGTCGCTGTCGCACACGTGCGCACATGTGCAGCACTTCTGCACGTCTGCACACTGTGCAGCGTTTGGCCGGCCCTGCCCTACACTGACGGCTAGCACCGTCTATAGGGAAATTCCGGATTCACACTTCTACAATTGTTACACATAGATTAATAGCACTCCTGACGATACTCTTGTCTCTCATTGATACTTGCCGTCGAGGACAACGTAGTGGGTTCCATTACTTAAGGAGTCTTCGATCTGGTAACATACCCTCCCTCACCATTACTTGTGCCACCATCTATGTCCGCTCCACTGCTCCTCTTCCTTATAACTTCATCTCACACATGGACCACACCTTCTCCACCTATGTGATTGCCGCCGACCTCAATGTCCATAGCCGCACTCCTGCTGCCCTTCGGCGATGGCATCAGTTCCTCTCCACACTCCAAGGTGACCTTGTTCCTCTTCCGCAGCACACCCGACCTGAAAGTAACACCACCCCCGATGTTGTCATTGCCTCCGCCAACCTCCTTGGGCTTATCACTGTCACCGTCCTTGACCCCACAGGTAGGGATCACCTCCCTGTCCTTCTCACCATAACGTCTGCAAACCGCCCCCCTCCGGCTCCGCACCCTGCACCCCCTCCCAAGGTCGTCCATGACTATCGCCGTGCCAACTGGGATGCCTACCAGGACTCCATCTCCACCCAGGTCGAAAGCCACCCTCTTACCTATCGCCATCCTGACGACATCAACCACGCCTCGTCCTTCCTTCAGCAGGTAATTACTGACGCCGTGGAGGTCCATGTTCCTACTAAAACCATCCACCCACACCGTCCCACTCTCCCTCCGCGGGCTGTACTCCTCCTCCGTGAATCCCGCCGCCTCTATCGCTCCTTCCTGCGCACTCGTGACAGGGATACACTCCAACGCCACCGGCAAATACAGTGATACTTACGGAACCTTATTACAGCAACGAAACGCCGAGACTGGCGCCAGACCTGCACACGACTCACCGCCACCCTCCCTATCAACTCCTCCAAGTACTGGTCCGCCTTCCATCGTCTTACTGGTTCCCTTTCTGCTCCCCACTACCCCCTTCTCCATAACGATCGCCCCCTTCCTGACAACCTCAGTAAGGCCAACCACTTCGCTTCCCACCTTTCCGAGGTCTTCTCCATCCCCGATGATCCCCACTTTGATTATTCTCTTTTCCCCACGGTCATGGAACGTGCCGATACCTCGGTCGCTCCACTTGCTCCTAGTCTCCAGTACTTGGGGCAGTTGCCCCCCTCTGACGTAAACACTCCCATCACAGCACAAGACATTAAACTTATCCTCCGGTCCAAACGCAACACGACCCCTGGTCACGACTGTGTCACCTACCGTCACCTTCGCGAAAGCCCCTACTCCTTCCTGACTGTCCTCGCCCATCTCTATAATGTCGTCCTCTCTACTATCTTCTACCCTGACCTGTGGAAGACCTCCTGCGTCCTCTTATTCCTCAAACCCAACAAACCCCCTTCTGCCGTCTCTTCCTATCGTCCCATCTGCCTCACCTCCGTCTTCAGTAAGGTCTTTGAATCCATCCTCTCCCGCTGTATCCATCAGCACCTTGCTCAACACCACCTCCTCCTCCTTACCCAGTGTGGCTTCCGACCCTCCTTCTCTGCTGACGACCAACTCCTCAACCTTGTTCACCTTCTGTCCCTCCAGCTCAACTCCCGTCGCTCCACCATTTTTGTTTCCCTTGACCTCCAAAATGCCTATGACCATGTACGGCATCCCGATCTCCTCTTTAAACTCCAAACCTACGCCCTGCCTATCAATTTTGTCCGTCTGGTCGCTTCCTTCCTCTCGCACTGTCCTTCCTATGTCACCCTCCACAACACCAACTCCCGTATCTTTTATCCCACGGCTGGCGTTCCCCAGGGTTCTGTCCTCTCCCCTCTCTTTTATCTCTTGTATACAGCTGATATGCCCAAGCCACCCCCACCAGTCCACCTACTCCAGTATGCTGATGACACCGCCTTCCTGGCTCTCTATCCTACCCTTCAACGGTCTCAACGTACCCTCCAAACCCACCTTAACCAGTTCACCACTTGGTGTAACCAGTGGTTCCTCTGTCTCAACCCCTCCAAAACCCAGGCAATCATCATAGGCCGCACCACTCGCTCCTTTCGCCTCCATGATTTCTACCTCACCCTTTATGGTCGTCCTATCCAACTCACCCCCACCCTGAAATACCTTGGCCTCACCCTTGACCGACACCTCACCTGGACCCCTCATCTCCTGACCATCCAGCAGTAAGCCCATTCCCGCCTCCGCCTTCTGAAACTCCTGTCTGGCCAGACGTGGGGATTGCATCCTTCTACCATCCTCCACACCTACAAATCCCTCATCCGTCCTATCCTCTGTTATGCCAGCGTTGCCTGGATCTCCGCCCCCACCCGCTTTTACAAGGCCCTCCAAATCCTTGAACGCCATGCGCTCCACCTTGCCTTCCGTATCCGCCTTCCTTCCCCCACACGGCTACTGTATGAACTGATCCCCTTCCTCCACCACCTCCTGTTCCTCCAACATCTCCGCATCCTTTACATTGTTCGCAGGCTTGATCCCCCCCACCCTCTGGTTTCCTCCTTCCTCTCCACCCCCCGCCCGTTGCCGCGCCTCTATCGCTGTATCCCTCCCTCTCTCCACCTCCACACCCTCCATCTCCTTCATCAGGGCAATTTCCAAAGCCTCCCCCTCCCGGATGACGAACTTCGCATGACATCTACCCTTCCTTCCATGACCTGGCCTTGTTCCCCTCCCCCCCTCCCCAGGGCCCCCTTTTCCTCTTTCCTCCTTCTCCCAGTGCGGATTTTCCTCCGTCCCCCCTCCCCTGAGACCCTGCACCCCATACTTGCCTCTCTCCTTCCCCCATCCCTCCCTACCTGGCCCTCTTCCGTGCACCCCCCGATCAACTCCCCCATCTCTTCCCCTCCCTCCCTTCTTCAGGTCTCCCTCATCTCCTAGCGCCTGGCAGATCCTCTGTGTTGCTGTTCATCAGTGTGCCACATCAGTGTTGTTTAGTGCTGTTTCTCGTGTGCGTCGAGAGGTGTGATTCTAATTGTGTCCTGCCCTGAGGTTTGCCGTCAGTGTTACGTTATGTGCTAAGCCATCCGTCGCTACCTTTATGCTCCAGTCATACTGTGCCTTGTGTTCTTTTAACCGTCGCAGTGTGTGGCTTTTTGTGTGTGCTACTTTTAACCAGTTTTTTATCTCCATTTTAGTCACCCCGTTTTTTGTCTATTGCCTTCCATGATGTTCCCCTTTTTTATATCTATGTTCACCTTATTCTCTCCTTTGCTGTTTTTAAATGTCTTCTATTGTTTTGTTCTATGTCTTTCGGCTGAAGAGCAGCGCCTATGCTGCTGCCAGCCCGCCCCGATGGGGAATTGAAATACAATACAGGAAAAAAAAAAAAAACCGGCAACATATCTGGGAGCCTATTCCGTATGCTCGTACCTTTGTTAACAGTCTGCTATGGGGCACTATTTCAAACGCTTCTCTGAAATCTATGAATATGCTATCTTCTTGTTGCCCTTCATCCAAGCTTCGCAGGATATCCTGCGAGAAAAGGACAAACTGAGTTTCTCAATTGAAGACATAAAGTCTGCAAATGAGTCCGCAATCATTTTTTTGCACTTTATTTGTAAAGGTCCGTGTTGGCCACATAACTTTTATAATTCACAGTACCGGTTTCGGCTAGTACTATCTTTAAATCATAAAATATTCTGATCTAGGTATCAATGTCAAAATCTATACATGTAGGTACACAGTAAGTGTTCCTACTATATGCCTACATACACTGATTTTGACGTCCATACCTACATCAGAATATTTTATGATCTGAAGATGTCAGTACCTGACACCGGCAATTGTGAGCTGTAAAATTTGTGCGATCAAGACAGACCTTTACAAATAAAGCTGAGTTTCACTCGATTGATGCTTTGACAGTCCGTGCTCATTTGTGGACAGGAACTTTTCTGTGTCAAGGGTATTTATAATATTAAGACTGAAGATGTGTTCAACAATTCTGCAGCAAAACCATGTTAAGGATATTGGTCAGTAATTTTGCAGGTCTGTTATTTTACCATTCTATTATACAGGAGTCACCTGACTTTTCCCTAGTTGCTTGGGTCTTGCAATGAGCGAGTGATTCACGATAAAAACACTGTGCAACCCAGTTAAAATATCACTTTTTGTGTCCCGTTGCGACGCATACGTTTGGCATTTGGCTCAAAAGTGACAATAGCCTTCTTCTGTGATGGTGGACGAGTTACACTATGGGAAGGTCATCACACCTCTCCTACCCACATTTCACCCCTTCTTTTGAGGCATCTGCGATGGAGATGAGAATAGCGACACCCAGGGTTGAAATCTGTCGGTTTTCTTGTGGGTAGACGAGAAAAAAATTTCAGACACATTGCCGCTCAGAATCCACACGAAAAGGCCCCAGGAGGTCGCACCAGTGTTTAAGAAGGGTAGTAGGAGTAGTCCGTCTAACTACAGACCTATATCATTGACGTCGTTTTGCAGCAGGGTTTTGGAGCATATACTGTATTCAAACATTATGAATCACCTCGAAGGGAACGATCTATTGATACGTAATCAGCATGGTTTCAGAAAACATCGTTCTTGTGCAACGCAGCTAGCTCTTCGCACGAAGTAATGGCCGCTATCGACAGGGGATCTCAAGTTGATTCCGTATTTTTAGATTTCCGGAAAGCTTTTGACACCGTTCCTCACAAGCGACTTCTAATCAAGCTGCGGGCCTATGGGGTATCGTCTCAGTTGTGCGACTGGATTCGTGATTTCCTGTCAGGGAGGTCGCAGTTCGTAGTAATAGACGGCAAATCGTCGAGTAAAACTGAAGTGATATCAGGTGTTCCCCAGGGAAGCGTCCTGGGACCTCTGCTGTTCTGATCTATATAAATGACCTGGGTGACAATCTGAGCAGTTCTCTTAGGTTGTTCGCAGATGATGCTGTAATTTACCGTCTAGTAAGGTCATCCGAAGACCAGTATCAGTTGCAAAGCGATTTAGAAAAGATTGCTGTATGGTGTGGCAGGTGGCAGTTGACGCTAAATAACGAAAAGTGTGAGGTGATCCACATGAGTTCCAAAAGAAATCCGTTGGAATTCGATTACTCGATAAATAGTACAATTCTCAAGGCTGTCAATTCAACTAAGTACCTGGGTGTTAAAATTACGAACAACTTCAGTTGGAAAGACCACATAGATAATATTGTGGGGAAGGAGAGCCAAAGGTTGCGTTTCATTGGCAGGACACTTAGAAGATGCAACAAGTCCACTAAAGAGACAGCTTACACTACACTCGTTCGTCCTCTGTTAGAATATTGCTGCGCGGTGTGGGATTCTTACCAGGTGGGATTGACGGAAGACATCAAAAGGGTGCAAAAAAGGGCAGCTCGTTTTGTATTATCACGTAGTAGGGGAGAGAGTGTGGCAGATATGATACGCGAATTGGGATGGAAGTCATTACAGCAAAGACGTTTTTCGTCGCGGCGAGATCTATTTACGAAATTTCAGTCACCAACTTTCTCTTCCGAATGCGAAAATATTTTGTTGAGCCCAACCAACATAGGTAGGAATGATCATCAAAATAAAATAAGAGAAATCAGAGCTCGAACAGAAAGGTTTAGGTGTTCGTTTTTCCCGCGCGCTGTTCGGGAGTGGAATGGTAGAGAGATAGTATGACTGTGGTTCGACGAACCCTCTGCCAAACACTTAAATGTGAATTGCAGAGTAGTCATGTAGATGTAGATAGTATGATTGTGGTTCGATGAACCCTCTGCCAAGCACTTAAATGTGAATTGCAGAGTAGTCATGTAGATGTAGATGTAGAGGTGGCATACAAGGCATCAGTGAAACACCTGTTCACTCGAGGCATTGACTCCCACAGATATCGCGGTCGAAAACGACAGTTTGCAGTGTGATGAGCAACAGAAGGGTGTTCTTGACAAATTTGACATTGCTGACCACCCCTGCCCTCCCCCCAGGATGATTCAATCCTACTCTAAGGACATCTTGGGGCTGCAACCCCATTGAACGTCATCTAACTGCTTTGGAGTGTAGTGCGATTGCAGTTTTTGCTCTGGCATACAGGATGGAACCACTAGGGACAGTTCAAAACAATTCAACGAAATTCGGACTTAATCTCAAGCAGCGAAGGATGTTTAAGCTTTTTCAGACGTATTTCGAGACCTCCAGCGGCGTTATCACAGGGGGATGCAGTATCAACAAATGCGTGAATAAATCAGCAATGACTCCCTCAAAGACGCCCCCCCCCCCTCCAATTCAGAACAGAAACACCCTCAGTAACACCCATACACATTTGTTGTTTTAAAAATGTACCTGTCAGAGCCTTCGACCACTGTTCAGCAGAGTGGTGCTGCTTTGCTGTTCTATCGCCTGAGGGCAGACAACCCTTTCGTCACATCTCAGGTGGGGTTGCCGGCCCCCAGGCGCTAAAACAGCAGTGTAGCACCACTCTGCTGAATGGTTGTCGACCAACCGAGGTGGCAGAGTGGTTAGCACACTGTACTCGTATTTGGGAAGATGACAGTTCAAACCTGGGTTCAGCCATCCTGATTTAGGATTGCCATGACTTCCCTAAATCGCTTCAGGCAAATGCCGGCATGGTTCCTTTGAAAGTTTCATAGCGGCCCCTTATCAGTTAGATGGTCCGCACAACAGACAAGCAAGGTGGGCTGCTGACCTCCTTTCAAGATGGTTCAAATGGCTCTGAGCACTATGGGACTTAACATCTGCGGTCATCAGTCCCCTAGAACTTAGAACTACTTAAGGGGCTCCGGAAAGGCTCAAAATCATGAAAAGTTCAATTTTTACTTTGTTGCGTTTTCTGAATCTGCAGACTATTACCTTTTAATAGATATATAATTTATTCAATTCCGAAGACTACAACTATTTTTAAATTTTTTTTGAAATGTGTTCTACATGGGCGTGACCCACTGTGGCGCTGTTAAACTGCTGTCAAATGGTTTTATTATTAACGTCCGTGTTCATCAGGTACATTTTAGTGATGTGAGATAAAGTATGTGTTTTGGCTAACCTGTGATGGTTCAATATATATCGCTGGTGTGATTGTCGATTGTTTCATGTTTATTTACTCTGTCGTTATCTCGAAAATATTCGTAATTAAATCTGTTTCTTGAGTCTCTGTTTTGTTGAAGTATAATAATGAGTAAAAGTAAAGTTATTAGAAATCCTCTGAAGGCTTTTAAGAAAAGGAGAAATGTTTGAAAGCCAAAGGTATGTGTTATTACTGTAAACAATAAAGACGATAACCAAGTGAGTGAACCTAACATGGTACGAGCGATGCTTGCTTTAGACAAGGAACGCCTTCGGGCTGCAGACAGGGCTGTAAAGAGTCTAGAAATACAAGCAAGAGTAAACAGGAGGAGGAACAAGAGGAAGCTGGAGGAGGAGTTTGCAGAGGATGAAGATAATCCATCCTATGGACCTGGAATGCACTAAAAAGTTAATCCAATCTTTGTCGCTCGATTCCCAAAACTTTTATTTTCTCATACTAATCACACGTTTTCTAAGGATCTTCCAAACATATTTGTTTCAAACTTTCAGTAAATGTTACACAGTACCTTCCGCATAATTTAACACAGCCTTTTTCCAAAAAACTGTATATTTTTGAATATATAAATAAAAAATTGCACAAAAATGTTGTGAATTTTCATTACAATTGAAAAAAAATCATCTTTAATAACTGAACTAAAATTTTGTAAAATCCCTGTGTTAAGTTGTAGCCCATATTCCAATAAATAATCTGTAAAAAGTTCAACTTCCTACCTCAAATACTTTGTGAGGAAAGATGTAATTTATAAGCGTTATTTTAACATTGCAAGTATAGGGCGTTCCGGAGCCCCTTAAACCTAACTAACATAAGGACATCACACACATACATGCCCGAGGTAGGATTCGAACCTGCGACCGTAGCAGTCGCGCATTTCCGGACTGAAGCGCTTAGAACCGCTCGGCCACCACTACCGGCTCCCTTCAAGAGCTCAGATCAGAATATCGCCAGTGGATGTAAACCTCAACAGACTTTCCGCATAAACATGGCACTACTTCGTGCAAAGGCATGTGACAGAGATCAACCAATTGGAACTAATGTGAATAAGTGTAGCACTCCGCAGAATCGGTGATGTAAGCACGCCAGCAGAGTCAGATCGGCAGTGTGTACATAGAGTTAGAACAGCTACGGTCAATAACTACGCCAGCTCTAGCTCAGTAGACACTCACCGCAGTGTTCCGTAGAAAGTTGTATCTTGTTGGGCGTAACGCTACTCTGTAAATTGTTTAGCGTAGTATTTTGGTTATTATTTCTTTTCATTGCTCTTAGTTGGCATTTACCACCACCAGAATTATTGTGTTTCTTGCTGTTCTTGAGTTTGGAAATTAGTGCTCGCCCAGAAGGCGTTTTAGTTAAAAAAGTGTCCTCAAACTTGATCGTTAGTTCCTTCCTGCTGACCGAGGACACTACAGAAAGGGCACAGCTGACTTCCTTCCCCATCCTTCCCTAATCCGAAGGAACCAATTGAGGCGTAGCACCTTCGCATCGCTCGTGTCACTTGTTAGGACGATATCGTTATAGGCATAAGTCATCGACAGATGTCACCAGCTGACATGGACCCGAGTTACAGAGCTGCACATAGTTGTACTAGTAGGCGGCAGAGGTCAGCAGTTGACGGACAGTGCTAGCAGTCGTAGTCAAAACAATGTTGTAAAGTTATGTTTGATTAATATTTAATGTATTTGCATAATTATAATTGTTTTATATGCGTAGTAATTAGCAGTGTGAGTGTTGTATGAGAAAAGAAGAAGAGAAGTAAGTGAAAATTGTTTTGTTTATTCACGAAGTACCAGTTAAACTATACAGGGGATTTACTATAACTGAATGTGTAGTCAGTTTATGGTACTAATAAATCGTGAGTAGAACACAAATTAATCGGTAATTTCAGTAGGAGTAATTTTATATTTGATACTTTTCTACATTTATTTATTTAGCAATTGCCATAGAAGGAAATGTTTTACTATGATTGGTCATTGAAGTAAAGCGCGGGTTAGCGCGGAATAATACTGCAACCTGATTTGCTGTTTATGATATCAGCCAATCAGAAAAATGCAGGCTCGCGCCAATCTATGCTGGGAACAAATCCTTTGGTGTGATCTGGGGGGGGGTCGTGGCTGAGGGTTCGAACTAGTAACATCTCATTGAAAGCAGCTCCGACGAAAGTACTGTAAAATCGCGGAAAAATGCTAATTGCGAGTTCACGAAGTAGTACAAAGTGTATTTAAGTGAATGGTATAGTGGAAGTCGTGTGGAATTTCGGATGGAATATCAAAATTATTGCTTTTGACTGTTAGTTAAAACCGCGTGGCGTGTTGTGAGATCTAAGACTGGAACAGGTATTTCGTGTAGAGCAGAGTGCACAACATTTGAGCGAGCATTTTCATAACTAAACGATCTGGTGGACCCTATTAACTTCAGTAACGGGTGTAAATACCATAAACTGGCTACGTGTGTGATTGTGGTGTGTGTGTGAACTTTACATTGTGTTGCCACTTAGTGCGGACATGGCAGTATTAACTGTGATCTTTATCGTAAAAATACACCTGAAAATTTACATTGCCAAGTTAAAACTTTTATTTCAGTAGCTAGCCACATCCCGTTTACCGGACAATTCTATGTATGTTGCGACCTGCAATAGACAGTAGTGGTCTAGTATTTTCTACTACAGCTTTTAGCTAGACAAATGAACATTGCTGGACACTGGCAGGGCGGTAAAAAGTAACATGCCGCACTGTACAATGACCTCGCTGTCTGGTCGCCTCCCCCAGATCAACTAACCAACGAACGGTTGTCGAAGACTGACTGGTAGATTTTCAAAGCGCTCAGCAAAGATACTAGAGTGATACCGAGGTTGTTGCCAAACTCGCAGTTCTTAGACGGACCCTTTGATGATTTATTCACGCATGTGTCAGATCGGGCCAGAGGAGGGTGCGCGCGATAAGGGAGGGCCGAAAAATCATAAACATCCGTTGTCGCTGTGTTCATGTTCCAATTTCGTCGAATGCTTTCGAACTGTCTCTAGTGGTTGCACTCACTACTGTCGCATGTTCGAATCCTGCGTCGGGCGTGGATGTGTTTGATGTCCTTAGGTTAGTTAGACAGCTGCCACCACCCTTCACAGAGGAATGGGGTACTTAAAACTCTAGTACATAGGGCGCGCACTATCTCTGACGCAGAGAGTCTACCCCAGGAATTGGAACATCTGAGAACTGTTTTTCGAAAAAATGGGTACTCAAGAGTGGCAGATTCAACGTGCTCTCCGCCCAACCACTGCAGCACAACCTGTTGAGATGGATGAAGTCACGAGGGAGGAGGTAGGCACTGCATTTATTCCATACACAGGCGCACTCTCGGGGAAAATCGCCCGCATTCTGAAGAAATACCGGGTCGGAACTGTGTTTTGTCCTCCAAATAAAACTCGTGCACTGGTGGGGAGCGCCAAGGATGACCTCGGTTTGAGGAAGGCCGGCGTGTACCAGATTCCGTGTCAATGTGGCAAGTCGTATATTGTCAGACGATGCGTACCGTCGAGGATCGATGCCGTGAACACCAGAGGCACACTCGACTGATGTATCCGAGCAAGTCGGCGGTCGCTGAACATTGTTTGTCGGAAAATCACGCCATGGAGTATGACCGCACGAGGATTCTGGTACAGACGTCGAGATACTGGGACAGCGTTGTTAGAGAGGCCATCGAAATTCGCACCAATGACGACCTCATAAACCGCGACTGTGGCTATAATCTTAGCAAGTGTACATCGAGCAAACGTATAGTTGTGACGACCACGGCGGACAGAGCCATCACACCGACGTCATCTCAGACGCCGTCGCAATCTGTTCCACCGCGCGACCGTGGCGCGGGGCGCGGACGGCGGAGGGAGCGCGCCGCGGGCGGAGGGTATTTAAATCGGCCGCCGCCGCGACCGAACCCAGTTCCCTCTGAGCAGCCATAGCGTACGGATCTCCGTGCCGGCACGTTCACAGGAGCTCAGTCCGTCAGTTCAACTGATGATGGCGACATGTATGATCGCCGAAATATTGTGTCCGTTGGACACTATAGACCGGCAGCACACCCGTGGATATTTTGATTAGGTTTAAGTAGTTCTAAGTTCTAGGGGACTGATGACCTCAGATGTTAAGCCCCATAGTGCTCAGAGCCATTTGAAGCATTTGTAGATGAAGACTCGTGCAGTGCAATTGTCTTTGCGGTTTGTGCGATCTGAATCTAAGTATCGAAGTAAATGAATTTTTAAACCCTAAAAATCATCGGTGAAATTACACAGATGGCCGATCTGTAGTCGTTGCTGCCGGCAGAACTACTTTCAGAAACCAGCTGCAACAGCAGTACTTAGCGTGGAGCTGAAAATATTACGTAGCACAAAGCGTAGTGTTGTTGTTGTTGTGGTCCTCAGTCCTGAGACTGGTTTGATGCAGCTCTCCATGCTACTCTATCCTGTGCATGCTTCTTCATCTCCCAGTACCTACTGCAACCTACATCCTTCTGAATCTGCTTAGTGTACTGATCTCTTGGTCTCCCTCTACGATTTTTACCCTCCACGCTGCCCTCCAATGCTAAATTTGTGATCCCTTGATGCCTCAAAACATGTCCTACCAACCGATCCCTTCTTCTAGTCAAGTTGTGCCACAAACTTCTCTTCTCCCCAAACCTATTCAATACCTCCTCATTAGTTACGTGATCTACCCACCTTATCTTCAGCATTCTTCTGTAGCACCACATTTCGAAAGCTTCTATTCTCTTCTTGTCCAAACTGGTTATCGTCCATGTTTCACTTCCATACATGGCTACACTCCATACAAATACATTCAGAAACTACTTCCTGACACTTAAATCTATACTTGATGTTAACAAATTTCTCTTCTTCAGAAACGATTTCCTTGCCATTGCCAGTCTACATTTTATATCCTCTCTACTTCGACCATCATCAGTTATTTTACTCCCTAAATAACAAAACTCCTTTACTACTTTAAGTGTCTCATTTCCTAATCTAATCCCCTCAGCATCACCCGATTTAATTTGACTACATTCCATTATCCTCGTTTTGCTTTTGTTGATGTTCATCTTATATCCTCCTTTCAAGACACTGTCCATTCCGTTCAACTGCTCTTCCACGTCCTTTGCTGTCTCTGACAGAATTACAATGTCATCGGCGAACCTCAAAGTTTTTACTTCTTCTCCATGAATTTTAATACCTACTCCGAATTTTTCTTTTGTTTCCTTTACTGCTTGCTCAATATACAGATTGAATAACATCGGGGAGAGGCTACAACCCTGTCTCACTCCTTTCCCAACCACTGCTTCCCTTTCATGCCCCTCAACTCTTATAACTGCCATCTGGTTTCTGTACAAATTGTAAATAGCCTTTCGCTCCCTGTATTTTACCCCTGCCACCTTCAGAATTTGAAAGAGAGTACTCCAGTTAACGTTGTCAAAAGCTTTGTCTAAGTCTACAAATGCTAGAAACGTAGGTTTGCCTTTTCTTAATCTTTCTTCTAAGATAAGTCGTAAGGTTAGTATTGCCTCACGTGTTCCAACATTTCTACGGAATCCAAACTGATCTTCCCCGAGGTCCGCTTCTACCAGTTTTTCCATTCGTCTGTAAAGAATTCGCGTTAGTATTTTGCAGCTGTGACTTATTAAACTGATAGTTCGGTAATTTTCACATCTGTCAACACCTGCTTTCTTTGGTATTGGAATTATTATATTCTTCTTGAAGTCTGTGGGTATTTCGCCTGTCTCATACATCTTGCTCACCAGATGGTAGAGTTTGGTCATGACTGGCTCTCCCAAGGCCATCAGTAGTTCTAATGGAATGTTGTCTACTCCCGGGGCCTTGTTTCGACTCAGGTCTTTCAGTGCTCTGTCAAACTCTTCACGCAGTATCTTATCTCCCATTTCATCTTCATCTACATCCTCTTCCATTTCCATAATACTGTCCTCAAGTACATCGCCCTTGTATAAACCCTCTATATACTCCTTCCACCTTTCTGCCTTCCCTTCTTTGCTTAGAACTGGGTTGCCATCTGAGCTCTTGATATTCATACAAGTGGTTCTCTTCTCTCCAAAGGTCTCTTTAATTTTGCTGTAGGCAGTATCTATCTTACCCCTAGTGAGACAAGCCTCTACATCCTTACATTTGTCCTCTAGCCATCGCTGCTTAGCCATTTTGCACTTTCTGTCGATCTCATTTTTGAGACGTTTGTATTCCCTTTTGCCTGCTTCATTTACTGCATTTTTATATTTTCTCCTTTCATCAATTAAATTCAATATTTCTTCTGTTACCCAAGGATTTCTATTAGCCCTCGTCTTTTTACCTACTTGATCCTCTGCTGCCTTCACTACTTCATCCCTCAGAGCTACCCATTCTTCTTCTACTGTTTCTTTCCCCCATTCCTGTCAATTGTTCCCTTATGCTCTCCCTGAAACTCTCTACAACCTCTGGTTCTTTCAGTTTATCCAGGTCCCATCTCCTTAAATTCCCACCTTTTTGCAGTTTCTTCAGTTTCAATCTGCAGTTCATACATAACCAATAGATTGTGGTCAGAATCCATATCTGCCCCTGGAAATGTCTTACAATTTAAAACCTGGTTCCTAAATCTCTGTCTTACCATTATATAATCTATCTGATACCTATTAGTATCTCCAGGATTCTTCCAGGTATACAACCTTCTTTTATGATTATTGAACCAAGTGTTAGCTATGATTAAGTTATGATCTGTGCAAAATTCTACAAGGCGGCTTCCTCTTTCATTTCTTCCCCCCAATCCATATTCACCTACTATGTTTCCTTCTCTCCCTTTTCCTACTGCCGAATTCCAGTCACCCATGACTATTAAATTTTCGTCTCCCTTCACTACCTGAATAATTTCTTTTATCTCGTCATACATTTCATCAATTTCTTCATCATCTGCAGAGCTAGTTGGCATATAAACTTGTACTACTGTAGTAGGCATGGGCTTTGTGTCTATCTTGCCCACAACAATGCGTTCACTATGCTGTTTGTAGTAGCTAACCCACACTCCTATTTTTTTATTCATTATTAAACCTACTCCTGCATTACCCCTATTTGATTTTGTATTTATAACCCTGTAATCACCTGTCCAAAAGTCTTGTTCCTCCTGCCACCGAACTTCACTAATTCCCACTATATCTAACTTTAACCTATCCATTTCCCTTTTTAAATTTTCTAACCTACCTGCCCGATTAAGGGATCTGACATTCCACGCTCCGATCCGTAGAATGCCAGTTTTCTTTTTCCTGATAACGACGTCCTCTTGAGTAGTCCCCGCCCGGAGATCCGAATGGGGGACTATTTTACCTCCGGAATATTTTACCCAAGAGGACGCCATCATCATTTAATCACACAGTAAAGCTGCATGTCCTCGGTTAAAATTACGGCTGTAGTTTCCCCTTGCTTTCAGCCGTTCGCAGTACCAGCACAGCAAGGCCGTTTTGGTTAATGTTACAAGGCCAGATCAGTCAATCATCCAGACTGTTGCCCCTGCAACTACTGAAAAGGCTGCTGCCCCTCTTCAGGAACCACATGTTTGTCTGGCCTCTCAACAGATACCCCTCCGTTGTGGTTGCACCTATGGTACGTCCATCTGTATCGCTGAGGCACGCAAGCCTCCCCACCAACGGCAAGGTCCATGGTTCATGGGGGAAGAAAGCGTAGTGAGTGGCGGTAAAAAAGAGCGCACATTACGTGTGGCAAATGTAGCAAGAGAGCCGTCAATTGAGACAAAGTGTCATGAGTTACTCACTACTGATTCGAGAATAAGCAAAACCACGTTGTTTCATGCTCGCACAAAGGGAACCTTAAACATAGTGAGTAGACAAATGCTAACATTTCCTATAAAGACGATCTAATATGCAAGTATTTTGGTCACATGCAAGGCAAATCTCAATCAATGAGTGCAAACCTCAGAAGTTACTTAAAATCCATCAAGTTCGTAATTTTACTGCACTAGCAAAGAAATAGTATGAGCAAGATAATTTGGTTATTAACAGCTGAGAGAGAAAGAGGGACTGATTTGCACAGGGGCTCACGTATGTGAGGTCCACAACTGGGTATCTTTATCCACGTGGGCCCATTTTTCCGATCCTAAGACAAAGGAATACTGTGGTCCATTGGAATTTAAATAAACATGCAAGGCTAGAAATTGCTCCAAGTGAAACATAATTCAAAATTAATATATTCTGCAAGAAATGTAAGCTAAGTTTGAGTCGAAAACGTGGTTCAAGCAAGGAGCATGTAGCCACGTCACCTAAATAAGTGCAACACCAGACCAATGTCCGTAAAACACAAAAAGTTAGCTCAGAATGGCGTCCCTTCGACACACTAATCTCTCTCAAACTGTAATCTGCGCTAAGGTCCCTGATTGACTCTGAGGAGGCAAAGTCCTCGTCCTCCGAGAGACATACTATGTGCGGCTACACAGAATTAATGTGGCAAAGAGCTAGGCAGAGTCCTTTTAAAAGTACATTTTGAAAGAAAATAGAAGACTGGCGAGTTGAACGTTTGCACACTTCTGAAACAAGTTGGCACAGATAACTGATGGGTTGCATTGTCGTGGTACAACGGTAAGTACCATCCAGAATCCACACAAAAAGAAACTGGAATGTAAGTTGTGATTATGACTGTGAGCAGCATGTAGTGAGGCGAGTTATGGTAGGCAGACCAAGGTTAATCATGCTTAATTGCAAGATCTACAAAAATTCCGATGTGAAAACCTAATCTAAGGCGGATAGATGACACCAGAAAAAATGCAGGAGTGACGTTATGCGCTAGCAGGCGCAGATTGTGATGTGTGGGTAACCCTAGAGTAGCCCGCCATTCAGCTGTAGGTCTCAGATGGTTGCTGTTAGGAATTCATTTTCAAAAAAAATTAGTTGGAAGTAAACTTTGTGGGTGAGAAAAGCAAGGGCAGGCCAGGAAAGAAAATACTTGATGATCGACTAGCGTTAATGCAATGTCACAGCTATCAAGAAATGAAGAGGAAAGAACAATATAGAGAAGAGTGCATGCAGTGCCAAGGAAAAACGTTTAGAAATAGACTGATCGACACAAGCAGGTGTAGATGGTACCTATAATCTCGTGCTGGTGTGGGGAAGAGAAGGCGAAGTCATTCTCCTCACGACACGTCTTCACTGTGAGGCCGCTCTCAACCAGCAAGCTTCTCAGGTGCTGCACGCGGTCGAGCTGGAGATGATACGGCGACACGAAATTCTTGTAGTCCTGCAAACGTAACGAAACAGGCGTGTTGAAAAAGCGCTGTTTGTAACCGGGCTTTCAGTAAGTCCACGCACTAGTCACGTCTTCGTCATGAAACTGTCTCACTTACAGCTGGTAGAAGTCACGCATCTTCACGTTGTGGCTGGTGGTGGGGGTTTACGAAGGTCAATGAACAATGATTGAGTAATTAATTTGGTTGTCCGTTTTTCTTATGCCCCTCTGAACTGGCGAAATTAAATCTCACCTGTGATTCTTCTGTTGTCCCGGCCGCGGCCTCCGTCAGGCTCCATCACGTCTGGCTTGGTTTTAGTGATTAACTGATCAAGAAAGAGACAACAGGGGAAGCCACAAACCAAGAAAACAAACAGGCAAATCTGATACGATGTTGCACATAGTGTTTGAAGGCAACACGTTAAATGACAGGTAGGCTGTTACACGTGAATAACGGTTACTCCTCGCCGAAAAAGTTAAGAAACTAAGTTAAGAAACTGCGAAGACTCGTCTTGCTGCAGATCAAGACACAATAATAATCAAATACACTATTGGCCATTAAAATTGCTACTCCAAGAAGAAATGCAGATGATAAACGCGTATTCACTGGACAAATATATTATACTAGAACTGACATGTGATTACATTTTCACGCAATTTGGGTGCATAGATCCTGAGAAATCAGTATCCAGAACAACCACCTCTGGCCGTAATAACGGCCTTGATACGCCTGGGCATTGAGCCAAACAGAGCTTGGATGGCGTGTACAGGTACAGCTGCCCATGCAGCTTCAACACGATACCACAGTTCATCAAGAGTAGTGACTGGCGTATTGTGACGAGCCAGTTGCTCCGCCACCATTGACCACACGTTTTCAATTGGTGAGAGATCTGGAGAATGTGCTGGCCAGGGCAGCAGTTGAACATTTTCTGTAGCCAGAAAGGCCCGTACAGGATCTGCAACATGCGGTCGTGCATTATCCTGCTGAAATGTAGGGTTTCGCAGGGATCGAATGAAGGGTAGAGCCACGGGTCGTAACACATCTGAAATGTAACGTCTACTGTTCAAAGTGCCGTCAATGCGAACAAGAGGTGACCGAGAAGTGTAACCAATGGCACCCCATTTCATCAGGCCAAGTGATACGCCAGTATGGCGATGACGAATACACGCTCCCAATGTGCGTTCACCGCGATGTCGCCAAACACGGATGCGACCATCATGATGCTGTAAACAGAACCTGGATTCATCCGAAAAAATGATCTTTTGCCATTCTTGCACCTGGGTTCGTCGTTAAGTACACCATCGCAGGCGCTCCTGTCTGTGATGCAGCGTCAAGGGTAACCGCAGCCATGGTCTCCGAGCTGATAGTCCATGCTGCTGCAAACGTCATCGAACTGTTCGTGCAGATGGTTGTTGTCTTGCAAACGTCCCCATCTCTTGACTCAGGGATCGAGACGTGGCTGCACGATCCGTTGCAGCCATGCGGATAAGATGCGTATCATCTCGACTGCTAGTGATACGAGGCCGTTGGGATCCAGCACGGCGTTCCGTATTACCCTCCTGAACCCACCGATTCCATATTCTACTAACAGTCATTGGATCTCGAGCAACGCGAGCAGCAATGTCGCGATACGATAAACCGCAATCGCGATAGGCTACAATCCGACCTTCATCAAAGTCGGAGACGTGATGGTACGCATTTCTCCTCCTTACACGAGGTATTACAACAACGTTTCACCAGGCAACGCCGGTCAACTGGTGTTTGTGTTTGAGAAATCTGTTGGAAACTTTCCTCATGTCAGCACATTATAGGTGTCGCCACCGGCGCCAGCCTTGTGTGAATGCTGTGAAAAGCTAATCATTTTCATATCACAGCATCTTCTTCCTGTCGGTTAAATTTCGCGTCTGTAGCACGTCATCTTCGTGGTGTAGCAATTGTAATGGCCTGTAGTGTAATACAAATTACAGAGAAAGTATTGAATGTTCCAACTCCTGAATTAAGACAGAGTGGACCGAGAGGTGGCTGAATTACTAATAGTCATGAGAATTGATGAGACCAGCCTGCGCTGGGGTCACTGAAATTGCTTTCAAGGAAACATGATATGATTTCTGCAACAGTCGTTTGGTGTACACGTTATCGTGTCGCGTCGAAATTACTACCGATTAGCACGCAGCCGGCCGCGGTGGTCTAGCGGTTCTAGGCGCTCAGTCAGGAACCGCGCGACTGCTACGGTCGCAGGTTCGAATCCTGCCTCGGGCATGGATGTGTGTGATGACTTTAGGTTAGTTAGGTTTAAGTAGTTCTAAGTTCTAGGGGATTGATGACCTCAGATGTTAAGTCCCATAGTGCTCAGAGCCATTTGAACCATTTTTTTTTATTAGCACGCGGAAACTGTTCACTGACTGTGCTGGACTGTGTCGCGCGATCAATGGCGCTTATGGATGTAAGCAACATGTATATTTGTACATGATGACGGCAATACGATCTCGGACGGTGGTCACGAACTTCCACCTACTAACAAGGTACCGCCTGAGTGCGAGGTTGCAAAAGGCCAACGATATTTACGGCATTCGACGCCACACATATCGTCTACCACGCAACAGCAACAATGGTTGATATTGGAAGCAGGGGGCAGGACTGGAGGTACCCAGTGGAGAGCACAGCATGAGACTATGGAGCTTCGTTGAACTGCTTAATCGACAAGCAACTCACAGCAGTGCTAATGGTGTTGATACAAAGCAGAGCAATGGCAACGATAAACAAAGAATAGCAATGGCAACGATAAACAAAGCAAACGTTGCATTATATCTACAACTACGGTTGCCGAAGTTGACATTTCGTCAGAAAGGAAGCCCAGGAATTTTGCAGAACGAGAAAGAAGTGGCACATGAAATATTAGCGTTTCTGCGTGATCAGTCAGTGGAATGTTTGGTATCGTATATACTCGACAGTGCGTACATGTACATGGGGAGTACAATGATGACGACACGTCCTGAGCAAGTGGAAGTGGTACTGAAACAGCTGTCGAGTCAAGTAATTCATCATCCTTGTCCGACAGGGATCTACAAATACCGTCCGGAGTGAAACGTAGTAAAGGACAATCGTTGTCCAACGAGCAGGTACTAAACATAATTATATGCATGAAAGATCACCCGCAGCATAGTAAAGGAACAATTATGAACAGATTTCGATTAAGTCTGCAGCAACACGATAGTGTAGTGCATAAGAAAAACTACGGGTAGTCAAGAAACGACAAGGCGCACTTGTTACAGAAACTGGTGTTTGTGCATTTCGAGTGTCCTCGACACAATTTACAGGATGTGTATGACAGTGACCTACTACGTTATGCACTTCAAAAAATTGGAAGACATAAGATAACGAAATTCCAAACAAAGCGCCAACTTGACGATGCACGGGAAACTGTGGAATCGGTCCGAAAATTTGTAGATGAGATAAACTTATCATATCGCCCAGTAACGAATTTGTTTTAAACTCCGATCAATTGGGATTTGAAGAGGAAAGTTGTATCAAAGGAACCCTGGAAATTAGAGGTACCATGAGTTGTATCATGATCAAGTAGCCTCATTGCCTTAACGCATTCGCATACAATTATGCCGACTGTTAATCTGGATGGTAAATTGGCTGGAAAATTATTTACTGTGCTGCGAGAAATCTGAGGTGCTCTGCTCCCTACTATTCTTTCTCGTTTGAGTGATCTTGCAAGGACAGTAGGGAATATTTACGCCACAGCAAGCAACAGTGGGAAAATGGACGTAAGAGAACTACAACTATAGTATGAGCAGTACTTTTGGACTATAGCTGGTCAAAATAACTTGCTTTTGCTTGACTCCTGACCTGCGTATAAACATCATGCTCCTTTAGAGCATCTATTCCTCCCGAAAAGTGTGTGGCATAGCAATTCTTACCACCAGGAACCACTCGACAAATTCAGCCTCTGGATGTTTGATTTAACCGTGCATATAAAACATTATCACACTACCTGCAGTTACGCCTTAAAGGATAGCCAGTTTCACGATAACCTCCACGACATACTGTTTTGCATTCGGCTGCATGCCAACAGATTCCGTAATTTCTCATCACTCCGTTACATGCTGTCATTAAGAGTGGATACCTAGCTGAACGTCCTGCACGGTTTGTAACTCCAAGGAATTCGCCTTCGATCTTGATATGAAGATGGTATTTGTTCTTTCGGACATGTCCGAAAGAACAGATACCATCGGTGACTATGCAGCTCTTTTAGAACGAAATGAGAATTAAATCAAGACCCTAAGCTGTCGACAAACGTTGGTATACATCAATGGGGACGGTTGAAAGTGTGTGCCTCGACCGGGACCCGAACCCGGGATCTCTTGCTTACTTGGCAGATGGTCTGTCCATCTGAGCTACCGAGGACACCCCTTGCACGCTCCCCGTGAGACCCACATTCCCAACTTAATGTCCACACACTACATTCGTAGTGCCCCTGCCCATTACACTCATGTCCTTAGGAACAGATACCATTTTCATATAGTTAAGGCTAACCGTCCATTGACCTTCTTATGTGCTGGATGCACATGCATTGCCCGAACTCTTACGAGACTCGGTAAGATTGTTTGCCGCGAGTAATGAGTGTAATGGGCAGGGGCACTACGAATGTAGTGTGTGGACATTAAGTTGGGAATGGGGGTCTCACGGGGAGCGTGCAAGGGACAAATCCCTGCAGTGTCGCACTATCATCTGTGTCCTCCGTGGCTCAGATGGCTATAACGAAAATATATATATATATATATATATATATATATATATATATATATATATATATATATATATATATATATATATATAATGCCGGCACGGTAGCTCAGCATACTCGGTTAGAGGTTTAGCTACCCTCTGTAATAAAAAACTGAGTGAACGGATAAACGAAGAACCTGAACGGGTGTCATCGGACGTCCGCACCGAACAAATTGAACTAACAATATAGAAAAAAAAGAGATAAAAAAAAGATGGATAGAGCGTCTACCATGTAAGCAGGAGATCCCAGGTTCGAATCCCGGTCGGGATACACATTTTTAACTGTCCCCGCTGATGTGTATCAATGCCTGTCGACAGCTTAGGGTCTTGACTTAATTACCATTTCGATCTTGATGGAGCGAATCTTTGAGATCACTGCGGCGCTCCATTGTTTGACCGGTGTTCATGGTGCAAATTAATGGTTTGTTTTGAAGATTTCTTGAATGTCGACGATGTCCATTTTGTGTAGTGTAACACATACATTCCGTGGAAGGTTAATCTCTTCGCCTCTCGGACACTCATTTTGTGTCGCCCTCATGACGCACGAGGTGAGTCACTAGCAGCTAATATTTTTCCTCGCATGATCATTAACACAACTCTTTCAAATGAGCCTTAGTAAAGATTGAACTTGCGACCTCGCACTAAAAGGGTTTCCTTGTAAGAACTGGCTTCGACTGGGGTGTCGAGAGCGCCTCCCGTCATTTTAGTGTTCCAAGACCTACGGCACCGTCCACCTCCGCCGACAAAGAGAGATGCTCCTTGACCAACCTAATAGGAGTGCCTCTCGCGTATTCGTTCAGACCCGTGAAAGCACTCTTGGCGCCCTCACAGTTGGTGCACCTGGAATAGAAGGTCTTCCGCAAAAACGGCGTGTGCCCCTGCCGGCGGCGAGGAAGATCTGAGATTCGAACTAACGACTTCTTTAGCCTTCTAGAAATATGCCATGTTGTACCAATTTTATATTAATTAAACTAGGGGTCAGAAAATTATTATATATTCACCAGCCCGGAGTCATGTTGTTAGGCAAGGCCACGGAGGTACCTAATTGCTGGGGAAAATTCATTTGGTATGATTTGATCGGCAGTTAATTAAATCGACTTGTAATCTACTGGGCCGATCAGCTCGTGACTAATATCAGTCGACTCGTAATCTAAAGACGAAGCTAATGTGGTACCAAAAGTAATGGTTAAATTTTATTAGGGCGCTCTTCCTTTGTCAGAGGGCTTGACTGGTTGCTGCTTTGCCTCCACGTGTTCTGTGGAAGGATATCACAATATATCGGTGCTACAACGTGTCTCATTGATGTGCCTTGGGAGTCTCCACTATGCATCTACACATACATCTACACCTCCGTCTATACCCTGCAAATCACAGTGGAATGCATGGAACAGGGTACCTATCTTTGTGCCACTTATTGGGGCTCCATCCCATTCCGTAATGTATGGAGTGTGTGAAGAATGACTGCTTAAATTACTCTGTGAGCACCGTAGTTTGTCTGATCTTGTACCCGCAGTCCTTACGGGATCGACACGTGCGGGATTGTAGTATACTCCTATATTCCTCACTTTATACTGGCTCTTGAAACACCGACTATCGGCTTCCCAGGATTCTTGACATCTACCTTGAAGCGCGTGCCATTCTGTGTTTTTCAGCACCTCCATCTCGCTGCCCCGTATGTCAAACCAACCATAGACAATACGCGCTGCCCTTACCCGTATACAGTCAGTATACCCTACTAGCCCTATCTGGTATGGGTGCCACACACCTGAGCGATATTCTATGATGGGTCACTCAGTTGTTTTGTAATCCATCTCTACTGTGGATGCTCTGCATATTTTTCTCTATCCTACCAATGATTCCGTAGAAATGTAGGAACACGCGAGGCAATACTGACCCTACGACTTCTCATAACAGATAGGTTAAGCAAAGGCAACCTACGTTTCTAGCATTTCTAGATTTAGAGAAAGCTTTGACAATGTTGACTGGAATACTCTCTTTCAAACTCTAAAGGTGAAGGTGTAAAATAAAGGAAGCGAAAGGCTATTTACAATCTGTTCAGAAACCAGATGGCAATTACTCGTATAAGAGTCGAGGAGTACGAAAGGGAAGCAGTGGTTGAGAAGGGAGTGAGACAGGTTTGTAGCCTATCGCCTGTGTTGTTCAATCTGTATATTGAGCAAGCAATAAAGGAAACAAAAGGAAAATTTGGAGCAGGAATTAAACTCCACGGAGAAAAAATAAAAACTCTGACGTTTGCAGATGACATTGTAATTGAGAAGATGAACGGAATGGATAGTGTCTTGAAAGGACGATATGAAATGAACTTCAACAATATCAAAACGAGAATAATGGAACGTTGTCGAATTAAATCTCGTGATTCCAAGGGAATTAGATTAGGAAATGAGACACTTAAACTAACAGATGATTTTTTTACTATTTGGAACGCAAAATAACTGACGATGGTCGAAGTAGGGAGGACATAAAATGCAGATTGGCAACGTCAAGGAAAGGGTTTCTGAAGAAGACAAAGTTGTTAACATCGAGTATAAATTTTAGTGTCAGGGAGTCCTTTCTGAAAGTGTTTGTGTGTAGTTGTAGCCATATAAGGAAGAGAAACCTAGACGATAAACGCTTTAGACAAGAGGAGAATAGACGCTTTTGAAATGTTGTGCTACAGAAGAATGCTGAAGATTAGATGGGTAGATGACGTAACTAATGAGGAGGTACTGTATAGAATTGGGGAGGATAGAAAGTTTTGGTACAACCTGACTGAAAGAAGGGATCGGTTGGTAGGACACATTCTGAGGCATCAAGCGATCACCTAGTCAGTAGCGGAAAGAGGCATGGGGGGGGGGGGGGGGGGTAAAAATCGTAGAGAGAGAGGAGAGCAAAAGATGAATACAGTAAACAGATTCAGAGGGATGTAGGTTGCAGTGGTTTCTCGGAGACGAAGAGGCTTAGCTGCATCAAACCAGTCTTTGAACTGAAGAACACAACAACAACAACAGCAACAGCAACACCAATGAACAGAAGTCTGGTACCGGCATTACCTACGAGCGGGAGTCTCTGATCGTTCTATATCATGTCTCCCCGTATTGCTATATTTAGGAGTTTTCATGAATTAAATGATTTTAATTACTACTTACTGGTATAGTTAGCGTATACATTTTCCTCCTAATTTTGTGGAGTACACAGTTATAGGTTTGACTACACTTGAAGCAAGTTTCCAATCTTTGGACCACTTTGAAATCTCATAGAGATGTAATATTTGTACAGCTCCTTTTAGGTAGTGTTTCATTACAGATAACAACGTAATTTACGAAATATCTGAGGTTACTATTGATATAGAACGCCATGTTACTAACATTAAGCAGATGAAGTGATATCGGACGTTCCCCAAGGAAATGTTGTAGGTCCAACACTATTCCTAATGTTCCTAAACGATTTAGGAGACAATCTGAGCAGCTGTCTTAGATCATTTACTGTCCAGAAAAGTCATCAGGAGAGCAAAAGCAACAAGAAAAGTATTTAGGAAAGATATCTGTAAGGTGCGGAAAGTGGCAATTAACTCTAAGTACTGAAAAGTGTGGGGTTATCCACATGAGTACTGAAAGGCACCAGCCAAAGTTCGGTTACACGATAAATCTCACAAACTTAAAGGCCGTCAATTAAACTATCGATGTCAATTACGAACAACTTAAATTGGAACGATCATTTAGATAATGTCGTAGGAAAGATGGACCAAAGAGGGCGTTTTGTTGGCAGAACGCTTAGAAGACGTATCAAATCTACTAAAGAGACAACGCTTCTCCTTCCTTTTCTGTAGTATTTCTGCGAGATATGCGATCCTTGCCGATAAAATTGACAGATGACATCGAAAAACTTCAAAGAAGGGCAGCTCGTTTCGTGTTATCGTAAAACAGGGGAGAGTGTGTTACAGATATGATACGCGAATTGGGGTGGCAATCATTAAAACAAAGGCTTTTTTCCTTCTGCCGAGATACTGTAACGGAATTTCGGTCTCCAACATTCTCCTTCAACTGTAAAAATATTTTTTTTTCATCCAGTACATAGGGAGAAATTATCATCGTAAAAAGTAAGAGAAAACAGAACTCGCACGGAAAGAATTAACTGTTCTTTTCACCAGCGTGCTGTTTGAGAGTTTAACGGTAGACAAATTCTGTGAAAGTGGTTCGATGAACCCTGTGCCAGGCACTTAATGGAGGATTGTAGAGTAGTAATGTAGATGTAGATGAACAACAAGAGTCCCAACACAAATTCCTGGAGCACGCCTGAAGTTGTCTCTACATCTGTGGATGATTTCCTATTCAAGACAGCACGTTGTGTCCTCCCTGTCCATGAAATATCCAATCCAGTCACGAATTTCTTTTGGTACTCCATATAACAGTAATATCGTTAATGAACGTAACTGTGGTACTGAGTCAAATACTTCTGCGAGATCAAGAAATTTTGCATGCGCCTGTCTCCCTTGATCAGTGGCTTTCCAGACGTCTTCTGAGAAAATCACGAGTTGTGTTTCACATTGTAGACTTTTCACAATCCATGCTGGTTGACATGGGGAATACCTGATTACGTTTCAGCTCAGAATATGTCAAATGGATGTCAAGTATATTAGACGGTAGTTTAGTGGATCACTCCTGTTACCCTTCCTGTAGACAGGCGGGACATGCGTTTCGTTCCAATCACTAAGCGTTGTTTTTCGTTATTGAGATCTACTGTATATCATGACTAAAAGAGAAGCTAACTAGCCGCAAATTCCTTACAGAATTTAATGGGTTTCTTATCAAAATCAGAAGCTTTTTCAGTTGTTTCTCAACGCCACTGAAACATACATCGATATCACTCATTTTTGATTGGAATTAAACTGAAGCATTGCTCCTGGATTTTCCTTTGCAAAGAAATTTTTGAAAGCGGAGTTCAGCCTTCCTGCTTTTGCTTTGTTACACTCAATTTCAGTTCCTGTGTGCCACTGAGAATCTTTACATATGAATGTGACTGGAATTTCTTTTGTTTTCCAAGATATCTTTCGATAAAATTCTACTATGTTCGTCATTGAAGGCTTCAGAGATTGCTCTTTTCTAACAGTCGAACGTGTTGCAACTAACATTTCTGTATCTACAGTTCTACACTTTGTTTTACACCTATTGTGTATTAGTCCGTTTCTTCAGAAGTTTCTTTACAGAGACTGTGTGTCATGGACGGTTCCTCCCATAACGAAGTGTACTGCTAGGTACATGTGTATCCAGTGTTTGGTCAAGTATTCTTCTAAACTTCAGTTGCAGTTCCTCTTTATGGTCCTACCCACAACTAAATGTTTCAAGTTTCTCACTGGGATGTGACACAGCTCCTTTTTTATCTAGTTTACTGAACAGGTGAATCTTCATGTTTGTTTTAGCTGTTTTCTGTACTTTGTAATCTTTATTCTAACAGCCGCCTCACGGTCACTGACATCAGTTTCAACATGGACATCCTGAGCCTGATTAAGTTTATTTCATGCCGTTAACTCAAACACATTTCCCCCATGAGGGGGCTCCAGAACTATCTGCTCTAGCTAGTTTTCGAAGAAAGAATACAGTAATTGTTTCACAAAACTGTGATGCCAGATAACTGTCGGACGACTAAAGCCTTCTTTGGTGATGACAGTACGATTGTGGAACGTACGTCTTGACGAAGTGAGTTTTCTCACAAGTTTTCGGTTACATCTGGGACATATCTTGGCGTTAACTGTGAATCTGTCGATTTGTAGCGCACCTCCTAATTCGCGTCGACAAATGCGATGTGATTCCATGTTTTTACCGCTCTAATAGGCTTTTTAATTGTCCGTGCATTGTGTAGGCAATCGGGTAACGGCGTTAAAGAGTTAGAATGCAAACGCACATGCAACATCCCAGTCGATCGTAGAAAACCGGTGGGGGACGTCTGCAAGCGCAGTAAAAACTTGAATGTACGGATACACAACGGTGGAAATCTCAGAACGTGTCAAAACAGTAATTTAGAATTCGGTTCTGTTGACAGCCTCGTGTGGCAGGTGGTCCGTAATGAAGTAACAACACAAATCTGCCACTTTTCTCAAGCACGGTAATTGCGACATGAGAGAAATTCCGTCCAATGCTGTAAATATTCTTTTTTACACTTGGAACTAATTGAAACACGGTTAGATGAGTCTGAAACACGCAGAGAAAGTTTAACTAAGATCGAGAAGTACCGTGTGAAAAAAACTCAAACTATTACCTATTAGGCGACTGTGTTTTAAGTGTTCACAAATGCGTATTTACGCACGTAGTATCCTATGACTGCAATATCAAAAAGTCATAATACGGTTAAGTCGACTTATACAAATAGCTAAATGTAACAATTTGAAGGGATATGAAATGGAATGACCATGCAGGCTCAGTCACAGCTAAACCAGGACACAAAATTCGGTTCATTGGCCCGATACTGGAAAAACGCAGTCAGGCGACAAGGCAGGTTGCTCACAAGTAGAGTAGCACTCTACCAAAACTGCGATTCGATAGTTTTGGTAGAGCACATAAATGACGTAATTAATGTTAGCATTACCGGTAGTATTGGTAGCACTAGTAGCGTAGAAACGTAAATGTACGTGTAAGAGAGGAACTGGGAGCCGAAGATTTCTCTTTGTCTTTTTGTTTGTTGGCTAATTGTTTTGCACATAATCAGAACCGCATAAAATCAGTGTTAGTCCATTCTGTATCTTATATCCTCACAGGATATAAATTGCAATTTATAAATAATAAAATGAAATTGATCACATAACTTTTGCGTTTTTATGTAACCAAGCAAATACGTTTGACGCAAATACAGTTTAAATGCACAAACAAACAAAATGTATATAATTATTGTTGACATTTTGTACTTAATAGAATGTTTAGCATTACGATCAAAGGCAAGAGTTTCCTGTTATTATTGATAAATGCGGAAGTTCATAATGGGTAACAGAAACATGTTTTATATAAACTCGACGAAAAACATTACAAATAAAGCCTCTATTAAACATTGGCAATTTTCATTTGGCTATAAATACTGTTTGTTTGTAAGTAACAGACGGTAGGATAACTATGTAGAACAAAAATGTTCTCTGCGTTATATAGCCCTTTATATATCCTCAATCAGTTTCTAGCCCCCCCCCCCCCCCCCCCCCACTCCTTTAAACTATTGACCTTGCCGTTGGTTGGGAGGTTTGCGTGCCTCAGCGATACAGATAGCTGTACCGTAGGTGCAACCACAACGGAGGGGTATCTGTTGAGAAACCAGACAAACGTGTGGTTCCTGAAGAGGGGCAGCAGCCTTTTCAGTAGTTGCAGGGGCAACGGTCTGGATGATTGACTGATCTGGTCTTGCAACATCAACCAAAAGGCCTTGCTGTGCTGGTACTGCGAACGGCTGAAAGCAAGGGGAAACTACAGCCGTAATTTTTCCCGAGAGCATGAAACTTAACTTTATGGTTAAATGATGATGGCATCCTCTTGGGTAAAATATTCCGGAAGTAAAATAGTCCCCCATTCGGATCTCCGAGCGGGCGTTCTACGGATCGGAGAGTGGAATGTCAGATCCCTTAATCGTGCAGGTAGATTAGAAAATTTAAAAAGGGGAATACAAAGAAAAGGACGTCTGGTCAGGTGAATACAGTTTTATAAACGCAAAATGAAATAGGGGTGATGCAGGAGTGGGTTTAAAATTGAATAAGGAACTAGGAACGCCGCTAAGCTACCATGAAGAACATACTGAACGCATTATCATATCCAAAATAAATACCAAGCCCACGCCTATCACAGTATTACAAGTTTATATGGCAACTAACTCTGCAGATGATGGAGAGACTGAAGAAATGTATGATGTGATAAAAGAAGTTATTCAGATAGTTGAAGGAGTCGAAAATGTAATTGTGATGGGGGATTGGAGTTCGATAGTAGGAAAAGGAAGAGAGGGAAAAATAATAGGTGAATATGGACTCCGGAAAAGGAATGAAAGAAGAAGCCGCCTGGTAGAGTTTTGCACAGAGCATAATTTAATCACTGCTAACGCTTGGTTTAAGAATCATAAAAGAAGACAATACGTGGAAGAGGTCAGGAGATACCGAAAGATTTCAGATTCATTATACGATGGTAAGACAGAGATTTCGAAATCAGATTTTAAATTGTACGACATTTCCAGGAGCAGACGCGGACTCTGACCACAATTCATTGGTAATGAACTGTAGATTAGAACTGAATAAATTGGAAAACGCAGGAAGTTAAGGAGGTTGTACCTGGATAAGTTGAAAGAACGAGAGATTGCTGAGGGTTTCAGAGGGGGCGTTAACAATGGTTGACTAGAACAGGGAAAAAGAATGCAGTAAAGGATGAGCGGCTAGCTTTAAGAGATGAAATAGCGAAAAAAAAAAAACAAGGCCCAGTAGAAACCCTTGAATAGGACAAGAGGTAATGAATTTAACTGATGAAAGAAGAAAATATAAAAATGCAGCAAATGGAGCAGACGAAAGGGAATACAAACGTTTAAAACTGAGATTGACAGGAAGCGCAAAGTGGCTAAGCAGGACTGACTAGAGGGCAAATGTAAAGATTTAGAAGTATGTATCTCTAAACGAAAGAGAGATACTGGTTACAGAAAAATTAAAGAGACATTTGCGGAAAAGAGAAGCAGCTACATGGACATCAAAAGGTCGGATGGGAAACCGGTCCAAAGCAAAGAAGGGAAAGCTGGAAGTTGGAACTATATATAGAGGGTCTGTACAAGGGAGATGAACTTGATGGTAATATTATAGAAAGGAAAGTGGACGTAGATGAAGATGAGATGAGAGACGACACTGCGAGAAGAACTTGACAGAGCACTGAAAGACCTAAGTCGAAACAAGGCCCCGGGAGTAGACAATTTTCCGTCAGTACTATCGATAGTCTTGTGAGATCCAGCCGTGACAAAACTCTTCCAGGTGAAATGCAAGATGTAAGATGCAGGCGAAATACCCTCAGGCTTTAAGAATAGCTAATAATTCCAATTCGGAGGAAAGCAGTAGCTGACAAGTCTGAAAATTACCGAACTATCAGTTTGATAAGACACGGCTGCAAAATACTGACAGGAAGTTTTTACAGAAGAAATCTGGTAGAAGCCGACCTCTGGGAAGAACAGTTTGGATTCCGAGAAAGATAGGGACACATGAGGCAATACTGACCTTACTACTTATCTTAGAAGACAGGTTAAGGAAAGACAAACCTACGTTTACAGTATTTGTTGACTTAGATAAAGCTTTTGACAATGTTGACTAGAATACTCGCTTTCAAATTCTGAAGGTAGCAGGAGTAAAATACAGGGAGCGAAAGGCTATTTACAACTTGTACAGAAATCAGACGGCAGTTATAAGAGTCGAGGGGCATGAAAGAGAAGCAGTGGTTGGGAAGGGAGTGAGACAGGGTTGTCGCCTATCCACGATGTTATTCAATCTGTATATTGAGCAAGCACTAAAGGAAACAAAAGAAAAATTCGGAGTAGGAATTAAAGTTCAGTGAAAATAAATAAAAAGTTTCAGATTTGCCGATGACGTAATTTTATCAGGGACAGCAAAGGACTTGGAAGAACAGTTAAACGGAATGGACAGTGTCTTGAAAGAAAGATATAAGATGAACATCTACAAAAGCAAAACAAGGATAATTAAATGTAGCCGAATTAAATCAGATGATGCTAAGGGAATCAGATTAGGAAACGAGACACTTAAAGTGGTAGATGAGTTTTGTTATTTGGGCAGCAAAATAACTGATGATGGCTGAAGTAGAGAGGATATAAAATGTAGATTGGCAATGGAGAGAAAAACATTTCTGATGAACAGAAGTCTGTTAAGATCGAGTATGGATTTAAGTTTTAGGAAGTCTTCCTGAAGGTATTTGTCTGGAGTGTAGCTATGAATGGAAGTAAAATATGGACGATAAACAGTTTAGGCAAGAAGAGAATAGAAGCTTTCGAAATGTGGTGCTACAGAAGAATGTTGAAGATTACGTGGGTAATCACATAACTAAGGAGGAGGCAAGAAATTTTTGGCAACTCGGCTCTTGCAGCATCCGGAATTGTCTGGATAATGCTTTTTCGAAAGTCCGATGGTATTTCACCAGTCTCATACATTCTACACACCAACGTGAATAATCATTGTTTTGCCACTTCCGCCAATGATTTTAGATATTCTTACGGAACGTTATCTATCCTTCTGCCTCTCTAATATTGGATCCACTATCTTTTACCTATCGGCTCCTTTTTCTTCTTGTATCACGCCACCCCTCAAAGAGGTCTTCAATGTACTCTCTCCACCTATCTGTTCTATCTTCTGAAAACTGTAGAATTCCCAGTGCACTCTGAATGTTACCGACCTTGCTTTTAATTTCACCAGTGGTTGTTTCGACTTTTCTGTATGCTGAGTCAGTCCTTTCGACAGTCATTTCCTTCTAGATTTCTTCAAGCTATGGGGGACATTGACCTGGGCTTCCATTGAACCTGTGGCACAGTAATCGGAGACACAGTAATCGGAGGCACAGTGACCGGTATGGACTACGTGAACGCCCGCATCTCGTGGTCGTGCGGTAGCGTTCTCGCTTCCCACGCCCGGGTTCCCGGGTTCGATTCCCGGCGGGGTCAGGGATTTTCTCTGCCTCGTGATGGCTGGGTGTTGTGTGCTGTCCTTAGGTTAGTTAGGTTTAAGTAGTTCTAAGTTCTAGGGGACTTATGACCACAGCAGTTGAGTCCCATAGTGCTCAGAGCCATTTGAACCATTTGAAATACGTGAACATCATTAGGGACCACCTGACCGCTTCATGATTTATTCTTCCCGTTGCCGATGGCATCTTCCAACAGGATAATTATCCATATCAAAAAGATAAATTGTGTTACAGTGGTTTGAGGAGACCGTTAGTGAATATGTTTCGTCTAATACAGGGCCGGCCAGAAATTCTGCACGCGTGCGATGCTCCTGCACATGTGCAACTTCCGGGTCACAGCGTGCACGCCGCAGCCGTCAGTGTTCGTGTAGTGCATGTTTCTACGCACAGATGTCGCTTTATCCACTTGCTGGGATACTCTGTACCGGCGCATTCTAGTGCTCTTTCCACAGCTTGCAAGCCAACCATGGGAAGGTATTTCGCATATTAAACATTTAAAATACTGTCACAGTCTACTCCTTGAGGCGTCTACTTTTATGTTAACAGTTTAACCCAGTAAGACAAGTAATACAGTTAACAACCGCGGGTTTTTATTAAGGCAGCTTGACTGACGGCACGTAAATACGCGTAATGTTTTTGATCTAGTTCAAAATGGCTCTGAGCACTATGGGACTCAACTGCTGAGGTCATAAGTCCCCTAGAACTTAGAACTACTTAAACCTAACTAACCTAAGGACAACACACACATCCATGCCCGAGGCAGGATTCGAACCTGCGACCGTAGCGGTCGCGCGGTTCCAGACTGTAGCGCCAGAACCGCTCGGCCACCAGCGGCCGGCTTTGATCTAGTATTTAAGAAGGAGCGCACTTAGCGACTTCCAACGAACCTTAGTCATGATTTCAAATAACATTAAACCAATGCAATCACACCCACATAATTTCTGTCTCGCTGACCTCTGAACAGAATGACAACCGCAGACCTCTCGATGATCACCTGTACCATTATTGCTATATCTTTCATCAGTTCCGTCTGAAATCTGCGTAATAACAGACAATTAGATGAATGTTATGTTTTATCGACTTCAACTGAGCGTAGCCCTTCACACATTTAAAAAAAGACCCTAAATGTATGTATACAACAATCGGTTTAATGACCAATTTTCCTGATAATAATGTAACATGGAGCAGAATGAGGCAATAATTCACAGTTAGTAAACACTAATTTTTAATTATGAAAGGAATAAATCCAAACACGTTTATCACTGATCATGCGAAATGATATAGTTAATGTCGGGCACAAAAGCGCGGCTCATTGACAAACGCAAGAAATTGCGGGAGATTTTCATCACTGATGCTTGATTGAAACGACCGAGAGCATAGAACTGCCGTCCTTTGCTTTTTCACAGTACCTGCCATTTCTCAATTCTTCTCTGTTAAGGTTACGGTCACCAGGGGTAAACGAGACTGGGTATGTTGCACTCTTGCTTGTACCACATAAAAAGGGAAGAGGAGCCGACGCCGTTCATTTAGGACACATGTCTAATAACAGATATCGCTCTCGCTCGCTGTCGCACACGTGCGCACATGTGCAGCACTTCTGCACGTCTGCACACTGTGCAGCGTTTGGCCGGCCCTGGTCTAATACGAGGCTGGGGGAAAATGTTTACTGCTGCTACGTACTGACGGAGTCACCGGCTAGGAGGTAATTATTGAAATCGAGGGAAGTATCGAAACCGTTCTAGCCAATAAACAGTATTCATTAGACAATTGACGGGTAATCTTTGTAGTCAAATTTAGTGTGCTCTACGCCGACATCATGGCAAATATGAACAAATATGCAGGGGAATATGGAAGAGAAAGACTCATGTGGGTTCGGGAAGAGCAGTAGTAAGAAAAACAATGGTGTGTCATTGCAAAGATAGCCACCCTGGCCTTGATGTGATGGAACTGCAAGCGACTGAAAGCAAGGGAAAGATACAGCTCTTATTCCTCTCGAAGGCATGCCGCTCATTCGTACGCTCATTCGTAGGCTTATATAACCGGACTATCAGCTTAACAAGTCATGGTTGTCAAATACTGACCCGTATTATTTGCAGAAGAATGGAAAAGCTGTTAGAAGCCGACATCGGGG
Source organism: Schistocerca nitens (assembly GCF_023898315.1). Taxonomy (NCBI): domain Eukaryota; kingdom Metazoa; phylum Arthropoda; class Insecta; order Orthoptera; family Acrididae; genus Schistocerca; species Schistocerca nitens. The sequence continues at coordinate 872,408,465 of NC_064617.1, forward strand.
AAGGTCAGTTTTGGTTCCGCAGAAATGTAGGAACAAGCGAGGCAATACTGAAGTTATATCTTATCTTAGAAGACAGACTAAAGAAAGGCAAACTTAAATTTATAGCATTTGTAGATTTAGAGAGAGCATTTGAAATGTTGAAGGTAACACGGATAAAATATAGGAAGACAACCAGATGGCAGTTACAAGAGTCAAGGGAAATGAAAGAAAAGCAGCAATTTAGAAGGGAAGGAGGTAGGGTTGTAGCCTATCCACGGTGTTAGGCAATCTGTACGTTCACCAAGCAGTAAAGGAAACCATAGAATTTTTTTTAGAATGAATTAGAGTTTAGGGAGAAGCAATAAAAGCTTCCAGGTTTGCCGAACGCATTGTAATACTGGAAGACACAGTAAAGGACTTGGAAGAGGAGTTGAATGGAATGGCAAGTGTCTTGAATGGAGGATATAACATGTGTATCAACAAAAGTTAAATAAGAGAAATGAAATGTAGTTGAACTAAATCAGATCATAATGTGGGGATCAGACCAGGTTATGAGACACGAAAAGAAATAGATGAGTACACTAAAAGAAACAGATGAGTTTTGGTATTTGGACGATATAGAGAGGATAAAAAATGTAAACTGTCTACAGCAAGAGGAGCATTTATGAAAAAAGAGGCATTTGTTAACATCACGTATAAATTTAAGTTTCAGGAAGTCTTTTCTGAAAGTACGAGGATGATTTGATAAGTCTAGTAAAAAAAAAACTGTTTGTTTCGTAAACAGCTCATATTAGTTCTCGACTTACTCTCCTTTCAGGGATATACACTTACTCTGTTGACCCTCCACATTTTTCATCCCATCGGAAAAAAAGGTTCTGTTAAACTCTGTAAAATGCTTTTCTACTACAACTATCGCTTCCTCATTTGATGACAACTTCTTCCCAGTAAGCCAAAGTTTCATGGTAGGGAACAGGAAGAAGTCATTTTAGGCTAAGTCAGCAGAGTAGGATGGATGAGTAACCAATTCAAAGCCAATTTCATGCATTTTCGCCATTGTTATCGCTGATGTGTGAGATGGTGCATTATCCTGGCGAAAGAGTACTTTTTTGCGTGCCAAACTTGATCTTCTTTTCAGCTAATGCAAATTTCAAACGTTCCAACAATGAAGCACAACAGGGTCAAGTCACCGTTCTGCCTTTTTGCAAGTAATCCATGAGGATTAGTCCTTGGGAATCCCAAAAAACATTGGCCATCACCTTACCAGCTTACGAAATGGTCTTTTCCTTCTTCGGCATCCTTTCACCAGACTTGTCCATTCTTTTGACTGCCGTTTTGACCCTGGTGTGTAATGATGGATCCATGTATCATCAACAGTCACATATCGACGCAGAATATCTTGCACATTGCGACCAAACATCGAAAGACATTGTATTGAAATGTTGTGGCTAACGCGCTTTTCGTCGACTGCCAGTAATCGCGGAATCCACCTCTCACGCAGCTTCTTCGTAGCCAGTTTTCCATGCAGGATGTTACGCACTAGCTCATTTGAGATGCCTACAGTCTCAGCAGTCTCACGAATTTATATTCGGCCGTCTTGCATTACCATCTCATGCATTTTGTCAACGGCTTCCCTTGTGGTGACCTGGATTAGACTTCCGGTCCGCGCTTCTTCTTCGGTGCTTGTCCGACCACGTTTAAATTCATTAATCCAAAAGTAAATGGCCTTCAATAAACTTCATCCAGTTGTGTTTTGATTCGTTCAGTAGTCGAATCCTATAAATTAAAATGTTTCATAACAGCATGAAACTCGGTTTTCTCCATTTTCAATTGCAGTCGACTCACTGACAAAGCCAGATGGCTGTCTGTACATTGTACGTCGTACATTGTTGTAATTCTTTACACGATCCTTGGAATAATCAAGCTTACCAGCCATGAAAGCGAAACAGAAATGTTCCATTCCTTCATGGAAACGTAACAGACTTATCAAACCAACCTCTTATTTTTTGTACGTCCGTCCTCGTGATTGGAGGTTTTGTGGACTTTGGCCGTTCACTTATGTAATAAAATGGAACACGTACAGCCGTACTTACGATGTTATTTATTGTATGGCTACCAGTTTCGGTGTTTCAGTGCATCATCTTCAGGCAGTAACTGACACTGAGGGGGTTAGCTCCAAGTGCGAGAATTATCGCACAATCATCTTAATGGGAGCCGGAGGTGGTCAAATCGAAAAAATTACGATTTTTTTTTGCTACCGAAAATTAATTGGAACATTCCTCTTTAATGTAAACTTTGAATTATTGTTCTACTCGCCCTAGAAGTGGAGTTATTACCATTTTCCCCCACGCCTGGAGAGGAAATGGGCGGCCGCTGAATGCATCTACATCTACATTTATACTCCGAAAGCCACCCAACGGTGTGTGGCGGAGGGCACTTTACGTGCCACTGTCATTACCTCCCTTTCCTGTTCCAGTCGCGTATGGTTCGCGGGAAGAACGACTGTCTGAAAGCCTGCGTGCGCTCTCTAATCTTCCTAATTTTACATTCGTGATCTCCTCGGGAGGTATAAGTAGCGGGAAGCAATATATTCGATACCTCTTCCAGAAACGCACCCTCTCGAAACCTGGCGAGCAAGCTACACCGCGATGCAGAGCGCCTCTCTTGCAGAGTCTGCCACTTGAGTTTATTAAACATCTCCGTAATGCTATCACGGTTACCAAATAACCCTGTGACGAAACGCGCCGCTCTTCTTTGACTCTTCTCTACCTCCTCCGTCAACCCGATCTGGTACGGATCCCACACTGTTGAGCAATACTCAAGTATAGGTCGAACGAGTGTTTTGTAAGCCACCTCCTTTGCTGATGGACTACATTTTCTAAGCACTCTCCCAATGAATCTCAACCTGGTACCCGCCTTACCAACAATTAATTTTATATGATCATTCCACTTCAAATCGTTCCGCACGCATACTCCCAGATATTTTACAGAAGTAACTGCTACCAGTGTTTGTTCCGCTATCATATAATCATACAATAAAGGATCCTTCTTTCTATGTATTCGCAATACATTACATTTGTCTATGTTAAGGGACAGTTGCCACTCCCTGCACCAAGTGCCTATCCGCTGCAGATCTTCCTGCATTTCGCTACAATTTTCTAATGCTGCAACTTCTCTGTATACTACAGCATCATCCGCGAAAAGCCGCATGGAACTTCCGACACTATCTACTAGGTCATTTATATATATTGTGAAAAGCAATGGTCCCATAACACTCCCCTGTGGCACGCCAGAGGTTACTTTAACGTCTGTAGACGTCTCTCCATTGATAACAACATGCTGTGTTCTGTTTGCTAAAAACTCTTCAATCCAGCCACACAGCTGGTCTGATATTCCGTAGGCTCTTACTTCGTTTATCAGGCGACAGTGCGGAACTGTATCGAACGCCTTCCGGAAGTCAAGAAAAATAGCATCTACCTGGGAGCCTGTATCTAATATTTTCTGGGTCTCATGAACGAATAAAGCGAGTTGGGTCTCACACGATCGCTGTTTCAGGAATCCATGTTGATTCGTACATAGTAGATTCTGGGTTTCCAATAACGACATGATACTCGAGCAAAAAACATGTTCTAAAATTCTACAACAGATCGACGTCAGAGATATAGGTCTATAGGTTTGCGCATCTGCTCGACGACCCTTCTTGAAGACTGGGACTACCTGTGCTCTTTTCCAATCATTTGGAACCCTCCGTTCCTCTAGAGACTTGCGGTACACGGCTGTTAGAAGGGGGGCAAGTTCTTTCGCGTACTCTGTGTAGAATCGAATTGGTATCCCGTCAGGTCCAGTGGACTTTCCTCTGTTGAGTGATTCCAGTTGCTTTTCTATTCCTTGGACACTTATTTCGATGTCAGCCATTTTTTCGTTTGTGCGAGGATTTAGAGAAGGAACTGCAGTGCGGTCTTCTTCTGTGAAACAGCTTTGGAAAAAGGTGTTTAGTATTTCAGCTTTACGCGTGTCATCCTCTGTTTCAATGCCATCATCATCCCGGAGTGTCTGGATATGCTGTTTCGAGCCACTTACTGATTTAACGTAAGACCAGAACTTCCTAGGATTTTCTGTCAAGTCGGTACATAGAATTTTACTTTCGAATTCACTGAACGCTTCACGCATAGCCCTCCTTACACTAACTTTGACATCGTTTAGCTTCTGTTTGTCTGAGAGGTTTTGGCTGCGTTTAAACTTGGAGTGAAGCTCTCTTTGCTTTCGCAGTAGTTTCCTAACTTTGTTGTTGTACCACGGTGGGTTTTTCCCGTCCCTCACAGTTTTACTCGGCACGTACCTGTCTAAAACGCATTTTACGATTGCCTTGAACTTTTTCCATAAACACTCAACATTGTCAGTGTCGGAACAGAAATTTTCGTTTTGATCTGTTAGGTAGTCTGAAATCTGCCTTCTATTACTCTTGCTAAACAGATAAACCTTCCTTCCTTTTTTATATTCCTATTAACTTCCATATTCAGGGATGCTGCAACGGCCTTATGATCACTGATTCCCTGTTCTGCACATACAGAGTCGAAAAGTTTGGGTCTGTTTGTTATCAGCAGGTCCAAGATGTTATCTCCACGAGTCGGTTCTCTGTTTAATTGCTCGAGGTAATTTTCAGATAGTGCACTCAGTATAATGTCACTCGATGCTCTGTCTCTACCACCCGTCCTAAACATCTGAGTGTCCCAGTCTATATCTGGTAAATTGAAATCTCCACCTAAGACTATAACATGCTGAGAAAATTTATGTGAAATGTATTCCAAATTTTCTCTCAGTTGTTCTGCCACTAATGCTGCTGAGTCGGGAGGTCGGTAAAAGGAGCCAATTATTAACCTAGCTCGGTTGTTGAGTGTAACCTCCACCCATAATAATTAACAGGAACTATCCACTTCTACTTCACTACAGGTTAAACTACTACTAACAGCGACGAACACTCCACCACCGGTTGCATGCAATCTATCCTTTCTAAACACCGTCTGTACCTTTGCAAAAATTTCGGCAGAATTTATCTCTGGCTTCAGCCAGCTTTCTGTACCTATAACGATTTCAGCTTCGGTGCATTCTATCAGCGCTTGAAGTTCCGGTACTTTACCAACGCAGCTTCGACAGTTGACAATTACAATACCTATTGCTGCTTGGTCCCCGCATGTACTGACTTTGCCCCGCACCCGTTGAGGCCCTTTCTGTACTTGCCCAAGGCCATCTAACCTAAAAAACCGCCCAGCCCACGCCACACAACCCCTGCTACCCGTGTAGCCGCTTGTTGCGTGTAGTGGACTCATGACCTATCCAGCGGAACCCGAAACCCCACCACCCTATGGCGCAACTCGAGGAATCTGCAGCCCACATGGTCGCAGAACCGTCTCAGCCTCTGATTCAGACCCTCCACTCGGCTCTGTACCAAAGGTCCGCAGTCAGTCCTGTCGACGATGCTGCAGATGGTGAGCTCTGCTTTCATCCCGCTAGAGAGACTGGCAGTCTTCACCAAATCAGATAGCCGCCCGAAGCCAGAGATGATTTCCTCCGACCCATAGCGACACACATCATTGGTGCCGACATGAGCGACCACCTGCAGATGGGTGCACCCTGTACCCTTCATGGCACCCGGAAGGACCCTTTCCACATCTGGAATGACTCCCCCCGGTATGCACACGGAGTGCACATTGGTTTTCTTCCCCTCTCTTGCTGCCATTTCCCTAAGGGGCCCCATTACGCGCCTGACGTTGGAGCTCCCAACTACCAGTAAGCCCACCCTCTGCGACCGCCCGGATCTTGCAGACTGAGGGGCAACCTCTGGAACAGGACAAGCGGCCATGTCAGGTCGAAGGTCAGTATCAGCCTGAGACAGAGCCTGAAACCGGTTCGTCAGACAAACTGGAGAGGCCTTCCGTTCAGCCCTCCTCGTGACTTCCTGGCGAACTGCTTGGGATTTTCTCTGCCTGTTACGCATACAGCGCCTTATGTTACGCATACAGCGAGTGTGCAAGGGTTGGCTACATTGTTTTCTGTGACAAATATTACCCGTATTTCCTTACAGCTTACTCCTATTTTCCTCAGAATTTCGAACATCTTGCTCCATTTAATATTGTCGTACACTTTTGTTCTGGTTACGATGCCACGTTTTAGTAACCGTGTATATAAGAAGAGGAAGAACGTAGGGAAAAGAAAATTAACACTGATACCAAGTTTCGATACTACAATGAATAAGAGCGCGGAACATCGCCTCTTTGCTGTTTACGGTTTCGAATTAGTTGAGTGTTGCGCCTGTTGTTGGTAGTATTATACTTCTTGTGTAAAGCGGGTAATATGCAGTATGTACAAGAATCAGGAGGGAACAATAAAACCAATTTTTCATGACTTAGCACAGCCAGAATTGTTACACAAGTGTCTACACGGAAAGACGCAGAATCCTAATGAGAGCGTAAACAATTTGATTTGGAAAGTGATTCCTAAAAGGGTGTTTGTAAGCATAAAAACACTGCACTTTGGCATTTATGATGCAATAGCAACGTGCAACCAAGGGAACAGTGTGAAGTGTGAAGCGTGAAGTTCTGAAGACATTAGGATTTACAGCTAGGGTGAACACTGTACGAGCACTAAGAAATATTGACAGAGAAAGGATAAGAGGAGCAGAAAGAAGAGAAAGGCATATGAAGTATGATGGAACAACAGGCCAGAAAAGAAGACAGAAGAGGAAGCTTTTGGAGGATGAAGAAGAAGACCCTGATAATCCATCCTATAGTGCAGGAATGTATTGAGAAACTTTGATAGCCATTTATTGTAAATTAGAATTTTTCGAATATAAGGAACATTTTCTCAAAATCCACTCAAGCTAGAGAGACGAAATTTTTATACAGCACTCCTAGTGGTCAAACTTACATTTTAACACAGCCATTTGGCAATATGTTCAGTAGTTTCATTTCAGTTTAATTATAAAGCAATTTTTTTTAAAAAAATTTGGGTCATTAATAAAAAAATAATTGGAAGGAAACTAGAAAAGATACTCTAAAATCCCTCTGTCATAACTGCAATACTAAACCACTCTATATGTAAAAAAAATTCAAATTTTTCTATTTGGTAGTTTATTCATAAATGTTCCTCAAACTTAGTGATTTTAACATGGGCAGCATAGGCACCTGCGGCTCCCCTTAACAGCTCATGCACCCAAGGTGCTGACAAGAATAACATAACACAAGAGTGGAAAAGAAAATTGAGGCTCTGTTAGATGACCATCAGTTTGAGTTTAGGAAAGGTAAACGCACCAGAGAGGCAGTTCTGACGTTGCGGCTGATAATGGAAACAAGAATGAAGGTAAATCAAGACACGTTTATAGGATTTCTCACCTGGAAAGAGCGTCTGACAATGTAAGATGGTACAAGATGGTAGAAATTCTGAGAAAAATAGGGACAAGCAATAGGGAAAGGCGGATAAATACAATATTTGCAAGAACCAGGAGGCAACAATAAGACTAGAAGACCACTATCTGATCCCTCCAACCCTGTTCCAGTTGCGAATAGTGCGTACGAAGAATGATTGTCGGTAAGCCTCTGTATTGGCTCTAATTTCCCGAATTTTCTCCTGGTGGTCAATACGCGAGATGTATGTGGGGGGAAGTAATAAGTTGTCCGAATCCTCCTGAAAAGTGTTGTCCCGAAATTTTAATAGTAAATCTCTACGTGACACACAACACCTCTCTTGTAACGTCTGCCAGTGGAATTTGTTTAGCATCTCCGTAACGCTCTCTCGTCAACTAAACGATCCCATGATGAAACGCACCACTCTTCGTTGGATATTCTCTATCTCCTCTGTCAGTCCTACCTGATAGGGATCCCAGATAGATGAACAATACTCAAGAATCGGGCGAACAAGCACCTTGTAAGCCACTTCTTTCGTGGATGAGTTACATTTCCTTAAGAGTCTTCCTATGAATCTGAATCTGGCATCTGCTTTTCCCACTGCATGTTTGATGTGGTCATTCCACATAAGGGCGCTCTGGATAGTTACGCCTAGATATTTTAGGGCAGACGCTGTCTCCAGCTGTTTGTTGGGTTGGGTTGGGTTGTTTGGGGGAGGAGACCAGACAGCGAGGTCATCGGTCTCATCGGATTAGGGAAGGATGGGGAAGGAAGTCGGCCGTGCCCTTTCAAAGGAACCATCCCGTCATTTGCCTGGAGCGATTTAGGGAAATCACGGAAAACCTAAATCGGGATGGCCGGACGCGGGACTGAACCGTCGTCCTCCCGAATGCGAGTCCAGTGTCTAACCACTGGGCCACCTCGCTATGTCCAACTGTTTGTCACGAACAGTGTAGCTGTATAGCAGTGGATTTCTTTTCCTAAGTATGCGCAATATGTTACATTTATTTACGTTCAGGGTCAACTGCCAGAGCCTGCACCAGTCATCAGTTCTCTGCAGGTCGTTCTGCAAATTCTTACTATCTTCTGGCGTTGCTACTTCGGTATAGACAACTGCGTCATCTGTGAATAGCCTTAAAGAGCATCCGACGCTTTCTACTAGATCATTTATAAATACTGTAAACAGCAACGGTCCTATCACACTTCCCTGTGGTAATCCGGATATTACCTTTACATGTGTCGATTTAGTTCCGTTAAGAGCGACGTGTTGAGTGCTATCTGCAAGAAAGTCTTGAATCCAATCGCATGTCTGCTCCGATACTCCGTGGTAAGGTCGTATTTCATGTTTTTCATTAAACAGCAATGCGGGACGGTGTCAAATGCCTTACTAAAATCAAGGAACACGGCATCAGCCTGAGCGCCGTTTTCCACTGCGCTGTGGATCTCATGGAGGAACAGCGTTTCGCAGGATCTCTGTTTGCGGAATCCAAGTTGATTTTTATAGAGGAGATGTTCATTTTCCAAAAACGTCATAATTCTTGACCATAACACATGTTCCTTAATTTTACAACAGATTGACGTCAATTGTAGTTGTATCGACCTGTCTTACGGCCTTTCTTAAAAACGGGAATGACCTGCGCTTTTTTCCAGTCGTCAGGTGATCTTTCCGAAAAAGAAACTGAACTACACTAACAGAGCCCACATGTCCTGTCTATAGACACTGTTTCAATAATGATTTTGGAGAGACTGATTGGTAAGCTGGTATTGTTACCTGTAACTATAACATGTTCTAAAGGTTGCAAATTAGAAAAATGTCATCATCATCATCTTGGACAGTTTCCAGCCACTGGCTGGGTCTGTTGGGAACACAAGCCTCTCCATCGTGTTCTGTCTTTCCACCATTCCCCCTCTTCCACCTTCGTCCAGTTCTCTCCTCTTCTCGTCACACATTCCTTCACTCCCTTCACCCATCTATCTCTTGGTCTTCCTCTGGGCCTCTTCCCCTCCAGTTGCAGATCAAACATCCTCTTTGGAATTCTTCCCTCATCCATTCTCTTCATGTGTCCATACCACTGCAGTCTTGATTTTTCTATCCTGTCCTGTACTGGTTCCTCCTTTAGTCTTTCCCTCACATACACATTTCGCAATCTGTCTCGTCTTGTTACACTCAACCTGCTCCTCTGGAACTTCATTTCACTAGCCTGTATTCTACTTTTGTCGCTTTTGTGCATTACCCATGTCTCACTTCCGTATGCCAATATGGGGACAAAGTAGGTTCGGTATATAATTCCCTTGGATTTCTGTGGCACCTCCTTGCTCCAAATAAGCCCCCTAATGCATTTGTAGAACTGCCCTGCTTTTCTGCACCTTTCATTTATTTCCATTGCGTTTCCCCCCTTACTTTCAATCATGCTTCCCAGGTACTTGAAGTTCTCTACCACTTGTAGTTTTTCCCCTCCACAAGTTATATCCACATTTGGCCTATTCTTCTTCCTTGTTGTGACAATTATTTCACATTTCTTTGCAGAGAAATGCATTCCATATTGTGCTGCCGTTGCCTCCCACGCATCTAACTGCTCTTGCACCTCCTTCTCGCAATTTCCCCATAACATCAGGTCATCGGCAAAAAGCACTGCTTTTATTTTATGATCTCCAATTGCATCTGATACTTGCTGTAGGATTTCATCCATAACAATAATAAACAATATAGGCGAAAGTGCACTTCCCTGTCGCAGCCCATTTTCCAGCTTGAACCATGCAGTACGTTCCCTCCCCACTTTCACACAACTCTCACTTCCCTCATACATTTTTCTGACTTTCCGTGTTATCTCTCCATCTATCCCTTTTGCGTTCAGCACATCCCAGAGCTTGTCCCTACAGATACTGTCATACGCCTTCTCAATATCTAAAAAGGCCATGATTAAGTCCTTCCCGTACTCATAGTGCCTTTCCTGCAGTTGCCTTACCGCAAATATGAGGTCCGTTGTTGATCTTCCCGGTCTGAAACCGTACTGCTCCTCTTGCAATCTACTTTCAATACTGCTTCTTATTCTCTTCTCCATGATCTTTTCATAGATTTTTCCACAGTGGCATAGCAGGGTGATTCCTCTGTAGTTCTCACATCTCCTTTTATCCCCTTTCTTGAAGATCGGGACTATAATTCCTTTCTTCCAATCCTCAGGAATTCTGTTCTCCTTCCACACCACCCTCAGCACTCTGTATAGCCACTGGGTTCCTACTTCTTCTGCTGCTCGTATCATATCCACTGTTACTTCGCCCCAACCCGGTGTCTTGCCCCCTTTCATCCTCTTTATGGCTTCTTCCACTTCATTCCAAGTTAGATCATCAATTTCCCCACTATTATAATCGTCTGCTGCCTTAGGCTCTCCATCGCTGTTAGTTACCCGCTTTGCGGCATTCAACAGATTTTCAAAGTACTCCTTCCAAATCTTTTTGAGCTCATGCATTTTCCCCACAACTCTTCCATTATTATCCATGATCCTCAGGCACTCGCTTCTGTCGTTCCTCTTTTTTCTTACCATGGTGTAAAGTACTTTTTTGTTCCCTTCACTGTCCTCTTCTAACATTCTTGTCCATTTTTCCATCCACTTCTTCTTCTCCGCCCTTACTATGGTCTGTGCCGCTTTCTTGCTTTCCTTATATTTTACCCTAGCTTCCTCTGTTCGGGTCTGGAACCATTCTCTGAAGGCTTTGTTCTTTCGAAGTACTGCCTCTTTACATATGTTGTTCCACCATGGGGTTTCCTTACTTCTCCTCTTTGTGCTAGTTCTTCCGCACACAGTCTCAGCTGCCTCAACTAGAGCCCTCTTAAAATCTCCCCATTCTTCTTCCACTGTTCTCTGATCTTCCTTTGGCAGCTTCTTCCTGATCAGTGTCTGGTACTGGGTCCTCCGTTCATCCTCTTTCAGCATCCATGTCTTCAACCTTTTCTCCTGTATATCTGTTGCCCTCCTATCTTTTTTCTCTCTCAGGGTGGCTACCAACAGCCGATGGTCACTGTCTAAGGCCTCAGATGGAATGACCTTAACATCTGTGAGGCTGCTCATCATCTGCCTATCCACTAGTACATAGTCTACTACTGAAGTTTGGGACCAGTCTCCACTGTACCAATTTATTTTGTGGCTACTTCTCTTCTTGTACCAGGAATTTGCGATCGCCAGCCCATTCCTCTTGCAGAATTCCAGCAACAATTTTCCTTCTCTATTTCGGTTCCCCCAGCTCTCTGGTCCCATTATCTCCTCGGATCCTTTCCTGTCTGTGCCAACATGTGCATTGAGGTCCCCTATTATAATCTGATTACCTCCATTTAGCTGCTTTTGCATGTCATCTTCAAATTCCTCCTTCTCCTTTTTTGTACACCCCACCTGTGGGGCATATGCTTGGATGATTTCAATGCTTTTTCCTTTCACTCGTACTCTGGCTTTTATCATTCGATCATTGATACCTTCCAGCTCCTCCTGCAGACCCTCTCTGACCACTATTGCCACTCCATTTCTTCCCCTCTCATTCCCTATCCAGTACAGTTTACATCCTTTACTTAGTGGTTTTTCACCAACTCCTCTCCATCTAGTCTCAGCAAGTCCCAAGATGTCCAATTTCCTCCTTTCCATAATTTCTACAATTTCTTCTAACTTCCCAGTTAGAGTCCTTACGTTTAAGGTGCCCAGTCGTAAACCATCTCGTAATCCTTTTCCATTGCTTGGTCGGTTTCCTTTAAATCCGTTCCGTGATCCGAGGCATGTTCCCTTTTTAAAAGCAGTTGATTTATCCACTACTGGCTTGCTAGGCCTATCGCAGCTTCACCATTTCGCAAATTAGAAAAATGTCTTGATGTAAAATGAAGTAATTGAAACTTGTCGTTACTTAGCAATTATATCTTATGACAAGCCAGAAAACCGTTTCCTGTTTAAGCTCAGAAGACCTATATAGAATATCCCAAGTACAGTCTCACCACGAAAGATAACCGGTAGATGTGATGTACGTGTACAGACAAACAATTTCAGAAACATTCGACTGAGCAAGTCAATAACGCCCTTAAGCAAGCAGTTAATTTGCTTTGCTCTTACTGATGTATTTACTGGATGTTCTCCTGAGGGATATCGTGAAAAATTCAACCCAATTGGCGCGTTAGATCGTCAAATTCCCAAGCTGGTTTGAGAGCCCTGCTCATAATACTCAAAAGGTTCTCAGTTGGGGAGAGATCTGGTAATCTCGCTGTCTAAGATAGGGTTTGGCAAGCGCGAAGACAACCAGCTGAAACTCTCGTCATTATCTTACTGAAATTTAAGCCCGAGATGGCTTGCTGTGATGGGCAACAAAACGGGGCGAAGAATATCGTCGACGTACCGCTGTGCTGTAAGGGTGACGCGGATGACAGCCAAATGGGTCCTGCTATGGAAGGAAATGACACCCCAGACCATCACTACTGCATGTTGGGCACTGGGCCGTATGATGGACGACACTCAGATTGGCATGCCACTGCTGTTTGGGGTGTCTTCATACACATCTTCCCTGGTCATTGGGGCTCAGTTCCAAGTGGAACTCATTACTGGAGATAATTCTACTCCAGTCAATGAGATTGCGCTCCGCCCCCTATCTGTGAACCACGTGCTAATGGCCCTTCTGGTCACTCGAGCACCAGTTGTACATCGGATCGATGATGGTGATGAATCCAGGGCCCTGAGTGCCTCTCTGATGAGATCTCGGTCTTCAAATTCTTTCGTCTCCGTAGGCCGACTGCTTCCTTCCTGACGATGTGTTTGGCTATGGTTCATCCATTCCCGCCAACACCATTAAATAGTCACATCGCTCCTATTCAAATGTCGACTGATTTGCCGATTACTTCAAATGGCTTCTTTGAGCCCACCTACACGCCCTCTCTCAAATACTGACATCTGCGTATATTTTCACGCATCTGTCTGTGAGGCATAGTTACTGTCCAACTGTGTACACAGAATGAAGTTCGCTAATATTTGATTAGGAAATGAGATGCTTAAAGTAGTAAATGAGTTTTGCTATTTGGGGAGCAAAATAACTGATGATGGTCGAAGTAGAGAGGATATAAAATGTAGACTGGCAATGGCAAGGAAAGCGTTTCTGAAGAAAGAAATTTGTTAACATCGAGTATAGATTTAAGTGTCTGGAAGGCGTTTCTGAAAGTATTTGTATGGAGTGTAGCCATGTATGGAAGTGAAACGTGGACGATAAATAGTTTAGACAAGAAGAGAATAGAAGCTTTCGAAATGTGGTGCTACAGAAGAATGCTGAAGATTAGATGGGTAGATCACATAACTAATGGGGAGGTATTGAATAGAATTGGAGAGAAGAGAAATTTGTGGCACAACTTGACTAGAAGAAGGGAGCGGTTGGTAGGGCATATTCTGAGGCATCAAGGGATCACCAATTTAGTATTGGAGGGCAGCGTGGAGGGTAAAAATCGTAGAGGGAGACCAAGAGATGAATACACTAAACAGATTCAGAAGGATGTAGGTTGCAGTAGGTACTGGGAAGAAGCTTGCACAGGATAGAGTAGCATGGAGAGCTGCATCAAACCAGTCTCTGTACTGAAGACCACAACAACAACAATGCCATCACCGACAACGATACTTCAGGTACACACGCCGACGTCGCAAGCTGAAGATGAAGAGATAGAGAAAGTGTATGAGGATATTGAAAGGATAATACAGTATGTAAAGGGGAATGAAAATCTAATAGTCATTCGCGACTGGAATGCAGATGTAGGGGAAGGAGTAGAAGAAAAGGTTACAGGAGAATATGGGCTTGGGACAAGGAATGAGAGAGGAGAAAGAATAATTGAGTTCTGTAATAAATTTCAGCTAGTAATAGCGAATACTCTGTTCAAGGAGCACAAGAGGAGGAGGTCTACTTGGAAAAGACAGGGTGATACGGGAAGATTTCAGTTAGATTACATCATGGTCAGACAGTGATCCTGAAATCAGATACTGGATTGTAAGGCGTACAGGAGCAGATATAGACTCAGATCACAATATAGTAGTGATGAACAGTAGGCTGAAGTTTAAGACATTAGTCAGGAAGAATCAATACGCAAAGAAGTGGGATACGGAAGCACTAAGGAATGACGAGATACGGTTGAAGTTCTCTAAGGATATAGATAAGAAGTTGGGAAGGAAAATGTAGGTACAAAGAATGTAAGTGCGAAGAATCCATGGGTAACAGAAGAAATACTTCAATTGATCGATGAAAGGAGGAAATACAAAAAAGTTCCGGGAAACTCAGGATTACAGAAATACAAATCGCTGAGGAATGAAATAAATAGGAAGTGCAGGGATGCTAAGACGAAATGTCTGCTGGAAAATGTGAAGACATCGAAAAAGAAATGACTAGCGGAAGGACAAAACAACATTCGGTGACATTAAAAGTTAGGATGATAGCATTAAGAGTGCAACAGAAATTTGGCTGTTAAATGCTAAGGAGAGAGCGGATAGGTGGAAAGAATACATTGAAAGCCTCTATGAGGGGGAAGATTTGTCTGATGTGATAGAAGAAGAAACAGGAGTCGATTTGGAAGAGATATGGGATCCAGTATTAGAATCAGAATTTAAAAGTGCTTTGGAGGACTTAATACCAAATAAGGCAGAAGCGAAAAATAACATTCCATCAGAATTTCTAAAATCATTGGGAGAAGTAGCAGCAAAACGACTATTGACGTTGATGTGTAGAATGTATGACTCTGGCGACGTACCATCTGACTTTCGGAAAAGCATCATCCACGCAATTCCGAAGAAGGCTAGAGCTGACAAGTGCGAGAATCATCATACAATCAGCTTAACAGTTCATGCATCCAAGCTGATTACAAGAATAATATATAGAAGAATGGAAAAGAAAATTGAGGATGCGCTAGATGACGATCAGTTTGGCTTTAGGAAAGTTAAAGACACGAGAGAGGCAATTCTGACGTTGCGGTTAATAATGGAAGCAAGACTAAAGAAAAATCAAGACACGTTCATAGGATTTGCCAACCTGGAAAAAACATTCGACAATGTAAAATGGTGCAAGATGTTCTAAATTCTGAAAAAAGTAGGCGTAAGCTATAGGGAGAAGTGGGTCATATACAATATGTACAACGGCCAAGAGGGAATAATAAGAGTGGACGACCAAGAACGAAGCGCTCGTACTAAAAAGGGTGTAAGATAGGGATGTAGTCTTTCGCCCGTACTGCTCAATCTATACATCGAAGAAGCAATGACGGAAATAATAGAAAGATTCAAGAGTGGGCTTAAAATTCATGCTGAAAGGGATAAGAATCGCTGATGAGATTGCTGTCCTGAGTGAAACTAAACAAGATTTACAGGACAGAGTAAATCGAAAAAAGGCGAAA
This sequence comes from Schistocerca nitens, assembly GCF_023898315.1. NCBI lineage: Eukaryota > Metazoa > Arthropoda > Insecta > Orthoptera > Acrididae > Schistocerca > Schistocerca nitens. Next base: position 872,424,221 of record NC_064617.1, read on the forward strand.
GTGATGAGAAGTAGCAGAAATGAGAACAGCGAGAAGCTTAACGTCATAATCAGTGATCACGGCGCTGTTGAAGTTAACGTATTCTGCTACCTAGGCAGCAAAATAACCAATGACGGACGGAGCAAGGAGGACATAAAAAAGCAGACTAGCACCGGCAAAAAGGGCATTCCTGGCCAAGAGACGTCTACTAATATCAAACATGGGCCTTAATTAGAGGAAGTAATTTCTAAGAATGCATGTCCGGAGCACAGCATTGTATGGTAGTGAAACATGGACTGTGGGAATGCCGGAACAGAGGAGAAACGAAGTGCTTGAGATGTGGTGCTACAGACGAAGGTTGAAAGTTAGGTTCTGAGCAGAATCAGAGAAGAAAGGAATGTGTGGAAAACATGACAAGGAGAAATGGTTCAAATGGCTCTGAGCACCATGGGACTTAACTTCTGAGGTCATCAGTCCCCTAGAACTTAGAACTACTTAAACCTAACTAACCTAAGGACATCACACACATCCATGCCCGAGCAGGATTCGAACCTGCGACTGTAGCGGTCGCGCGGTTCCAGACTGTAGCGCCTAGAACCGCTCGGCCACCCCGGCCGACGACAAGGAGAAGGGAAAGGGTGATAGCACATCTGTTAAAACATCAGGGAGTGACTTCCATGGTACTGGAGGGAGCCGTAGAGGGCAAAAACTGTAGTGAAAGACACAGATTGGAAAACATCCATAAAATAATTGAGGACGTAGGCTGCAAGTGCTACTCTGAGATGAAGAGGCTGCCACAGGAGAGGCACTAGTAGCGGGGCGCATCATGCCGGTCACAACATTGACGACTCAAAAAAAAAAAAAAAGAAAAATTGGGCATCACCATGCGTCACATGACGTAAAAAGTACAGTATTGCCTCCACCAGCCTGCATTCGTGACACGACGCATATTTCTAGCAGCCGTACGCTTGAATTACAGCGTATCCAGACACTACCATGAACCATGGGCAAGAAACGTGATTCATTCGATCGCGCGACGCGATTCCTTCAGTCCACGGTCCAGTCTCGATCATCCCGAGCCCTCAGGACTCGTAATTGACGCTGTCGCTCGGTCAGTGTGAGAACACGCAAGAGTCCCGTTTTCAGCAGAGCGTGCTCCGAATCACTTGTGCCTGCCCCAGCAGTGCACTCTGTCATCAGGTCTGCCACAGATCGCCGCCTGTCTTGCTTCAAAGAGCAGGCAAGCCTTCGACCTCCACATTCCCTATCGTATATGGGTGCAGAAGTGAAAGAGACTGGACAAGACAGATCAATTGCTGGCCGCATACACAAATTGAAATCACTGCAAACAAGGGCAATTCCAGCATTGGTTGTATAAATTTGAAACCTATTTCTTTTATTGTTGGATATAAATTTCAATCACACAGTGATCACTTTCAGTACATGACTAAGTCCAATGGATTCACATAATCATCCACAAAATATGACTTCAAACATAGCTGCTCAAAGTGAGGAACATGCCAACTAGCTTAATTGCTGGGTATTTCCAATAGTAGAATTATCCATTCTTTGCAATGCTTGTTGTGCGGTCGTGGTGCTCAAACTTCCCAATGGAATCCAATCTCAAAATAAATCATATTTATTATTTTATGGCATGTATCGTATTGTGTATTTTACTGCTGGGTCGATTATCTGGTTGTGTGTGAGCCGCGGCGCCATTGAGTTGGTACACTGTTCTGTCTGGTGCCACTGGCTCAAAGGTAGTATCGACTATCCCTCCTGCAGCCCCATTGCCAACATCTACGAGGAAGATTTGGTAACTGTGGGTTGTGTCCTTAGAACGTCTCTGCTTGCCGATATACACAGGATGGTCCATTGATCGGGACCGGGTCAAATATCTCACGAAATAAGCGTCAAACGAAAAAACAACAAAGAACGAAACTTGTCTAACTTGAACAGAGAAACCAGATGGCGCTATGGTTGGCCCGCTAGATGGCGCTGCCATAGGTAAAACGGATATCAACTGCGTTTGTTTAAGGATGAACCCTCATTTTTTATTACATATTCGTGTAGTACGTAAAGAAATACGAATGTTTCAGTTGGACCACTTTTTTCGCTTTGTGATAGATGGCGCTGTAATAGTCACAAACATACGGCTCACAATTTTAGACGAACAGTTGGCAACAGGTAGGTTTTTTAAATTAAAATACAGAACGTAGGTACGTTTGAACATTTTATTTCGGCTGGTCCAATGTGATACATGTAACTTTGCAGCGTGATTACCTATAAATACCACATTAACGCAATAAATGCTCAAAATGATGTCCGTCAACTTCACTGCATTTGGCAATACGTGTAACGACATTCCTCTCAACAGCGAGTAGTTCGGCTTCCGTACTGTTCGCACACGCATTGACAGTGCGCTGACGCATGTTGTCGGGCGTTGTCGGTGGATCACAATAGCAAATATCCTTCAACTTTCCCCACAGAAAGAAATCCGGGGACCTCAGATCCGGTGAAAGTGCGGGCAATGGTATGGTGCTTAGACGACCAATCCACCTGTCATGAAAAATGCTATTCAATACCGCTTTAACCGCACGCGAGCTATGTGCCGGACATCCATCATGTTGGAAGTACATCGCCATTCTGTCATGCAGTGAAACATCTTGTAGTAACATCGGTAGAACATTACGTAGGAAATCAGCATACATTGCACCATTTAGATTGCCATCGATAAAATGGGGGCCAATTATCCTTCCTCCCATAATGCCGCACCATACATTAACCCGCGAAGGCCGATGATGTTCCACTTGTCGCAGCCATCGTGGATTTTCCGTTGACCAATAGTGCATATTATGCCGGTTTACGTTACCGCTGTTGGTCGAATGACGCTTCGTCGCTAAATAGAACGCGTGCAAAAAATCTGTCATCGTCCCGTAATTTCTCTTGTGCCCAGTGGCAGAACTGTACACGACGTTCAGAGTCGTCGCCATGCAATTCCTGGTGCATAGAAATATGGTACGGGTGGAATCGATGTTGATGTAGCATTCTCAACACTGACGATTTTGAGATTCTCGATTCTCACGCAATTTGTCTGCCACTGATGTGCGGATTAGCCGCGACAGCAGCTAAAACACCTACTTGAGCATCATCATTCGTTGCAGGTCGTGGTTGACGTTTCACATGTGGCTGAACACTTCCTGTTTCCTTAAATAACGTAACTATCCGGCGAACGGTCCGGACACTTGGATGATGTCGTCAGGGTACCGAGCAGCATACATAGCACACGCCCGTAGGGCATTTTGGTCACAATAGCCATACATCAACACGATATCGACCTTATCCGCAATTGGCGAACTGTCCATTTTAACGCGGGTAATGTATCACGAACCAAATATCGTCCGCACTGGTGGGATGCTACGTGATACCACGTACTTATTCGTTTGTGACTACTACAGCGCCATCTATCACATAGCGAAAAAAGTGGTCCAACTGAAACACTCATATTTCATGACGTACTACACGAATATGTAATAAAAAATGAGGGTTCCTCCTTAAAGAAACGCAGCTGATATCCGTTTGACCTATGGCAGCGCCATCTAGCGTGCCAACCATAGCGCCATCTGGTTTCCCCCTTCAAGCTAGACGAGTTTCGTTCTTTGTAGTTTTCTCGTTTGACGCTTATTTCGTGAGATATTTGGCCCGGTCACGATCAATGGACCACCCTGTATATACGGGTTCTCTGACCCGAGAGTGAGGCACGAGTTTGCGGATTGGCGGTAGCATCGCTACAAAAGGTGGTCATGAGGTCCGAGCGGCCGAAGCCACGAGCTGTGCAAGGAGGGCCAGCGCACAGCGAAGATACCGGAGTACTTCACCCGGTCAGCGTCGACTATAAGCAGCAGGCCGACATCCCGTCGGTTGGTTGGCAATACTCGTGTCGGATGACCGCTCGTGGCCTGGCGGGCCCCTTCTACCTGGCTTTCATCGGCACCACTCAGTAACCGCTGCGACGCACCGTGGATCCATGGAACTGCTTGCTGATAAAGGGGAGTAACATTCTGTAATCCTCGTGGTGATTTGTTTCATTTTCAACCTGCCCTCCTTATTATTTTCTCGTTTGTACCCAACCCTCAGGGTTTTACTCGGTCGGCTCTTTGGGCATAAATATAGGCAGTAGTATTGTATTAAGACAATAGCTGTCGTTTGAAAATTTGCCCCGCTTTTGCATGGCCTTTCCTTTCTAGTTTGTATCCGATCATTATTGCCCTAATTAACCAGCTCTTGGTCGTAAATAAAGCCGGAGCAATTGTACTAAGGCAGAACTGGGGAGCAAAGAAATTTGTTGTTCAACTTGACTAACAGAAGGGACTGGAAGATAGAAGACATTCTGAGACATCAAAATATCATCGATTTAGAACTGGACAGAAGTGTGGGAGGTGAAAACTGTAGAGGGAGAAGGAGAGACGAGTACAGCAAGCAGGTTCAAACACTTGCATATTGTAGCGGTTAGTTAGAGATGAAGAGGCTCACACAGGATATGGTAGTATGGAGAATGGCACATCACCAATCTTCAGACTGAGGATCACAACAACAAAAAAGTCTGTAGATGGAAGCTCCATTTGTAGTCGGGTCCATCGGTAAGAGTGTTGCCCATGAGAAGCGAGAGTATGAAGAGATTTCTGGAATGCAGCCGGTCGACGTAAACTTCACTCCACGATATTTCAACCGGACACCTGCCAATCATCTTCAGGTGAGCCATCGAAGACTGATGGCTGTCAGATGTCCAGTTGAAATATCGAAGACTGATGGCTCACCTGAAGATGACTGTAAGGTGTCCAGTTGAAATATCGAAGACTAATGGCTCACCTGAAGATGACTGTCAGGTGTCCAGTTGAAATATCGAAGACTAATGGCTCACCTGAAGATGACTATCAGGTGTCCAGCTGAAATATCGAAGACTGATGGCTCACCCGAAGATGACTGGCAGGTGTTCAGTTGAAATATATAAGACTGATGGCTCACCTGAAGATGACCGTCAGGTGTTCAAAAAATTTTCAAATGTGTGTGAAATCGTATGAGACTTAAGAAACTGCTAACGTCATCAGTCCCTAAGCTTACACACTACTTAACCTAAATTATCCTAAGGACAAATACACACACCCATGCTCGAGGGAGGACTCGAACCTCCGCCGGGATCAGCCGCACAGTCCATGACTGCAGCGCCCTCAGACCGCTCGGCTAATCCCGCGCGGCTCTGTCAGGTGTCCAGTTGAAATATCGAAGACTGACGGCTCACCTGAAGATGACTGGCAGGTGTCCACTCGAAAAATCGTGTAATGAAGTTTACGACCATCGATTGCAATACTGAAGTCTCTTCGAACATTTGATTCGCCGGGAGAATTTTAAATTTCACAGAAGCAACAGTTTTGGTCTGGGACTGTGTGAGGCCCACAGTTCCAGTACCCTAACAGAGAGAGTAATGCTCAGTGTCGTTTACGGCTCACCTGCATGTATTCGGCCCACTGCGGCATCTTGGAGAACTGCTCGTACGCGTCGAAGATCGGGCAACGGCCGACCATGACCAGCACGGCGTCACCTCCAGGGGCAAGCAGGTCGCAAATGTTGGACAGCGCAGTCCTGCGGAGTGATTAGAAACTACACCAGCAGGCGACGAGGGTTGCAGAGCAGTAGCTCCACGTTAGTAGCACGCACTTCTCACTTACCCCCACTACAGAAGATGTTTTAAAACAGTAGTTCTGCTTAAGAGCCAATATTAATACTGAAGGGCGACACCTCTGGCCTCTTACGAAAAGGGGTGAGGGTGGTAAAGCGATCACTCAAAGAAAGAAATTCAATTTTCGCCAACCCATGACTACTGATAGACACTTACCGCTTACACGCTTTGATTCAACATATTATAAAGTATCACACGAAATATTTTTAAGTGAAAAAGAAAACAATATGCTGGAACTACATGCATTTTCATGAAGGCTTACGAAGTGCCTCATTTTCGGTGCCTAGGCGGGTACTGTGGCCAGTGCCATCACAACAGGATCCCATATTCGGTTTTCTGGCTTCGGGGCACACTTTCTAGTTATCTTCACGCCCTACTGTCTGAAAGAATACCAAGAGAATACAGCAGACCGTTTACAATCGGCCGTTTGTACTGGGCCAGATATGACAGAGATGGTAAAAATAATTGAACTTAATTAATTCAAATTTGTCACATCGGGGACAGAGAGGTGGATGCTAGCTTTGTATATAAAAGGGTTTAGATGTCAGTTTTATATGTTGTAAAGCATGTGTTTTTCGGAGGTAAATCTTATTGGGGTAAACACTTTGGCCAGTTGTCCCGATCGGACGACATGTCCGCATTAGTGAGCCAACTATATTCGTAGGCCAAAGGACATTGTTTGAACATTGCATGGTAAAAAAAAAAAATATTATTCTCCTTGCAAGTCACGTAACAAGAATAAATGACTTACCTGACGTCAGACACTCAAAAACAACAAGGATTTTACTAAAAACTAACGGACCACACCTCGTCTGCCTGTCTCACTAATGACGATGGCGACGTACACTCAAACGCCAAAGAAACTGGTATAGACGTAAGTATTCAAATACAGAGATATGTAAACAGGCAGAATACGGCTCTGCTGTCGGCAACGCCTACTGTATATAAGACAAAGAGTGTCTGGCGCAGTTGTTTGATCGGTTACTGCTCCTACAATGGCAGGTTATCAAGGATTAAATGAGTTTGAACGTGATGTTATAGTCGGCGCACGTGCGATGAGACACAGCATTTCCGAGGTAGCGATGAAGTGGGAATTTTCCCGTACGACCATTTCACGAGTGTAGTATGAATATCAGGAATCCGGTAAAACATCAAATCTCTGACATCGCTGCTACCGGAAAAAGATCCTGCAAGAAAGAGACCAACGACGACTGTAGAGAATCGTTCGACGTGACGAAAGTACAACCCTTCCGCAAATTGCTGCAGATTTCAATGTTGGGCCATCAATAAGTGTCAGCGTGTGAACCATTCAACGAAACACCATCGGTATGGGCATTTGGAGCAGAAGGTCCAGCCGTGTACGCTTGATGACTGCACGACGCAAAGCTTTACGCCTCGTCTGGGCTCGTCAACACTGACACTGGACTGTTGATGACTGGAAACATGTTTGCTGATCGGTCGAGTCTCGTTTCAAATTGTACCGAGCGGATGGATGTGTACGTGTACAGAGACGACCTCATGAATCCAAGGACCTTGCATATCAGCAAGGGACTGTTCAAGTTGGTGGAGTCTCTGTAATCTTGTAGGGCGTGTGGAGTTCAAGCGATATGGCACTCGTTATACGTCTAGATACGACTATGACAGGTAGCACGTACGTGAGCATCCTGTCTGATCACCTGCATCCATTCGTGTCCACTGTGCTTTTCGACGGTCTTGGGCAATTCCAGCAGGACAATGCCACACCCCACACGTACAGAATTGGTACAGAGTGGCACCAGGAACACTGTTCTCAGTTTAAACACTTCCGCTGACCACCAAACTCGCCAGGCGTGAACATTATTGACATATGAGGGATGCCTTTCAACATACTGTTCAGAAGGGATCTCCAGTCCCTCGTAGTCTTACGGATTTATGGTCAGCCCTGCAGGATTCGTGGCGTCAGTTCGCTTCAGTACAGACATTAGTCGAGTCCATGCCACGTCGTGTTGCAGCACTTCTGCGTGCTCGCGGTGGCCCTACACGATGTTAGGCAGGTGTACAGTTTCTTTGGCTCTTCTTTGTATATATCAAAATCTTATAAGCACTAATGAGGTTGACCAAGTTGGTATGAAGGGATGGAATTCTCTGCATGACGCTTTCCCTTTTTTTAGCACCAACGTTAATGCTGTCTGATTGGTTCTACATTGAGTAACAGCAAGTGCAAAGCACTAAACTGTAAGAGTACGGTACATAAATTAAACAAATGGCTACTGCTGCTGTAGATCGAAAGAACCAGCTTTGGAGAGTGATGCAAAATCTGGAAACCTCCTCGCGTGCGAGGCAACATAGATGATCACCATATACTACTGTCTCCCGTAAACAGTTCCGTGCTCGCCACCCCAAATCTGAAACTGTGAGACTAGTGTGGCATTGGGTGGTCTCGAACGACGGACTCCGCCGCGACGTCTGCTATTTCCATCCTCTCTCCCATCTCCGAAACGAACTCCCCTCAAAATTATCCCGGAAAAGCTACTCACCCAAAATACGCTCCACGAGTAAGTACCACAGAAAATGCTCACTACCGACTGACGTGCGACAGGCACACTCTTCGCTAATCGGATAAACATATTCCAACACGCAGTCTGCCTCCGTGAGGAGGAGAAAGCATTTCCCTCAAGAGAGAGGCTTGCCGCCTAAAGTTACAGTCGCCCACGGTACGTCTACTGACGTCATCGCCTCATTTCCTATCACGATGCTTTTTTTTGCGCACAGAGGAAACCGCTTGGCATGGGAAAAACTAAAGAGCTCTCAAAAACACTCCGAGTGTGCTGGCGGCACTGCGTATGGCACCCAGAAGTGCGGTGCTATTTCGGACTCTGAGGAGATACATTGTACAAGGCGACCAGGTACACTTGTCTCAAAGAAAGTTGATTATAAGGCCGTCCCGGAAACACGTGGAAATTCTTATGACATTTTTTCTGCTCACAGAAAAGGCGTGCAGCAATGGGAAAAATGCACCATGGTGGGGTATTGTGTTAGCCGCCCCGTGATGCGAAAACAGCGACCGGTTCCCGCACTGCCCCCCCCCCCCCCCTCCTACTCTGCAGCTGTACCAGCGTCTCCTCGTTTCCGCCTGGCCAGAACTGCAGCCCCCGCTCTCTCCGAGCAGCGTGTTTGTTCCCGCACGGCGCCAATACAAACAGTTCTCAAAATTGCTCGACAGAGAGAAAGAGCCGTCACTTCTAATGACCCAGGAAAACTAGATTCTGAGGCAAGCGCTTTACTACCACCTCCGACCACTTTATTAAATATCATACTGTCCTTCTGCCTTCATATTTCGATAATCCTGCATTAGACTCGTATGTACTGATGACTGATTTAATTAAAAATGATAGGGCGCAAGCCTCCTTGAGTTGCAGTCTTTCAAGAAGCATAATGTCGTACGGGCGTACTGACCTACGAATATTTAAACACGGCAAGAAATCAACTTATTGTCACACTGTACTCCTTCCTCATACGCGTTTTGGAGGGGGGGGGGGTGCATTCCGCCATGACTTTATTTTTATGGATGGCAGTGCGCTACCGGCTCCAACAGAGCACGTCAAGGAGCTCTCGGAAAAGATATTTGGCGAATGAACTGGCCCGCCCGTTCCACCGACTGAAATCCCATCGAGCACGTGTCGAATGAGTTGGAGAGACGGGTTGCAGCACGTCCACAGGCACCAAAGACCACCCAGCAGTTGGGGGAATGGATCGCCCTACCGCAGGAACTGCTAACCAACCTCGTGACCAGCATGGGAGCACGCTGCAGTTGCCATCTGTGACGATCACACAGCCTCTTAAAAGTTATGTCCCGCCTTTTGCAAAGTTCAGGGGACCGTAACAAATCGCGGTGAATTCAGTGTGTAACTCCCTCTCACGTGAAATATAAATTGTTATAATGTTACTGAGATTGAATGATTCATGAGAGGAGTCATTATTTCGCCCTGAACCCAGTTATTGTATGAAGATCTGTGTTGAAAATTTCCTTTCAGAGACAAAAAGTAACCTCGGTGAACTGCTATTATTATTATTATTATTAATTACTGCTTTCATTTTATTATTATTATTATTATTATTAATGATTCAAGGAATTAGGTCTTTAGTATTCAGACTGTCTAAGAAAAGAGTTTAGGTCCTCGCAATGAATAAATAACCCAACAGATCTCACTAGACGACGTTCATGTTCAGGGGATTGTCCACAGCAGACTAGAGATCTGCCACTGCACGCCGACTGTAAGCGGTACTCGATGTCTCAGCCAGTCGTCGAACTGTGCTGAATCTGTAGGAATCTTTGTCTACGTTAACTACGGTCCAGTTCTCCTTTCTATGGAAGCCTGTCCGTCGAAGTGGATTTGTTTGAGTCTTTACATGTAGAATTTGCAGGTTAGAGCTTCCACAGTCCAAAGAAATGTCTCGTAGGCATGCACAAATATTTGAAAATGTGAAATCATAAGATGGAGAATAATTTACGCAATACACACCTTGTTTATGCCGCCGACAAATTGTTTTATTGGCTTATTATTCTCGCACAAAATCAGAAAATGCCTTCCAATTAAAGATGGCGGTCTCGCAACAATACCTTTTCTCTTAAGCCGTAATAAATTCGTCCATATTAAGATCAGAAGCTAGGCTATATCTTTTCACAATAGTTAACATCGAAGCAAAGAGATCAAGAAGAACATCTAAACTGAAATCAATAATCTCAGGTGAGGTTTTAGAGGGGTTTCACTTACCTGTAAGGCAAATGCTGGGATTCTAAAACCACCCCTTCAGAGAGACAGAAACAAAGAGCATATATAAAGCATATATAACATAAGGAAGTATGAATCAAATGAATCGATCATCATCTTCTCCCAAATTACAAATAAATGGAGCCCCAACAGCACAAATATCCCACGGCTGAAAAGAGCAAAGCTGTTACACCAGCTCGCTCTCTCTCATGAAAAAAAAAAAAACCGTCCTACTAATCTCTACCAATGTAGTTATAGTCTATGAAGAAATGCTTTTCTATTTGACTCGCCGCGTGTTTCTTCCCGGTTCCTTATATCCTATACAATAATTTCTATGTGTGCTCCAAGTTTCATCGAGCTTCGTTGGTTGCCAGTGACGCGTCATGCGAAGATTATTTTTGTCCTGAAGTTTTGCACAACAGTGTACGAGGGGGGTGAGAGGTGTCGTAATGTTT